>NC_134355.1:331226648-331826648 GCF_048569485.1 Anomaloglossus baeobatrachus | reverse complement strand
GGGTACAGGATAATGACGCTGACACTGGGGGTACAGGATAATGACACTGACACTGGGTGTACAGGATAATGATAACTGATACTCTGTACAGGATAAGACACTTGAGGTACAGGATCATTTCTCTGGACATTTGGTTCTTTTCCTCAGCACCCAGCTTTTCTATGTTCTGATAGCCATCTTGTCCTTAGCACCTAGATTTCCCATAATATCAGAGAATGGGACAGCTGGGAGCTGAGGACAAGATGGATATGAGAACATAGAAAAGCTGGGTGATGAGGAAAAGAGCCTCTATCTCTCAGCTCAGGATCCAGCTTTCCCAATCCTATCCCATGCTCTGACTGCTGCTATCCCTCTTTTCCTAATCCCTACTGATATATGGTTACTGTGTGGACTTCATTCACGTCACGCAGCAGGGACCAGTGCACACACCCTGCACCCCCAAATCACACACACCCTTCACCCTCATATCCTGCATATCTCACACAGCCTGGCTGTACCCCAAATTATCTCTCTCAAACACACTGAAACCCCACATCCCACACACTGTGTATCCCTTAATACCCCTCTGTCACAGTCTGGACCCCTCATATGCCACTCACCTTGCACCACCCCTCATTACTGGGCACAATCTCCTTCAGTATCTCCTGCCCGGCTCCTCCCACATGGTCACATGGGCATGAGTCATCACAGATCCTGGCTGCTAGACCAACTAGGATGCATTTTCTTCTTCTCAGAAGGAGCTTCTGGTCTGCCCCTGCCGAACTCGCAGCTCAGAAGCTCCAAGTGTATTCCTCCAGGTCAGGACCGCCCCATCTGCCCCCCTGTAGCTATGCTATCATCTAATTGCTACATACAGAGTCATCACCTGCGGTGGCGGCCCGACGGTCTCAGGAGCCGCAGCCGCAGATCATGTTAATGCACTCGACGGGGGCCCCTGCAGGCTGCTGGAGACAGCTTAGATCCCTTAGATTGAAGACAAGGTCGGGGCCTACTGGGGGTTTCCGGCAAGCCAGACTGTGTGTATATATATATATATATATATACACACACACACACACACAAACACTAAGTAGCAAGTATTTGTGAAGTGTACAGTAAATGATACATGGCTTTCTATATATTTAGAAAAATATTTAGTCATGGCTGAAAGTGTTCCAGAAAATGAACTATGTCTCCCAAAGAATCATTGCAATTACACATGTATTGTTATACACATGTATATTTCCTTTGTGTGTATTCGAACAACGCACAAAAAATACAGAGGGAAAAAAAGGCAAATTAGATAATATAATTTCACACAAACAAAAAAATAGGCAAAACAAAATTGTTGGTACCGTTCCAATATTGTGAGTAACCAACTTTGTTTCAAGCATGTGATGCTCATTCAAATTCACTTATGGCAAGTAACAGGTATGGGCAATGTGAAAATCACACCTGAAACCAGGTAAAAAGGGAAGAAGTTGACTCAATCTTTGCATTGTGTTTCTGTGTGTGCCACACTAAGGGCCATTTCACACATCTGGCATTTTGCCGGATTGACAGATCCGCCACACTCCAGTACAGTGTTAATACTGTACAATGGCATCGCGGCAAGCTCCGGTCATATGCTCCGGTCACATGACAGCATGTAACCGGAGGTTACCGCGATGCCATTGTACTGTATACACTGTACTGGAGTGTGCCGGATCCGTCAATCTGGCGAAATGCCGGATGTGTGAAACGGCCCTAAGAATGGAGAACAGAACAAGGAGAAGAGAACTGTCTGAGGACTGGAGAGACAAAATTATTGAAAAATATCAACAATCTCACGGTTACACGGTGAGCAACATAATCAAAACGTTTACAACCTGAGGCACTGTAACTCATCTCCCTGGATTTGGACGATAGAGAAAAATTGATGAAAGGCTGCTAAAGCATCGCACTGATCAGGAGAAGCAATCGGACAGTGTAGCAATAAAGTGCCGTAGGGACTAGTAAAATCAATAAAGATTGTTACCAAAAAAAGTTTAAAATCTGAAGAAAAAACAAAAACCTAAAAGTTCAAATCACCCCCCCTTTTACTCCATTGAAAATAAATCAATAATAATAATAATAAAAAAAATACACATATTTGTTTTTTCCATGTTCCAATGTTCCCCTGGGAACCAAAAATATAGGGAAGTCTTTTTGTTTTAATTATTTCATGAATTTCATGAAATAATTTAAAAAAAAAAATGACATGGGCTTCGCCCATTTTTTGTGTCCAGCCAGATACAACTAGGCAGCTGGGGATTGGAATCCACAGTGCAGGGTAGCCCAAACTTTCTGCCCCAACCGCCCCACCCCCCTGCTGTGAATTGCAGTCCACAGTCGCCCCAGAAAATGGCGCTTTCATAGAAGCGCCATCTTCTGGTGCTGTATTCAACTCTTTCAGTGGCCCTGGTGCCAGGTGGCACGCTGGGTAATAAGGGGTTAATACCAGCTTTGTTTTACCAGCTGGTATAAAGCCCGAGATTCTTAATGTCAGGCCTAGTTTGACCCGGCCATTAAGAATCTCAAAGGGTTAAAAAAGATCCACACAGAGAAGAAATACTTTATTAGAAATAAATACACAGGCACACTTAGGTACTCCATGTTTATTACTCCCTCTCACCCCTCCATGATAGATAGATAGAGAGAGAGACTTCTGTACTGACCATGCCAGGAGAGAGAGAGGGAAAAGAGAGGAGAGAGGGAAAAGAGAGGAGAGAAAGAGGGAAGAGAGAGAAAGAGGGAAGAGAGAGAGGAAAAAGAGAGAGAGGGTAGAGAGAGAAGAGAGAGGGAGGGAAGAGAGAGAGGGAAGAGAAAGAAAGGGAAGAGAGAGAGAGAAGAGAGAGAGAGTGAGAGGGAAGAGAGGTGCTCTGTCACATGCTGTGTTGCATGTCCCCAATTTGCTCCACTCTGTGACTTGTTGTGCAGGTGACAGAGTGGAGAAAGTTGGTCCCATGCAGCATCCGGTCACCTGTAGTGCTGGTGGGAGTACAGGATCACACTGCCCGATACCGCACACTCTCCTTACACCTGAGCAGAGCAGGCGGCTGGATAGTGTGATCACATACTTGCGTGACAGGGGGGTTTCAGCTGAAGAAACCCTCCATGTACTCCACACTGGCGCCCTGTACCTCACAAATCTGCTAAGTGCTCTTCACTCCTCCACACTGGCACCCTCCGGATCCTCGATGCTGGGCTGTGACATGCAGTAGTCACCGCCCACAGCCCAGTCAATCGGTGTGAGTGGCGCCAGCATGGCCAGATGTAATGTCAAGTCTGAGAGCCCGGAACTTGACGTGACGTTAAAGGATACTAGCGGCCACAGCACCAGGGGGTCATGTTGTAGCGCCCCTGAAGGTTTCAGGGTGTTACAGGGAACTGCATCCTCTCCTCTTGGGGATGCAGAACCTACCCCCTGGGACCTGGAGTACCAGTGCCGATACCATCAAAGCACAACCAAAATCCTAGTTCTCCACTCCCCACCGGGCATAGAGGGTTAACCATGTAAGGGGATGGTCGCGATGGAAAGGAACGAGTCCCTGGGATTAGCCAGCCTGGTGGGAGGGGTCAGCAGTCAGTCAGTAGAGAGTCTAGGAGAGTGCAGCACACAGGAGAGGTGTGCGGACGTGCCTGAGCTGGGCCCGTGCAGCGGTGACCCGGGGGCACAGGATAGAGGTCGCCAGGATGGGTACCTGAGATACCGCTGGGATCGGAGCACACATGGGGCACAGGGCCCTAGATCAAGTGCCAGTTCTACATGGCTTGATAAATACCTACCCAGTGAGGACACCTTCACGGACTTCACCGAACCAAATAATTCGGTGGCCTCAGCAGTAAACTAGGATCGGGGTTCGGACATTTACCTCCCCACAGGGTCTGCACTGCCCGCCGTACGGAGAAGGAGACTGTACCCCAATAGGGACAGTCGGGCCCCAAACGCTCCACGCTACGGGGACCCAACCAACAGAGAGTGTCGGGGACAGAGCAACCTGGGTCACTACATTGGCACTGATAATTCATGGGACCTGAACCAGTATCCAAGGGCCTGAGTGAGTAGAGACTGTTAAAGACAACCTGGTGTTGTCTCCGTTATTGCCCCTTATAATCTCCCAGGCACGGCCCTACCTGCGGAGGGCCTAACACCAGTGCTGTAATCACCACCAGCTCTGGGAGTACCCACATTTAGCAGCGGCGGTTTTCCATCCTTAACCGCAACCCGCAGGTGGCGTCACATGACATTAACTATTATCTCCCCTGTAAATAATCCCCCCTTACAAAAGGGGCCTAGGGCACGGAACCGGGCAACGGCCACCAAAGTGACATCCCTAACAGTATACACTGCCTGGGACCGAGTACCCCATTCCCTGGGCACTACATCCCCTTATTTCTGGCGTCATGAACAGGATAAGGACTTGTCCCGCTAACCCGGGAGACGTGCGCCTTAACGAACTGTGTTATCTGAATTGTGACTGTTTGTTTGAAAATTTGCCACCGTATTTTTGCCGCCATTTTTGATGCAAAAAGACAACTGCACCATCACTGTGAGAAAAAGGGCGCGAAACCAGTGTCCTGTGGCGCGAAACCAGATCCCCGCCCCCTGGGGAGAGTCCAGGATGTGAGAGTGGAAGCTGGCGCAGGGACACCAGAACGCTGCAAGAATGTTTCTGCACACGAGAACAAGCAAGATGGCTGCTCCAGGAGGTCGGGAGTCCAGCCATCCTGCACTGCCTGACAGGAGGGAGAATTAACCCGGTTTTGCATCCGGGTGCGGGTGCAGTTTTTCCTGCAGGGCGTTGTGATACCAATGTGATATGACTGAAGTATGTGTGATTAGATAGGAATCATAATCATAAGATAGGAGTGATCCCAGATATTATTTGATCCATCAATAATTCAGTATCAAAGAAGATGTCCTTTGGAGGGCCAAAATGATTACCAAGGAATACATGTCACACATGTCTTGAAGCAGTTGAAGATAAAGGAAGTAACATTTACAGTTCCACTTACAGGAAACTTGTGGTTAGCTTAAAGACAGTTTTAAGGATGAAATTTACGGCTCATTGCAATATTTCACTAACACTGGTCAAACTGTGGTCAGCCAGTTGTCAACTGACAGGATGTGCTGGAAATGTGCAGGAAGCTGCCGTTACCTACAACATTTTGTGGTCAAGTTACATGAACATGACTCAGCTGTCATATGCTGGTGACCATTTAGACACAACCTACAATATTTTCCTATAAAATATACACGGAACTCGCTTAAGGTGGGGAAATACCTTCCAGGACAATGAAGTGTACGTACGCACTGTTCCTGTGATGCCATGCCATGTTGATTCCTTCATTAACTCGAGTTCCCTCCGATGTGAAAGGATTGCTACAACATAACGGTAATGTTGATGCATATTTCTGTTATTGTATAAGTTTCTATGACTATAAGATTCTAAATGCCTATGTACCATTGATTATATTCATGTGCTATTAAAATAAATAGTATCTTGCTATAAAGAATATTAGTATTCGTGCCTGATTAGGATATCAGTGAGCGCTTCGTAAGTACGGGCTTTCAGCCCCCTTTTTAGTAGAATTTAGCAAGACATAAATTGGCGTAGTCGGCAGGATTACTTCTATAAGAAGTAATTAAACTAATTTTTGTAATTTAGAAATTAAAAACATATATTTGGCAAAATTCCAGATATTTTTTTCAATCTTTTTGCATAGTGTCAAAATGTTCAGAAAACGTAAGGATAATGTTAAGGAGGTTGTTGTGGAGATCCCCAGCTGTAGTGAGGCTCCCTACCATCTTATAGCACATGAATTGGTCAATTGTGGATTGGCAGAACAATGGCAGAATAAGCTTAAGGGTTGTGAAGCTACTGATGTTGTGAATGTACTCAGTGGTGCCCCTGTGAAAACAGGTGATGTAGTGTCTTGTGGATTGGCAGAACAATGGCAGGATAAGCTTAAGGGTAGTGAAGCTACTGATGTTGTGAATGTACTCAGTGGTGCCCCTGTGAAAACAGGTGATGTAGTGTCTTGTGGATTGGCAGAACAATGGCAGGACAAGCTTAAGGGTTGTGAAGCTACTGATGTTGTGACTGTACTCAGTGGTGCCCCTGTGAAAACAGGTGATGTAGTGTCTTGTGGATTGGCAGAACAATGGCAGGATAAGCTTAAGGGTAGTGAAGCTACTGATGTTGTGAATGTATTCGGTAGTGTCCCTGTGAAAACAGGTGATGTAGTGTCTTTAGCACGGCACATCTGGATTTTGGCAAGTGCATATAGTGTAATGCATGAGCGTAATCTAAATATGCAGAAGAAAAGTTCCCAGGTGGAACAAAAGATGATAGAATTAGGTGGCCTGAAAACAGTTCTGGAATGTAATACCAGACTGTTGAAGGATAAATTGGAACATTATCAGAATGTGGCAGAAAAAGCTGCCATAAAAATTGCTCAAAATAAGTACAAGAAAAGAAGAGGAAAAGTAAATAAAACCAAAGTACATAAAAGTATCGTCTCAGCTTCTATAAACTGGGATCCCGATACTTGGGATGGGGATGTGTGGGATTCATCTTCATCATCTGATGAGGAGGATTACCATAAAGGGAAGATTCAGGCTAACCCAGTAAGGAGGCGCCTAGAGAGGACAGAGAATGAGATCATCCGGGAACATGTCCGGGATGGTCAGGGGAATCTGCAATATGACGAAGATGGTAATGCCATCACAAATGAGAGAACGATTCCTCATGTAAAAAATCGAGTAACCATTGAAGATTACTCTCAGGGAGAAGTTGATAGCATTTTAACACAGTTTAGACAAAAACCAGGAGAAGGAGAAATTCCCTGGTTGGTCAGGGTGCACGATCTCGGAGGAGGTGCAGTGCACTTTGACGCCGGAGACGTGACAAAATTTGTCACCATGTCTCGTGACCCAGTAATTCAGAGATCAATAAAAAATTATTTTGTTGATCATAATGAGCATGGTACTATCTTAGCCCATGCTTTTCTGGACAAATATCCATCAGAAGCAGACTTTCCTATCAATGATAAACCTTGGTATACCTTAAAAGATGGTATGGAAAGGCTGAAGGAAGAAGCAATGAGGAATGCTCTTCCTCTTTTGGGAATGGATGATGATTATCTCCAGTACCCATTGACAGCCAGCATAAGAAATAGGCTGGTTAAACATGCTCCTCCAGCATACAAAAAGCCAAACAATCCTGATTGTAAAGAGAAATCAGTAGGGGAGGCCCCACGGGTGTCTCACAAAGACATGTTCCAGGCTTTGCATAAAGCCGGGATCAATAAGGAAAGGATTGATGGAAAGGAGACAGGAGAATTATGGAAGTTGTACAAACAGAAAGTTCTATCTGCAAAGAAAGTGACCACTACAAATGTGGAAGGGGGTTCAAAAACCCCCAAGGTAAAGAAATCAGAAGGAAAAGGGGAAAACCCCCCAAAGAAAGTGTCTTGGGAAGATTTTCAGTCAGTTTATCCATGGGAAGAACTGTCTGCAGCCGTGGCCACAAAGGTTACGGAAGGAAGGGCTAATGCACAGACTGAAGTCTGTGTAAATGAAAGTTCAGAAGGAAGTGATTTACTATAGGTAGCCAGCCAAGCCCCCCTATTGATAAAAAGGGACGAACGTCCCTACGTCAATCTTAGCATACATTGGAAAGGGGGAAATGTTCAAAGAGTCCCAGCTTTGATTGACACGGGGGCGGAGGCTACTTTAATTCATGGAAACCCAGAAAAAATAAAAGGACCTCGAGTAAAAATTGCTGGACTAGGTGGTCAAGTGATCACTGGGGTTCAGACACAGGTAGCTTTGAAGATAGGTAATTTACCTATCAAGGAGTATACGGTACTGGTAGTACCTATACCTGAATATATTTTGGGAATTGATGTCCTAAAAGGGATGACTCTTAATCTAACCGAAGGAAAATTCTCCTTTGGGGTTATGTCTTGTCATAAGGAAATGCAGATCTCACATTATATCAATGATATAATGATACAAGGACAAGATGAGCAAAGTGTGAAAGATCAATTGACAAAACTGGTTGCTCATATGTGGAGTAAAGGATGGGAGGTCAGTGATGCCAAGGTTCAAGGACCGTCTCAGGTGGTAACATGTCTAGGGATTCAGTGGAACAAGGGGCACAGAGAGATCTTGCCCAATGCCAGACAGAAAATTATTAATTTTCTGGTCCCTAAATCCAAACAGAAGACTCAGTCTTATATTGGATTGTTTGATTTTTGGAGACAACATATCCCTCATTTGGGACAAATGTTGGCTCATTTGTACAACGTAACGAGGAAAAAATATGAGTTCCAATGGGGAGAGGAACAGCAAAATGTGTTTGAGATGGTCGGGGAAGTGTGGCAAGACATTGAAGGGATTATTCAATCTACCAAGACCACTGTATTTCATGTCGATGCTCATGTCCCTACTAACTCACTTGAACGTTTGTTTAATTCAGAAGCAGATAAAGCAGCAGCCATCAGACAAGTCAGTCCAACAGTTGACAAGGCAAGGTACAGCTGTTTGGGCACACCAGAAAGAGCGACACCTTATTCAGCAGGTTTAGACCTCAGTACATTGGAAACTGTCGTGGTACCCCCAGGTAAGGTAAAACCAATTTCAACAGGATTGGGTTGCCATATACCAAAGGATCATTATGGTCAAATAGCCACTAGTTCTAGTTTAGTGTTAAAAGGAGCCATAGTGGTGGGAGGGGTAATAGAGGAAGATTATCAGGGAGAAATCAAGGTACTGATGCTAAATTTTGGAAATGAACCTTTGATATTGATGAAACACCAGAGGGTGGCTCAGATGTTGATTATCCCAATAAACTTGTCTGAAATAAGAGAAGGAACTGCCCCAGCAGAATTAACAATACGGGGTACTAAAGGTTTTGGATCCTCTAATATTACAAATGTAGGAGCAAAAATATGGATTCAAAACCTCCAAGGACCGCCCTCAGAGACAGAGGTAATAGCGGTCGTTAAAGATCGTACTCTCCTGATAATGAGACCAGGAGTGGGGAAGTGGGAATATGTCCCACAAGAAAAATGTTATTTACGAGAATAATAGTGTATCTTTATTTGCAGAAGGTGTTGTAAATAAGCGGAATCCATGGTATCGGTTACTGGGAAGAGCTCGATAGTGATGAGATGGAGAAATTCCTGTGTTTGATGTTTGCCTCTCTGGTCGTTGGATGGACAAGTCTACATCAGGAGGAACCTATGGCGAATGAATTTCTGATGCATCATCACATTTTCAACACACAGATTGCTGGCTCTGTACACATTCTCCGGTTACAGCCACCAGTATCCCTTATCTGGATGTCCCGGTATCGATGGAGGAAATCTTAAAGTAGAAAAGTTGTTCTGATCATCTTGCTGATAAAGACACTCGATGTGTTCATCTATAGAATACTACAGTACCCATTTCCATAGTGGGATGGATCAATCTTCCATGGTGGCAAGGAAATTTGAATGCAACAGTCACCAATTTGCAATATCTGGCTTTTAAGGGAGGAATTTGGGTACCAACAAATAAGACTGGACTGACTAACCTGGGATTCATCTCTATGGACTGTAGATGCTTTTAAACCCAGCTTAGTGGAAAGGACAATTCATGATATGTTATGGCCTTATGCCAATATGTTCATAAATGGGACTAGTGAAACTTCTAGTAACATATCGGGAAATGTAATGTGTAATGATTCCTTTGAATATCGAGCAAATGCCAAAACACATGATGTTCAAGGGAGCTTTTCAGATAATATTGCTTTTAGTTTTAATATACTGTACAAAAGTAGTGAAAGTGATTATATTTGTGATTCAACGTTTATCTAAACAAACCAAGAAAACAAAATTTGTGGCAAACAATATTTCTTGGTCATGGTATGGTATATTCCGAGTGATCTTCTTCTAGTGGAATACTGATGATGGAAAATAATCTCTGAGATCAAGGACCGATTGTGATACCAATGTGATATGACTGAAGTATGTGTGATTAGATAGGAATCATAATCATAAGATAGGAGTGATCCCAGATATTATTTGATCCATCAATAATTCAGTATCAAAGAAGATGTCCTTTGGAGGGCCAAAATGATTACCAAGGAATACATGTCACACATGTCTTGAAGCAGTTGAAGATAAAGAAAGTAACATTTACAGTTCCACTTACAGGAAACTTGTGGTTAGCTTAAAGACAGTTTTAAGGATGAAATTTACGGCTCATTGCAATATTTCACTAACACTGGTCAAACTGTGGTCAGCCAGTTGTCAACTGACAGGATGTGCTGGAAATGTGCAGGAAGCTGCCGTTACCTACAACATTTTGTGGTCAAGTTACATGAACATGACTCAGCTGTCATATGCTGGTGACCATTTAGACACAACCTACAATATTTTCCTATAAAATATACACGGAACTCGCTTAAGGTGGGGAAATACCTTCCAGGACAATGAAGTGTACGTACGCACTGTTCCTGTGATGCCATGCCATGTTGATTCCTTCATTAACTCGAGTTCCCTCCGATGTGAAAGGATTGCTACAACATAACGGTAATGTTGATGCATATTTCTGTTATTGTATAAGTTTCTATGACTATAAGATTCTAAATGCCTATGTACCATTGATTATATTCATGTGCTATTAAAATAAATAGTATCTTGCTATAAAGAATATTAGTATTCGTGCCTGATTAGGATATCAGTGAGCGCTTCGTAAGTACGGGCTTTCAGCCCCCTTTTTAGTAGAATTTAGCAAGACAGGCGTAGACTGGAAAGAAGAGGTGCGGAGAATGGTGGCAACAGTGTGGGCCCATGAGAACCGGGCCGTGCATGCAGAGCCGCACCGAGAGGTAGAAACGCAGACCCCCTGACCTTACTGACCCGTCTGGAGACGGAACCCATCCCCAATCTGGCTACGGAGCACCAGCCAGCCCTGCTTCCTGAGGCCATACCATCGCCGGTCACACCGCTTCCATCTCCAGCTGCTCACCGGGCAACCAGGAGGTGTTGTGTGTGTCCCTGGTAGCGAAACCAGGCTACCCCAGCAGTTGTTGTTGTTTAATGTTTGTGTTTGTTATTTTTATTGAAAAGTCTGCATAATTGATAATGTTGATTGAATAAGCTGCTAATGAATAATCTCCGAATAAGTAACCTGATTTTGAAAAGTTGCCAAATGCTGAAAACCTAAAATTTGAGAAAGGTTAATTTAAAAATGGACCTAGGCTACAGGACTGGCAGCAGCCACAAACTGTCTTGTGATTAGGTTGCACATGTTGTGCCATTCAGAGTATACCTTGACCCACTGGACTACTTACCGCCACCATGGAGAGAAAGGTTGGAGGAAAGGTCTGGGATAGAGATTGCCCAGACCTGGTCACCAAGTTAAAGGGTGACCTTCCTCCAGGACAAGGGGTTTTAGGGAACCAGGACCTTTTTGGGTGGTGGGTTGATGGGGATGGGGTATTGCAACGTTTAAGTGAAGTGACTCCCCTGCGTGGGAAGACTACTTATGTAACCTTACTTTTCAGTATCCAGTTTAATAAAAATCTTGCCTGCTTGGTAACTCGTGGACGAGCTACGTTTAACCAAGGGGGAATGTAGTGCCCCTGAAGGTTTCAGGGTGCTACAGGGAACTGCATCCTCTCCTAGGGTGCAGGTGCCTACCCCCAAGGTTCCAGGGAACTCAGTGCCACTACCACCACAACACAGAAAATCCCAGCTACCACCCACACCAGTGCCTGACAGGCACAGACCAGGGAGAGGGTCCCATGTCCCAGGGCCAGCCCGGGGGTGACTAGACAGCCTGGTGGGTGGGGACAAGTCAGTTTAGTGTAGGGCTCCAAAAGGGAGAGGAGCTGGAAGTGGAGTGCAGAGCTTCCAGGAGTGGGGAGCTAGGAAGGAAACTTGACAGCTGGGTGTGTAGCGGTGACCCAGGAGCAGAGGCGGACAGTTGCCAGTCAGGGGTGACCTGTACCTGAGGTTTGCCAAGGACACTGCCTAGAGGGGGCAGTGGACGCCAATACGGTGCAGCAAATCCCTCTGGAGCTGTGCACGGATGGGGCACAGGGCCCTAGATAAGGGAAGAGCTTCAGATGCCTTGATAATTAACCTGCCCAGGGAGGGATCTGCACGACCATCTTTGACCCAAAAGATCCGGTGGCAACAGCAGCATCGATTACAGACCAGGGCCCGGAGACTCCAAGTACCGGCCCTACAGGGTCCACGCTGCCAGCCGGACGGACAGAAGGGCTGTAAAACTGCCGGAGAACCCAAAGTTTCAGGCTTGGGATCTCACCACAGACTTCAACACAAAGTTCAAAGGTAGAGCAACTGGATCAGTATGTGGCACTGATAGTATTGGGACCGGAACGGGCGTCCCAGAGCTCTCAGTGAGTAGGGACTTAGTTTGCAAACTGTGTGTGGTCCCTGTCTCCTACACCGTCCCCCTTATCCAGCACCATGATAACCAGCAGTGTGTGTTCCTGTTTTCCTGCATTATCAAGCCTATCCCGCACCACGATAACCAGCAGTGTGTGTTCCTGTTTTCCTGCATTATCAACCCTATCCCGCACCACGATAACCAGCAGTGTGTGTCCCTGTTTCCTGCATTGTGCAGTTCATCCAACACCAAGAGGTCTCATAGACTGTTCCTGCACTAGCCACCTCATGCAACACGATGAGGGCACCAGGGCCTTCCCTACCTGCGGAGGGACTCACATCTAGCTGCTCCATTCCATCAGCCCCAGCCCCATTACACAGCAGCGGCAGCATACACGTTACTGCAACCCACAGGTGGCGTCATGAACACATTTCCCTTGTAAATAACCCTCTTCATTGAGTGTCTGCTAAACCCTGGGTCTGGGCACCCTCGAGCCACAGTAATTCCGGATCCGAGCAGCTCGCCTGCCTAGTGGAGGCACAATGTGACCGGCACTGAGCGTGCAGGATAGCCCCGCTCAGTGCCAGAACTGCAAATAGAGGCTAATGAAGAAGACATCTAAAATTGTAAGTTGCACTGATATAGAAAATAAAAAATGGGTGAACCACCCCTTTAAATACATATCAGTAAAGCGGGCTTTACACGCTACGATTTTGCTACAGCAATCTCGTTGGGGTCACGGAATTTGTGACGCACATCCGGTCGCTGTAGCGAACTCGTAGTGTGTGACTCCAAGGAGCGATTTTGGATCGTTGCAAAAACGTCCAAAATCGCTCCTCGTTGACATGGGGGTCCGCTCCCAATTATCGATACTATCGCTTTACCGTTGTTGTTCCTCGTTCCTGCGGCAGTGCACATCGCTGTGTGTGACCCCCGTAGGAACGAGGAACATCTCCTACCTGCCGCCGGCCATAATGCGGAAGGAAGCAGGTTGGCGGGATGTTCGTTCCACTCATCTCCGCCCCTCCGCTTTCATTGGGCGGCCGCTCAGTGACGTCGCTGTGACGCCGAGCGGACCGCCCCCTTAGAAAGGAGGCGGTACGCCGGTCACAGCGACATCGCTATGCAGGTAAATATGTGTGACGCGGGTGCGCGATTTTGTGTGCGACAGGCAGCGATATGCCCGTTTCGCACAAACAATGGAGGCGGGTCGCATGCTAGCGATATCGGTACTGATATCGTAGCATGTAAAGCCACCCATAAGGCTACTTTACACACACAGATAAATCTTTGGCAGATCTGTGGTTGCAGTGAAATCATGGACATATTGTTCCATTTGTACACAGCCACAAATCTGGCACTGATTGTCCACAATTTCACTGCAACCACAGATCTGCCGCAGATTTATCTGTGTGTGTAAAGTGGCCTATAGTGTGTTCAATAGTTTTTCCCTGTGTAATTTCTCATTATTACACATCCCTAAATTTATGAATATCTATGGTTTGATTTCTTTGCCTGTGTGGATTGGATGTGATTTTTACTGACACCTGGTGAGAAATTAATTTTAATATATATACGTATATTCACACACATATGTATGACTCCTCTTCATACAATGTGTAGGAAAGATCCTGAATGAAGAGATAAGCTGCCATCAGAGGAGTCTGCCAGTGACTCTCACATAGAAAACACAGGAGCACTTAGCACAGTGAGCACTCACTCATGTATGGAGGAGTCATGAGAGACATCTGATGGCTGATTTATCAGATCGGCAATGTAAAGTGTAAGGCAAAAAAAAGAGAATGCAGTGCAATTGTGGCCCTCCTAATTCTATCCTGCACATCGGCATTCCCCATCTTTGTCTTTACATTGTAAAGCTACATGCGCACGCTGCAGTTTTGTTGTCACAACAAAACTGCACCTTGTCCAATAATGTAAAAAAAAAGTGCTTGTAATGATGCTGCGTTTTTGATGCATTTTTAATGCGGTTTTTCAGTAGAAGCAAGCCAAAAATGCAAGAACATAGAACATGCTAAAATATTTTTGTCAAACAAAGAAACTGCATTGTGCACACAGCAAATCTGACTTCTCATAGACTTTGCTGGGAAGTCAAAAGTCAGAACTTTCTGACAACAAAAATGGAACAAAAAACGCGACAGAAACGTGACAAATACTGCAGCGTCCGCATATAGCCTATAGCGGGCTTTACACGCTACAACATCACTCAAGTGATCTCGTTGGGGTCACGGAATTGGTGACGCACATCCGGTCGCTTTAGCGATGCAGTTGCCTGTGACACCTATGAGCGATTTTGCATCGTCGCAAAAACGTGCAAAATCGCTCATCGGTGACATGGGGGTCCATTTTCAAATATTGTTACTGCAGCAGTAACAAGTTGTTCCTCGTTCCTGCGGCAGCACACATCGCTCCGTGTGACACCGCAGGAACGAGGAACCTCTCCTTACCTGCCTCCCGGCCGCTATGCGGAAGGAAGGAGGTGGGTGGGATGTTCGTCCCGCTCATCTCCGCCCCTCCGCTTCTATTGGGCGGCGGGTCAGTGACGCTGCTGTGACGTCGCTGTGACGCTGAACAAACCGCAGGGAAGGTAAGTCCGTGTGACGGGTCCGGGCGATGTTGTGCGACACGGGCATAGATTTGCCCGTGTCGCAAAACCGATGGGGGTAGGTGCGCACGCTGGCGTTATTGGTACCGATATCGCAGTGGGTAAAGCGGCCTTTAGGGGTACTTGCAACGCTGCGACATCGCTAGCGATTGCTAGCGATGTTGCGTGCTATAGTACCCACCCCCGAACATTATCGTTACGGCAGCGTCACACGCACATACCTTGACAGCAACGTCACTGTGACCGCCGAACAATCCCTCCTTCAAGGGGGAGGGGCGTTTGGCGTCATAGCGACGTCATTGCCGCGTTACTAAGCGGCCGGCCAATAGAAGCAGAGGGGCGGAGATGAGCGGGATGTAACATCCCACCCACCTCCTTTCTTCTGCATTGCCGGTGGACACAGGTAAGGAGATGATCGTCGCTCCTGCGGTGTCACACAGAGCGATGTATGGTGCTACAGGAACGACGAACAACATCGTACCGGCAGCAGCAACAATATTAAGGAAATGAACACTGTTTTGGAACGATTTTGCGATTGTTGATCATCGCTCATTAGTGTTACATGCTGTGCATCACTAACGACGTGACCCCGACGATATATCGGTAGCAATGTCGCAGCGTGTAAAGCACCTCTAAGTGTGATTTTCACCACAAACTTGGCTGAATGGTGGCCAATGGGCGCATCCTTCCCGTTAGGACTTGTTCACACAGGTGTATTCCTCAGACATGTATGCCACGAACTGCAGCCGGAGAGCACGCACCCATTATAGACAATGTGCCAGTCAACATAGCCAATTTTCGACATGGACCAACGGTCTGCATGGGAGAAAATGGCAGCATATTCGAATTAGGTTCAATTTAGAGACCAGACTAGTGAATGTCAGCAAAAGGACGTTCCTGCACTTGTCTGTTATGTGGATGAGCACATACGGAGCCGCACACGGAGCCACACACGGAGCTGCATATGGAGCCACACACGGAGCCGCACGCAGAGCTGCATATGGAGCCGCACATGGAGCCACACACAGAGCTGCATACGGAGACGCACACAGAGCTGCATATGGAGCCACACACAGAGCTGCATATGGAGCCACACACGGAGCCGCACGCAGAGCTGCATATGGAGCCACACACAGAGCTGCATATGGAGCCACACACAGAGCCGCACGCAGAGCTGCATATGGAGCCACACACAGAGCTGCATATGGAGCCACACACGGAGCCGCACGCAGAGCTGCATATGGAGCCGCACACAGAGCTGCATATGGAGCCACACACGGAGCCGCACGCAGAGCTGCATATGGAGCCACACACAGAGCTGCATATGGAGCCACACACAGAGCCGCACGCAGAGCTGCATATGGAGCCGCACATGGAGCCACACACAGAGCTGCATACGGAGCCGCACACAGAGCTGCATATGGAGCCACACACAGAGCTGCATATGGAGCCACACACGGAGCCGCACGCAGAGCTGCATATGGAGCCGCACACGGAGCTGCATATGGAGCCGCACACGGAGCCACACACAGAGCTGCATATGGAGCCGCACACAGAGCTGCATATGGAGCCACACACAGAGCCGCACGCAGAGCTGCATATGGAGCCACACACAGAGCTGCATATGGAGCCACACACAGAGCCGCACGCAGAGCTGCATATGGAGCCGCACATGGAGCCACACACAGAGCTGCATACGGAGCCGCACACAGAGCTGCATATGGAGCCACACACAGAGCTGCATATGGAGCCACACACGGAGCCGCACGCAGAGCTGCATATGGAGCCGCACATGGAGCCACACACAGAGCTGCATACGGAGCCGCACACAGAGCTGCATATGGAGCCACACACAGAGCTGCATATGGAGCCACACACGGAGCCGCACGCAGAGCTGCATATGGAGCCGCACATGGAGCCACACACAGAGCTGCATATGGAGCCGCACATGGAGCCGCACACAGAGCTGCATATGTAGCCGCACATGGAGCCACACACGGAGCCGCACACAGAGCTGCATATGGAGCCGCACATGGAGCCGCACACGGAGCCGCACACAGAGCTGCATATGGAGCCACACACGGAGCTGCATATGGAGCCGCACACGGAGCCACACACAGAGCTGCATATGGAGCCACACACAGAGCTGCATACGGAGCCGCACACAGAGCTGCATATGGAGCCACACACAGAGCTGCATATGGAGCCGCACACGGAGCCGCACACAGAGCTGCATATGGAGCCACACACGGAGCTGCATATGGAGCCGCACACGGAGCCACACACAGAGCTGCATATGGAGCCACACACAGAGCTGCATACGGAGCCGCACACAGAGCTGCATATGGAGCCACACACAGAGCTGCATATGGAGCCACACACGGAGCCGCACGCAGAGCTGCATATGGAGCCGCACATGGAGCCACACACAGAGCTGCATATGGAGCCGCACACGGAGCCACACACAGAGCTGCATATGGAGCCGCACACGGAGCCACACACAGAGCTGCATATGGAGCCGCACACGGAGCCGCACACAGAGCTGCATATGGAGCCGCACATGGAGCCGCACACGGAGCCGCACACGGAGCTGCATATGGAGCCGCACATGGAGCCACACACGGAGCCGCACACAGAGCTGCATATGGAGCCGCACATGGAGCCACACACGGAGCCGCACACAGAGCTGCATATGGAGCCGCACATGGAGCCGCACACGGAGCCGCACACAGAGCTGCATATGGAGCCACACACGGAGCTGCATATGGAGCCGCACACGGAGCCACACACAGAGCTGCATATGGAGCCGCACACGGAGCCACACACAGAGCTGCATATGGAGCCGCACACGGAGCCACACACAGAGCTGCATATGGAGCCGCACACGGAGCCGCACACAGAGCTGCATATGGAGCCGCACACGGAGCCGCACACAGAGCTGCATATGGAGCCGCACATGGAGCCGCACACGGAGCCGCACACGGAGCTGCATATGGAGCCACACACGGAGCTGCATATGGAGCCGCACACGGAGCCACACACAGAGCTGCATATGGAGCCGCACATGGAGCCACACACGGAGCCGCACACAGAGCTGCATATGGAGCCGCACATGGAGCCGCACATGGAGCCGCACACGGAGCCGCACACAGAGCTGCATATGGAGCCACACACGGAGCTGCATATGGAGCCGCACACGGAGCCACACACAGAGCTGCATATGGAGCCGCACACGGAGCCACACACAGAGCTGCATATGGAGCCGCACACGGAGCCACACACAGAGCTGCATATGGAGCCGCACACAGAGCTGCATATGGAGCCGCACACGGAGCCGCACACAGAGCTGCATATGGAGCCGCACATGGAGCCGCACACGGAGCCGCACACGGAGCTGCATATGGAGCCACACACGGAGCTGCATATGGAGCCGCACACGGAGCCACACACAGAGCTGCATATGGAGCCACACACAGAGCTGCATACGGAGCCGCACACAGAGCTGCATATGGAGCCACACACAGAGCTGCATATGGAGCCGCACACAGAGCCGCACACAGAGCTGCATATGGAGCCACACACGGAGCTGCATATGGAGCCGCACACAGAGCTGCATACGGAGCCGCACACAGAGCTGCATACGGAGCCACACACAGAGCTGCATATGGAGCCACACACAGAGCTGCATACGGAGCCGCACACAGAGCTGCATATGGAGCCACACACAGAGCTGCATATGGAGCCACACACGGAGCCGCACGCAGAGCTGCATATGGAGCCGCACATGGAGCCACACACAGAGCTGCATATGGAGCCGCACACGGAGCCACACACAGAGCTGCATATGGAGCCGCACACGGAGCCACACACAGAGCTGCATATGGAGCCGCACACGGAGCCGCACACAGAGCTGCATATGGAGCCGCACATGGAGCCGCACACGGAGCCGCACACAGAGCTGCATATGGAGCCGCACATGGAGCCACACACGGAGCCGCACACAGAGCTGCATATGGAGCCGCACATGGAGCCACACACGGAGCCGCACACAGAGCTGCATATGGAGCCGCACATGGAGCCGCACACGGAGCCGCACACGGAGCTGCATATGGAGCCACACACGGAGCTGCATATGGAGCCGCACACGGAGCCACACACAGAGCTGCATATGGAGCCACACACAGAGCTGCATACGGAGCCGCACACAGAGCTGCATATGGAGCCACACACAGAGCTGCATATGGAGCCACACACAGAGCTGCATACGGAGCCGCACACGGAGCTGCATATGGAGCCGCACACGGAGCCACACACAGAGCTGCATATGGAGCCACACACAGAGCTGCATACGGAGCCGCACACGGAGCTGCATATGGAGCCACACACGGAGCTGCATATGGAGCCGCACACGGAGCCACACACAGAGCTGCATATGGAGCCACACACAGAGCTGCATACGGAGCCGCACACAGAGCTGCATATGGAGCCACACACAGAGCTGCATATGGAGCCACACACGGAGCCGCACGCAGAGCTGCATATGGAGCCGCACACAGAGCTGCATATGGAGCCACACACGGAGCCGCACGCAGAGCTGCATATGGAGCCACACACAGAGCTGCATATGGAGCCACACACGGAGCCGCACGCAGAGCTGCATATGGAGCCGCACACAGAGCTGCATATGGAGCCGCACACAGAGCTGCATATGGAGCCACACACGGAGCCGCACGCAGAGCTGCATATGGAGCCGCACATGGAGCCACACACAGAGCTGCATATGGAGCCGCACACGGAGCCACACACAGAGCTGCATATGGAGCCGCACACGGAGCCGCACACAGAGCTGCATATGGAGCCGCACATGGAGCCACACACGGAGCCGCACACAGAGCTGCATATGGAGCCGCACATGGAGCCGCACACGGAGCCGCACACAGAGCTGCATATGGAGCCACACACGGAGCCGCACACAGAGCTGCATATGGAGCCGCACATGGAGCCGCACACGGAGCCGCACACAGAGCTGCATATGGAGCCACACACGGAGCTGCATATGGAGCCGCACACGGAGCCACACACAGAGCTGCACATGGAGCCGGTCATAAGTTGGTGAAAGATCCACTTTAACATTTTCTGCTTTATGCGGGGACTGTAAAAAGCGTCGGATTTTCCACAAGTAAATATGTAGCGGGAAATCTGCTGTTTTCACTATGTGTAAATTTACCCTAAGAAAACAGACGCGCTGATGAAGATGGCACATCTGTAAGAACACCCCTGGATTATGTTTGATGAATCGTGTGGCCAGATAGGTGAGCACTCCTTGGAGAAGTCAGGCCCCCAACATTTCAGTACAATGACAAAGTATAAGGTCAGCCAAATGCTGCTGTATTGGGGCACTGCGCTTTACAATGCACACACACTGCCATCTACCGGACACTATATGAATTGCAACACACCCATTTCTACATCAGCAGCTTTGCTACACTCATAGACAGCACGAGGCGCAGATCCGGAGTCTCGTCCTTCAGGAGAGGATTGTCTGTATGTAGAACCGCTGTCCTCAGAGCTGCAGTTTCAGTCACAATGATAGAATCACGGGCACCTCGCTATAGCCATTAGTTAATGGTGTTTGTTGATTGCTTGTAGTGATGCGAGTCTCCAGCAGGTGGCGCACACACGTCCGAGACGGAGAGAAGAAGTTGGAGAGCGGAACAGGAAGAGCAGTGAGAAGGAGGCTTGGGATGCAGAGCTGCAGTGCAGGGAGGTCAGCACTCAGGCAAGTGTCTGTGGGTCTGCAGGTGAGTGTGAGTGCACGGTATCGGGAGTAGCTCTGCCTCTGCCTGCACGGCACTGCAGCCCCCATGGCGGTCAGCACAGGGTGCATTACACAGTGCTATTTATTGCTGCATCACATGGAGAACTGGACGAGTCTCCTCAGGTTTCTGTGTATTCTAAGCAGGCAGTGACCTTCCCAGGCGGCTGACCTGCCAGTATCGGGGTGCCCACCCTACTGGAGGGGTCCCTGCGGCAGGTGTTGGGGGTGACCATAGCATAGGCACTTTGGATCTCAGCATGCTGTTTCCACAAGAGATAAGGGGTCTGGCGATTTCCAGTGCCCATAGAAAATGTGTCTGTATGGTGGGCATAGCTGTAAGGCTAAAAAGATTGGTTTGTGCCCACTTCTCCAGAACCGTGCGATCAGTTTGAGGGGGCGAGCACTCCAGCCTGTGTTTGCATGGATGCCAGCTACTGGGCGATTTATGGGGGTGTGCTTTATTCTTAAAGGGAACTTGTCAGCAGAAATTTTGCAATAAACCTAAAAGTTTCCCCCTCTGCAGCTCCTGGGCTGCATTCTAGAAAGGTTCCTGTTGCTATTGTGCCCCCTTTGAGACCTAAATAAATACTTTATAAATTCTTACTTTTTTTGTATGCAAATGTTTTTTATGGTCACGGGGTCGGGCTGTCTTGCGTCCGTTAGTCGCCCTCCTGCCGCTTTACGCCGTCCCCCATTGCTCATTTCCATACATGAGGATGCCGCCCAGTGCTCCCGTGGTTTCGCGCATGCCCAATGGCACTATCGCGGGACTGAGCACTGTGTAAAGCATGACCGCTAGTGATTGTCATCAGCAGCGTCATCTAAGTACCCGCCCATAATCTCGTGCCTGCGCTTTTCCCTCTACCTCCACTGTTATGTGGAAGTGCTGGCCATATGAATCCACGTCACCTATTACCGCAGGCGCGAGATTATGGGCGGCGTTGTGATTGTCATCCAAGTGCCCGCCCATAATCTCATGCCCGTGATAATAGGTAACGTGGTTCATATGGCCTGCGCTTGCGCATAACTGGAGGCAGAGGGAAAAGCACGGGCACGAGATTATGGGCGGGTACTTGGATGACGCTGCTGATGACAATGAAAACGCCGCCCATAATCTCGCGCCTGCGCAATCACCTCATCAGCGTTGACACTTTACACAGTGCTCAGTCCCGCGAGAGTGGCACTGGGCATGCGCGAGACCTCGGGAGGACAGTTACATGAGGAGAGCGTCCTCGTGTATGTAAATGAGCAATGGGGGACGGCGTACAGCGGCAGGAGGGGGAATAACGGACGCAAGACAGCCCGCCCTCGTGACCATAAAAAAACATTTGCATACAAAAAGGTAAGAAAAGTATTTATTTAGGTCTCAAAGGGGGCACAATAACAACAGGAACCTTTCTAGAATGCAGCCCAGGAGCTGCAGAAGGGGATTCTTTTAGGTTTATTGCGAAATTTCTGCTGACAGGTTCCCTTTAAAGAGAACCTGTCAGGTCCCATATGCATTCTAACCTACAATCAGGGTGATGTGTGGCCTAGAAACCCTTCCTACGCATCCCTGTGTTGTAATATGAATGTCTAAAAATATTTTATTACTTAATGTTCCCTATGTAAATGAGCAGGTCTCTAGCTCCATGAGCGTCGCATCACCTTGTGCGCGTAATACCATGGATTTACATGAGCGACGTCCCGTCGCTCCTTGAGATCCCGTGCATGCACTTACCATTCTCACAGCCTTGTTATCCGGGTGCTTGTTTCTCCTCTTCAGACGTGCACTACGCATGACCGGAACCGCAGGAGTCTTCTGAGAATGCGCAGAGCACGTCTGAAGACGAGAAGCAAGCACCCGGATAACAAGAGTGCGGGAATGGTAAGTGCGCATGCATGGGATCTCCAGGAGCGGACGGTGACGTCACTCATGTCAATCCATGGTATCATGCCCACAGGGGTATGATACCACACTTACTAGATTACTAGGCCACACATCACCCTGCTACTAGGTTAGAGCACATATGGGACCTGACAGGTTCCCTTTAATCCAGAAACCCATTTTAATACCTTTTTAAAGGAAACCTTTCCCCATGAAAATGCCGTCTTCTCTGCAGACACCATGTTATAGAGCAGGGGGAGTGGAGTAGATCTACAGTTTTGCTAGAAAATATTCCATATACCCGGTGCTTTCATGATTTAACCCTCTGCTCTGTGGGCGGTCCTAACAGTGACTGACAGCTCTCTTTGTGTAAGTGTGCATACAGACATCACTGTCAGTCACCAATAGGACCGCCCACAGAGCAGAGGGTTAAATCATGAAAGCACTGGTTATATGGAATATTTTCTACAACACTATCAATCTGCTCAGCTCCCCCGGCTGTATAACATGGTGTCTGTAGATTAGACTGCATGTTCACAGTTGCATCGTTGGCTATAAAAAACCCAGACACCGTCTCCCACACAATATAATGAAGGGAGACTGTTTATGTGGTCTCCTATGAGCTGCAAATGGGCCAAATTCCCACCCTTCAACCATTTCCTAGCACCATGCAGGGAGTGAAGCATGACAGCATTGTCTTCACCTGTTGCAGTCTTTGAAATCATTACTAAGGTTGAGTTCGGATGTCCCTGAAACACTATCCAAGTCTGAAATATGATTTCTGGACTGTGGTTGTCCTAACCGAAACGCAACTGCTTCGTTGGCACATATGAGCCTGTGGAGTTTGGGTCAGGAGGACACATGTAGGATGATCTGATTTTCTTTGCTGGGTCTCTTAATCTTTTTTGCAGTACTTTACGTGAAATTATTGCAGCAGGAGCCCTCTCAATGTGTTGATGCAGTTGAGCCCTCGGTTTTCATGAGCTTCTGGATCCCTGCCCACTGACTTGATTGACAGATTTCTCCTCATGCACGGTAAAGGGGGGGGGGGGACCTGTCTATTAGGCCCCTTTCAGTGTCAGTGATTCTGGGACGTTTGTGCTTTTTTTTTAAACGTACCAGAATCGCTGACATACGCAGACCCATTATAATGAATGGGTCTGCTCACACATCAGTGAATTTTCACAGCACGTGTCTCCGTGCGGCGTACCCGCGTGTACGTGATTGCCGCACGGAGACATGTCCATTTTTTTTCTGGCATCACTGATGTCCCACAGACCACGCAGTGGTGTGGTCTGTGAAACACGTGCCAGAAAAAAACGTGCTTTTAAAATAAAAATCATTTTTACTCACCCGGCGTCCAGCGATGTCCTCTGTAGCCCGTTCTCCCTGCTGCTTCTGAGCCGGCTCATTATTGTCGCGCATATTCATTATGCGCGACACAGCCGACCCGGAAGCAGCTGCTGCGGGAGTCACTGCCGGCCGGATGCTGCACCGTGGGAGAATTCAGCACCACGGAGAGCGGGAGCGATCAGCACCATGGACAGCGGGAGCGCGCACAGGTGAGTTGTTTTCTAAGTGCAATCACGGGCCACGGAGAACGGAGCCCGGATTGCACTTAGACAACCCACGTGTGCCGTGAATCACGGCACACGCAGGAACATGTGCGTGTTTTACATGCCAGTGAAAAACGTCACTGTTTTTCACTGACGTGTGAAACGGGCCTTAGTGGAGCGAGAGAGGGCATGAATAGAAGGCCTCTGGATTAGCGTTGGTGCAAATCAGTCTTCAGGACCTGGTCCAGCAACCAGGTCAGAAATCTGTGGCCATCAGATGAGAGCTGTGAGAACCACTTCTTGGCATCCATAGCTCTTTTTATTTTTTATTAGTTGGCCTGGCTCTACATCACATGTGCACCATGCTGCACCGATGACACTGCATCAAGCCAGCAAATCAAAGCAGTGGATGCCGGGACATAGGAGGCTGTACTCAGCGCTTCCATCCATTAGCTACATTATTGACGGGGCTGATGCACGAGGAACGGGCAAATCTCTACAGTGGACATAAATACCATTTCAGCAAAAAACCTGTGATTTCGTGAATTGGTCCAGCAATGGGAACCAGATCTGTCATTACTACACACTGATGGTAGAAGAAACCTGATTGTAGATTGCCTTTAAAGGGGTGGTTCACCCATATTTTTTATTGTCTAGATCGATATTATATTGAGAAACAATTTTTCTCTCAAATACCTTGTGTTGTCAATAGTGCCTGTGAGAGGCGCTATTGCAGACTGCTGTTCCCCGTCCAGTGACGTACCCGTCCAATGCTGCCTCGTCACATCCGTGCAGCCAGCTACATTCTGAGCCCATCTGCTCCCTGCTCCTCCTCCCTCCTCCCTCACAGCACGTCTCTTGCTTGCAGCGTTCTGTGAGGAGGGAGGGGGGAGCAGGAGCCGCGCCGTGCTGTGCTAGGAGGGAGGAGGGAGGGGGGGAGCAGGAGATGCGCCATGCTAGGAGGGAGGGGGGGAGCAGGAGATGCGCCATGCTAGGAGGGAGGGGGGGAGCAGGAGATGCGCCATGCTAGGAGGGAGGGGGGGAGCAGGAGATGCGCCATGCTAGGAGGGAGGGGGGGAGCAGGAGACGCGCCATGCTAGGAGGGAGGGGGGGAGCAGGAGACGCGCCATGCTAGGAGGGAGGGGGGGGAGCAGGAGATGCGCCATGCTAGGAGGGAGGGAGCAGGAGATGTGCCATGCTAGGAGGGAGGGAGCAGGAGATGCGCCATGCTAGGAGGGAGGGGGGGAGCAGGAGATGTGCCATGCTAGGAGGGGAGGGGGGGGAGCAGGAGACGCGCCATGCTAGGAGGGAGGGGGGGAGCAGGAGACGCGCCATGCTAGGAGGGAGGGGGGGGAGCAGGAGACGCGCCATGCTAGGAGGGAGGGGGGGAGCAGGAGACGCGCCGTGCTAGGAGGGAGGGGGGAGCAGGAGACGCGCCATGCTAGGAGGGAGGGGGGAGCAGGAGACGCGCCGTGCTGTGCGAGGAGGGAGCAGGAGATGCGCCGTGCTGTGCTAGGAGGGAGGGGGGAGCAGGAGATGCGCCATGCTAGGAGGGAGGGGAGGAGCAGGAGACGCGCCATGCTAGGAGGGAGGGGGGGGGAGCAGGAGACGCGCCATGCTAGGAGGGAGGGGGGGAGCAGGAGACGCGCCATGCTAGGAGGGAGGGGGGGGAGCAGGAGATGCGCCATGCTAGGAGGGAGGGAGCAGGAGATGTGCCATGCTAGGAGGGAGGGAGCAGGAGATGCGCCATGCTAGGAGGGAGGGGGGGAGCAGGAGATGTGCCATGCTAGGAGGGAGGGGGGGGAGCAGGAGACGCGCCATGCTAGGAGGGGAGGGGGGGGAGCAGGAGACGCGCCATGCTAGGAGGGGGAGGGGGGGGGGGGGGGAGCAGGAGACGCGCCATGCTAGGAGGGAGGGGGGGGAGCAGGAGACGCGCCGTGCTAGGAGGGAGGGGGGGAGCAGGAGACGCGCCATGCTAGGAGGGAGGGGGGAGCAGGAGATGCGCCGTGCTGTGCTAGGAGGGAGGGGGGGAGCAGGAGATGCGCCATGCTAGGAGGGAGGGGAGGAGCAGGAGACGCGCCATGCTAGGAGGGAGGGGGGGGAGCAGGAGACGCGCCATGCTAGGAGGGAGGGGGGGGAGCAGGAGACGCGCCATGCTAGGAGGGAGGGGGGGGAGCAGGAGACGCGCCATGCTAGGAGGGAGGGGGGAGCAGGAGACGCGCCGTGCTAGGAGGGAGGGGGGAGCAGGAGACGTGCTGTGCTAGGGAGGGAGGAGGGGGGGAGCAGGAGATGCGCCGTGCTAGGAGGGAGGGGGAGCAGGAGACGCGCCGTGCTGTGCGAGGAGGGAGGGGGGGAGCAAATGGGCTGTGACAGCAGTGAAACACCGCTCACAGCTCAGAGTCTGGAAGACTGTAGCCGGCTGCACGGATGTGACGTGGCAGTATTTGACGGGTACGTCACTGGACAGGGAACAGTGGTCTGCAATAGCGCCTCTCACAGGCACTATTGACAACACAAGGTATTTGAGAGAAACATTGTTTCTCAATATAATATCGATCTAGACAATAAAAAATATGGGTGAACCACCCCTTTAAAGGAAATCTGTCAGCAGGTTTTTTTCAACCTCATCTGTAAGGAACATAATGTAGGCAAGGAGGTTCTGAATCCAGCAATGTATCACATAGATGACTGGCTGAAGCCGGTCTGAAACAATCATAGAATTTAGATTCGGGAACACAGCAGAGCTGCCCTGTCCACACCAGGCTCTCAATAGAGATTTGTGCATTGACTGTGAGGTGTCAATCACAGCAGGAACTTGTCAGGCTGACATGCAAGTGAGTGTCTAGTGCTGTAAAGGTAATCACATGGTAATAAACCCTTTAATTTACGTAAACAATTGCACACACACACTAATAAGAGAAGCACAGTTGCTTTTTATTTTTTAACTCTTAAGGGCATGTGCGCACGTTTGCGTTCAGTGTCTTGCAGTTGTAAATGCATCCTCTGGCAGAATTTGGCAATGTCAAATTTGGTTTTGACCACAAAAACGCTGGAAATACGCATGCGTTTTTATAGCGTTTTTGCTGCGTTTTACATGCATTTTCTGTGCTTAAAGACAAATGCGTTTTCAATACAATACACTACTAAATAAAGTTTAAACATTCAAAAACTATAAAAAAAAATGGAAAAAAATAAGAAATATCATGCTTTCAATCATACACAAAATAGCTAATTTTAATAAAAATATTAATGTGATCGAATATTTCTGTATTAAATAACGATAATTTATTGTTTTTCACTTTTTTTTTTTTATTGTCGGACTATGTGTGTGTGAAAAAGGAGACATCATGATCTCAATATAATGTCAAAAACGCATGCTTTTATTTTGTCAAAAAAGCATGCATTTTACATTAAAAAAAAGCATGTAAAACGCTAGGATTTTGATTTTGGATGTGTTTTGAGACTTCTCATTGACTCTAATGTTAGCAAAACGCTGCCAAAAGGGCAAAAACAATTGACATGCTGCTTCTTTAAACGCAGAGATTTTGACAAATTTTCTGCAACTAAAACGCAGCGTTTTAACAGCATTGTGCGCACAAGAAAGCCCAATTTCCCATAGACTTTGCTTGGAAATCAAAACGCATGCAATTTTTGCATCAAAACGCTGCGGAAAACGCATGAAAAAAAACGCAACGTGCGCACACAGCCTTAGGGTATGTGTGCATGCTGCGTTTTTGGTGCTTTTATTTGCCATGTGTGTTTTTTTTTTTTTTTTTTTTATTAAATCAATGCCTGGAAGGGTTAAAAAAGCAGGAAAAAACACACCAACAATTGAAATGCTGCATATTTTTATGCACCCAAAACTGCAAGGAGAGAAGAAGAAACATGCACACAGCACTTCAGAATTCTCATTGACTTTGCTGGGATAATGATAGACAGGCAGATTTGGACAACAAACTGCACCAAATCTGCAACACAAAACTCAGAGTGCGTACAGAGCCTTACTGCATGCTGTCCTCGACTTACATAGCAAAAACCTGCTGACAGATTCCCTATAAAGCGTAGATTAAATTTTTATATTGGGAATAGTGCATTAGAGGAAGTGAAATCCTTCCAGTGCAGACATTGTAGGCTGCCTCCTCTATAATTTCGTATGGTGAGCAGTCACATACAAACATTTCTGTTGACATTGCCCTTGGTAATTGAGAATGTGCTTCAATACTTGGTGGACCTGTTCTTGTAGCTATTGTGACCTATTTTTTTTCTTGCTTGTTAGTTATCACATTAAAGGAACCTGTCAGCAGAAATTTTGCACTAAACCTAAAAGATTCCCCCTCTGCAGCTCGTGGGCTGCATTCTACAAAGGTTCCTATTGTTATTGCGCCCCCTTTTAGACCAAAATAAATACAGTACTTTATAAAGTGGTACCTTTTTGTATGCAAATCTTGTTAATGGTACACGGGGGTGGGCTGTCTGTTGTCCGTTATTCTGCCTCCTGCTGCTTTACGCCGTCCCCCATCGCTCAATTTCATACCTCAGTGCGCCCGAGGTCTCGCGCATGCGCCGTGCCACTCTAGCGGGACTGTGCACAGTGTGACCGCTGGTGACGTGTTGCGCAGGCGTGAGATTATGGGCGGCGCTGTGATTTTTCATCAGCAACTACCCGCCCATAATCTCGTGCCCGCGCTTTTCACTCTGCCTCCACCGTTATGCTGCTCCGCTCCTCCCATCGATTTCCTGCTCCAGGGCAAGATGGGAAAGAGGTGACATGGGGTCATCTGGCCAGCGCTTGCGCAGAACGGTGGAGGCAGAGGGGAAAGCGCGGGCACGAGATTATGGGTGGGTACTTGCTGATGAAAAATCACAGTGCCGCCCATAATTCACGCCTGCGCAACGCGCCACCAGTGGTCACAGTGCACAGTCCCGCTAGAGTGGTACGGCGCATGCGCAAGACCTCGGGCACACTGGGCGGCGTCCTGAGGTATGAAATTGAGCGATGGGGACAACGTAAAGCAACAGGAGGCAGACTAACGGACACCAGACAGCCCGCCCCCGTGTACGATTAACAAGATTTGCATACAAAAAGGAACCACTTTATAAAGTATTTATTTTCGTCTAAAAGGGGGCACAATAACAGGAACCTTGCTAGAATGCAGCCCAGGAGGTGCAGAAGGGGAATCTTTAAGGTTTAGTGCAAAATTTCTTCTGACACGTGCCCTTTAAAGGGGATGGTTCACTCATTTTTTTTTTTTTTTATTTTCTCTAAGTTGTACTTACCATTACAGGTCTTTTCTTCATTGGCTTCTATTTCCAATTCTGGCACTGAGCGGCGCTATCCTGCACGCTCAGTGCCTGTCACATGACCCCCTGGTGCTGTGGCCGCTACTATCCTCTTACGTCCCGTCAATTCCGGGCTCTCAAACTTGACGGGTACGTCACAGGATGCTGGCGCCACTCACACTGACTGGGCTGTGGGCGGACGCACGTCACAGCCCAGCATCGAGGGGAGGATCCGGAGGATGGCACAGTGTGGAGCGGTGGCGTCCGGCAGATGGTGAGGCACGGGGCGCCTGTGTGGCGTACAGGGGGGGGGGGTTCTTCAGCTGAAATCCCCCCTGTCACGTAAGTATCTCATCACTCTCTCCACCCGCCCACTCTGCTGCAATGTCAGGAGAGCGGGCGGTGTCGGGCGGTGTGATCATGTGCGCTCCTCCCAGCAGCACTACAGGACGCAGCAAGACACTGACAAGCTGGTCCCATGCAGCACCGCATGTGTCAGAGCAGAGCATGTCACCGTTCTGCTCTGTCACCTGTCCTGCTGCATGGGACCAACGGTCTCCACTCTGTCACCTGCACCAGAAGTCAGAGTGGAGCAAGTTGGTGACAGAGCACCTCCCCCCCCCCCCCTCTCTCTTCTTACCCCCCCTCTCTCTTCTTACCCCCCCCTCTCTCTTCTTACCCCCCTCTCTCTTCTTCTCCCCCCTCTCTTCTTCTCCCCCCTCTCTTCTTCTCCCCCCTCTCTCTTCTTCTCCCCCCTCTCTCTTCTTCTCCCCCCCTCTCTCTTCTTCTCCCCCCCTCTCTCTTCTTCTCCCCCCCTCTCTCTTCTTCTCCCCCCCTCTCTCTTCTTCTCCCCCCCTCTCTCTTCTTCTCCCCCCTCTCTCTCTTCTTCTCCCCCCCTCTCTCTCTTCTTCTCCCCCCTCTCTCTCTTCTCCCCCCCCCTCTCTCTCTTCTCCCCCCCTCTCTCTCTCTTCTTCTCCCCCCCTCTCTCTCTCTTCTTCTCCCCCCCTCTCTCTCTCTTCTTCTCCCCCCCTCTCTCTCTCTTCTTCTCCCCCCCCTCTCTCTCTCTTCTTCTCCCCCCCTCTCTCTCTCTTCTTCTCCCCCCCTCTCTCTCTCTTCTTCTCCCCCCTCTCTCTCTTCTTCTCCCCCCCTCTCTCTCTTCTTCTCCCCCCCTCTCTCTCTTCTTCTCCCCCCCTCTCTCTCTTCTTCTCCCCCCCTCTCTCTCTTCTCCCCCCCTCTCTCTCTCTTCTCCCCCCCTCTCTCTCTCTTCTTCTCCCCCCCTCTCTCTCTCTTCTTCTCCCCCCCCTCTCTCTCTCTTCTTCTCCCCCTCTCTCTCTCTTCTTCTCCCCCTCTCTCTCTCTTCTTCTTCTCCCCCTCTCTCTCTCTCCTTCTCCCCCCCTCCCTCTCTCTCTCCTTCTCCCCCCCTCCCTCTCTCTCTTCTTCTCCCCCCCTCCCTCTCTCTCTTCTTCTCCCCCCCCTCTCTCTCTCTCTTCTTCTCCCCCCCTCTCTCTCTTCTTCTCCCCCCCTCTCTCTCTCTTCTTCTCCCCCCCTCTCTCTCTCTTCTTCTCCCCCTCTCTCTCTCTCTTCTTCTCCCCCCCTCTCTCTCTCTTCTTCTCCCCCCCTCTCTCTCTCTTCTTCTCCCCCCCTCTCTCTCTCTTCTTCTCCCCCCCTCTCTCTCTCTTCTTCTCCCCCCCTCTCTCTCTCTTCTTCTCCCCCCCTCTCTCTCTCTTCTTCTCCCCCCCTCTCTCTCTCTTCTTCTCCCCCCCTCTCTCTCTCTCTCTCTTCTTCTCCCCCCCTCTCTCTCTCTCTCTCTCTTCTTCTCCCCCCCCCTCTCTCTCTCTCTCTCTTCTTCTCCCCCCCCCCTCTCTCTCTCTCTCTCTTCTTCTCCCCCCCCCTCTCTCTCTCTCTCTCTCTCTCTTCTTCTCCCCCCCTCTCTCTCTCTCTCTTCTTCTCCCCCCCTCTCTCTCTCTCTCTCTCTCTCTTCTTCTCCCCCCCCTCTCTCTCTCTCTCTCTCTTCTTCTCCCCCCTCTCTCTCTCTCTCTTCTTCTCCCCCCTCTCTCTCTCTCTTCTTCTCCCCCCCCTCCCTCTCTCTCTTCTTCTCCCCCCCCTCCCTCTCTCTCTTCTCCCCCCCTCTCTCTCTCTTCTTCTCCCCCCCTCTCTCTCTCTTCTTCTCCCCCCCTCTCTCTCTCTTCTTCTCCCCCCCTCTCTCTCTCTTCTTCTCCCCCTCTCTCTCTCTCTCTTCTTCTCCCCCTCTCTCTCTCTCTCTCTCTTCTTCTCCCCCCCTCTCTCTCTCTTCTTCTCCCCCCCTCTCTCTCTCTTCTTCTCCCCCCCCTCTCTCTCTTCTTCTCCCCCCCCTCTCTCTCTTCTTCTCCCCCTCTCTCTCTCTCTTCTTCTCCCCCCCTCTCTCTCTCTTCTTCTCCCCCCCCCTCTCTCTCTCTTCTTCTCCCCCCCCCTCTCTCTCTCTTCTTCTCCCCCCCCCTCTCTCTCTCTTCTTCTCCCCCCCCCTCTCTCTCTCTTCTTCTCCCCCCCCCCTCTCTCTCTCTCTTCTTCTCCCCCCCCCCTCTCTCTCTCTTCTTCTCCCCCCCCCCTCTCTCTCTCTCTTCTTCCCCCCCCCTCTCTTTCTCTTCTTCTCCCCCCCTCTCTCTCTCTTCTTCTCCCCCCCCCCTCTCTCGCTCTTCTTCTCCCCCCCCTCTCTCGCTCTTCTTCCTCCCCCCCCCTCTCTCGCTCTTCTTCTCTCCCCCCCCCTCTCTCTCTCTTCTTCTCTCCCCCCCCTCTCTCTCTCTTCTTCTCTCCCCCCCCTCTCTCTCTCTTCTTCTCTCCCCCCCCTCTCTCTCTCTTCTTCTCTCCCCCCCCTCTCTCTCTCTTCTTCTCTCCCCCCCCTCTCTCTCTCTTCTTCTCTCCCCCCCCTCTCTCTCTCTTCTTCTCCCCCCCCCTCTCTCTCTTCTTCTCCTCATCCCTCATCTCCTCCTCATCCCTCATCATCCTCATCCCTCATCATCCTCATCCCTCATCATCCTCATCCCTCATCATCCTCATCCCTCATCATCCTCATCCCTCATCATCCTCATCCCTCATCATCCTCATCCCTCATCATCAAGAATCTCGGGCTTTATACCAGCTGGTAAAACATAGCTGGCATTAACCCCTTATTACCCAGTCTGCCACCAGGGCCACTGGAAGAGTTGGTACAGCACCAGATGATGGCGCTTCTATGAAAGCGCCATTTTCTGGGGCGGCTGTGGACTGCAATTCGCAGCAGAGGCGCCCAGAAACCTCGGGCTTACCTGTGCTGCGGATTCCAATCCCCAGCTGCCTAGTTGTACCCGGCTGGACACAAAAATATGGCGAAGCCCACGTCATTTGTTTTTTAATTATTTCATGAAATAATTAAAAAAATACGGGCTTTCCTATATTTTTGGTTCCCAGCCGGGTACAAATAGGCAGCTGGGGGTTGGGGGCAGCCCGTACCTGGCTAGCGTACAAAAAATATGGCGGAGCCCACATAGTTTTTTTAAAACAGCTTTTAGGCAAAACCCTTTTATTTTTTTTATATATATATATTATTAAAGAAAAAAAGGCTTCCCTGGATTTTCCATTGCCAGTGAAGGTAACACCAAGCAGCGGGGGTTAGCATCCAGTAGCTGCTTGGGTTACCCTCAGCAATAGAAAATGCAGCGGGAGCCCACATCTTCTTTTTTTTTTTTTTTTTTTTTTTTTTAATTTTTTAAAAAAAAAAAAAAAATCGACATGGGCTTCGCCCATAGAGCACCGGGGCATTTTACTGCTCATTCATCCCTACTCCTGACCACAGCGCCAGCAGAACAAGTAATCAGATGGCTCCAGTGTCGGCCGATTGCTTGTTCTGTGTCCCCCTGCATCCGTGTGCGGGCTGTGAGGTCACCTGAGTTCAGTCCAGCACTGGAATCAGCTGATCTGAACTCCAGCCCGCACACGCTGCGATGGATGCAGGGGGACACAGAACAAGTAAGGTCTAAGCCACACGGCAAGAAAAAAAGTGTGAGTGGAGTGCGATAAAACATTGCATTCCATTCGGACCAATATTAGCCTGTGTGTCAGCGCACATGAGCAATTATTTTCTCAGCCCTAATTGGACCAAGAAAACAATCGCAGCATACTGCAATTGTAATGCAAGACTATTCCTCTTTTACCCATTGAAGTGTATGGGGTGAGAGAAAAATCGCACTGCACTTGCGGTACATCGGTGTACCGCAAGTGCAGAGCGAGAATCGCAATAGCCTACTACGGACAAGAGAGGGAGAGAAATTCCTCCCACCCCTCCTGAGTGCCGGACCGCCCCCCGCAGCTGAGGTCTGCTCGCACAGTCGGACCTCAGTCGCAGGGACACACGCATGACACTCGGCTCTGCTGTACTGAGCATGAGCCGAGTGTTATGCGAGGGGATCGCAGTAATCCCTGTGTGGCCCCAGCCTAATCGGCTAACACTTGTCAGCTGATCTGAAATCCTGTACACACAGCCCGCACATGGTCACATGTGATCGGCAGCAGGCAGTGACTGCTGTTAAGGCTACATTCACATGACCGTTCCGTTTTTGCAGGCTGCAAAAAACAGTCCTTTCTTTTTCACAGATGCATCCGTGTGACATTTTGCGTACCGCAAAAAACGGAAGCAGCAAGAAAGATAAATAGATGAGTAGATATAGATATAGAGAGAGCGATAGAGGGATGGATGGATGAATGAATGAATAAATGAATAGAGGGATAGATAGAAGAGAAAGACATATATAATGTCCCACCTCCCTGCATATTCTAAGCTGGCACCCTTTTGTGACTTTCATGTGGCACGAAGGTGCTTAGCCTTGTATTTAGCCAAAAAATAAATAATAAAAAAAAATGACGTGGGGTCCCCCCTATCTTTTGTAGCCAGCTAGGGTAAAGCAGACAGGTGCAGCCTACAAACCACAGCTGGCAACTTCACCTTGGCTGGTAATCCAAAACAGAGGGCACCCCACGCTATTATTTTAAATTAAACAACTTAAAACAAAAAACACGGAGTCTTTCCCCCCCCCCCCCCCTCTCCACCCCCTCCAAATTGGATCACCAGCCAAGGTAAAGCGGACAGCTGTGGTCTGGTATTCTCAGACTAGGTAGGTCCACCGTTATTGGACACTCCCCAGCCTAAAAATAGCAGGCTGCAGCCGCCCCAGAGGTGGCGCATCCATTAGATGCGCCAATTCTGGTGTTTCTCCCCAACTCATCCCGTTGCCCTGGTGCGGTGGCAAACGGGGTAATATATGGGGTTGCTACCAGGTGTGTAATGTCACCTGGCATCAAGCCCTGGGGTTAGTGATGTTAGGCGTGTATCAGATACTCGACATCACTACCCAAAAAATAGACAACAAACACATTTTTATTTGAAAAAACACTGCCCAATACATTCCCTCTTTCACCAATTTATTTAAAAGAAAAACAAATCCAGGTCTGGTTTAATCCAAGGGGGTCCCACGACGATCCATACCATAGTCAATGTCCCAGTCAATGAAGAACAGAATGTTCCCTATTGGCTGGGAGAGCCGTGCAGTGACCTGAGCTAACATCAATAGGTCAGCCCAGGTCACTGCAGGGCACGAGTGCTGCTGTCAGGAGATCAGCGATCATCGCAGGTAATGTACCTCGCTAACCTCCTGACAGCAGCGCTGTCACTGAGTTCAATGACCGCCGCCTTCACAAACCAAGTATCGTGAGCAGCCCGAGATGTCACCACTAGTCACAGTCTTGGGTCGACAGGGAGAGGTGATGTAACAAGTGGCGGGCATAGAAGGCATTGACGACCGCTGACGTCAGGAGTGCAGGACTTCATCACCGCAGGTAATGAACTTACTAACCTCCTGAAGGTAGCGCTTGTCATCCCTGCGGCTGCTGACACTGCAGTGCGGGCAGCTGGGGCTGGAGCGGGACACACTGCATGGGTACCCAACGGAAGTCACATGGAAGTGCTTCTGTGGTGCTTCCGGGAATTTTGCGGGCCCATTGACTTCTATTGAGTCACGGTTCGTTATTACGGAACAGAATAGGACATGTTCCATAATAACGGAGCGGACATACGGCATCCGATGTGGGTTTTTTTGTAGGATCGGATGCACATGGAGATGCTACCGTGTGCCATCCAATCCTACACAAAAGACATTGAAAAGATGGTCCTGTCCGTGGGTCCGCAAAAAAAACAGGAACTGACCAGGACAAACGGAACGGTCATGTGAATGAGCCCACCTGCAGCTATTGCAGCGTGTGCGGGCTGTGAGATCAAAAGTCAGCTGACTCCAGCGCCGGCCGATAAATTCTGTGTCCCGCTGCAGAAGGATCCGGTAAAATAACGGTTGCATGCGCTGCACATTTAATCCACAGGATCCAGTCATATGCGGTTTGCGGTTGTTTGCCTACGCTGATGTGAAAGTAGCCTGCAAAATGCATGCCACACGAATGATACAGACGACACACAGACTAGGCAAGAGGGAAAAAAAGCAATCTTATCACCCCTTCATTTTTTTTCCCCAATTTTTTTCACATGTTCCGCCGGCTAATAATCATAATTTCTGTACACACGCAGAGACACAGACACACACGCACACACACTCTATATGAGAACAAGCTGAAGATAGCTGCTTTCTTCCCCTGGTTGTGCAGAGCTGCTGCTGTCTCTGTGTGATTGCTCTCAGTGCATCCACAGGGAAGAGGCAGGGAGGAGACTTTGGGTGGAGAGCAGAGTGGGTGTGTTAGATAATTTAGGCACAGCCCTAGAGCCGCAAAGAATTATGGGAGTTGTAGGAACTGAACCCAGGAAGTTAGAAGAGAGATTAACCCCATCAGAGCTGGAGCCAGCAATGAGGATGTGCTGCTAGTGCACAATAAAAGGTAATATAGCTGAAAAATCATGATAGATGTGTGGAGAGACATATATCAGCAAGATTTATCAGAAAAAAAAAAATCAGTTTTGGTAACTGGACAACTTCTTTAATGTGCAGGTCTGAGAGTAGCCTTGGACAGCTGTAGTTCTAACTAGCAGCTTCTTTCTGTGCGAATGTCAGCTTGGTTTACCCTCGTACTTTTTGGATATTTATGTGGTTTCGTAAGTTTACACCTTTTGATGACTATGATTGTCATAAGAATTACTGAATATATAGATATTACTATGTGTCTACTTATTTCAGGCTTTTGTGTATGGTAAATTAGTTGGAAGGTATAATACTGTGAAGGAGTACTTGGTATGCCACAGCTTATTTCTTTGTCTACAAATTGTAGAAGTACCTGCCTTGGTCATAGGCTTACATTAGTCTAGTACAGCCCTCTGTCTGTCTGGCTCATGTATGTCAGCATAGAGCACTTTAACCCTTCACCCCGGGTGATTTTCCGTTTGTTTTTTTTTCCCGCTCCACTTCTTCCAAGAGCCGTAACTTTTTTTTATTTTTCTGTCAATCTTCCCATATGAGGGCTTGATTTTTGCAGGATGAGTTCTACTTTTAAATGAAACCATAAGTTTTACCATATAGCGTACTGGAAAACGGCAAAAAAAATTCCAAGTGCAAAAAAAAATTGCAAAAAAATAGTGCAATTGGATGATTGGTTTTGAGATATTATTCATTTTGGTCTCTATATGGTAAAACTGACATGTCAGTGTGATGCCTCAGGTCGGTACGAGTTCGTAGCTACCAAATATGTATAGGTTTTCTTTTATCTAAGGCAGACCTGGGCAAGGGGTGGGCTGCATTCGGCCCGCCTACTGTCTGTGACCGACGTTCCTGTCTTAGCTCAGAGTTGGAGGCATGGGCTGATCTACGATGTTATGCCTCAGCCCCGCTCTCACGGCCTGGAACTATGTATCCCGCAGTGCAGTCACAAGCAGCTGCCACACCCCCTCTTGCTGCCAGTCATGCCCCCTCTGGATGCTGGCCACAGTCTCTGGATGCCTTCCATGGTATCTATGCTGCTGGCCACGCCCCTCATGCGATCATCCACGCCCTCTTAATGCTGGACACACACACACACACACACACACACACACACACACACACACACACACACACACACTCTCTCCTCAGATGCCTTCCTTGTCCCCTCTTGCTGCTCGCTCGATGCTGGCCATGCCCCCTTTGCCTGCCCCTTCTACCCGGGATCCTCACACGTGACCAGCTCATCTCCACAGCGGCCACTTCAAAAACGTATGTTCTGCAACTGAGGTAAGTGCACCAGTAGCAGCAGGGAGAGTGCAGAGTGCCTGCAGGAGAGGGGAGCAGCACTTGTCTTCTCAGGTCCCCCCTGTGCCTGCAATAGAAGAAGCAGACACACAGGGGACTCAGAAGGCAGCCAGAGGAGCCCTCAGGCTCTGCTGCTGCAGTGCTGCCTGCCTATGCCCTCAGCGTCTTCCAGTGCTTCCAGCCTGTGCACTCAGCACCCCCAGGGTCGGCATGTCTGCTCCACAGGCCGCCAGGGTCGGCATGTCTGCTCCACAGGCCGCCAGGGTCGGCATGTCTGCTCCACAGGCCGCCAGGGTCGGCATGTCTGCTCCACAGGCCGCCAGGGTCGGCATGTCTGCTCCACAGGCCGCCAGGGTCGGCATGTCTGCTCCACAGGCCGCCAGGGTCGGCATGTCTGCTCCACAGGCCCTAGTAATGTGTATGCCCCCTACTGACCTCCATATTTTAATTGAATCTTTGTATTGTTTACCTTACTGTTTTTTGTTTATGATGAGATAGTGTGTGTATATATACAGTGCCTACAAGTAGTATTTAACCCCCTGCAGATTTAGCAGGTTTGATAAGATGCAAATAAATTAGAGCCTGCAAACTTCAAACAAGAGCAGGATTTATTAACAGATGCATAAATCTTACAAACCAACAAGTTATGTTGCTCAGTTAAATTTTAATACATTTTCAGCATAAAAGTGTGGGTCAATTATTATTCAACCCTTAGGTTTAATATTTTGTGGAATAACCCTTGTTTGCAATTACAGCTAATAATCGTCTTTTATAAGACCTGATCAGGCCGGCACAGGTCTTTGGAGTTATCTGGGCCCACTCCTCCATGCAGATCTTCTCCAAGTTATCTAGGTTCTTTGGGTGTCTCATGTGGACTTTAATCTTGAGCTCCTTCCACAAGTTTACAATTGGGTTAAGGTCAGGAGACTGACTAGGCCACTGCAACACCTTGATTTTTTTCCCTCTTGAACCAGGCCTTGGTTTTCTTGGCTGTGTGCTTTGGATCGTCATCTTGTTGGAAGATGAAATGACGACCCATCTTAAGATCCTTGATGGAGGAGCGGAGGTTCTTGGCCAAAATCTCCAGGTAGGCCGTGCTATCCATCTTCCCATGGATGCGGACCAGATGGCCAGGCCCCTTGGCTGAGAAACAGCCCCACAGCATGATGCTGCCACCACCATGCTTGACTGTAGGGATGGTATTCTTGGGGTCGTATGCAGTGCCATCCAGTCTCCAAACGTCACGTGTGTGGTTGGCACCAAAGATCTCGATCTTGGTCTCATCAGACCAGAGAACCTTAAACCAGTCTGTCTCAGAGTCCTCCAAGTGATCATGAGCAAACTGTAGACGAGCCTTGACATGACGCTTTGAAAGTAAAGGTACCTTACGGGCTCGTCTGGAACGGAGACCATTGCGGTGGAGTACGTTACTTATGGTATTGACTGAAACCAATGTCCCCACTGCCATGAGATCTTCCCGGAGCTCCTTCCTTGTTGTCCTTGGGTTAGCCTTGACTCTTCGGACAAGCCTGGCCTCGGCACGGGTGGAAACTTTCAAAGGCTGTCCAGGCCGTGGAAGGCTAACAGTAGTTCCATAAGCCTTCCACTTCCGGATGATGCTCCCAACAGTGGAAACAGGTAGGCCCAACTCCTTGGAAAGGGTTTTGTACCCCTTGCCAGCCTTGTGACCCTCCACGATCTTGTCTCTGATGGCCTTGGAATGCTCCTTTTGTCTTTCCCATGTTGACCAAGTATGAGTGCTGTTCACAAGTTTGGGGAGGGTCTTAATTAGTCAGAAAAGGCTGGAAAAAGAGATAATTAATCCAAACATGTGAAGCTCATTGTTCTTTGTGCCTGAAATACTTCTTAATACTTTAGGGGAACCAACCAAACAGAATTCTTGTGGTTTGAGGGGTTGAATAATAAATTACCCTCTGAATAAACTTTTCACAATTTAAAAAAAATAATAAAATAAATAAATAACATTCTTTTTTGCTGCAGTGCATTTCACACTTCCAGGCTGATCTACAGTCCAAATGTCACAATGCCAAGTTAATTCCGAATGTGTAAACCTGCTAAATCTGCAGGGGGTTGAATACTACTTGTAGGCACTGTACTATATACAGTATTGGGTACAACTGAGTTAATTATACTAGTCCTGCCCTCTAAAACCATCCCAATTTCTCATGCGGCCCCATGGGAAAATTAATTGCCCACCCCTGATCTAAAGGGTTAAAAAAAAAAATCAGAAATTTGTCCCAAAAAAAGCTCACTTTTGGCGCTATTTTCCGTGATCCGTAGCGTTCTCATTTTTCAGGATCTATGGCTCAGTGACTGCTTATTGTTTGCGTTTTGAGCTGACGTTTTTACCGGTACCATTTTTGCACAGATGCTATGTGTTGATCACTTGGTATCGCATATTGCGCAAAATTTCCGGCAACCAAAAAAACCCGTAATTTTGGCATTTGGAGATTTGTTGCCGCTAAGCTGTCTACCGATGAGATTAATTGATTTTTTATTTTGATAGCATTTGTAAACGTGACGATACCAAGTCTGTGTTAATTATATTTTCAACCCTTTTAATTATCACTGGGGTGAATGGGGGTGTTTTGAACCTTTTTAGGTTTAATTTTTTTTTTTTTTTATTTCACTAGGCCCTATAGTGGACTATAAGGCTATGTGTCCACGGTAGAATGTACCTGGGGACTTTTCTGCCTGAAAATCCGCGGGTGCGGATTTGCCGCGGATTTTGATGCGGATTTTTTTTTTTTTTTTTCTTTTTCCCATTCTATACCCAAATCCGCACCAAAATTCGCAACAAACAATTGACATGCTGCAGATTTTTCCGCATCAAAATCCGCGGAAAATCCGCAGCGGAAAAATCCGCAGCATGGACACAGCATTTCCAAAATGCCATTGAAATGGCTTGGAAGTGCCGCTGCTGCAGATTTTCGGCAAATCCGCGGCAAAATCCGCGGTAAATCCGCAGCGTGGGCACATAGCCTAACAATCAGCAGTCTGATCGCTCATTCTTCCTTGTAGATCAGAGCAGCATTGTTGCTCTGATCTGCACAAAAGCAGCTCTCATCTCACACAAGGCCCTCTGCCGGCTGTGAGAGGAACCGACTCATTATAGCCGCAAGAGTTATCACATGACCCTGTGCTACCATGGCGACCATCGGATCCACGTGATCACATCATGTGACTTCCGATGGAGGCGGGTAAGTGAATGCTTACCGCGACCCGCTATTGCATCGCGCTGTGACATTTTCACAACGCAATCTAAGGGGTTAACAGGCGCAAGTGGGAAGCAAATCCACTGTTCAAATCAGCGGACATGTGCAGCGATCGCTGCCGGTGGCAGCAGGCAGGGGTTAACCGGACACGATCCATGACTTACCCAGTACGTCATGTGTCGAAGAGTTGGGGGGTCCAAAGGCTGAAGAAATTTTCAACTAAATCCCCATCTATTTAGTGCTGTAATCTAAACTAATTTTCTAATATGCTTGCATTAAAAATTCTCTACCGTTCCCTAACTGCACTAACTTGCATAGTATTTTTTTTTTTCCCTACCTTCTGTGGGATGACCCTTTGTTGGAGAATCCCAGTGCATGCCCAGCCACCGAAATGAGCAGCGCTGATAATATTTTATTTCAGTGAGGGGGCAGAGGCTATGGCAGTGATCGCAGACTCTGCCCCCTGATGATGCTTTGTTTGCATATTCCAGCATGCAGTGGGATTCTCAAACGAAGCACCATCATACAGGAAGTAGGGAAAAGAAATACTATAGCAGTTATTGTTCAGTAGCAAAGGAACGGTAGGGAATTTTTAATGTAAGCGTATTAGAAATTTAGTTTTAAATTATGGCACTAAATAGCTAAACATTTTTTTTTTTTTTTGGTCTTTGTACCACCACTTTAAGGTATTTTATGGCATAGTAGATGTAGTAATGTGAAGAGAGCCTTAAACAAAAAGCAGCATGCTACATACAGTGGTGTAGCTTTGGGTGAGACAGGTGTTAAAGTCTATGGGGGCACATAGTTTCACCTCCGTTCCTCCACGCTGCCCCCAATGTATATGATTGGCGCTTACAACCGCTGCTTCTTCTAGGAGTGTCTGCCTGCCCAATTCCTCTCACACAAACCATATAGAGCAACTATTGATATGTTTTTTTCTTATGTTATTTTTAGGTTATGAAATGACTGGGATCAGACTGTCCATCAGAGCCTTCAGAAACTTGCACTTTTATTCAAGCTCTTGTCAGAGGCCACCATCACTCACGTATAGCTCTGCCCAATGCATCAGATGGTGGACACAATGTAGGCAGCTATCAAACTGTGCTGACTACAGACAGCAGATCATCGGTTTACGGCACACAAACTCCAATGGATTTTTGTCTACTTCTCCTTTGAAACCATTTCTGGATGCTGTGAGGCATAAAGGGAAGAAAAGTCAAAAACGGAACAAGACCCATGCATCTCAAGACGATGATGATGAAGATGAAGAAGAGGTGGATCCAGAAGATGTCAGTGATTACGAAGATGAGCATATGGAAGACCCCAACATACCAAAAGACTATAAAGACTTAGAAAAAGCTGTGCAGTCATTTCGTTTTGATGTGGTACTCACGGCTGGATTAGACACGTCTCGGAAGTAAGTGTTACGTCTTATCACTTTATCAGAAAGTCCTTAGTTTCCTAAATGGTGGGTCTAAGGCTGGGGCCACACGAGCACTACTACGAGTGCATCGCATGACCCTCAAATCCCGCTTTGCTCTGAGTGTAAGCCAAGTGTCATGTCACTGTGATGCGATCCTGCGGAGGACAGGGAGGGCGCTGCGGAGGAGAGGGAGGGATTAATCTCCCGATCTCCTCCATTATCAGCTGATTGCATATATCGCACTGCACTCCGCTGTAATGTGAGTGCAATGTGATGTTTCTCTTGCATCCATAGACTTCTATGGGTGCAAGACAAAACAAATCAGATTCCACCCACAGTCCGAAGGCCATACGAAGTCCACAGGGTTTGGAGATGGAACATCCCAGCTCCATATAATTTTGTGGTGGTTCTTGCCTGCTGCAGCGCTGCACCCCGTTCGCTCCAGTGAGATTGGTAACTGATATCTTAAAGCAGTTGGCCACTTTCTGTGTTAGTGCAGCTTTGCTCAGCAGCACTTACAGGGGTTTTCCCCACAAACAAAGTTCATTTAATCAATAGATCTTAGAATAACAATAAGTTCCACATTTCGATGTGTTTTTAAAAAAAAAAAAAAAAAAAAGTCCCTGTGCTGAGATCTTATATATGTGCCCTTGCTATGTGCTGTGTAATGGCCATGTCTAACTGTATAGCTGTGTAATGGCCATGTCTGACTGTATAGCTGTGTAATGGCCATGTCTGACTGTATAGGGTCTGATCATATCACATCTCCTGGGCCAGGTAGGACGCACAAGAGTATAAAGACATTACATCACATGATCCTAGTAAGGTAATCTTTTTGTGAGGTAAAACATTTCCTTGGCTTTTTTTTTTAAATGTTTTTCCCCCATGAATGAATTCTTTTCAATTCTGTGCTGTATTGTCTGTATCTTCAGAAGCCCGAGCTGGCTACAATATATTGGACCCTACACTGGCGTATTTGCAATTTTCTCTATGCAGCATCTGTTTATTCCTCAAACGTCCATGAATCATCACTACACCTGTACATGAATTCCCAGAGGAGTGTAATTTCCAAAATGGGGTCACTTGAAGGGAGTTTCTGTTGTTCTGGTTCTTGGGGGGTTCTGCATATGGAGTCTACAAACTATTCTTGGAAAATATTCGCCCTGCCGTGTGACCAGTTTGTGGCCAGTTCTATTTATTTTCCCTTGTGAAAATGTAAAATCTGGGGCTAAATCTACATTTTAGTGGTAAAAATGTAATTATTTTTTTCTTTACTGCCCAATAGTGTAAAATCTTGTGAAACACCTGTGGTGGCAATATGCTCTTTGCAGCCCTAGATGAATTTATGAATTTATTTAGGCGTATAATTTGTAAAATGGGGTCAATTATGGGGGGGGGGGAAAGGGGGGGGGGGGGGGGGTTTGCTGTTATAGCACCTCAGAGGCTCTGCTATTATGCCAAGGCACCCGCAAAGCATTCCAGGAAAATCTGACTTTAATATGGCGCTCCTTCCCTTCCAAGCTTTGCACTGTGGTGGATAAGTACCATATATTTCGGATAAGATACACTTTTCCTCCCAAAAATGTGGGAGGAAAATGAGGGGTGAGTCTTAAAATCTGAAAATAGCTTTACCAGGGGGCCTGTCTGTGCGGCGACAGTTTGCGTGCAGGTGGCAGCCAGGTGCCTGTCTGTGACGGCTGCCTCTCTGTGCCGGTGGGCGGGCGGGCGGCCTGCTGGCTGCCACTCTGAGTGTGGGCGGCTGTGCGGCAGGTTTCCCGGTGTGTCCGCGGTCCCAGTTTCAAATGATGGCACCAGGAGTCAGCGCGTGCACAGATGGAGCCCTTGGATGAGCGCTCCATCTACACATGCGCCGCTCCAGGCACCATCATTTGAACCAGGACCGCGGACAGATTGGGACACTCACCCACTGCTGCTGCCACTACTCACTTGCCACCACGGACCCGCCGTGGCATCCAGCACAACCTTTGCTTCCTGTGACCCCTGCTTCACCACCACTGCTGCCCTCCTCCGGTAAGGCAACACCGGAGTATAAGACGGACATTTTTAATTTTTTTTACCTTTTATTTTTATCTCTAAATTTGGGGTTCGTCTTATAATCCGGTGCGTCTTATAAAGCGAAAAATACGGTAGTTTCTGCCCACATTTCTTCGTACTCAGGAGAAATCTCATAACAAATTGTATGGTCCGCTTTCTCCCATTAGCTCTTTTGAAAGTTAAAAACGTGAGGTTAAAACGACATTTTAGTGGAAAAAATGTTGTTTTTTTTTTTTCATTTTGACAGCCCACTGCTATATAATTCTGTGAATCACCTGTGAGTTTAAAATGATTACTACAACCCTAAATGAGTTCCTCTAGGGTTGTAGTTTCCAAAATGGGGTCACTTGTGGCAGTTTCTGCTGTTTTGGCATCTCAGGGGCTCTTCAAATGTGTCATGGTGCTATTCTAACAAAACTTGTTCTCCAAAAGTCAAATAGCGCTTCTTCCCCTCTGAGGCCTGCTGTGTGTGCCCAAACAAAAAAATTGCATAACAAATTGTGTCCGTTTTCATCTGTTACCCATGTGAAAATGAGAAATTTGGGGTTAAATCACCATTTTCAAGGAAAAAGTGTAAGCATTCAGCAGCCACTATTATAAAGTTCTGTAAAGCACTTATGACTTTAAGATGCTCATTCGACCACTAGATAAATCCTTCAAAGGGTGTAGTTTCAAAAAAAGGAGACACTTGGGGGGGCTCCTTTCCTTCCAAACCCTGCCGTGTTCCGAAACAGAAGTTTTCAACTACATATCTCTGTACTCAGGAGAATTGCACAAAAAATTGTTCGTCAGTCTCCTTTTAACCTTGTGAAAATAAAACATTTGAGGCTAAAGCAACATTTTAATTTAAAAAAAAAAAATGTAATTTTTCATTTTTTTTTTTTCTTCTGGTTTGCATTAAATATCAGCACCTGATGAGTGAACAAACTTTTTCAATGCAGTTGTAAATAGTTCGAGGTGTCCAGTTTTTTAAATGGGGTCTTTTGTGGGTTTTCTGTCATATAAGCCCCTCAAAGTCAGAATTGAAGGCCCTAAAATTATACAGTAGATTTTGTAAGTTGATTGAAAAAGAAGGGAATTTTGTTACTTACCGTAAATTCCTTTTCTTCTAGCTCTTATTGGGAGACCCAGACGATTGGGGTATAGCTACTGCCTCCGGAGGCCACACAAAGCACTACACTAAAAAGTGCAAGGCCCCTCCCCTTCTGGCTATACCCCCCCGTGGTATCACGGGTTCTCCAGTTTTAGTGCCAAAGCAAGAAGGAGGAAGCCAATAACTGGTTTAAACAAATTAACTCCGAATAACGTCGGAGAACTGAAAAAACCGTTCAACATGAACAACATGTGTACCCGCAAACAACAAAAACATCCCGAAGGACAACAGGGCGGGTGCTGGGTCTCCCAATAAGAGCTAGAAGAAAAGGAATTTACGGTAAGTAACAAAATTCCCTTCTTCTTCAGCGCTCTATTGGGAGACCCAGACGATTGGGACGTCCAAAAGCTGTCCCTGGGTGGGTAAAGAAATACCTCATGTTAGGGCTGCAAAACAGCCCTCCCCTACGGGGGTGTCACTGCCGCCTGCAGGACTCTTCTACCTAAGCTGGCATCCGCCGAAGCATAGGTATGCACCTGATAATGCTTGGTGAAAGTGTGCAGACTGGACCAGGTAGCTGCCTGGTACACTTGTTGAGCCGAAGCCTGGTGTCGTAATGCCCAGGACGCACCCACGGCTCTGGTTGAGTGGGCTTTTAGCCCTGAAGGAACCGGAAGCCCCGCAGAACGGTAGGCCTCTAGAATTGGTTCTTTGATCCATCGAGCCAGGGTGGCTTTAGAAGCCTGCAACCCCTTGCGCGGACCAGCGACAAGGACAAAAAGTGCATCGGAATGGCGCATGGGCGCCGTGCGGGAAATGTAGAGTCTGAGTGCTCTCACCAGATCTAACAAACGTAAGTCCTTTTCATACCGGTGAACCGGATGAGGACAAAAGGAAGGCAAGGATATATCCTGATTAAGATGAAATGAGGATACGACCTTAGGGAGAAACTCCGGAATGGGGCGCAGCACTACCTTGTCCTGGTGGAACACCAGGAAGGGAGCCTTGGATGACAGAGCTGCCAGCTCAGACACTCGCCGAAGCGATGTGATCGCAACGAGAAACGCCACCTTCTGTGACAGGCGAGAAAGGAAACTTCCTTCAGAGGCTCGAAAGGCGGCTTCTGGAGAGCAACTAATACCCTGTTGAGATCCCATGGATCTAACGGCCGCTTGTACGGGGGTACGATATGACAGACCCCCTGTAGGAACGTGCGCACCTTAGAAAGACGTGCTAGACGCTTCTGAAAAAACACGGATAGTGCCGAGACTTCCCCCTTAAGGAAGCCGAGCGACAAGCCCTTTTCTAACCCCGATTGCAGGAAGGAAAGAAAAGTAGGCAATGCAAATGGCCACTCCCTGAGCCGAGCACCAGGTTAAGAAAATCTTCCACGTTCTGTGGTAGATCTTAGCAGAGGTGGACTTCCTAGCCTGTTTCATGGTGGCAACGACCCCTTGGGATAATCCTGAAGACGCTAGGATCCAGGACTCAATGGCCACACAGTCAGGTTCAGGGCCGCAGAATTCCGATGGAAAAACGGCCCTTGGGACAGTAAGTCTGGCCAGCCTGGTAGTGACCACGGTCGGCCGACCGTGAGATGCCACAGATCCGGGTACCACGATCTCCTCGGCCAGTCTGGGGCGACGAGTATGACGCGGCTGCAATCGGATCTGATTTTTTGCGCAGTACTCTGGGCAAGAGTGCCAGAGGTGGAAACACATATGTGAGCCGGAACTGCGACCAATCTTGCACTAAGGCGTCTGCCGCCAGAGCCATCTGCTCGGTGGGGAGGTGGGGCCGTTCTGAAGAATGGAGTCGGAGGACGAGAACAGAACACTGTCCTGTGCACGTAAGCACAATGTCCGTCACCCACCGGTCTGTGACCTGTGGCAGCTAAATGTCGCCAAAGGCGGGGGAGTCTGCCATCAACCGCGGATGCGGAGAGAGAGAGAGAGCGGAGAGTCATGAGGAGACCGCCTTGGTAGCGGTTCCTCCGGCTGCCTTCCTTGGGCGTGATTGAGCCCGGCCGGAATCTGAGCCCGTCTGAGGTTTTGTAGCCCTTTTGCACGAGGACAATTGGGACCTGCCCGAGCTTGGGAAGGACCGAAACCTCGACTGTACTTTTAGGACAGCATTAATAGGGTAAGTCGCAGTGCAGACATTGCGGAGTTACGGACGCCTCTGCGGTACAGATGTACATGTGCTCAAGGCCAGCTGCGCAAGAACAGCTGAAAAGGTTAGGTTGCCTATACGGCTGTGAATGCCGGAGCAACCGACACGCCGATAGCCTCCTAGACAGATTTCAACCAGAGTCCATCTGTCTGTGAATGGCATCTTTAAGTGAAGCCCCATCTCCAGTGCAACTATGGCTCTAGACGCAAGCCTGGAGATTGGAGAATCCACCTTTGGACCCTGGGTCCAGCGCTTGACCACGTCAGGGGAAAAGGGATAACGTGTATCTTAAAAACGTTTGGAGAAGACGCTTATCTGGTAAGCGTGGTGTTTCTGGACTGCTTCTCTGAAGTCAGCGTGGCCAGAAAAATACTCAATATCCGTTTGAGATACTGAAAAGGGACTTCTCCTGCTGTGAAGCTGACTCCTCCACTGGGGGAGCTGAGGGAGAAAGATCCAACCTTCCATTGATGGACGCTATAGGATCATTCCGTATGGCGTTACCATCCGGTGTATCCGGATTGATAGCGATGTCAGGATCAAAGTCCTGGAGAGCTGCCTTATCATACAGAGAGTCCTCCTGGGACCCCCCCGTTCCAAATGAGGTTGGTCAGGACGATTGCCCATGGCCTGTCTGGACTGCAAGTCTCTATCTTATGACAATATATCTGTCGAAACTGCAACTCCGTCCCTGTCCTTGGACAGGGATGACAGGTGGTTTCTTTGGCCACGACTAGTAGAGACCCCGGCAGACGAAGTGCTAGAGACCCCGGCAGACGAAGTGCTACAGGGGAGCATGCACACAATGGGACGGTGTCATGAACAGCATCCCATGTAGTAAAAACAGCACTGAAAATCTGTGTTGCTTTTTTTGCCGCTGCCGACTAGCCATCTAGAAGTATATAGCCAAGATTGGTGACCGTACAGTGCAATGTATAGCATACAAGCATAAAGTACAAATGAACACTGCAGCACATGCAATACAAGCAGCATAGAAGCCTGTGCCCTGGCACCTCTGCTCTTCTGCTGCTGTAGACTAGTCATCTAGGGGAATATAGCCCAGAAGAGTGACCATACAGTGCAATGTATAGCATACAAGCACAAGTACAAATGCACACTGCAGCCCATGCAATACAAGCAGCATAGAAAAAAACCTGTGCCCCAGCACCCTTGGTTTTCTGCTGCTGTAGTCTAGCCATTCCAGGAGAATATAGCTAAGACTAGCGACTGTACAGTGCAGTGTATAGCATACAAGCATAAACACAAATGAACACTTCAGTACGTGCAATACAAGCAGCCTAGAAAGCCTGTGCCTTAGCACACCTGCTTTCCTGCTGCTGATGTGTCGCTCTCCAAGCGGGCATATAGCGACCTATGCAGTTAAAATACACATGTACACACTGCAGTATATATTGGGGTCAGCACTATGTGTGCCGCTTACCGCCCGCCTATAAGCGGGTGTATGGTCGCCACCGTCCTGCCTGGTTGCCGAAAGTCCGAGCTCGGACTGCAGTAATGGCTGCCGGCGTCTTCCCCAGCTCGTGTGAGGAGGGGCGGGCCGTGGGCGTGCCCCAAGTCAGAGCGGGAATCCGGCGTCCGACAGTGTGCAGTGAGAGGGCTGGAGCATGTAAATAAGGCTCCAGCCCTCGGCGCTGCTGATTGCTCAGCGTCTGTCCCCTTCCCTGAGTGACAGGGAGGGGGCGGGAACGAAGCGGCACTAGGCCGCAGAAGCCGGGGACTGGATTTATAAGCGCCGCCGCCGTAAAAGCGCGGTCGGCGCCCAGTCCCCGGCGAACTACAAGTCCCAGCCGCGCCGCCGCTCCCGGAGCGTCCGGCGCGGTAGTTCCCAATACACAAAGTCACTCAGCAAAGCTGCAGTGACTGTAACCCTTTACTGTCCCCGGCGCACTAGCACACCCAGCAAGTCTGGATTGTGCTGTCCCTGTGTGTACGGGGACACAGAGTACCTGTAATGGTGCAGGGCCATGTCCCTGAACGGTACTCCAGCTCCGTATCCAGCAGGTTCAAATGGGTCTGTGGATGGAGCCCGGCGTCAGAGCTTTGAGGCCGGCAGGATCCCACTTCCTCAGAGCCCCCCAGGGGGATGTGGAAGGAAAGCAGCATGTGGGCTCCAGCCTCCGTACCAGCAATAGGTACCTCAACCTTACAACACCATCAACGGGTGAGAAGGGAGCATGCTGGGGGCCCTATATGGGCCCTCTTTTCTTCCATCCGAAATAGTCAGCAGCTACTGCTGACTAAAATCTGTGGAGCTATGCATGGATGTCTGACCTCCTTCGCACAAAGCTTGAAAACTGGAGAACCCGTGATACCACGGGGGGGTATAGCCAGAAGGGGAGGGGCCTTGCACTTTTTAGTGTAGTGCTTTGTGTGGCCTCCGGAGGCAGTAGCTATACCCCAATCGTCTGGGTCTCCCAATAGAGCGCTGAAGAAATGAGAAATTGCTTTTAAAATTGTAACCCTTTTTAACATCCTACCCACCCAAAAAGTCTTGGTTAATAAATTACAATTACCACAGGTCTCCTATTTTCTGTGGTATGACCATCTGTTTTAACTCCTTCACCACCTAGGCTGACCAGGACTAATCTTACATTTCTGACAAATATCCCTTTCTGTGGTAATAACTCTGGAACGCTTCAACGTATCCCAATGATTCTGGATTGTTTTGGGGTTTGTTTGTTTTTTTTGTTTGACATATTGTACTTCATGATAGTTGGTAAATTTTAGTTGATATGATTTGCATTCAAAATGAAATATGGCAAAAAAGCGAACATTTTGCAATTTTCAAACTTTGAATTTTTGTGTCCTTAAAGGGGTATTCCCATCTCCAAGATCCTATAGATCCTAATATGTAGAAGGTGAAATAATAATATTAGCAAATATCTCCAATTAGAAATGTAGTAAAGTTTTTTTTTTTTTTTCTTTTCTCTGATTCACTGTCTCTTATCTCATAAGCAGGGCATTGCAGGACCTTACTATATCTGGTTGTAACCATGGATACCTAAGGTCCTGCAATACCCTCAACATGATGTAAGTGTCAGTGAATGAGAAGAACTATACTACATTTCTAACTAGAGGTATTTGCTAATATTATTATACCTACTACATATTGGGATCAGATCTTGGAGATCGGCATACCCTTTTAAACCAGATGGTTATATCAGACAAAATCATTAATAAATAACATTTACAACATGTCTACTTTACATCAGTACCATTTTTTTTATTTTTAAATCCAATTTATTTAATTTTTTTTTTTTTTTTATTAGTAAGTTTGAAGGGTTTAAAACTTTATCAGCAATTTCTCACTTTTCAACAAAATTTAAAAACATTTTTTTTTTTAGGAACCACGTCAAATTTAAAGTGACTTTAGGGGCCTGTGTGGCAGAAAATACACAAATGCCACATTTTAAAAACTGCACCCCACAAAGTGCTCAAAACCATATTCAAGAGGTTTATTAACACTTTTGGTGCTTAACTAAAGCAGTATTGAAGGAAAAAATGAAAATTTTCCTTTTTCCAACAAAAATATTTCTTTTAAACCCAAATTTTTCATTTTCACAAGGGAGAAAGTGGACCATACTACTTGTTGTGCAATTTCTCCTGAGTACGCTGATACCCAATATGTGGTGGAAAACTGTTTGGGCACATTGCCAGATTCAAGGGAAGGAGTACCATTTGATTTTTGGAGTGCAAATTTGGCATAGTGTATACAGGGACGGTTAGACAGGGATTACTAGTATGCACCCAGAACTGCTCGTGGTTCTGGGTGCATATTGCACCTGACAGGTTCCCTTTAAGGAATTTACTTAGATGTGTGGTGAGCACTTTGAGACCACAGGTTCTTCATAGAATTTTATAACATTGAGTTGTGAAAATGAAAAAAATACATTTTTACTAATGTTATAATAATATTTTTGTATGTGTAATTTCATAATACTGTTGGTGACATTGTTTTCACTTGCTTTAAATTAGCATGTGCGTTTGATTAGCTGTTATCTTTATGCAGATGTATGGCCCATTGTATGTTTTAATTTGGGAAATTTCCGAATTATGTGGGCCTGAGCATATGTGACCAATTGAAGGTGATCACATTATGAATATTCATTGCTTTGTCTTTTTTGGTCCTTTTTGGTTATGATTTCACGCACTGACCTGCATATGTATACTACGTTTTTTCTGCTGCTACCCCCTGCGGGCAAATGGGCGGCCGTGCTGTGTGGGCCGTGCAAATGGGACTTCCGGGTGCATACACCCAGCGGTGTCAGAGATCAGGCCGCGCATGCGTTAAGTGACGTCTGGGAAAAAAAATTTTCCCACGCATGCCCGATGACTACCGCCGGGTGAAGTGCAAGTGACTTCCGGGTCCCTATGACGCCGCACGCGCAATAGACTGCTCGCTCAGCTGTTCCGCGGCAGGAATTCTGAATATAAAAACGAGCTTATTGGGTCTATTCAGACGTGTGGTGGCCCTTTGAAAAAGGATCACGAAACGCGCGTCGGGCTTGGACCAGTGACTATCGGATCCTGCTTGTTTATCAGAGGGTATGTAACACTTGTATTCATGTGTCCCTAATGCAAATGCCATTGAGTATTTTTAGACTACATTTACGGAGGAGGGACCTTTGGTAGTTATAGTGTATGTAGCCCCATGGTTACAAGTGGAACCTTAGTGGGATTTTAGGTTTGTGGAAGGTAAGATAATGAGTGCTTTTCATATAATCTGTACTGCACTGCCTTCTTTTCCCCCAGGCTTTTCTAGGTAATGGATATTAATTTAGTCACTTGGTCCCCATCTTGTTGAGATTTACTTCCTCCTTGTTGGTGTCTCTTTTCTATTATGTATTATATCAGAGAAAAAAACTCTATAGAATATGTTTGCACATTATATATCAAATTAATGGATTTTTATACTCCATTGTGTGTTTTCATATTTTTTATATTTTTACCACAAACTTGTTGCTTTAGCCCTAAATTTTTGATTTTCACAAGGTTAACCGTTGAAAATGGACCATACAATTTATTGTATAATTTCTCCTTATGCAGCTGGTAAAATAAGAATGTGATGCACTGTCGAGTTTGTATGTTTTCCCACCTACAAAAATGGAGAAGTCTGTGTAATTTTTTTTTATCGTAGGTACACTTCAACTGTGACAAACGAAAAAAAATCTAGAAAAATCATTGTATGATTTTTAAATAAAAAATAATTTGCATTTTATTGCATGAAATAAGTATTTGATATGATGGAAAAATAACAATATTTGGTACAGAAACCTTTGTTTGCAATTACAGAGGTCAGACATTTCCTGCCGTCCTTGACCAAGTTTGCACACACGTCAGCAGGGATTTTGATCCTCCTCCATACAGATCTACAGATCTTTCATGTGTCGGGCGGTCAACATTAAGTTTCAGCTCCCTCCAAAGACTTTCCATTGGGTTCAGGTCTGGAGACTGGCTAGGCCACTCTAGGAAATGCTTCTTACGGAGCCACTCCTTAGTTGCCCTGGCTGTGTGTTTTGGGTCATTGTCATACTGGAAGACCAAGCCATGACCTATCTTCAACGTTCTTACTGAAGGAAGGAGGCTGTTGGCCAAAATCTTGCAATATATGACCCCATCCATCCTCCCTTCAACAGTTGTCCTGTCACCTTTGCAAAAAATCACCCTTAAAGTATGATGTTTCCACCCTCACCACCATGCTTCACTAATGGGACGATGTTATTGGGTTTGTTCTCATCCATCTTCTTCCTCCAAACATGGCGAGTGGAGTCATTACCAAAAAGTTCTATTTTGGTTTCATCTGGCCACACTACCTTCTCCCATGCCTCCTCTGGATCATCCAGATGGTCAGTGGCGAACTTCAGACGGGCCTGAACTTGTGCTGGCGTGAGCAGAGGGACCTATCATGCGCTGCAGGATTTTAATCCATGACAGCGTAGTGTTACTTAACGGTAATCTTTGAGACTGTGGTACCAGCTCTCTTCAGATCATTGACCAGGTCCTCCCATGTAGTTTTTGGCTGATCCCTAACCTTTCTCAGAATCCTCCTTACCTCACATGGTGAGATCTTCCATGGAGCCCCAGACAGATTGACAGTCATCTTGTGTTTCATCCATTTTCTAATAATTGTGACAACAGTTGTTGCCTTCTTACCAAGCTACTTGCCTATTGTCCTGTAGCCCATCCCATCCTTGTGAAGGTCTATAATGTTGTCCTTGGTGTCGTCAAACAGCTCTTTGGTCTTGGCCATGGTGGAGAAGTTGGAGTGTGATTGTGTGGACAGGTGTCTCTTTTTCACGGGTAGCTAGTTCAGACAGGTGCCATTAATACAGATAAGTGCACAGTAGAAAGGCTTTAAAAAAAATAATAAACTAAATACAATAAATAACATGTCTGAGAGAACCAGAAGTCTGGTTGGTGATCTAAAATACTTCATGCAATAAAATGCAAATGATTTAAAAATCGTCATATAATCTGATTTCTTGGATTTTTTTTTTTGTTATTCTATCTGTCACAGTTGAAGTGTACCTACAATATAAATTACAGATCTCACCATTGTTGGTAGGTGGGAAAACATGCAAAATCGGCAGTGTATCAAATACTTATTCCCCACTGCTTATGTTGGAAAGCTACTTTTTGGGCGCACAGTTCAGAATGGAAGGAGCGCTATTTGAATCTTGGAGGGCTATTTTGGCTGGAATAGATTGCGACGTCATGTCACATTTGAAGAGCAGAAACCCTTACAAGCGATCCTAATTTAGAAACTACACATTTCAAGGAATTCATCCAGGGGTGTAGTGAGCATTTTTAACCCACAGGCAATTTTACAGAATTCTATAACATTGGGCTGAGTAAATTTAAAAAAATTCCTTTTTTCTTTTTTTTTCCAATAAAATGTTTCTTTGGCCCCAAGTTGTTAATTTTAAAAAGGGTTAATAGGAGAAAATGAACTGTACAATTATTTATTGTGCAATTTCTCCTGAGTATGGCAATATGTATGTGGTCAAAAGCTAGTTTTGAGGCACAGTATATAGCTGAAATGGTTTGAGGGTGCCATGTCACATTGGCAGAGCTTCTGACATGCCAGAGAAGCAGATCCTCCCATCACCACCACACTAAGGCTATGTGCACATGTTGCGTTTTTCCCGCGGAAACGCTGCGTTTAGAACTGCAGCGTTTCAGTGGCAAATTGCATGCGTTCAGCTTCCTTAGCAAAGTCTATGAGAAAGCCGAAAAATCAATGCACACGCTGCGTATCTAAACGCAGCGTTCTGGATGCCAAAAATCGGTGCGGAAAAAGCAGCAGCATGTCACTTCTTTTGTGCGTTGTAGCTGCGTTCTCCCCCCATTGAAATCAATGATGTGGGTCAGAACGCAGCTACACCGCAGTTCGCTGCATTTTTGTTGCGGTCCGCATGCTTTATCGGCATACAGAACGCAGGCATGTTACCTGGAAGTGAGGTCAAGAGGTTTCCTGTTGACCTCACTTCCTGGCAAAGTTCAGGAAAGCACCCGGTGTCGTTAAAGTGCCCCCCCGACCCCCCCCCCTCCCGAAAATAAAACATGGCCGCGCGCACAGCAGCGCACCGGCCACCCTACTCCTCTGTTTCTGTTGCATGTGCAATAACACATGCGACAGAAAACTGCTCCCCAGGCCCTTCCCCCCCCCCCCCCCCGGTAACCCCCGTACCTGTCACAGCGCTGATCCCCCGCGGCCCCCTCCTTCACAGTGCGCGCTGGTCACATGTGCCGAGCAGCTGACTGCTTCCTGTGTTCAGTGTGAGCTGCGCTGGCTGCTGCTGCTCGGCACTGTGCAGCTGTGACCCGGGGAGAGTGGGTGCAGATTCTTTGCACCCACTCTCCTCAAATGGAGGGTCTGCACTACTAGAAAATGGGGGACACGTTCCCTGAGCGTGCCCCCCATATTCTAGAAGGTCCAGAGGCGACGTGGGACGTCAAAAATGGATACTGCGGACCTAATTTTTTTCTTTTCTTTTCAATAAATTGGTGAAAGAGGATATGTTTTTGGGGAGTGTTTTTTCAAATAAATTTTTTTTTTGTTAATTTATTTTTGCTATTACTGTCAATTAGTTATGTCTGGTATCAAATAGACGCCGTGACATCACTAATTGCTGGGCTTGATGTCAGGTGACATTACACATCTGGTATCAACCCCATATATTACCCCGTTTGCCACCGCACCAGGGCAACGGGATGAGTTGGGGCGAAGCACTAGGATTGGCGCATCTAATGGATGCGCCACTTCTGGGGCGGCTGCGGCCTGCTATTTTTAGGCTGGGAAGAGTCCAATAACCATTGCTCTTCCCATCCCGAGAATACCAGACCCCAGCTGTCGGCTTCACCTTGGCTGGTGATCTAATTTGGGGAAACCCCACGTTTTTGTTTTTTTTAATTATTTATAAATTAAAAAAAAAAAAAAAACAGCTTGGGGAGCCCTCCAAATTGATCACCAGACAAGATGAAGCTGTCAGCTGTGGTTTGCAGGCTACAGCTGTCTGCTTTACCCTGACTGGCTATCAAAAATAGGGGGGACCCCACGTCATTTATTTTAATTATTTTTTTTTTGGGCTAAATACAAGGCTAGGCACCCTTTAGTGCCACATGAAAGGCACTAAAGGGCGCCAGCTTAGAATATGCAGGGGAAGTGGGACGTTATATATATGTTTGACATCCATTGACACATTTTTGGCTGTGTGCCCACAATCAGGGTTTGCAGCGTTATGGGCGCAGAGTGTTTTCCCTGCATCCATAACGCTGCGTTGTGCAGTAGAAGCACAGTGGAAGGATTTTTAGAAATCCCGTGCCCACTGGGCTTCTTTTCTCCGCAGCATAAACTGCCCTGTGGTGCAGCTTCCTGAGCCTCAGCAAGTCAGTTTATGCTGCGGAGACAAGAGTGTTCTCTACAGGTAGAATAGAGCTAAAGTCCACAGCAGCCTGAACCCAAATCGTGGGCATGGGCAGCTGTGTTCTCCCGTGGACAACACTCACACCTCTGCAGGAAGGCTGGCACTGTGTACTGGACGTACTGTGGCACTCACTGGATCATGTGGTCAAAAACGCACCTGAAGAAAACGCATGAAAAACGCATTGTTTACAATTGTCATATCTGCCAGAGGGTGTGGTTTTTTTTTTTTTTTTTTTTTTTTCTGCACTGAAAAAAACGCAACGTGTGCACATAGCCTTAAAGTGACCCCACATTACAAACTGCACCCCTCAATGAATTCATTAGGGGTGCAGTGCAGTGAGCATGTTGATACCACATGTGCCTCACAGAATGATACCATTGAGAGGTGAAAAAATGTTATTTTAGCCCCAAGTTTATACCGTATTTTTCGGACCATAAGACGCACTTTTTTTCCTCCAAATTTGGGAGGAAAGTGTGGGGTGCGTCTTATGGTCTGAAGCTGCGGGGTAGGGAGCTGTGGGGAGTCAGCACTATGCAGTGGGATCACAGGAGTCAGGGAGGGTCGCAGCTACAGGAAGCCGGCGCTGGAGAAACAATGTGTGCCCGCTGCTTAAAGTCAGTGAATATTCATTAGCTGCTCCCCGCCCACCTCTCTGCAGTCAGCGGGTGTGAGGAGCAGCAAATGAATACTTGTTTAATGTAAACAGCGGTCACACATGGGTTCTCTAGCCCCCGGCTTCCTGCAGCGACTGGGCAGACTGTGTGTTCGCTGTTTAGGAGGCAGGAGCAGAGTGTTGCTGCAGTCATGTCTGGCCCGGGGGAAGTGCACATCACTGCAGTGTCCGGGCCAGAGCACGGCATACCATCACAGCACAGCCGCAGTCTCTGTGCTGAGGGCTCACATTACTTTCAATTTGCTCCTGCTGTCTCTGCACTAGAAACAGTCTCCCGTAGCTGACAAGGACCTACAGTGATGTAATGCAGAGGGGTGGCCAGAGCAGCACAGAACAGCACAGTGCCAGCCTCTTCATTACACCACTGCAGGTCCTCTACAGATATGGCAGACTGTTTCTAGTGCCAGGACCAAACTGAAGCATGGTGAGCAGCACATCAGTACAAGTAAGGCAATAAATAATATAGTATACAAAGACATTACCATACACCTGGATGGGGTTGGATCATATCTCTCTCTCACACTCACACTCACACTCACACTCACTCTCTCTCACTCTCACTCACTCACTCACTCTCTCACTCACTCTCTCACTCACTCTCTCACTCACTCTCTCTCACTCTCTCACTCACTCTCTCACTCACTCTCTCACTCACTCTCTCACTCACTCTCTCACTCACTCTCTCACTCACTCTCTCACTCACTCTCTCACTCACTCTCTCACTCACTCTCTCACTCACTCTCTCACTCACTCTCACACGCTCACACTCTCACACGCTCACACGCTCACACTCTCACACTCTCTCTCACTCTCTCTCTCTCTCATATCACACATATAATGATGGGGAACATACATATTCCACGATGGGGGCCATATATTCCTGGAAGGTACCCAGAATGGGGGATATGAGGACATAATTTGGGGATATTATTACCTCAGTAACACTTTCAGCAGTAAAAGAACAGTGTGTCATGACCACATACTTTTACTTTAATTTTTTTTATTTTTTCCTCCTCTAAAACAAGGGTGCGTCTTATAGTCCGAAAAATACGGTAATTTTTATATGGGCTAATAAGAAAAAATTGACTATACAGTTTCGTGTGAAATTTCTCCTGAATGCATACATACCATAATCAGGAACTACTTTTCAGGCACCGTGGAAGCTTAGAAGGGAAGGAGAGCCATATTATAGCTCAGATTTTGCAGTTATGGTTTGTGGGTGCCATGTCACATTGGCAGAGCCCCTGATGTGCCAGCCAAGCTTTTTGCCACCTTATATGAAAGCAGCATAACATTGGGGCAGAGAGCCTGATTCCAGCATTTCTTTGTCACTCCATTGGGAGACCCAGACAATTGGTGTATAGCTTCTGCCTCCGGAGGCCACACAAAGTATTACACTTAAAAGTGTAAACCCCCTCCCCTCTGCCTATACACCCCCCGTGCATCACGGGCTCCTCAGTTTTTATGCATTGTGCGAAGGAGGCACACATGCACGCAAGCTCCACAATTTAGTCAGCAGCAGCTGCTGACTATATCGGATGGAAGAAAAGAGGGCCCATAACAGGGCCCCCGGCATGCTCCCTTCTCACCCCACTCTGGTCGGCGGTGCGGTTAAGGTTGAGGTACCCATTGCGGGTACATAGGCAGGAGCCACATGCTGTTTTCCTTCCCCATCCCTTAGGGGCTCTGGGTGAAGTGGGATCCTAACCGGTCACCAGGCACTGGGACCGTGCTCCCTCCACAGCCCCTGGGGAATCTGCTGGACAGGAGCCGGGTATCATCAGGGACAGGGCCCTGCTACTCTGAGGTACTCTGTGTCCCCTTGGGGACGGCGCACAGAGCGCCTGTGTTATGAACGCTGCAGCAGCTGCTGGGTGTGTTGGTGCGCCGGGACTACCGCGCTGACCGCGCTTGTTTGCCGGCCGCGCTTATAACTTTACTCCCCGGCTTTTGCGGCCTAGTACCGCATACTCCCGCCCCCGGGCCTGCCAGTCAGGGGTAAGGGCGGGACGCTGCACTGGACGTCAGCGCTGAGGGCTGGAGCATACTTCGTATTCTCCTCCCCCCTCACTGAGCACCGTGGGGCACCAGATTCCCGCACTTTCTGAGGCACGCCCACGGCCCCCTCCTCCTCTCAGAACGCTGGCAGCCATTCCTGTCAGCACTTCAGACGCTGGAGAATTTCAGAGGGGAGACAACACCGAGCTCCACAGCTCTGGGAGGCCCGGGCAGGGAATCTGGTGGTCACACAACCGCTGCGGGCGGTCGGTAAGCCGCACCTGTTACTAGGTGCTGGCCCCCCTGGGTGCCGAAGTGTATATTTATATGCTTATTTTGTATACATTTACTCTATACGGCTGCACTATTTGCTTTTGGCTATATACCCTCACTGATTGCTCTAAGGGGAGACAACAGCATGTCGTCCGCAAAAAGCAAGGGTGCCAAGGCACAGGCTTACTTTGCAACCTGTACCTCATGTGCGGCTATGCTACCTGCAGGTTCCACCTACCCTCATTGTGTGCAATGTTCGGCCCCTGTGACACTCACTCAGCCGGAGCCTCTGCCACTGGTGGGAACCCCGGCCCAGGTGGAACCACCTGCTGCCACTGTCCAGGTGATAGGGACAGAGTTTGCAGTATTCGCTGACAAACTGTCCTGAGTCTATGGATAAATGGTCTGCTAAGATACTAGAAGCTTTGCAGTCCAGACCGGTAACACAGGCCCCGGGCACAGTTGAATCATTGACCCCAGGCCCCCCTCGGTTGGAGCAGCAAAGTGCTCCTGGGGCGACTCATAGGTCCCACGGTGAGGACTCTGACACGGACCGCAGCCCCAGACCGGCTAAGCGGGCTCGCTGGGAGCTTCCCTCGACTTCATCACACTGTTCAGGGTCTCAGCATGAGGACTCTCTGGAGGATAAAGCGGAGGTGGCAGATCAGGGCTCTGATCCTGACACCGCTCTCAACCTTGATACACCTGAAGGGGACGCCATAGTAAACGACCTTATAGCGTCCATCAATCAGGTGTTGGATCTTTCTCCTCCAGCTCCTCCGATTGAGGAGTCAGCTTCTCAACAGGAGAAATTCCATTTTAGGTTCCCCAAACGTACACTGAGTGGGTTTCTTGATCACTCCGACTTCAGAGATACAGTCCAGAAACACCGAGCCTTTCCAGATAAGCGCTTTACTAAGCGCCTTAATGACACTCGTTATCCCTTCCCCCCTGACGTAGTCAAGGGTTGGGCTCAGTGTCCCAAGGTGGATCCTCCAGTCTCTAGACTGGCGGCTAGATCCATAGTGGCAGTGGCAGATGGTGCATCACTCAAGGATGCCACTGACAGGCAGATAGAGCTCCTGATGAAATCCATCTATGAAGCTATTGGCGCGTCCTTTGCTCCGGCATTCGCAGCCGTATGGGCACTCCAAGCTATCTCAGCTTGTCAGGCTGAGATTAATGCAGTCACACGTGCCTCTACTCCGCAAGTTGTGTCCTTAACCTCTCAGGCGTCGGCGTTTGCGTCCTACGCCATGAATGCTGTCCTGGACTCTGCGAGCCGTACGGCGGTAGCATCCGCCAATTCGGTGGCAGTCCGCAGGGCCATGTGGCTACGTGAATGGAAGGCGGACGCTGCTTCCAAAAAGTTCTTAACCGGGTTGCCATTTTCTGGCGACCGCCTGTTTGGCGAGCGATTGGATGAAATCATTAAACAATCCAAGGGAAAGGACTCGTCCTTACCCCAGTCCAAACCAAACAGACCTCCACAACGGAAGGTACAATCGAGGTTTCGGTCCTTTCGGCCCTCAGCCAGATCTCAATTCTCCTCGTCCAACAGGCCACAGAAGGGTCAGAGGAACTCCGATTCATGGCAGTCTAAGTCACGTCCTAAGAAGACCGCCGGAGGAACCGCTCCCAAAGCGGCCTCCTCATGACTTTCGGCCTCCCCAAACAGCATCCTCGGTCGGTGGCAGGCTCTCCCGCTTTTGCGACGCCTGGTTGCCACATGTCCAAGACCGATGGGCGAGAGACATTCTGTCTCACGGTTACAGGATAGAGTTCAGCTCTCGTCCTCCGACTCGTTTCTTCAGAACATCTCCACCCCCCGAGCGAGCCGATGCTCTTCTTCAGGCGGTGAGCACTCTGAAGGCAGAAGGAGTGGTGATCCCTGTTCCCCTTCAGCAATGGGGCCACGGTTTTTACTCCAACTTGTTTGTGGTGCCAAAAAAGGACGGATCTTTCCGTCCCGTTCTGGACCTAAAACTGCTCAACAGACACGTAAAAACCAGGCGGTTCCGGATGGAATCTCTCCGCTCCGTCATCGCCTCAATGTCCCAAGGAGACTTCCTTGCATCAATCGACATCAGGGATGCTTATCTCCACGTGCCGATTGCACCAGAGCATCAGCGCTTCCTGCGTTTCGCCATCGGGGACGAACACCTTCAGTTCGTGGCACTGCCTTTCGGCCTGGCGACAGCCCCACGGGTCTTCACCAAGGTCATGGCAACAGTGGTAGCAGTCCTACACTCTCAGGGACACTCGGTGATCCCTTACTTAGACGATCTGCTTGTCAAGGCCCCCTCTCGGGCGGCATGCCAACACAGCCTGAACATTGCTCTGGAGACTCTCCAGAGATTCGGGTGGATCATCAATTTCCCAAAGTCAAAATTGACACCGGCCCAATCACTGACATATCTTGGCATGGAGTTTCATACTCTCTCAGCGATAGTGAAGCTTCCGCTGGACAAACAGCGTTCACTACAAACAGGGGTGCAATCTCTCCTTCGAGCCCAGTCGCACCCCTTGAGGCGCCTCATGCACTTCCTAGGGAAGATGGTGGCAGCAATGGAGGCAGTTCCTTTTGCGCAGTTTCATCTGCGTCCACTTCAATGGGACATTCTCCGCAAATGGGACAGGAAATCGACGTCCCTCGACAGGAACGTCTCCCTTTCTCGGGCAGCCAAGGCCTCCCTTCAGTGGTGGCTTCTTCCCACTTCTCTGTCGAAGGGGAAATCATTCCTGCCCCATCCTGGGCTGTGGTCACGACGGACGCGAGTCTGTCAGGGTGGGGAGCGGTCTTTCTCCACCACAGGGCTCAGGGTACCTGGACTGAGCCAGAGTCCTCCCTTCAGATCAATGTTCTGGAGATAAGGGCAGTGTATCTAGCCCTAAAGGCGTTCCAGCAGTGGCTGGAAGGCAGGCAGATCCGAATTCAGTCGGACAACGCCACGGCGGTGGCATACATCAATCACCAAGGCGGCACACGCAGTCGGCAAGCCTTCCAGGAAGTTCGGCGGATTCTGCTGTGGGTGGAAGCCACAGCCTCCACCATCTCCGCAGTTCACATCCCGGGCGTAGAAAACTGGGAAGCAGACTTTCTCAGTCGCCAGGGCATGGACGCAGGGGAATGGTCTCTTCACCCGGACGTGTTTCAAGAGATCTGTTGCCGCTGGGGAATGCCGGACGTCGATCTCATGGCGTCTCGGCACAACAACAAAGTCCCGGCATTCATGGCACGGTCTCAAGATCACAGAGCTCTGCCGGCGGACGCATTAGTTCAGGATTGGTCACAGTTTCGACTACCTTATGTGTTTCCTCCTCTGGCAATGCTGCCCAGAGTGTTACGCAAGATCAGGTCCGACTGCCGCCGCGCCATCCTCGTCGCTCCAGACTGGCCGAGGAGGTCGTGGTACCCGGATCTGTGGCATCTCACGGTGGGTCAACCGTGGGCACTACCAGACCGACCGGACTTGCTGTCTCAAGGGCCATTTTTCCATCTGAATTCTGCGGCCCTCAACCTGACTGTGTGGCCATTGAGTCCTGGATCCTAGCGTCTTCAGGGTTATCTCAAGAGGTCATTACCACTATGAGACAGGCCAGGAAACCAACGTCCGCCAAGATCTACCACAGGACGTGGAGGATCTTCTTATCCTGGTGCTCTGATCAGGGTTTTACTCCCTGGCCAATTGCCTTGCCCATTTTTCTGTCCTTCCTTCAATCCGGAATGGAAAAGGGTTTGTCTCTCGGCTCCCTTAAGGGACAAGTCTCGGCGCTCTCTGTGTTTTTTCAAAAGCGTCTAGCCAGGCTTCCACAGGTACGCACGTTCCTGCAGGGGGTTTTCCACATAGTCCCTCCTTACAAGCGTCCGCTGGAACCCTGGGATCTGAACAGGGTGCTAACGGCTCTTCAGAAACCACCCTTCGAGCCAATGAGGGATATTTCTCTTTCACGCCTTTCGCAGAAGGTGGTCTTCCTAGTGGCAGTCACATCACTTCGCAGAGTGTCTGAGCTAGCAGCGCTGTCATGCAAAGCCCCCTTCCTGGTGTTTCACCAGGACAAGGTGGTTCTGCGTCCGGTTCCGGAATTTCTCCCGAAGGTGGTATCCCCTTTTCATCTCAATCAGGATATCTCCTTACCTTCTTTTTGTCCGCATCCAGTTCACCAATGTGAAAAGGATTTGCACTTGTTGGATCTGGTGAGAGCACTCAGACTCTACATTTCTCGTACGGCGCCCCTGCGCCGCTCGGATGCGCTCCTTTGTCCTTGTCGCTGGCCAGCGTAAAGGGTCGCAGGCTTCTAAGTCAACCTTGGCTCGGTGGATCAAGGAGCCAATTCAAGAAGCCTACCGTTCTTCTGGGCTTCCGGTTCCTTCAGGGCTGAAGGCCCATTCTACCAGAGCCGTGGGTGCATCCTGGGCTTTGCGGCACCAGGCTACGGCTCAGCAGGTGTGCCAGGCGGCTACCTGGTCGAGTCTGCACACTTTCACGAAACACTATCAAGTGCATACCTACGCTTCGGCAGATGCCAGCCTAGGTAGGCGAGTCCTTCAGGCGGCGGTTGCCCACCTGTAGGAAGGGGCCGTTTTACGGCTCTTTTACCGAGGTATTCTTTTACCCACCCAGGGACTGCTTTTGGACGTCCCAATTGTCTGGGTCTCCCAATGGAGCGACAAAGAAGAAGGGAATTTTGTTTACTTACCGTAAATTCCTTTTCTTCTAGCTCCAATTGGGAGACCCAGCACCCGCCCCTGTTCCCTTCGGGCTGTTGTTTTTTTGTGTACACATGTTGTTCATGTTGAATTGTTCTTTTGGTTCATGGTGTCAGTTCTCCGAACATCCTTCGGATTGAATTTACCTTAGACCAATTTATAAGTTTCCTCCTTCCTGCTTTTGCACCAAAACTGAGGAGCCCGTGATGCACGGGGGGGTGTATAGGCAGAGGGGAGGGGTTTACATTTTTAAGTGTAATACTTTGTGTGGCCTCCGGAGGCATAAGCTATACACCCAATTGTCTGGGTCTCCCAATTGGAGCTAGAAGAAAAGGAATTTACGGTAAGTAAACAAAATTCCCTTCTTTTTACGGTGTTTACTGAAAGGATTAACTAGATTGAGTTGTTCTGGATGCATGGATACCAAATGTGCTTTGTTTTTACATAATATATACATATTTATTGGTTTTTTGTTTTTTTTTTACATTAAAAAAAAAACTCAACCCCCCCAACCTTTTTTTTTTTTATTTTTATTTTATACACCTGATGGAATCAACCTGACTTAAAAACGTGTGGCGTTACTAAAGATCCAGACAATATACCCCCTTGTCTTCACTCTGTGTGGCAGCGCCTGGGAATCTCCGCTCTTTTTCGTGTTTGTTTTGAACACTTTTGTTCCCATTGACAAGTGGGTCAGCCGTGGGTCCAGCAGCCCTTCATTCTTACTAATACAGAGTTGTGCCGGGTCACAGCCCATGCAGGGGGGCATATAGAATCCCTTTCTCTTTGTGGTGCAGAGGTATCACACTTGGAGTGCTTTATCTTTTCATGCTTCCTAATGAGGCCTCAACAATGATTGCTTTAAATTTCAAAATATCACAAGGAAAAATATAAAGGTATGAGATGTTTTTTTTTATTTGGCCTTCTTGATTGCGTTTTTGAGGAAAAACAATTTAAGAAAAAATGACCGTTTACTTTACTATCCATAATTTGTTCCGGTAACAAGTTTTTTTTGTTCTTTTTGCAGCAAAGTTGAAGACGCATTTTATGATGGCAAGTTACGCCTTAATGGAGAGAAGCTATGGAAGAAGAGCAGAGCGGTAGGTACTGGTTGTGCCTCTGAGTCCTGTTGTGGATTATACTTCCATGAGGGAAGGACAGATGAGACACAACACTGATGTCTCACCGACAAAACTCAAGGGTCACAACTGTTTTCTTGCAAAATCATGTGCCTCTTAAAGTATCATTGTAAAATTGCAGCGGCTTCTTGCAGGGGTGTTTTAGAACGTCACTGCAGAGTAAGGCTATATGCCCACGGGGAAAGTGTCTTGCGGTTATATCTGCAGGACATTCCGCAGGAGCTCCCAGAAATCCGCAGCACAACTTTGTCTGCTTCCATGCTGCGGTTTTCTTGCGGAATGTCCTGCGGATATGCTGCAGGTATTCTGCATTGAGGATACAGTACCACGGCTTCGGCACTGCATCCTCAATGCAGAACAAGTGTGCTGGAGTGATCGGGGCGTTCATACTTGCCTCCATCACGCAGCACTTCACTGTCCGGCCATCAGCGTCTGCACCATGCAGGAGGTGGGTAAGCCTGCACTAGCTCTAGCTGTCACAACCGGAGCTCGTGCAGGCTCCGCCCACCTCCTGCTGCCCACTCCTGGCTCCACCGTGCTCCTCTGCACCGGAGGAAGTGACTCCTTTTGTCTGCTATCAAGGCAGGTAAATATGGGACCCTGCGGAGAAATCCGCAGGAATAATTCACATGCTGCAGATTTTTCCGCAGGGAAATTCGCATTATTTCCGCTGCGGAAAAAAGTGCAGCATGGGCACAGCACTCAGCAAATGCCATAGAAATGGCTGGGGACTCGCTGTACTGTGGATTTTTGAAAAATCCGCCCAATTTTCGCAAAAAAATAACGGCAAGTTCCGCAAATTATGCGCAGCGTGGGCACATAGCCTAAGAGAGGGATCACCAAGGCATTTTAAAGTCTATGGGTGTCTAAGCAGTCAAAGGCTGTTTGCAATCATATTATTATTATTTATTTATTTTTTATTATTATTATTATTATTATTTATTATTATTATTTGTATTGCTTTAGAAAAAAAATTACATCTACAGAAGTCCTAAGATTATTTTTGTAGTCGATAGCCATGAAAATATCATTCAATCTTTACAGTACTTTTTTTTTTCTTTTTTTGACAAGCATGGCAATAAGCCATGTTTTAAAGTATTTTCAGTGCCGTTTCTCACTTTCAAAGAGAGCCTGTGTGGGCACTACACATAGAAAGCTGTGTTCTCGGAAAAAAAAGTCACAATCTAAGACACTGTAGATTCTGCAGTGTTTCACTATAGGCTTTAAAGGGGTTTTCTACGAACAATGTTCATTTTAAAGTTGAATTTAATCAATAGATCTTAGAATAATAATAGGTTACACAAGTGGATGTGTTTTAAAAAAAAAAGTTTGTGTGCTGAGATAATCTTTTATATATGAGTCCCTGCTGTGTACTGTGTAATGGCAGTGTCTGACCGTACAGGGACATTGTCTGATCATACCACATCTCCTGGGCCGAGGGGAGGAAGTGTAAAAGTATATAAACATTACAGCATGGGATTGCAAATTATTCTTTCTATGAGGTAAAATATTTTTTAAAAACAGGCAGGGAAATGCTTTACCTCACAAAAAGAATCCGATATGATCTCATGCTGTGCTATCTATATACCCTTTTGCTTCCTTCCTTGCCCAGGAGATGTGGTATGATCAGACCATGTCACTGTATAGTCAGACACAGCCATTACACAGTACACAGCAGGGGCACATATATAAGATTATCTCAGCACACAAACATTTATTTATTTAATTTATTTTTTTTAACACATCCCCTTGTGTAACTTACCTATTATTATTCTAAGATCTATTGCTCAAAATCAACTTTAAAATGAACATTGTTCATAGGAAAACCCTATAGTGAAACACTGCAGAATCTACAAACTGTGTCTTAGATTGTGACTTATTTCCGAGAACACAGCTTTCTAGTCACACAACCATTACACAGTACATGGCTGAGACACATATCGTATTTTTCAGACTATAAGATGCACTTTTTTCCCCCCAAATGTTGAGGGAAAGTGGGGGGTGCGTCTTGTAGTCTAAATGTAGGGCATGGCTGTGGGGAATGAGGGTGATGCAGTGGTGTGTGTCATCGACGGCATACGCCTGCTGTGACCACGTGGGCCGGCTCATTTCATATGCACGCCCATCTTTCCGCCCATAATATCTCAACGCTGACAGGTGGGCGGCATGATGGGTGGGGGATGCGCGCATAATTACCAGCCGGCCCGCGTGAACACCCCTGGCAACTACAGCCTGGAGTGATCATGTGCGGCTGTATTCACCGCCCCCGCGCATCATCATCAGCGCAGGGTGCAGTGAATAAGTATACTCACCCGTCACCATTGAATGCAGCATTGCGATGTCCTCCTGTCTGCCGGCCGCTGCTGTGTGTTGAGACTAGCGGTGCGTACAGGGATAACGTCATCACTGTGCGCACCGCTAGTCTCCACACACATCAGTGGGCGGCAGACAGGAGGACATCGCGATGCTGCAGGGAACGGTGACTGCTCCACACAGGTCAGCGGTGCTGCTGCTGGCACTGAAAGGAAGACTAGCGATGCTGCTGGAGTGAGGAAAGGTGAGTATAAATGTTTTGGGTTTTTTTTGTGTGTGTGTGCCGCAGGATGGGGGCTATACCAGGCTGAGGGATATATATAGATATAGATGGGGATTATATACAAGGCAGGAGGATCATTACCAAGATGGGTACCTTTAGTAGAGAATTTGGAGACATTACCCCCATAACAGTGTCAGCAGCAGATCCTCGCCCCATAACTGTGTCATGACCACATTTTTTGCTTAAAATTTTATTTTCCTGTTTTCCGCCTCTAAAACCAGGGTGCGTCTTATGGTCCGGTGGATCTTATAGTCCGAAGAATTCGGTATATAAGATCTCAGCACAAGCATTTTTTTTTTTATTTTTTTTTTTTACATCAAATTGTATAAATATTATTATTTATTAGAGCTATTGATTAAACTTAACTTTGTTCGTGGGAAGACCCTATTAAATTAATATCTGGCCCCAGCATTTATTTTTTTTCCCCATCTATTTTTTTTTGCCAATCTAATAATATATAAAACCTCCCACTATACACTCTCCATCTTCTGTGTCTCCCTTTCCTGGTCTCTCGACCTCCAATAATGATGTTGTATGCGATAAAATATCCCTGGATGCCTAGTTATGAGACTGGCACAACAGGCAAGGGAGACACAACTGCTAGGGTAGGCGATTATAATCTGTTAACGTTTGTGGGTAATCTGCAACATACTGTATATTGTGTTCTAGATTTTGACATCTATAATGCACAATGCTGATTAATTTCTAATCCGTGCCTAATTTTTCTGCAGTGTGTAGATAAACTTTCTTATTCCATCTAAACATAATATGGGCACAGTATTGTATGCATATTACAGCCACATTGCGGCCTGACCATGCCATAATAGAGATATTAACATATGGAGCTGTTTGTTGATGTTAGAGCCATATTGAACATAGCTTATGTACATCTTAATTATTTTCAGGTGAAAGTGGGAGACATTTTGGACTTGATTATTGAAGAAAACCGGGATGCAGGGACAGTAACTGTGATGAGAACGATCTTGAAAGATGTTCTAAAGGATAAAACATCGACCGACAAATTCAAAGTTCTGCTGAGGCGATGGAAGAAGCTGACTGTCCCAAAAGGCGTTGAAGCTTCAAAAACTGGCATAGACACAAGTGAATCAGACAAGTGACACTTATATTGTAAACTTCTACAGAGAGACAATAAATTGTTATTTTTTATTATATATGCATGGTGTTTGGGAGACAATATTGATATCCTACTGAAAGTTTGTGTTGCTTGGGTTTTGAAGTGACCTTCTAGCTCTCACATATTGTTAATATTGTGTATTGTTTTCATAAAAGTTTCTTTAAAAAAAGTTTTTACTTTTATATAAATGTAAATGCATCACATTACACCAAAATGTAATTATACCCACATGTACATGTTTATCACGTGGTGGCTTTTGATGGATATGGATGCTATGCATTGTAGGGGGGGGGGAAATATCTGCCTTTTTTTTTTTTTTTTGGTCCTTTTGTATCAGAAAGCAGTTGAGAGCAAAAATTATATGCAGGTACATTAGTCAGAGGCCAAACAAGTGTCCTTTAGGCCTCTATCTAATCAGTGGGTCTTACAGAAAAATTACAGAAGTTTATAAAAAGGAGTGCACAGACGCTGCAGACTGGAATCGTGACATTGTGCAATGGGAGGGCATTGACCTGACCGTATATATGCGATTTGCATGCTTGCGCTCATTTGTTGACTAGACTCTCCTGCACTAGAACATTGAGCAAATCGTGTACATGCATGTCTGCCCACTCGCATGGGGAATGCAAGAGATCATGATAGGGTTCCTTGTTACAAATTTCCTTGTTACAACCCCTTTAGTGTTCATGTTGGGAGATTTTGCTGGTATGTGTGTAAGCCTAGAAGGCAACTTTCGCTTGACCAAACTTTGCTAGGTGTCCCCAACAGAATAGAAGTAAATGTGGCCGCAATGCAACCCTGAGGGTACTTTGACTAATCACAAAAAACCAACACAGTTGGACTTCTTGTGACTTTCTTGTCACGGTTACAGTACCCTCAAGGGTTGCAATGTGACCCCATTCAAATATATTGCACCGCCATGTCGCAATGACGTCTAGCGAAGTTTAGTCTTGCAACAGGTTTTGTTTTTTTTTTTGTTTGTTATAATAGGTTTAATTTTGTTCCTTGGACTAATGTGAATTCGTTATCTTCATATTTTGCCTAGTGAGGTACCAATAGAAAAAACTGAGAAATCATGTTCTAGTATAACTGAAATTGCACAGGTTATCATTGTGGGTCCCAAGTAACTACTCTTGGCAACTTTGTTGCTATAAGGATTGGAATACTGAAACTTTCATATGTTGGATTAGCATAACTTAAAAATGTGGTACAAATTACAGCACTGCTCAACCTCAACTGCACTTAGGCTATAAAAAAAATACCCATGAGAAATTGCATGTGAATCTAGCCTTTTAACTAATTGTTGCATACTGCAAGTGAAGCTGTTGGAATGGAAAGACAGCTCTCCTAGTCCCTGTTTTATTTCTTCCTAAATGGAGATGAACAATAAAAATTCAAACTACACTTTGACTATTACTCTCTCTGTCAGTCATTTTTCTTTTTCCTTAATAAAAACTCAAGTACTGCTTTTATTTAGTTGTAATCCATTTAATTGTTGGGTGAAAAAATGTCTTTAAAGGGGGTTGTCTGGCTGTAGGGTACAAATACTCTGTGTGTGCGCTGTAAGGCTTCTTCGGTGCGGAGAGTTGGCAGGTGCAGATCAAATGGTATGCCCAATACAGGTGAATTAAGCAAAGCCAGATAAGTCTAGTCGTAATGTGACCAGAAGTATGCATATTGCATACACTGATGAGCTAAAGGGTAACAATGTTTGGAACTTTTGACTTTCAGCTTAGTTTGACCAAATTATCTTAGGGCCATTTCAGATCAGCGTTTTTCTGGCGCACTCCCAGATCCGGCACAAGGGCAGTACAGTACTTTACAGTTCACTGGCAAGCTCCGGGCACATGGGGTCATGTGACCGGAGCATGTGACAGCATGTGACCAGGGCTTGCCGCACTGTCTGTGCACTGTAAAGTACTGTACTGCCCTTGTGCCGGATCTGAGAGTGCGGCAGAAAAACGCTGATCTGAAACGGCCCTTAGATGAGTGAATTGAGGAACGCTATAAGGAGAAGATTGACAACAAAATTTCTTCATCTCCATTCTGTGAGTCTGCGGAAATCAGACTGCACTCAGATGTCAGAGTGCGGTCCATTGGTTGTCCACACACTCCTTGACTTGCATGGTCGAGTGCAATGCTAGCTGCTGATCAAACGCTGACATGCAATTTTTATTTTCCTCAGTCAGAGGATAAAAATCTGATGTGCTTAGTCCCATAGCTTAACATTGTTCCGTGTGCAATCCGATGCTTTGTTGGTTTGCACTCGAACTAAGAATATGGTCATCTTCACGTGCCCTAAAGGCTGGTTATTGAGGCTAAAGGGGGTAATTCGGCCCAACTCTCCTCACAATATTGTCCTGTTAGGGTCTAGCGGCAACATTACTGGCCACATTCAACTCCCGATACGAAAATGAGTGGTTCCAGTTTACCCCTTTCATGTACCCCAGTACTAAGTGGAAGGCAATGCTAAAATGCTGTCTATTTCCGTACTAACTTTCATACAGTATTTTCTATTGCTAAGCTGTATGTATACAGCATGTCTACAAAAGCAGGTGTGACTTTTCTGTACGTTGGCCATGTAAATGTTGAAAGTTTACTTTGTTTTCTGTCCTCAGAGGCTTATTCTATAGATACAATACATTTAGAGGTTCATTACAGGTTGGAGAAACTAAAGAACCCATTTCAGCCTTTTTCAGTATGAAATAAACAAAATTGTTTCCTTTTTAGGTAAAAAAAAATCATGTTTATTAACCCTAGTATAGGTTACCAACATTGGTGCATTACACTTACTACTAATAGTAAAACAACATAAAACATATTAAATGTTAACAAAAAGATGACACATAGGTGAAACTATACAGTGTCCACCGCCATTAACTTGAGAACGGTGGCAGCTATAGGCATAGAAGTGGTGTCTAGGTATAGTAAAGTAGCCATGCGCTACACAATGAAACCACCTATAGCGCCACCTGGTGGAAAACAACGGAGTTTGCATTTTTATCTTGAAAACGGAACGAGATAGAGGGGGAAAAAAAAGGAATTACAAAGTTGTAGGGCATCATCAATTCAATACGAATCGACACCTTGCATACAGAAATGCTATGATATGAAACCCATGACCCTCCCCAAAACATTGAATGCTGGTCACGCATATGGTGCTCATTTTACTTAGATGCTCAAAGTGGCCACTGTCAGCTGCAATGCACATCTGGCCTCTGGATAGCATACTGTATCTTGCTGCATGTTGTGCAGTATGGTAGGTGACACGTTTGCACAAGTATCTGTGATATGTGGTCGTAGGTCCTGCAATGTTGGTGGAGGGGTCGCATACACCTGCTCTTTGATGTGGCCTCACAGAAAGAAATCCAATGGGGTCAGGTCAGGTGAGCGTGGAGGCGACTCCACGCAGCCACCATACCCAATGACTTGTAGGAAGGTCTCCATGAGGTATCGCTTCACTTCCGCAGCCTTGTGAGTTTTCCACGTTCATAGACCGAAAACTGATTATAAATAAAAATTGTTTTTAGAGTAAACATTAAAATTATAAGTTCAAGCTATATCTCATTGTATGTAGCTATATCGGTCAGTGAACACACATCCAGTCGTGCAGAGCTAGATATACTCTAAGGGGATATCAGACTAGGGAGATTAAGGATAGCCCAGTGAGGTTCTTTTTGATAGAAATCGTAATATCAACTAAGATGTTAAAAAATGGCCAGGTCATAGATCCCTAGTCCTTCACCTTCCTGGCCACGGAGGTAAACACCATAATGTTTCGGGCGCCCCCCACTCCTCGTCGGCTATCCCTAGTAGGCCCTAGAACTGCCTGTGTGTCAATAATTGACCTAAAGCCCAGAAAGTGTGGTTAGTGCTGAAGTCAGGATTATTCAATCACACTAGGTGCATAGTCAATATGCTAATTAGTATTAAATATATTAGTTGGTCATAGGGGAAATCCCCATACAGAGTAGTTGTAAAAAATGCTCCCCTCAGATGCACTCTAATGGGTGAGAGGGAGTACACAGGTAGCTGTCAAAAATCCGTTACCCAGTGCAGATGACCAACTGCATTAAAGTGGACCTGTAAGAAGTAAATCCCAGTAGGGTAAACTTATCTTGCTAGAGAACAACCTCACAGAAGATTCCCGACGCGTTTCCCCCACTTTGTTCGGGGTTCATCAGGGGATGTTACCATCTCATGACAATGCACATAATCCAGGTCACCTTTAAGTTTTCAGTGTCCTGCCAAAGGATCCCTCAGAGAACTGTAAATGGTAGTCGGATGGTCCTCCTGTCAATGCAGAATGGACCTCAGCACCTCACCCTGTCCGTATTGGGCTGAATAGCATCCGCGGATCCGCAAGATAAGTTTACCCTACTGGGATTTAATTCTTACAGGTCCACTTTAATGCAGTTGGTCATCTGCACTGGGTAACGGATTTTTGACAGCTACCTGTGTACTCCCTCTCCCCCATTAGAGTGCATCTGAGGGGAGCATTTTTTACAACTACTCTGTATGGGGATTTCCCCTATGACCAACTAATATATTTAATACTAATTAGCATATTGACTATGCACCTAGTGTGATTGAATAATCCTGACTTCAGCACTAACCACACTTTCTGGGCTTTAGGTCAATTATTGACACACAGGCAGTTCTAGGGCCTACTAGGGATAGCCGACGAGGAGTGGGGGGCGCCCGAAACATTATGGTGTTTACCTCCGCGGCCAGGAAGGTGAAGGACTAGGGATCTATGACCTGGCCATTTTTTAACATCTTAGTTGATATTACGATTTCTATCAAAAAGAACCTCACTGGGCTATCCTTAATCTCCCTAGTCTGATATCCCCTTAGAGTATATCTAGCTCTGCACGACTGGATGTGTGTTCACTGACCGATATAGCTACATACAATGAGATATAGCTTGAACTTATAATTTTAATGTTTGCTCTAAAAACAATTTTTATTTATAATCAGTTTTCGGTCTATTAACAGTTGAATTCTCTAATTCTTATTAAAATTGGTGTGTAATAAGAGTTTTCCACGTTCTAATCATAGCATTTCTGTATGTAAGGTGTCTATTCGTATTGAATTGATGATGCCCTACAACTTTGTAATTCACTTTTTTTCCTGTCTCGTTCCATTTTCGAGATAAAAATGCTAATGCTATTGTTTTCCACCAGGTGGCGCTATAGATTGTTTCATTGCATAGCGCATGGCTACTTTAACCATACCTAGACACCACTTCTATGCCTATAGCTGCCGCCGTTCTCAAGTTAATGGCGGTGGACACTGTATAATGACTGCATATCGAATATCTAACCTGAGATGTAGGTAGCGCAGCGCAAATATCACAACTGCTACTGTATTTGACATGGACATTATCAAAAACAAAACATGTTCTTACAGAGATGTAAATATGAATCTCATATTTGTACAATATAGTAATTCAGTAGAAATGACACTAATGAAACTTAGCAACAAGAATGTCTGTCCACATCCAAGCATAAATTGTAATGCTTCCTTCAGTTAATGTTGAGTGGATTAAAAATGTGTAGCTTGCATGGTTAATTGGGTGACACTACTTTTACTATCACCTGCAGGTATTATATTAGCAGACATGATGTTACCAGCCCACTCATCTCCCAATATAGAAGTGCGTGGAGCTAGAATAAACCTTTAAATCTCATACAAACTAAGAAAAATTACTCCAGAAATATAATTTATATACTATAACTATGATACTGTATTGTTTCATGATATGAAAATAAAGCAGCGGATGTTCCTGACTATTTTTCTTAAATTTTAATTTTTTGAAAAAAATCTTATTCAACAAACAATAGAAATGTGCAATTCAATGAAAAGGTCCTGGGCATTTAAAGTTGTCTGATGAGGATAATCCCATTTCATGCAACTTTTTGGATGAAAATAGACATCATAGAGATGTGGAATCATCACAATAATTCTCATTCCTCATTCTAGGCCCTAGTTAATAACTGTTCTACTGCCAAATTGATTCAGAGACAAAAACAGTTAAACTGAACTAATTTTGTGGTGCTGAAAACGAATATGATTCTTAAATTTGCTGATTGGCTCTAATTTTTAAGATCAAGAAGAGGTTGCAATTACTTATCACACATTTCATGCAAGGTTATAGAAAAATTGCATCTTTATTATTTCCACATCATTATTGCATTGTTAGTAGCTTAGGCTATTACATAATCTATTAAGTCTATTGAACCTTCAGTATTCTATCATCCTAGGGTGACCAATCAAAAAAATGCCAATTCAGCTCCAGACAATAAATACACTTGCATCACCTAATTTTAGAAATTGTCTCGATGTAAAGTATATATTATCAGAATTGCTTAGCATATTGATGTTTATATATGTCTTTTCAGATATGCCTCGATCTAGCATTAATAAAGGAGTCACGGAATTTGTGACGCACATCCGGCCTCGTTAGCGACGTTGTTGCGTGTGACACGTACGAGCGACCGCTAACTAGCAAAAATACTCACCTTATCGTTGCTCGTTGACACGTTGTCCAGTTCCCAAATATCGTTGCTGCTACAGGTATGATGTTGTTAGTCGTTCCTGCAGCACACATCGCTATGTGTGACACCGCAGGAACGAGAAACCTCACCTTACCTGCAGCCGCCCACAATAAGGAAGGAAGGAGGTGGGCGGGATGTTTGTCATCTCCGCCCCTCCACTTTGATTGGGTGGCCACTTAGTGACGTCGCTGTGACGCCGAACGAACCACCCCCTTAGAAAGGAGGCGGTTCGCCGGTCACAGCAAGTAGCGTGACGGGTCCGAGCGATTTTGTGCACCACGGGCAGCAATTTGCCCGTGACGCAGAACAGACGGGGGTGGGGTACGCTCGCTAGCGAGATCGCATGTAAAGCGGCCTTTACTGCATAATGGCAATAGCTACCTTCAATTTCAGTTAGTTTTACAGTCCACATGAAAGAAACCTATGCCTACGACAACATGAAACAGCTGTTGAGGTGCATGAACTAGGACCAACATTTGTGGCCCCTCTTGTAACTTAAGTGTAGTTGCCCTCTTAGTTGGTCTTCAACATGGATTCACAAAGTACTGATACTCTATGAGTGGGATAGTCATGAAAGAGAATATCAATACACTAAAGGAGACTAGCCTCTTTGACATTCACTTCAGCCAGGGAGTAAAAATATTCTGCATCTAGCACCTGTTGACCTACAAAAAATATTGTTACCACCATTGCATATAAAGTTGGGCCTAAAGCCCCCACCACATTTAGCGACTTACCAGCGATCCCAAAAACGATGCGAAATGATAAGGATCGCTGGTAAGATGTCACACAGTCAGACCTTACCAACGAATTAGTAACGATACAGGTCGCAGTAGCGACCTGTATAACGATCTCTACTGTCATTGGGACCCTGTCACATAGTGTCAAACATAGCGATGCGTCCTGCCCAGCAGGACCGCCTTTGAAGAAAATGGTCCTGGACATTCCGCAACGACCGACGACCTCACAGTAGAGGCCAGGTTGTTGCTGGATGTCACACATAGCGACATCGCTAGCAAGATCGCTGTTGCGTCACCAAAACCGTGACTCAGCAGCGATGTCACTTAGTGAGACGGGGCCTTGAAGAACTTTATAAAGGCAATGGATAATGATTCAAGTATCTCTTTGCTTCCCTCAACCTTGGAAATGTATCAAAGATAAAGGAAGGAGTCTTTATCAGACCTCTGATTAGTAAGCGTCTTCAAGATGAGGAGTTTCAAACTTCCTCTGTTGCAGGACAAGGAAAAGGCTGCATGAATAGCATTCATATAGTGGAAACTAATTTTTGGGGAAACTCAAGAGCAGATAATTGAAGAGTTTGTGGAAAATCTCCTCAAAACATAAGGATCTAGGCTGTAACATGTCCTTAAAGATTAATTTCTAACTTTCAAATCTAGACTTTTCTTTACCAAATTGTGTAGCAGTGAGTGACGAGCACGGTAAGAGATTTCACCAAGATATTGCAGCTATGGAGAAAAGATATCAAGACAAAAGGGGATCCATCAATGGTTGCAGATTACTTTTGGACAATTGTAAGAGATGAACTGATGCAAGAATAAATAGAAAAAAAAATTGTCACAGAATGAGGATTAAATTTTATAGTGCAATTTCTTTAACGCAATAGGGCTTAGACATGGTTTAGTTATTTGAATTGTTGTCAAGTTTCCTGTAAATAAATATCACGAAACTGGTAAATATTTTGCATCTTTATATTTGCAAGAATAATGTTGCAAATTACTGAAACTTTTAGGCATTAATTATACATAGCAGTAAAAGGAACTCTGATGTCATAGCTATTAAGCAATTCTGTCAGATTTGAATTCAGGAGGTCAAAATCATTAAGAAATTGCTCATATCACGACAATCTGACAACTTTTGAAATTATGTAGAACAGTGCAGTGAGACACTAACAAAGAATGGAAGTGGTACCACGAAGGAGAGAGCCAAGTGAACATTGTGTGATAATATATTTTCCTGCACCAAAATAAAATATTTTTTTCATGAGACTTATGAAGGCATAGTTAAATAAGCATTACCTCTTCTACTTGCTAGTGCAAACAAAAACTATATGAAGCAACTAGCTCTTTGTTTCCATGGTAGCAGAAAGACAAACAAATGTGTATCAGTTTTTGCTATGGTCCTTTTACCTTGCGCTCTACCAATGGCATCCTCTGCTGCCTGTGTCTAAAGGATAGGTTCCACGGTAAAAAGAAAGAAAAAAAATCACAGTATACTTTTTTTTTTTATCAAATGCCTCTGTACTATACCAAACAGTGAAAAAAATAAAAATCCAACTCGTAGCTGCTAAATAGATGTTTTTCTGACGCATAATGTATGACACATTTATAAATATTGTATGTTCCCGTGTAACATCCTTTCTGCAGACCTCCCATGGGAGAGATGCCAAAATGTCCTCCACAGCGGACATCTTTGGAAAAAATGTACTGGAGAGCTACAATACAGAAGTCCACATGGTATAATACACAATGATATCCTTATGATAAATTGACATCCCGCACAGTTCAAGTTTACAGCATCGGTCAATTTAAGCTATAAAACAACATACAGTTGGGACCAATTCTTCAAACTGTTTTGGCGCAAATTTGAAATGTCTCCACAAATTTTTTACATTTGTCCTTTCTTAAGTCAGTTCCAGGAAACTTTTTGAAAAGTGCATGAAGCTTAGCCATGATTCATCATACAATATGCCTAAAAAGTTATGTAAATTACAACAGAGATAACAGACTGGAGACCTTTTCATAAAATGTACACAGCAGCTTGAAGATGTGCCGTATTCATTAATAGTGACACACCAGCATGAAGACTGTCAAGGATAAATTCACATAGCGGATATAACGCAGTTTACATCCGCAATTTAAATAGAAAGTTCCAGATTAACAGATACATTGATGTTAGTTGTGAGAATTTGCTAACAAATGCGCAATTGGACCACAAGATAATAGACATTTTGTAGATTGGTTATGCTTTGTGGATTTTCAGATTAGCAACAAAACAGATCTGCAACATGTGAATGGGCTTTTCATCATCTCAATCAATTGTATTGGACTGCGTTTGACCATTAATTTGTAAAGCTGAAGCTGAAATGTAAATCTGCAACATTTGAACTTGGCCTAAGTATTCATTTCTGCTGTCTCTTCTAACCATGCAGCACAGACTACACGACAATTATGCTGGAGGAAAAAAAAAAATAATAAACCCACAAGTACAGGAAATGTCATACATACATTAAAGTTTAGTGACATGTTAAAACAATCCTTAAAATTGCATTTTCATATCCAATATCCTCTTCAGTTCCAAATAACGTACAGTTATGTTCAAAATAACAGCAGTATAACATCACTAATGTGTTTACTATTTTTGGCAGAAAAGATGGTACATGGGGAAAAAAATTCATAACTAGGTGTAAGCGAATAATGGACAATCAACAGAATCAAAAGTAATGACATGCATGCTACGTGAGATTAATTAACTCAATTAATAAAAGTGGGTGGGTGTTCTAATTAATAGCAGTGCAAAGTTCAATTAGTGAGTTCATTCATTCTATGAAGGTGTCAATTATGGCCCCTCTTTAAAGGAGGACAGTATATGTTGTACCTGCAGGTTTTACCCCTTGGTCAGCGGTACAATGTCTGGAACAATCCATTTTACTCAAACGAGAAAGAACTTTAGGCCGGGGCCACACGGGGCAGTAGTCCAATCCTCGCATGACACTTGGCTCACGCTGGCAGCACAGCAGAACCGAGTGCCATGCTAGTATCCCTGCGACTGAGGTCCGACTGTGCGAGCGGACCTCAGCTGCGGGGGGCGGGCTGGCTCTGAGGAGGGGAGGGCCGGGTGCTATGGAGGGGAGGGAGGGATTTATCTCCCGCTCTCCTCCGTTGCCGGCTATTGAGATTCTCGCTCTCCACTCGCGGTATACCGGTGTACTGCGAGTACAGTGCGATTTTTCTCTCACCCCATACACTTGAATGGGTGCGAGAGAAAGAGTCTCGCATTACAATTGCAGCATGCTGCGATTCTTCTCGATCCGATTAGGGATGAGAAAATAATTGCTCATGTATGCTGACACACAGGCTAATATTGTGGTTCGAGTGGAATGCGATCTTTTATCGCACTCTACTCGCACCGTTTTTCTCGCCGTGTGGCTTAGGCCTTAATCAAGAAGTTGATTTGTAAAGGGGAAAACCTATAAAGAAGTCCAGAAAATAATTAATTGGCTGCTCAGCTACAAAGATTGCCAATGCTATCCAATGGCAAACAAAACCGGAAACACGTGGTAGGGGGAAAAAAAAAACAAAAAAAAAAACAAAATCCGCATCGATCATAAAATAACAAGAACGGCAATGAAGCATCCAATGATCATCTATGGGAAGATCAAAGAAGATCTTCAGTTTCTTGTGAGTACTGCACCCATCAAGCCAAACTATTTGCAAGAAACCCTCGTAAAACGAACATTGCTGCAAAAAGGTGTGCTGAAAAGGTTCAGTTTGCCAAAGAACACATTAAATAGAAGTGGCACCACATTCTATGGCCAGTTGAGAGCAAGATTGTTCTTATTGGGATGGTTTTGTAAGATGACCCGTAAACATTGAATTCAAGCCACAGTACACTATGAAGATTGTAAAACATGGAGGTGCAAGTATAATGGTTTGGGGATGTTTCTCATATTCTGAAGTTGGGCGCATTCAAAGCACCATGGATAGGTTTGAATACATCAGAATACTGGAAGAGGTTAGGTTACCTTATGGTGAAGGAAATATTCCATTGAAGTGGGTGTTACAGCAGGACAACCACAAGCACACTAGTAACCATGTAATATCATGGTTTCAGACCAACAAAATTGATGTTATGAAGTGACCAATTCAATCATAAGGCCTCAATCTATTTAAGAATTTGTGGAGTGATGTAAAAAAAAAATGTTTTTATATATAACCTAAATATGCAAAGAACTGTAGAATTTAGTCCAGTCAGTTTGGGCTGGAATATCTGTTAGCAGCTATCAGATGTTAGTTGACTATGCCACACAGATGTAAAGTAGTTATCAGTAGTGATGGGAGAATAGTAACTATTCGTGTTCGGTTAATGCTGAGTACTATTCCAGTATTTTTCACGAGAAAAATGCCCTTTTTCCCCCATTGACTTGTATTAGGTTCATTATTCGTGACAAATTCTAGAATAATACTTGGGATTCATTACAAATAATCTGAACACGAATGGTTACTATTCGCCCATCTCTAGTTATCAGAAATAAAAGTTTATACAACTAAATAACAAAAAATCTAAGTCTGTAAACAAATTTCAGTTTATACTGTAAATATTCAAGTTTGTATAGAAAATGCATACACTGCTACTTCTTGAATAGCCCATTATTACTTTTTTAGTTTCAAAATTTATATTTTGTTCATGTTTTAATCTGGAATTGAATGTGCAGTGCTCCCAGTGCCTTTGTGTATGTAAAATAAATATTATGAGGACTGAGCTTTTTCTCCCTTGTTTTAAACACAATGCTATTATTTTGCACGTAACTGTACTTTGGTGAGAGTTGGTCAATCAAGTGGTAGGAGTTTAGACCTGACCATAATATAAATCGTAATAGAACAGGGCAGGAAGACTTCACACTATGAAGCCAGAGAAGAAGGTGATTCTTATTCCTGGACTAGTTTGAAAAGGACAAAATTGGGCTTGTGCATAAACTAGGGGATGTTTTGCAGATGAGTAGAAGATACAGTATGTCACAAAAGTGAATACACCCCTCACATTTTTGTAAACATTTAATTGTATCTTTTCATGAGACAACACTGAAGATATGACACTTTGATACAAAGTAAGGCTGGTTTCACACTACGTTTATTTAACATCCGTCCATAACGTTTTTTTTAGCGGAAAAACGGATCCAGTGCAAATGCGTTTTCACTTCAATGCATTTGCAATGGACTCGCGTTAACATGCGTTCACCTGCGTTTGCGTGCGTTATAGTGAGGATCCAGCGACTTGCAGTTTTTTAACATCTTTCAAAAACGCTACTTGTAGCGTTTTTGAGCTGCGTCCAAATACTGCATGTCACCGGATCCTGACTAAACAGCACGCAAACGCAGGTGAACGCTGGCGTGCTGATAGACAGGATCCTGCTTGCTCTACTGAGCATGCCCAGAACCAGTCTCGCGTGATCAGTCCCTCTCTCCTCCTCCCTCCCTCACCCTCTCTCTCTATCTCTGTCTTTCCCCCTTCCTCCCCTCCCTCTCTCTCCCACCTGAGAGCTGCGGACACTCGTAACCAAGGTAAATATCGGGTAACCACTTCTCTTAGTTACCCGATGTTTACGTTGGTTACGTGTGCAGGCAGCCCTGCTCCTAGCAGCTGCAGACACTCGTAACCAAGATAAATATCGGGTATCCAAGCCCGATGTTTACCTTGGTTACCAGCGTCTGCAGCTGTCAGAAGCCGGCTCCCAGTCTAGTTCCCCTCACTCCCGATCACATGACTCCAATGCCCGCCCCTAAACATCCAGTGACAGGATCCTGCAAAATAACAGATGCGTTTGCATGCGTTTTTTGCTGTAAAAGCAGGATCCGCTTTTGCAGCAAAAAAACGTTCCTGACGCATGTTAAATAAACGTAGTGTGAAACCAGCCTAAGGCAGTCAGTGTACAGCTTGTATACCAGTGTAAATTTGGTGCCCTCTAAATAACTCAACACACAGCCATTATTGTCTAAACCGCTGGCAAGAAAAGTGAGTACACCCCTAAGTGAAAATAGACATATTTAGCCCAATTAGCCTTTTTTCCTTACCGGTGTCATATGACTCATTAGTATTACAAGGTCTCAGGTGTGAATGGGGAGCAGGTGTGTTACTTTTGATATTATCGCTCACACATTCTCATAGTGGTCAGTAGAAATTCAACATGGCACTAGTAATGAGTGAATTGGTCAGTGCTCATAACGAGCATTTTGATGCTCAGGTGCTTGGTACTCGTTTACTGAATATACATGAAGTCAATGGAGAACTCGTGCATTTTTTCGGGAAAATCTTCCGCAAAAATGCTGAAGTTCCAAATAAACTTCCATTAAACGAGTACCAAACACCGAAAACTTTGCTGATCACTGTGACATGGCATCTCAAGGCAAAAAAATCTCTTGAGGCTCCAACAAAAAAAGAAAAAAAATGTTGCTTTACATAAATATGGCCTAGGCTATAAGAAGATTGCAAACACCCTGAAACTGAGCTGCAGCACGGTGGCCAAGACCTTACAGCGGTTTAAGAAGTTAGGTTCCACACAGGGCAGGCCTCGCCATAGTCGAACAACTAAGCTAAATGCACGTGCTCAGCATCATATCTAGAGATTGTCTTTTCAAAACAGATGTATGAGTGCGGTCAGCATTGCTGCAGAGGTTAAAGGAATTGGGGGTTGGGGGAGGTGGATAGTGAGCCTGTCAGTGCTCAGACCATACACCGCATCAAATTGGTCTAAAGATAATGCACAAGAAAGCCCGCAAACAGATTACTTAAGACAAGCAGACTGAGGACATGGATTACCGGAACCATGTCCTGTGGTCTAATGAGACCCAAATAAACTATTGTGGTTCAGATGGTGTCAAGCGTGTGTGGCGGCAACCAGGAGAAGAGTACAAAGACAAGTGTGTCTTGCCTACAGTCATGCATGTTGATGGGAGTGTCATGGTTTGGGGCTGCATGACTGCTGCTGGCTGTGGGGAGCTACATTTCATTGAGGGAACTATGAATACCAACATGTATTGTGATATACGGAATCAGAGCAGGATGCCCTCCCTACAGAAACTGGGCCGGAGGGCAGTATTCCAAATTGAGAATGACCCCAAACATACCTCCAAGGTGACCACTGCCTTGATAAAGAAACTGAGGGTTAATGTGATAGACCTAAATCGTATTGAGCATCTGTGGAATATCCTCAAATTGAAGGTGGGGGAGCGCAAGGTCTCTAATATCCACCAGCTCCATCACTTCATCATGGTGGAGTGGCAGAGGATTCCAGTGGCTCCTGTGAAGCTCTAGTGAACTCCATGTCCAAGAGAGTTAAGGCAGTGCTTGAAAAATAATGAGGGCCACACAAAATATTGACACTTTGTGCACAATTTGGCAATTTTCACGTAGGGGGTGTACTCACTTTTGTTGCCAGCAATTTAAACATTAATGACTGTGTTGATTTATTTAGCAGGCACACCATAATTTACACTGTTATACAAGCTGTACACTAACTTCTTTACATTGTATCAGTGTCATACCTCCAGTGTTGTCCCATGGAAAAATATAATAAAATATTTATAAAAAGAAAATGTGTATACTTATAGTTAACTATGATAATAATGATACACGGTGCTTTCACCACTTGTACCCACAACTTATTTGGGCTGAACTCCACTTGTCTGGTTTGGAAAACATTTCCATTTATTAGCCAGAAAGACTGTAATGGATTTATGTATTTACGGTGAAAAACATCCAAAAGGGATAATATAGTCATTCTCACATGGATTATTAAAGTAACTATACCAGCCTCATCAGATGTAAGATATCTATTTAATAATGTATGTAGTTTGTATTGTGGAATCTATTGTTAGACATGCTTTAAGACCACGTAAGGTAACATTCAAAATTATTTACTTTATTACCATGTTTTGCTTGTGGGAAAACAGCAGAAGCAAAAAAAAAAGGTGAAAAGAGAAGAAATAACAGAGATAAGAGGACGCTAACCCCTTAGGGCAGGGGTACACAACCTGTTCTTTTGTGAGTCACATTGTCAGACAGCACCACTACCAAGGGCCATAATGATAATAATAATGATAATAATAATAATAAGCACACTTTCACAAGTTTTGTTATACATAATAGGAATTAAAAATGTTCTGGTCCCGAGACCACCACTTATCACTAAAAAAAAAAAACTGTTTAGAAGCATTCACTTTAAAGGGAACCTGTCAGGCCTAATATGCACCCAGAGCCACGAGCAGTTCTGGGTGCATATTGCTATTCCCTGCCTAACCGTCCCTGTATACACGAGAATAGACAAAGAGATCTTTAAAAAAAAGTATTTCTAAAGATCTTTTATCCTATGCTAATGAGTGAGGGGAATAGTTCCCTGGGCGTTAGTTCCCCTGGCTGGTCGACCCCATTAGCATGTTAGCAAGCCCACAGGGGTGTACTATCATGCTAATGAATGCGCGTCAGAGGATGATCTCACTCACCTCTCCGCTGCCATCGTGTCCGACAGGCGATTTCGGCTGTGTGCATGACTCCGAAGTTTCAGCCATGGCTCTATGAAGCCGGGTGTACGTGTCCTGGCTTCAAACTGAAGTAGTGCGCATGATCGAAATCCAGTGTCGGTCGCTCATTAGCATATGAGAAAAGATCTTTAGAAATAATTTTTCTAAAGATCTCTTTATCTATGTTAATAGATGCAAGGACGGTTAGGCAGGAATTAGCAATATGAACCCAGAACTGCTCGTGGCTCTGGGTGCATATTGGACCTGACAGGTTCCCTTTAAGTGTGCGTACCGTGCTGCATATGGATCTATAGATTTGCTATCTATTGCGCTGGTACAACACTAAATGCGTGCAGATTATCTCTTCTGTCTTCTAAGCTCAGTACTTCTGCATTCGAGTGCTTCTAAATATTCTTTCAAGTGATTAGTGGGAGTGGGGAATGGGGTCTCCAACTTCCTCTGACTTGCAAGACATTGCAATCCCTTGCAATATACAGTTCTGGCAAACATTACAAGACCACTTCCAAATTTTCAGTTTTTCTGATTTTTCTCTTTATAGGTATATTTTTGAGTACAAATGTAAATTGTTATTTTATTCTATAAACTACTGACATCTCTGAACTTCCAAGCAAAAATTTTGTATTTTCTGAAAATGAGAAATGGTCAAAATAACAAAATTATTCAGTGCTTTCAGACACCTCAAATAATGCAAAGAAACAAGTTCGTAATTATTTAGAAACAACAATACTAATAATGTTTTAACTCAGGAAGAGTTCAGAAATCAATATTTTGTGGAATAACCATGATTGCTAATCACAGCTTTCATGCGTCTTGGCATGCTTTCCACCAGTCTTTCACACTGCTTTTGGATGACTTTATGCCATTCCTGAGGCAAAAAGTTAAGCAATTCTTCTAATTTCATGCCTTGTGACTATCCAACTTCCTCTTGATTACATTCCAGAGGTTTTCAATGGGGTTCAGATCTGGAGATTGGGCTGGCCATGACAGGGTTTTGATGTGGTGGTCCTTCATCCACACATTGATAGACCTAGCTGTGTGGCATGGTGCATTGTCCTGCTGGAAAAAAACAATCCTCAAAATTGGGGAACATTTCCTGAGCAGAAGAAAGCAACTGCTTTTCCAGGATAACCTTGTATGCGACTTGATTCATACGTCCTTCGCAAAGATTAACCTGCCCAATTCCAGCCTTCCTGAAGCATCCCAAGATCATCACTGATCCTTCCCAAAATTTCACAGTGGGAGCAAGACACTGTGGCTTGTACACCTCTCCAGGTCTCCGTCTAACCATTACACAACTAGGTTTTGGGCAAAGCTGGTAAAGGTAAAGAAAATTCAACACACACCCAAAAGCAGTGTGAAAGACTGGTGGAAAGCATGCCAAGACGCATGAAAGCTGTGATTAAAAATCATGGTTATTGCACAAAATATTGATTTCTGAACTCCTCCTGAGTTAAGGCATTAAGGCATTAGTATTGTTGTTTCTAAATGATTATGATCTTGTATTCTTTGCATTATTTGAGGTCTGAAAGCAATGCATTTTTTTGTTATTTTGACCATTTCTATTTTCAGAAAATAAATACAAAATGTATTGCTTGGAAATTCGGAGACATGTTGTCAGTAGTTTATAGAATAAAAGAACAATTTACATTTTACTCAAAACTATACCTATAAAAGAGAACAATCAGAAAAACTGAAAATTTGGAAGTGGTCTCTTAATTTTTGCCAGAACTGTATAACACAAAAATGAAAGACTTGAAAAGTTTGGTGTTCTCATCTGAAACTCTTCTGACATTAACAGTATATGCCTTTAAGCCATTTGTATAAAAAGGAAGTATTTTTCTTAGCAATGTGTGTCTGCGGTAATATACAACTTACACACTGATCAAATAGCGCAGCACATACGGTGAAAGATCACAGGCTACCAAAAGGTTTCCAAGACTGCTGGGGTCTGTCTCAAATATGAGACGGACATGGAAACTACATTTGAGCAGCAACACATGCATTGAAATCTTTGACTTGTATAGGGAAAGAAAAAAAAGAAATGAGCCACACTATATGTTAGTATGAGTGCAAAGTACTAAGAACCCTGTGTTATTTACTGTTACTATTTATTTAATTTACTTACAGCAGGGTATTTGCTCATTTTCTTATTATGTTGGTTTTGTACAGGGAAGGAAAATAGGAGCTGACCTAATGGAACTCACTTCTCTGCATAAGAAGAATGCAATTGTCTTTCAAACGACGAAGTTACAGACAGGAACGTTTGTGTTCCAATGGTGTGGGGGGGGTGCAGAACTGCATTGTGGGTTACAGGGCATACACCCCTGCATTACATGGATAGCCAACTAATTTTAACATACAATGTTAAATGCTGTATAGGAATGAACACTGGTTTCAGACGTCTGTGTTTAGTCAGGTACAAGCTACAAGCATGGGTATGGTCATGCGGGTCCCACACGTGTGACATGTGTTTGAATACGTGTGACACGTACCGGAGAAAACACGTGTCTTTTAATTAAAAAGATTTTCTATGTTCACCTGTATCCAAAGCTACGGTCTTCAGCTCTGCTGTCCCCTGCTTCTGACCCCGCTAATTATGCTCATAAAATATTCATTGCACCTTGGACCTGGAAGCAGGAGCATTGTCAGGGACAGCATCCGGGACAGACACGCCAGTGACAGGTGAGTAGCCAGCAAGCAGTGTGTGTGCAGTGACGTCCAGGAGGTCATCGGAGTTCCCAATGAACTCTGATGAACCTGTGAAGTCACAGTCATGACACCCGCTGTAGCGTAGGTGTTGCGGGGGGGTCATCAGGAGACAGCAGAGCCAAAGAAAGCAGCACTGGATACAGGTGAATATAGAAAATCTTTTTTATTTCAAAGACACGTGTTTTCTCCGGTATGGGTCACACTGATGTCACATGGATCACATCAGTGTGCGGGCTATGTGACATCACTGCTGACGGAGAAAAAAAATTGACATGTCTCCTTGTGTGCGTGCGGGGCCACAAGGTCCATGTGAAAACACGAACATGTGTGTAACTCCATAGAATAACATGGGTACGTGTGGCATCCGTGTTAAAAATGGATGTCACACGTACCTGAAACACGGACGTCTGAAACCGGCCTTACTACCAAGGATTTTACACGTAGTACATTATGATTGCTTAGGGTCATAAAAGTAACCTTTGTAAAGATTTTTTTAACCAGTCAGCCCCTTTTAAAGGGAACCTGTCAGGACCCCAGGGCACCCAGAAGCACGACCAGTTCTGGGTGCATATCAAGAATCCCTGTCTAATAGTCCCAGCATATAGTAGCATACATAAAGAAATCTTTAGAAAAAGTTTTTCTAAAGACTATTTATGAGATGCTAATGAGGGCTGCGACTAGTTGCAGCAGCGTTGTTTTCCCCGACTAGTTTGCCCACTTACCATTTAATCACGCCCCTGTGTTATAGAATGCTATAGAATGCCTAGTATCACTGCATCTCTATACAAGGCCGCTCATACCTCTAAGTATTCCATGTGTCCGACACCGGGTGTAGGCTCACTGCGCATGAACAGATGTCATTGCACTTCCAGTCACTACTCTAAAGCCGGGTGTACACGTCGCAGCTTCAGAGAGGTGTAGTGCGCATGACAGGAAATGTGATGATTTCTGATCATGCGCAGGGAACCTACACTGGACGCACTTAATACCGAGAGGTACGCGTGCCAATGTACAGAGATGCAGTGACACTCGGCATTGAATAGCATGTTATCACGCCCACAGGGGCGTAATTACATGATAAGTGGGCAGACTAGTTGAGGGAGCTAACAACCCTGCGACTAGTCACAATTCTCATTAGCATCTCATAAACGGTCTTTGGAAATACTTTTTCCAAAGATCTCCATGTATGCTACTAGATACAGGGACTATTAGGCAGGGTCTAGATATGCACCCAGACCTGCTCGTGGTCAGGGTGCCCAAGTTCCCTTTAAGGCTGAATTTCACACTTTGACTGTATGCAGACTGGGTATAGATCCAGTTATATATACGCATTTTTATGCTGTTTTATGATTTTTTTGTGAAGCGGCGCCTCAAGAAAGGATAGCTATTTTTATATAAACATATATAACAGCATAAAAATGTATAAGTGTGAACTGGACTAAAAGGATTAGCTCCTTACTTTTGATGTGATCCAATCCTGTGTTTGTTGAAAAATCAGAATTGTTTGTTAAGATATTTAAGGCATTACAGACCGTAGCGTAAACAAGGTACCTACCAGTATACTCTCCTTACACCAAATCAAAACAGCTTTTACATAATGTTATAAATTACAAGTAAGAGCCTATGCTGTGACATTTCAAACCTAGATATGTAAAATGTAGGATTGAAAGACACATTTTTGTTACCTTGTTTTACAATTATATTTTTTATATTACCTTTTCTCAGCAACATTCATATTTTTAATAAAAAAATATAGTATTTCTAGCACACATAAAAAAGTAAAACTATTACATTATGTGGAAAACTAATTTTCAAGGGAATGTACGAAAAACAAAGTCGTAAAGAACATTCTATTGATATTATCATGTGGGCAATATGTTTCTGCTCAGTAATAAAAATACTAGTCAACCAATTAATACCCTAAGAGCATTGTCTACAAAAATATTAGAACTTTCTAAAATAAGAAAATAAAAATACAAGAAACTCAACAGCATGAAATACAAAAAGAAATGAAAAAAAAAAATAATAATAATGGAGTGCAAATATGCAATCGGTCTCACATTCTGGAAAGTACTAGTAACATTGTCCTACAACTGTAATACGCAGAAGAAGTCAACATGTTAAAGCAGCACTAGAAAGAAAAACAAAAAAACAATCAGAATATTTTACTAACAGGTTTTTTTTTTCAGCAGGTGTTATTTTGATTTTTTGTAGCTTTTTTGAGTATGTCACATTTTTTTCTGTTTGGGCGTCTGCACCTTTCATCAATACTTGGAATACATTCGTAATGCCATACTTCCTCCATCTTGTCCACAGGGTACACTGCCTCCACATAATGTCGAATTAGTCTCAGACGTAGGGGATCGAGCTGCTTCTTATTGCATGCACCTGAGTGGTTGTATTGAAGTCTTAAATTTTCTGGAGTAAATAACTCTGGAAAAAGTCTTACCAATAGCCTGGCAGCAAAGTTTCCAACAGAAAGACTCTGCTGAACAATGTCCCTAATTTCTTTGTCACTTAACAGATACACTGAAGGCACAGGAAAGTCTGGAGGTGGAACAACAATCTTATCTAGTGGTATTTTGCAGAAGTCCTTTGTGCTTCGTTCAGGAGGGAGAGGTGGTCCTTCAATAAGATCTCTGTATCTTTCGGTGTTCAAGTCAAAAGACACAAAGTCTTGCCTCTCAGGCATTGGAACATAGACCTTCCTCTGCTGCTGGTAAGATCTCCTTTGCTCAGTATCCCTTCGGCGACACCTCTCATCCAGCTTTCCTACAAATTCTAGAGTCCAAACTCTGTCATTCTTTGCTCTGGGATAAAGTAACTGCACATAATGTCGGATAAGTTTTATGCGAACAGGATCAAGTGGTTTCTTTCCCAATGATCCACTGCAGTTATATTGTTTTCTTAGGTTCTCATGTGTGAAAAGCTCAGGAAACAAACGAACCAGAAGCCGTGAAGCAAAATTACCAATTGACAAGCTAGTCTCATATATATTTTTAATTTGCTCTTTGCTAAGAAGGAATTGAGGAAAAGGAACCTCAAAATCTGGTTGGGGAATATCAACCTTGTCAAAGTCAAATGGAACAAGCCATATTTTTTTAGATCTCCTTCCTGGCTTGTCAGGATCTGAACCATCCTCTACCTTTATAGCAGACAAATCATCGGGCAGGTTTGACTCAAAACAGTCATCTCTAGCATCATCACATTCACTTCCATCCAAAAACATGCTTTCCAGCTCATCATTTATTCTTTGTATACACTGCTGAAGCCAAACCTCTTCTTCTTGCACTTCTGGAAAGTAGATCTCCGTATATTGGCGAATCATTTGCAATCGATGTGGGTCTAAAGTAAAACCTTCAGGATCTCCAAAGTACCGGTCTCCAAATTTTCTTTGGTTAAATATTTCAGAAAATAATCGATGAAACAAAAACAGAGCAAATTCACCTGGAGATGAAGCCTCTTCTAAATATTCGCTCAGGTCCTGTGAATTAAGAGAAACCTCAGAAATGAGGGGATTAGTCCTGTCTTGACACTCGTTTTCCTCTTGATCCTTATTTTCTATAAAATGAATATTTTCACTTGGTGAAGTTTCAAAAAAATTAGTGGTCTGCATTCCATGAGTGCTCTCCATTTCTCTTTCAGCCCAAAATCGATTAAAGAAGTCATTTATCTGAGGCAACACATCAACTTGCCATACAGTAGTGTTCTTAACAGCAGGATAGCATGCTTCTACATAGTTTCTAATGAGCTGAAGATGAAGGGACTCAAGTTTAATTTTACTGGAGAATCCACAAGTGTTACAGTTCCTTGGCAATGTGTTATTTCCAAAAAGTTCGGGAAACAGTTGAACCAGTAGCCGACACGCAAGATCACCTGCTGAGGAACTTTGATCCATGACCTGCTTTAGTTCAGTGCTAGTTAGCTGATACTCAGGCGGTGGGTGAAATTCTGCCACCATTTCATGAGGGCTCACTTTTTTCTTGATTCTATTTACCTCAAGAGACAGAAGGTCAACTTTACTGTGGAGCTGCGTCATATTGGAATTAAGAGTGTTCAGTGTAAAAAACATTTTTTGGATTAAGGAGTATATGTTTGAGTCGTCACTCATTTGGGAACTCATACCATTGCTGCTAACATCGCGTTTACGTAAGTCAGTAAGTATGCGAATATTTGAAGTGCTAACCTGATTTCCCCTGTCATAAATGTCATTAGATGATGCAAGATCCAAAGTAAAAGGATTTCTTTTTTCTGTGATTTTATGTGAAATTCCATATAAAGGTTTCTTATGAGAGGAGGAAAATTCATTGTACATTTCGTCTCCTTCATCGGAAGAAGCACTATGGGGCACAGAATTATTTCTTATCTCCAGATTTGAATGCTCAGGCTCTCTGTTTCTCATGCATGAAAGCAAAGTCTAAAATGCAAAAGACATGTAATTAACACACGCCGGTTAGTAATAGAGGCAAAGCTTATAAATTATGAAATTATAAAAAAATAAAGTCAGGTCTGTTCAAATATCATACAGTATTATACATAAAACATATATTGATATAGGTCAAGCAATCTAGAATCTCTGCCTCATTCAGTATGCCCAAAACAACGTCTTATTTTTCCCTTTCAGATAATAAATCGTATTCGCCGCACATTCTTGAATAGATACATTCCAGCCATCGCTGTATAATGTTTGTGCACTCATCTCCTGCTGTTGTGCGCCTCACAGTTGTATCACAGCTTTTCCGGCTCACCTTCTTTTGCTGCGACTACGTGAAAAAGACTACGGAGTGTCAAAATGTTATAGAATTTTAATCGCCTGCATAAATAAATAATCTATTCATCTATTGTGAGCACAGTGTATCACTATTAAACGTTCTAGGTGCATCTTTCCAAGAATGTGCGGAGAATACAATTTATCTGCTGCTATGGGTTCCACTCTTCTCTACATCTACGTTATAGAGTGCACTCCGAATCATTTTCTACCCTTTTATATAATGTTTGGCCCCAGATGCAGTTAGTTATTAAAAAAAACAAACAAAAAAACTCCGTAATGAACTCAACTTTCCCGGGTCCACCGACAATTCTCCGTTGCTGGACCCGGTAATTGGTATTGGCTCTAGCGCTGATGTCACACCAGTTAGTGAGTTGAGGATTGCTGCCAGTGCAGATGGAATGATCCCTTCAAGGCCCTAAGTTAACAGATTGCCTGCTGTGTTGGCGATGTAACATCAGCACAGTGCTCGTTCTCATCCCTATCCTGTCCGCACCACAAGTCGCTATTATTAATCCTATGTGTAGCAAATGGATGCTAAACACAGGAGAGGGGGATGAGAACTCTGCCCTGGTACACACTGACATTGTGTATGCAGGCACTCAGATGCTCCAGTGTCCGTATGTGCAGGGCTGGGGAGTTAGATCAGGCAGCGCTCAAAAAAGGATGCTGACAATCACCATGAGGGGATATGTTATGCAATGTAATTGAGGCAGCAAAAAGAAGCAACAAGCCCTTGGACACATTGCAAGAGTTTTTCCCCCTAAACCAAATTTACTAAAATCTACATTGCCAGTATAATTTTTTTAAGGGCTAAGAACTTTTGTGATTTAGAAAAAAAAAATACTGTATATATTTTTTTTGAAGGTCTAAATACTTCAAATTCAGTTTTGAGGGTGACCGACTTCATTTAAAAAAATATAATCCAATTTCTAATGAAAAAACAAGCACACAAAAACACAGCAATTTCCCTTTAACCACATTTTGTTGTCTTACATTACATTTAACTGTTGGAAATATACAAGCAATCATTCCAGATATATATCTACAAATCAGATTTTTATTGTCTTCTCTAGTCAGTGTTTTTTTTTTTATAGACTGACGTCAGAGTTCCTCAGAACCTAAAGGCCATGTCACACTGAGCAACATCGCTAGCAACATCGCTGCTGAGGCACGACTTTTGTGACGTAGCAGCGATGTTGCTAGTGATGTCGCTGTGTGTGACATCCAGCAAAGACCTGGCCCCTGCTGTGAGGTCGTTGGTTGTTGCTGAATGTCCTGGACCATTTTTTAGTTGTTGCTCTCCCGCTGTGAAGCACACATCATTGTGTGTGACAGCGACAGAGCAACAACTGAATGTGCAGTGAGCAGGGAGCCGCCTTCTGCGGACGCTGGTAACCATGGTAAACCATGGCTCCCTGCACACGTAGCCGGACTACACATCGGGTAATTAACTCGATGTGTACTGTGGTTAGGAGTGCAGGGAGCAGGGAGCCGGCACTGGCAGTGTGAGAGCGGCGGATGCTAGTAACGAAGGTAAATATCGGGTAACCAAGGTAAGGGCTTCTTGGTTACCTGATATTTACTGTGGTTACCAGCGTCCGCAGAAGCCGTCTCCCTGCTGCCTGCACACGTAGCAGAGTACACATCGGGTAATTAACCCGATGTGTACTGTGGCTAGGTGTGCAGGGAGCCAGCGATAAGCGGTGTGCGCTGGTAACCAAAGTAAATATCAGGTTGGTTACCCGATATTTACCTTAGTTACCAAGCGCAGCATGCTTCCACGCGTCGCTGCTGGCTGGGGGCTGGTCACTGGTTGCTGGTGAGATCTGCCTGTGCGACAGCTCACCAACAACCCGTGTAGCGACGCTCCAGCGATCCTTGCCAGGTCAGGTTGCTGGTGGGATCGCTGGAGTGTCGCTTAGTGTGACAGTACCTTAAGGATGACTCTTATGAGGGCCACATGTTAGGCAATACAACCAGAAAAGGTAAAGGGTACAAGAAAAAAAAAGCCTAAAACATATATCTTATTAAATATATGTTAAGACTATGTGCCCACGTTGCTTTTTTTTCTTTTTCTTTTTTTTTTTTGTGTGCGTGCTTCTCTGTTGTACACAAAGAAGCATGTTTTGGCAGGAAAAAAAGGCAGTTGAAAAAAAAACAAAATGCGCAGTCTTAATTGCGTTTGCACATTTTTTCACTTGCATTTTATCCTGCTTCTGTTTGTGCTTTTTTTTAGTCATGGCAATTGCGGGGGTTCAATCACCGGGACCCGGCTCTCGCTGCTCGGAGCAGTGCCCACATGGCTCCCGGCGGTTTAACCCCCGAATGCTGTGATCAGTGCAATTGTAGCATTCAGAAGGTAGTAAGAGGAATCGCTCAATTCTCCATGAAAATCGGGTCCCTGTAATACGATTACAGGGACCCCATCGCTACCATGGAAACCGTGGTTCATCACCATGACAACCCTGGGTTACTGAGCTACGGAGAGTTTTACACACCATGCTGTATACACGGTATGTGAGGCAAAGTGCTGCTCTATAATCCCCTATAGTGATAAAGAACTGCAGTGGATTATAGAAATGCAGAAACAATTGACATACTGCTTCTTTATTCAGCAATAAAATCTGCAAGGAAAAAAGTGCACAGCAAGTCACGAATCTCATAGACTTTGCTTGGATGCTATTTCCTTGTTTTTATTGATTAAAATAAGAAAGTAAAAACGCATATAAAAAAGGCAAAAAAAAAATGTCAAGTGGGCACATAGCCTAAAACATAGATACTCCAAAATAAGATAAGAAGGCCTGGCAAATATGAAAATAGCAAATATGGCCTATGTGCCCCTAGATGTTACCTAAATTAAAATTGCCTATGTGTGAGGGTTATCCACATGCTAAGCACTAATGTTTACTAGAAATGCCACTAAAAGCGAAAATTAAATTTATAGGTGGCTATAATTTTTATTGCACAAGTAATTGAAATGAATATTTAGGTCTATCATTTATCAATTTCTGCACAAAGTCATGATAACTGTCCACTGTAAATGGACTCTTTCTACATACACACTGTATATATATATATATATATATATATATATATATATATATATCAAAAAAAATTGTGGACTATAAGCTGTGACGGTTATAATAAATCAAACTGAGAATTATACCTTCCTGGGTCGTGCACTAGTTCTCTGCCACCGTCCTGGTCTCTGTTTGTCTGCAGCTATGTAGTCACATCAACTTGAAAGTGCTGCAGGCAATCACTGAGCTCAGCAGCTCATGCCGTCAAGACAGGTAGAGTCGATCAGCTCAGTGATTGGTTGCATTGCTGTCAAAGTGACGTCAGCGCTGCAGACAAGTGGAGCAAGGGCAGCGGCGGTGAGCCGGTGCTGGACCTGGGTGTGAATGGTAAGTAATACTGAATTTGCTTTATTATAACTGTTGCAACTTAAAGCCCATTAAAACAAGATTTTCCGGTACTTGGAAACTAAAAATGAGCGTCAATCACCTCTGGGACGAGTCGTCTTTTCTTTACAAGAATTTCAGCATCGTTGCTTGAAGTTTCATATGTATTAAGGGCTTGTTTCCTTTTATTGGACTGACAATTAACAGTAGATTCTGGAATTTGCTTTCGTATAGAAATGGAACGGGAACAAACTAGCTGATCCTCTTCACCGGGTAATTCCACTTTTACAACTTTAACTGTAAAGTTCAGAGAACAATCATATCAAATATGTAATATAATTACCAAGGCATAGCATTCAGATAACAGTAATTCAGTAGGTGCTGGCCAAAATTACCATAAATCTTATTGCACTAAGTATTTTGCTTTAGAATACAGTTCCATATGTACCCTCTTGTAACTCTTCTGTCGCCTACACTTGTCAACACTTCAAGTTAAGCGGTGAGAAAAGCGCACACTCTTTTAGTCACTTCTTCAGTCAGCCAATCAGTTGAAAAGCTTTTCATAGCCATTGACGTAAATATATAAATGATATCAAAGGACTTTGGGTGGTTCCACAACAATGTCATTTACGACACATCTTCATGAAAAGCCAGACAATTGAAATTGAGTTGGATTTCTTTTTACAGTGTCTCCAAAGTGAAGCTTTAAACATAATGTTCAAATAGATAAAAGGTGGTCTTTAAATTATATTATATTTACTAATACACTTTCATAGTGATAACTGCCCAGATGTTTCAATATCTGCAGAGTTCAATAGGTCCACAAAGCTTCACTTACAGGCTTGGGTATTTATTGGGGTCCCTCTCAGGAGGGTTTCATCTCTGTTTATTAATTGAAAATATAATTTAAAATAACAAAGTATACATTTTAGCATGAATCACTTTTTTGTCTTTAATATTTTGCTTTTGGTTGATTGGTTAATTGTCTCAGTGTCATGCACATATAAAGAGGTTTCCTGATGATTAATAAATAGTCACATGCTTGAAGTGGGTTGGCCGCTTGGCTCAGTTTAGTAATCTAGCTCCCTTCTCGATCTCTGCATGGGCTGTAATGGAGAAATAGGTTTGATGAACTAATAAGCCTTATAGCAAGCCCCATTCAAACAGGTCACTAGGGGTTGTGGCTTAGCAATGGCTGTGTAAGGAAGCAGGCTTCCAGAGCTCCCTGGACCCAGGCAATTATTCCCACGTTTAGCCATCCCTTACTGCAGCGACGATGTCCAGGAGGAAGAGGACAGGAGGCAGCATAACCCCAGCTGCTTCATCGCGGAGCGGTGGATCAGAGCTGGCGCGGCTCTTCACTAAGGTAGGGACCTCTAAGGACAAACCAACAGCTATGGCGTCTCAAGAGAAGGAGCGCGCTGCTGCGCAGCACAGAGAGGGGAAGCGGGGGACACCGGCCCTCAGAGGTGAGCCCTTATGTTGTCCAGGGACACCCAGAGGGGGCCATGCGTCGGATAATGACACTCACCCGGTCGGAGCTGCACAGGTGGGGGCTGGAAACACAGCAAGATCCACTTCTTCAATGGCGGCCTCCTGTGGTGACCAGTAATGGCGCCGAAGATACAGAGGACGCCGAGAGGGCTGACTGCCACTGCTCCTTCTACAGGTACAGAGGAATTGTGCCCAGGGCCAGCAGAACTTTCACCATTATCTAATGCACCAGCAGATCCCTGCCTGCACAGCTATGAGTCAAAAACTGATACATTACAGGAGGACTGGTCTGGCCTGTCAAAGTCTTCTTTAATCTTTCAGCTGCCTGAGTCTCTGTCAGAGCTAAAGAGCATCAGGGCATTGATTCAGGCCTTGCCATCTAAGAATGACCTGGACAGACTAGCCCAAAGATTTGAAGCCTCTCAGAAAAGGGCCCAGGCAGTTATTAAAGGGGACTTGGAATCTCTGACTGAGAGGGCCTCGGCTAATGAAGAGGCTGTGTCTGCCAATACTAAATTATCCACGGCGCAGTCTCATAAATAGGCTCTGCCACTGCTAGTGGATGATCAGGAGAAAAGGGGGAGACGGAACAATATTCGCCTTAAAGGCATCCCAGAGCAGATCCATGCTGAAGATCTACAGCCGTTTGTGAGGTCCTTTTTTGATACCATCATGCAGAAACTCCTAGACTTCACCTACATTGTGGATAGAGTCCATAGAGTGTCACGCTCCAGCTACTCAGATAACACAACAGCATATGATGTCTTATTGAGGGGCTGAGATAAGGCTGTTCCAACGTATCAAGCTGTACGCTATATATGCAGCAACAGCTACATCCCCTACTACTCAAAATCAAAGAGGCCAGGGCCTCCTACTGATGGGGCCACCCTTTCCACCTCGTGGTCCGCAGGAATGGCCAGGCATTTTTCCTCAAGTCCCGGCGGGATCTGGAGGGTCTTTTCGCATTTCTGGGCTTCAGGTACCGGACTAGCTTGCAGTTGAGGGCCTCTTCCAACCCGAGCAGAGAAACAAGAAAAATATTAAGCTGGCTCCGTCCCGCCGTAACCCGGATGGAGATTGCTCATTGACTTCTGATGATACACTACCAGAAGAACAGCTAGACCCATGAGCATTTTTCTTTCCAGTTTTAATGCTAGGTCTGGTGGACACTGTTAGGCATTGTTCTTAGGCATTAAATCTTACATACTGCCAGATCAGCGGTCAATGGTCCCATACTCGTCCTAGCGATCTGGCTCTGGACAGATAAAATCCCATCCTAGGGGTTATTGCATTTTAATGGGTGCCATGAGTCCCAACCTACTGAATGTTTTTGGTTATGAAAGAGTTTACCCACTATGTCCTGGTTTTGGTTTGTGGGTATATAAAGCTGCATAGAGTCCTGGGTCCTATGGGGCTCCACGCTATTGTTATCCTCATCCCCAGTGACACCCTCCTGTGCCTTTAGGTGGTGTCACCTAGTCCGGCTGGGTCAAAACTAGGTTTGTTTCTCTTGTACTCATTTCTTGCTTGTTTCCCTTTTTTCTCTATATCTCTTTGATAGGTCTGTAACTTTCCTTTTGAAGTTCTCGGTCTACACTTTATCTCGACTAACTCCTTGCTCCCTTCTCCCTTACTCGACTCTAGTCTCCTTCTTTCTCCTCCCCTTACCGCCTTTTTATCCCTCTTTCTCTCCCTCTACGTGAGGTGGTGGGTACTGTGCCTTTCCTCCCATCCTGACAACATGGCACAACAGGTGCAGAAGAAGTTTCAGCTCGGATCCTTGAAGGTCAAGGGCCTCCATAGCGATGGTAAGAAATCCATCATGTTTAAATATTTGAAAACTAGTCACATACAGGTGGCGTTTCCTCAGGAGACTCACATGTGCGTGAACAAGCCATTTAAACTAGCTTTTTCCCACATGTCTACCATAGTCACCTGATAAGAAATCATGTGGCACTAGTATTTTGATTTCGCGAGAGAGCCCTTGGGAATTTACTGACTGTTACTGTTTACTGAAAGTTGCTGCACAGCCCTACACCTTTGTCTCGCTATATCTGCCAAACACAAACCAGATTTCAGCATTAACACACTTGTTGGAACGTGTGGACGAATTTTCAGAGGGGACCCTGGTGCTGGGGGGAGACTTCAATATGGCCCTCGAACTACTAATGGACAACTCATCTGGCCATTCCTCCCTGTCAAGCGCGGCGCTACGTAAAGTTAAAAGGTTCTTACATGAATATCAACTGTTAGATACTTGGCATATTCTACACCCCGATAAAAAATATTTTTCATTCTACTCTACGGTCCATGACTCTTAAGGGGGCTTTACACGCAACGACATCGCTAATGAGATGTCGTTGGGGTAAGGGAATTCATGACGCACATCCGGCCTAGTTAGCGACGTCGTTGCGTGTGAAACACACGAACGACCGCTAACGATCAAAATTACTCACCATATCGTCGATCGTTGACACGTCGTTCTAATCTCAAATATCGTTGCTGTTGCAGGACGCAGGTTGTTCGTCGTTCCTGCGGCAGCACACATCGCTATATGTGACACCGCAGGAACGAGGAACAACATCGTACCTGCGGCCGCCGGCAATGAGGAAGGAATATAGATGGATCAAACCCCCTCGCTTCCTCCCCTGACTTCCGTACGTGGATTCAGGACTACATTATAACCTCTGGCCTTCCATCTCTGCAAACAGCGGATATAGAAAATCTAGAGACAGTGATTATGGAACAAGAGATAGCCTCTTCTATCTCCTCATCCCAATCAGTGAAGGCACCGGATCCAGATGGATTTTGTCTGCCATACTATAACAAATTTCAGGTGCGTTTGTCTCCTCACTTGTGGTCTTCATTTAATGCTATGTCTAGCATGACTCCTCCGCCGATGAATGTCCTGCGGGCGCTCGTTTCAGTGGTCCACAAGCCGGGGGACCCAGCACTATGTTGCAGCTATCGTCCCATCTCCCTCCTGAATGTTGACACTAAGCTTTTTGCCAAAATTCTCTCCTCTAGGTTGATGCCGCTATTGTAGGGTATTGTTCACCCGGACCAGGCAGGGTTTCTGATGGGGAGGGAGGCACGGGACAACACCACCAAGGTGATAAACCTAATCCTTAGAGCCAAACTTGCCTACATGCAGTTAATGCTCCTTTCAACTGACGCCGAGAAGGCTTTCGATAGAGTAAATTGGACCTTTATGGAATAAACTCCAGCACATATTGGATTGGGAAATAAAATGTTGGATTGGGTGTTGTCCTTGTATTCCTCCCATTCGGCCAGAGTGTGAGTGAAAGGTATCCTGACTCTTTTGGCATATCGAACGGGACACAGCAGGGCTGCCCTCTTTCCCCTCTGATTTTTGTACTAACCATGAGCCCTTTCTTAGACACCTTCAAGCTAATGGGTATATTAACGGGATAAAAATTCTCTCCTCCACACAAAAAATTGCCGCTTACGCGGATGACCTCCTTTTCTTTATCACCAACCCTAGAATCTCGCTCCCTAATCTAATGGCAGAATTCCGCATCTACTCTCACCTCTCTAACTTCAAAATTAATTTTTCCAAATCGAAGGCTCTGGATGTTTGTCTTCCTCCCCTGCTTGTGAGTCACCTTAAGGGAGCTTATTGTTTTAAATTGGCAGCGCAAACGTTAAGCTATCTAGGAATAAAGATTACTGCATCCCTTCCAATGTTATACCAATGCAATTTCCCAGGACTTCTTAAAACTATAAGAGTAGACTGTGAGGTGGTCCAAATCTAAATTTACCTTGTTTGGCAAGTGCCAAATCTTCAAAATAAATTGCCTTCCAAGAATATTATATTTGCTACAGGCCTTACCTATCGCAGTCCCTTCAGCCTTCTTCAAAACAATAAATGCAATTCAAACAGCCTTTATCTGGGCCGGCAAGGGGGCTAGGGTTAAACGTGCTGCCCTACGTAGACCCAAAGCTGAAGGGGGCATTGGCCTCCCGAATCTCAAGCTGTACCATGTGGCTTCCCACCTAAACGCAAATTGTTGACTTGTGTAGAAACAAATATAAAGTATGGGTCCAGCTGGAACAGAGCTTTCCAGACTTCTCATTATGCACCCTCCCCTGGGCTGCCTCTGCTGCTCCCATCCCCCTGAAAGCGCATCCTACAATTGTGCCCACACTAAAAGTTTGCTTGGATCCGTTAGTGGGCAGGGTGACGATTTCTCCCCTCTTGAATCTTGCACCAAGTCTCAGCCACCCCAGCTTTACTCCTGGCTCTTTTGATCCCATTTTTAGGGAATTGAGTAGGGCAGGTTTTGGCAGAGTAGTGGGGTGGAGCAGTGCTATGTATAGCTAAAACCACAATCTCATACGAGTGCCCGATAAACTCTGGTTTTCACAGAGGTATTGTAATGACAGAGAAGGGGGTCATCAGAAGATCCCCGGCTGTCATGGCAACGCATCAGAGCCACGAGATCACGTCAGAGACATGCCGATGGTTGGGTGGAATGATGCACACTTTTGCCAGCACATGTTAAATGCCACTGTCAGAGCTCCACTAAACCCACAGCTGTTAAAGGCACATGATGGCTGATTAAGTCAGCCGTCATCTTCCGGGAAACATGCATGCCTGGAAAGATGTGTGCAAACCTGCATCAAAGTCAGGGACACGACCATTCACATAAATATACGTCTAAGGACGTGGAAAAGTTGAGAAACCGAGCACCAGCTACAAATCATAAACCAACTTAAAAATAGCTTATCAAAATAGCTTATAAAATAGTTATCAAAAGCAAGGCAACCAAAGCTGAGCTTTCATTTTTTGTACTGCTCTTAAATACAACAAAGACTGACAAACCTTCAGTTTCATCATCTTCATCTCGGAATGCAACTGAATTCATTTTTCTTCTCCTGTATCAGAAAATAAAATAATAAGAATATATTAACCACATGGTAAAGCCTAAATTGCATAGGTGATTCAGGTGAAACCCCTGACAGATCCATTCACTAAAGAGGCAGCAGCGTTACTCTGGACTCCATTTGTTTTCTATTCAGCGGTGTCTGTCTTTTCAAAGGTGCACAAAACTGTTGTTGACCATGCTTTTGTGCACGTCTAAAAGGATGTGTAAAAAGATGGACACCGCCGAATCACAGGCCAGATAGTAGTTTAAAGTGACTCCCTCTACCTCATTACACTGAAATTTCAGTCGGGAATTTTGTCTGAATCACGTTTCTGAGAGATTTACATGTAATCCCTGGTATAAGCGCTCAGCATAGAGCGCAGGATATATTTGAGCTACGCCATACTGCGATCTTTGGAAGGCAGAATAACCAAATCAATAGCAGTTGAAGAATTGGCTTTATTTATTTATTTTTTTTGCCATTCACCTTGTGGTATAAATGATTAAGCGGCTTTGTTCCTCAGGTCAGTACAATTGCAGCGATACCAGATTTATATCAGTTTTTTAGGTTTGGCTAGTTTTTTTGCATCACTGAATTTTCAATGTCATAGTTTTTTTTATTCTGCTGACAGAGTTATGTGAGGTCTTGTTATTTGCGGAATGGGTTGGAGTTTTTATTAGTACCATTTTGGGACACTTTGATTGCTTTTTGAGGCAGAAGCATGAAGAAACAGCAATTCAGAAATTATTTTTGGTTTGTAATTTTTATGCCGATCACCTTGTGGTGTAAGTGATTAGGCGGCTTTATTCTTCAGGTCAGTACGATTAAAGCAATACCACATTTACATTTTTTTTATGTTTTGCCGCTTTTGCGCCATAAAAACTATTTTGTTGAAAAAAAATAGTTTTTGCATTGCAGTATTCTAAGCGCTATAATTTTTTCATTTTTTGGATGACGGAGCTGTATGGCAGCTTGTTTTTTGAGGGACAAGATGACGTTTTCAGCTGTACCACTTTTATTTATATATGACTTTTTGATTTATTCCACATTTTTTGTCAGCTGGATGCAAAGCTATAGTTTTTGCTGTTTTATATTTTTATTATATTCGCTGAAGGGGTTAACTAGCCTAGCATGACAGTTTTATACATCGAGTTGCTATGGAAGCGACAATACCAAATGTGTAGTTCGGGGTGGAGGGGGGTGGTTAACTAAATTTACATATTTATTGGATTAAGTTTTTATTTTTTTGTTCTTTATTTTCAGATTTTTATATATTTATCTTTAATTTTTATACTTAGTCCCTTTATGAGACATTATTTCCATCAGTCTGATCCACTACAATGCTTGATCACTGCAGTGGATTATATCTGTCAGTGCTGCACTCGCAGCACTGACACTTCGCCTCAGACACCATGCATCGGGCAGCGATCAGGTCCTTGTAATCGTATTACAGGGACCCGATCACTTGGGAGAGGAGCGTGATCCTCTCGCTGCCTACTCAATGCTGCGATCACTAATGATCGCAACATTTATCTGGTTAAATTGCCGGGAGGGGATCGCTTCCGTCAGTGAGTGCCGGGTCTCGACTACAAGATAAGCCGCAGACTCAGCGGTGATAGCAGGGTTACAGTGCCTGAATCCTGCAATCGCCATGACGTACTGGGTACCTCATCTGTCACAAACGCATCGACAATCATAACGTACCCAGTATGACCAATGTCGTGTAGAGGTTAATCATATACAGTACACAAATCATACATGTAATGTGCACTAAAAAAAAGCAGCAAAAATGCAGCATTTTCACTGCCAAAAAAGCATGTTGTGACTGTAGATAAAAAGCTGAATCTGAATATAGCGCATAGAAAATCTGTAAAAAAAAAAAAAAACAAAATTGGCAGAAATACCGTACAGTCAGTCATATATTTTTCAGGTTCAGTGGCTATTTTAGAAGTGACTGGTTAAATCCCAGGAAGTACACGTCGTGATGTCACTGGAGCTGGACCCTGGGAGGGTAGATACTGCCTCATTTTATTTTCTATGACTGTAAAGGCCCCTTTACACACTGAGACGTTCTAGCGATCCCACCTGCGATCCCAACCTGGCCGGGATCGCTACAAAGTCTCTGGTGAGTCGCTGGTGAGCCGTCAAACAGGCAAACCTGGAAAATGACGCAACAGCGATCCGGACCTGCAGAACAACCTAGCTAGTCATTGGGGACGTTGTAAAGCAGCTTTTTGAAAGGGAAGTCGCTAACGAAGTCGTTGTAAAGGCCCCTTTACACACTGAGACTTTCTAGTGATCATGCTGCACAGCGGGAAACAAAGGACCAAAGAATGGTCCTGAGAGGTGTGTAGTGATCAGCAACCTCACAGCGGGGGCCAGGTCGCTGATGTGTTTTACACACTGCAATGTCGCTATTACGTCACAAAACCGGTGACGTTACAGCGATGTTGTCTGCGATGTTAAAGTGTGTAAAGGGGCCTTAAGGGTATGCGTGTACGATAAGTATTTGATGCAGCAATTTCAACACCATTTCTGCATTTCTTGGCAGGTAAAACGCAGCAACAAAAACACGTTTTTATCGTTTTTTGGTGCAGATTTTTCCCACTCATTAGTATGAGTGAAATCTGCAGCAAAACTGCTTAAAGAGTTGACATGCTGCAGAGTTAAATCTGCACAAAATCTGCCAGTAGAAAATAAGCAATGTGTGCATTAGACAACAGGATTCTCATTCAGTTTTCTGGTATCAGGAAATTGTGACAAATCTGCGCACAGATAAATGCAACAAATTTGCAACGTGCGCACAGGCAACAATCGTTTGGGGACCAAAACTCTTAACTTTTCTTAATTGAGTTAGGTTAGGCAAGCTTTCAGGATGGCAATTCAATACAATCTTGTACCATCCAGTAAGAAAAGTATACATCAAGAGTATACTTATTGTGGGAGTCTGAGATGGTGTTTTATTTCACGGTATAAACTGGACACAAATTCTAAGTATACACCGTGTGCAGAATTATTAGGCAAGTTGTATTTTAGAGGATTTTTTGCCAAAAAGTATGGCAAAGAAAAAAAGGCAACAAAAAACACATGCGTTGCGTTTTTCTGCCACAAGGTGTGTTTTTTGGTCCAGAAAATCTCTGTAGCGTGCACATATACCCTTAAAGGGAACCTGTCATGTCCAATATGTACTCAGAACCAAGACCAGTTCAGGGTGCATATCTCTAATCCCTGCCTAACCGTCGCTGTATACACTATCATAGATAAAGAGATCCTTAGAAAAAGTATTTCTAAAGATCTTTTACCGTATGCTAATGAGTGAGGGGACTAGTTCCCTGGGCGTTAGTTCCCCGGCCAGTCACCCTTCATTAGCATGTTAGTACGCCCCTTTGGGTGTCCTATCATGATAATGAATGTGCAGCGTCAGAGGAGATCTCACTCAACTCTCTGCCGCCCGACGCTGGATTTTAGCTCAGTGCGAATGACCCCGGAGTTTGGGTCATGCGCACTATGAAGTCGGGTGTACGTGTCCTGGCTGGTCTTTTCTCTTTGTCTCATGGCCAGTGTGAACATGGTCTCACAAGTTCCATGTATATCATCTTATACTCCGGCTCACTTTTTTGTTTTTGTGTAGTTGTTTTGTATTCAGTACAAACAGGGAGTGGCCCCCTTCTCAGCGAGCTGGACATTTCATTCTGTGAATCCCCCTGACTGTGTGTGTCCTGTTGGGACCCGGTCGCTCTCAGCCCTTAGCCACATTGAGGCCTATTTTAGACCCATGGTAAGGTTTTAATATTAGAGAGTGTAGGTACTATCCCAACTGGGTACACCTTGACGTTTGGTGGGATAGCTTTATGCTTTTTTTGATCAAAAACAGTGTTTACTAAGTACCCTATGTTTATATGCACTATACTTTTATTTAGTTACAGCACGGTATGTTTTCACAATTTTTTCCTTGGTTTCTCTTTGTCTCATGGCCAGTGTGAACATGGTCTCACAAGTTCCATGTATACCATCTTATACTCCGGCTCACTTTTTTGTTTTTGTGTAGTTTTTTTGTATTCAGTACAAACAGGGAGTGGCCCCCTTCTCAGCGAGCTGGACATTTCATTCTGTGAATCCCCCTGACTGTGTGTGTCCTGTTGGGACCCGGTCGCTCTCAGCCCTTAGCCACATTGAGGCCTATTTTAGACCCATGGTAAGGTTTTAATATTAGGGAGTGTAGGTACTATCCCAACGGGGTACACCTTGACGTTTGGTGGGATAGCTTTATGCTTTTTTTGATCAAAAACAGTGTTTACTAAGTACCCTATGTTTATATGCACTATGCTTTTATTTAGTTACAGCAGGGTATGTTTTCACAATTTTTTCCTTGGTTTCTCTTTGTCTCATGGCCAGTGTGAACATGGTCTCACAAGTTCCATGTATACCATCTTATACTCCGGCTCACTTTTTTGTTTTTGTGTAGTTTTTTTGTATTCAGTACAAACAGGGAGTGGCCCCCTTCTCAGCGAGCTGGACATTTCATTCTGTGAATCCCCCTGACTGTGTGTGTCCTGTTGGGACCCGGTCGCTCTCAGCCCTTAGCCACATTGAGGCCTATTTTAGACCCATGGTAAGGTTTTAATATTAGGGAGTGTAGGTACTATCCCAACTGGGTACACCTTGACGTTTGGTGGGATAGCTTTATGCTTTTTTTGATCAAAAACAGTGTTTACTAAGTACCCTATGTTTATATGCACTATGCTTTTATTTAGTTACAGCAGGGTATGTTTTCACAATTTTTTCCTTGGTTTCTCCATGATAATGAATGTGCAGCGTCAGAGGAGATCTCACTCACCTCTCTGCCGCCCGACGCTGGATTTTGGCTCAGTGCGAATGACCCCGGAGTTTGGGTCATGCGCACTATGAAGTCGGGTGTACGTGTCCTGGCTTCAAACTGAAGTAGTGCGCATGACCCAAACTCCGGGAAATATAGCGATGGCGGCTGAGAGGTGAGTGAGCTCATCCTGTGATGCTGCGTATTTATTAGCATGATAGCACGCCCACAGGGGCGTACTAACATGCTAATGAGGGGTGCCTAACGCCCTGGGGACTAGTCCCCTCGCTCATTAGCATATCGTAAAAGATCTTTAGAAATACCTTTTCTAAAGTTCTTTTTATCTATGCTAGTGTATACAGGGATGGTTAGCCAGGGATTAGCAATATACACCCAGAATTGCTCTTGTCAAATTCGTAATAACAGTCCTCTCCAATTATTATGTTCTTGTTGTGTTTTGATAAATTTTTTTGGGCAGATTTTAAGCAGGTTTTCTTTTATGCGTTTTTTAGTACAAGAAAGTTATGATTGTGCACATAAACACAACTGTAACAAATAACAAAAAAACGCAACAACAAAAAAAAAAAAAGTTCAACAGCATGGGCAGTGGGCAGGTGTCTTTATGGAATCACAGACTTTGCTTGGACAGTTAAAAGGTAATAGACCCAGGGTGGGCGAGTACCAGCTGATTCTATTATTTTTAACAGAACCAATGACCTGTGAGTAAAGAAAGTTGACAGAGGGGAAACCTCTTTAACCCCTTCACGACATCCACCATACATGTACAGCGTAAGTTGGAAGTGGCTGAATGGAGCAGTTGGAAGCGGGTGCATGTGGGGTAAACCAACTTGATACACAGCCATTACATGCAGCGTATTACAGACACAACCTGTTTCTAATAAATGCAGATGCAGTGGAGCAGAGTTCCGCCCGCAATTGCTAACCTGTTAAATCCCGCTGTCAAACTGATTGCGGCATTTAACAGGTGCCGGCATGGGGCAAGCCATTTTAAGCGCCCATCGGCCCACCTATGATGTGATTGTGAGTCACCAATAGGTTGCTAGGACAGCAGGGGGTGAGCTGAATATCTGTGTTTGTCATAGCAGTGCTCCTTTGAAACCTATCTGTGTCTTGTCTTCAAAGGAGACAGTGATTTTTGCTATATACAGCAATGCTATAGCATTGCTGTATATCATAAGTAGTGATGAGCGGACTCGCAGATAACCGGGACCGGCGGATCCCAGTGATCCGGTTTTTAAAATCCGTTCCGGGCTGGATTCAGTCTATGGGGACCAGAATCCGGTGATTAAAAATTGTGGTAGAAGGGATAGGGGGATGGGAGCAAGTGCATCATACTTATGGAGGCTACGGTGCGGCTGTACACTGCTCCCGTGGCCTCTCCTTTACTTCCTGGGCCGCTCATTATTGCTCATGCACTGCTTTCCCCACCCACCGGCCGTCCTGGCATCTGTGGTTGGTTGCAGTCAGACACTCCCCCCAGCATGTTTGACAGTGTCTGACTGCAACCACTCACAGGCGCTGTCTGTGGGTCAGTATCATGGCATAAAAATAAATAAAACAATTTGGCGTAGGGTCCCCCATATCAGGATACCCAGTACAGATAATGCATACAGCTATAGGCTGCAGCTCCCAGCTGTGCGCTTATCTTGGCTGTGTATCAAAATAGGAGGAATCGCATGCGGCTTTTCTTTTAAAATTAGTCCCCCCAATTTTGATACCCAGTCAATATAAAGCCCGTCAGCTGGGGCTAGTATTCTCAGACAGGGGAGGCCCATGGTTATTGGGGCCACCCCATCCTGCAGCCACCTGGGATTGTCATATACATTAGATGTGACAAGCCCGGCGCTTTACAGGGCTCTTCCCGATTGCCCTGGTGTGGTGGCAATCAGGGTAATATAAAGAGGTTAATGGCAGCCCACAGCTGCCACTAAGCCCTAAATTAGTAATGGGAAGGGTCTATGAGACATTACTAATCGGTAAGTGAAAGTAAATAAACACAAACACCGAAAAAATCCTTTATTTGGTAAAAAATACAAAAAAACACCATTTCCCCACTTTATTAACCCCCAAAACACCCCTACAGGTCCAATGTAGTCCACACGAGGCCCCACGATAATTCCAGTTCTGCTACATCTGAACTGACAGCGCAAGATCATGGAACATAACTGCTTGCTGTGAGCTCCAGACAGAGAATGAATGAGCCGCAGCGATCAGCGGTGACGTCACTCAGGTTATTTGCGGTGAAAGCTGGAGTCCTCCATCTATGACCGCATATAACCTGACCTCTGGTGACCCCAAACTCATTGAACTCATCTGCTGGCAGAAAACCGCAGTTTTTTTGCCAAAAGATGCAGAATTGGTGCTGAAATTTTTACACCATATTCATATATGGTGTAAATATTCATATATACCATATGCAGCCATTCTACACCTCCTGGCAAAAAAACGCATCACTACCCCATCATACCTCATGCGTATTTGGGCCATCGCCTAGCAGAAAACTGTGCTGAAATGGTGTCAAAACCTTTCCTTTTTTGCATTTTTGGTCCAAGAAATGCAAATTTGGTGATGAACTTTTTACACCATATTCATGCATCCAATCTACACCTCCTGGCAAAAAAAAAAGCATCAAAATCGCATGTGGTAGAGATGCGGTTTTTGCCAGTAATGTAGATTGGGTGTAGGAATATGGTGTATAAATTTTAGCACCAAATCTGCATCTCTTGGCAAAAAACAAAACAAAAACCTCACGGTTTTCTACCAAGAGATTCAGGTCTGTGAACCTGAGTTTACTAAGGTCACCTGAGGTCAGGTTACCTGCAGTCACAGGTGGGAGATCGTGGGAACCTCCCGCTGTGTCCGCAAATAACCTGAGAGACGTCACTGTTAATCACGCGGCTCATTCATTCTCTGCCTCAACCTCCCAGCATTCGGTCATGTACCACGATCGTGCATTGTGACTTCAGATATGTAGCAAAGCTTTAATCATTGTGGAACCTCGTGTGGATGACGTTGGACCTGCAGGAGTGTTTTGGGGTTAATAAAGTGATGAAAGAGGGGTTTTTTTTGTATTTTATTTCAAATAAAGGATTTTTTCGGTGTTTGTGTTTATTTACTTTCACTTACAGGCTAGCAATAGGGGGGGACTCATAAACCCTCCACATTACTATGCTAAGGCTTAATAGCAGCTGTCGGCTATTAACCCGATTGCCACTGCACCAGGGCAATCAGAGAGAGCTGGGTAAAGTGTCGGGCTTGTCGCATCTAATGGATGCGACAATCCTGGGCGCCTGCAGGCTGCTATTTTTTAGGCTGGGGGTGACCCAAGAATCATGGGTCTCCCCAGCCTAAGAATACCAGCTGTCGGGCATCAAAATTAGAGGGGGGGGGGGGGGGAAGGGGACACCACTTGCTGTTTTTTTTTTAATTATTTATGTAAATAAAAAAAAAAGCTGCATGCGATTCCTCCTATTTTGATACACAGCCAAGATAAGTGCACGGCTGGGGGCCTACGCATGGAGGACCTTACACCAACTATTTTATTTACTTATTTTTATATCACGTTACTGACCCACAGACAGCGCCTATGATTGGTTGCAGTCAGACGCTGTCACACAAACTAAGGGCGTGTTTGATTGCGACCAATCACAGACGTCAGTGTGCGGGGAAAGTAGTGCATATGGATGAGCAATAGTGAGCGTCCAGGAAGTGAAGGAGAGGCCGCGGGAGCAGTGTACAGCTGTGACGGAGCCTCAGTAAGTATGATGCGCTTGCTTCATTCTTTTCTTTTTAATTTCCCAATCTGCTTCAATACCCGGAATCCCAAGACCGGGAACCTTTGAAAAACTGTGCAGATTCTGACTTTTACAGTCTGGGTCCGCCCATCGCTAATCAGAAGCAATCAGACGATTGCAGCTGCAAGTACTATTAAAAACAGGTAAAGTAAAAAAAAAAAAAAGAAAAGAAAAATTAAATAAAAACTAAAAAACGTTCAACACCACCCTTTTACCCCATTAAAAATAAATAAAAATACACGTGGTATCACCACATTCAGAAAAGATCAATCTATCAAAATATAAAAATAATTAACACGATTGGTAAACAAAAAAAATTCAATAATGCCAAAATTATGTTTTTTCGATCGCTACATTACAACAACAAAAATGCTGTGACAAGTTATGAAGACATCATATCTTTTCCAAAATGGTCCATTGACCAAAAAAAAAAAAAGAAAGAAAAAAGTTACAAAGTCTTGGAAAATGGCAACACAACCCCTCAAATTTTGGGGGGAAATGTCTGATTTCTTTAACACCAGTAAAATAATAAAAAAAAGAGCTGGACGCATTTGGCATTGCTGTAATCGGAGTGATGAGGAGAATCCTTGTGCAAGGCCATTTACCACAAAATGTACATCGTAAAAATAATTTGTCAGAATTGTGGGGGGAGGGTCACAATTTCTCCACATTTGGAATTTTTTCCCACTTTTACTATACAATATGTGGTAAGATGAATGGCGTCATTCAAAAGTACAACTCGTCCCGGACCAAGCTCTCACATGGCTAAAAGCTATGGCTCGAGGAAAAACGGAAACGCAAAAATGAACTTTGGCGACATCGCAAAGGGGTTCAAAACAAGGACTGGTCTGACCAAATCAGGACTGTTGGTCACCATGTTACAAAGGAGAGCTCTGATTACTTGGCAGGGGCAAATATAGTTTCCATTAGAGTGGGTCAAGTCACAAGTAACCCTTGCCATACCAGCAGGCAGGGAAAGTCATCCTGTCAGGGGACCCTCACTACAAAGTTACTGCACGTCCGGTGCCGGCTCTGGAGTTCCACAGCGCCAGTTCGCGGGCTGTGACGTCACAGCGGCAGTGTGTGAGGTGACGGCGGATCCACCACACGACGCTCCTCATCCCGGTACCCAATGGTGGGGCAGAAGTTGGCTTTATCTACCGCGGCTGCTTGCTTTCTGCTTCTGGCTGTAGCTAGCAGAATCAATGTACACATCTAGTCAGCCGTACAGCCGCCTCACCCCCGTGTTTCACGTCGCGCCGTGTGCTCCCACTTACCTCACATGAAGAGCAGTCAGCTGTGGAGCTATGTGTTATATGGACACGGTTCTAAAGATTCAGTCTGAGGGGGGGGGGGCTGCCTCAGCTTCTTGTCGGGTTCTTTCCCCACTGCCTCCCCCCGGCGTGTCTTTGTGTGCTGCGTGTCCGTGCGCTCTCGCGTGACGTGACGGGACTCCGCGTGTGTCATTTCCGCAGAAGGACACAGAGAGACCGAGGCTGCGGTGGGAACAGCCCCCTGCCCTCTCTCCACTCAGGCGAGACACGGCGGGGGATGGGGGATCACTTCTCAAGGACACAGTCACGCGTATATTGTCCACTGGAGGGTGAACAGCAGCTCTAGAGTTACACGCAGCCCTCACATGACTCGCTGCAAACTTTTTCTCTCACATGCAGAATTGTGCTGTCCACATGCTCGTCCAGTCATGCCCACTCTAATTATCCCCACAGATACATCTGCCCCCTCTCTGAATGAGATACATTGTATTCTGTGTAAGATAGGTGCTGCCTTCAGGCACCCCAAACAGCTCTACTTTTCTGTCCATTCTGTGCTCTATTGCATGGCAGCCTTCTTCACCACCTATGGAACATGAAGACAAAATATCTGTGCGACATATGATACTTTTATATAATGTCAATAATGCCAACTTTAGCTGATTGGCCTCTGAGATGTGCCAGCTGTGTATTGTGCCACACACATTTTTGCCCATCCATCGCATACCCTTTTTATTGCACTGCTGGAGTGGTGCTTTATACCCTAGGACTAGAGTTGATCAAACCCGCCAAAATCCAGGATCGGCAGATTACTGCCGGATTGAAAAAGAAGTCCGGATGCGCTCCGGATTCCAGTGCTTATATAAGTCTATGGGGACCAGAATTCGGAGATTAAAAACGTTTATGGAGGGGATAGGGGGGGTAGGAACGCGCGCAGTGTACCCGAAGGTGTGTCATGGCAGCAAACTCCTTCCGAGTCATGCTTTTCCCTTGCGGAGCCGACAATTCAATATTCATTGTTTTGCCCGCCCACCGGCGCATTTAATTGGTTGCAGTTAGACGCGCCCCCACCCTGAGTGTCAGCTGACTGCAACCACAGGCGGCAGGACAGCCGGTGGGCAAGGAAAGCAGTGCAAGTGTCTGTGGGTTAGTATGGTGAACGTGCATGTTTTTCAGAAACACATGCACGTTCCTGTCAAAAGTGTGCGCGGCTGTGGCAGTGATTCGATGTCAGACTCGTGTGAGTCTGGCATGACAGCACCTGGCATAGCCTGCTGCTCTCTGAACATGAGCGTGCATGTACCTAGAAACACGTGTACGCTCCTGTCAGAAGTGTGCGCGGCTGTGCTGCGATGTCAGACTCACGGGAGTCCCTCACAAGTGTGACTCCGGCCTTTTTTTATTATTTAAGTAAATAATTTTTAAAAAAAACAAAAATGACGTGCAGTTTCCCTAATTTTGATGTTCAGCCAAGATAAAGCTGGCTGGGGGCTGGTAGTCCCAGTTCGCAGCCGCTCGGTATTGCCGCATCTATTAGATGTGAGGATCCCAATGCAATACCAGCTCTTTCCGTTGGCCTGGAGTGGTGCCAATCGGGGTATTAAGGGGTTAATAGCAGCGCACAGCTGCTACTAAACCCTAGGTCAGTGATAGCACAGGCGTCTATGAGATACCTGCATCACACTAACCTGTTAATATAAGTAAATAAACAGACACTGAGAAAAATCCTTTATTTGGAATAAAGTACAAAACACACACTCACCTCTTTATTAATCCCCAACACCCTGCAGGTCCGGCGTAATCCACACGAGGTCCCACACCGCTTCAGCTCTGCTACATAACACAGCCAGCAGCCATAGAGCATAACCGCTGGCTGTGCGGACAATGTCTGAGTCACGATGACTGTACGGCAGGCAGATACTGTCATAGGCTAGGGGCACATCTGCCTGCAACCAATCACAGACGAAAAGACAGCTGTTACGCTCACCGAGGAGCGGCGAGCGTCCGGAGGTGGATCCACTTGACCGGACTCCCCTGAGAAGACGACCAGCAGCGAACCCCTATACAGGGACTGTGCGGTGCCTCCTCAAAGGGCCTAGATGCACGGCAGCCAGGAACCGGTAGTAGGAGTCTCTGTACGGCCAGGTGTAGCACGGGTGTGACGTCCGCAGCAGGCAGAACACGGTTGTGGCACCGGAGACGTTCACTGTAGGTATGGCACAGTGACGTCCACTGCAGGTATGGCCGGTGACGTCCACAGTAGGTATGGCCGGTGACGTCCACAGTAGGTATAGCACGGTGACGTTCACTGTAGGTATGGCATGGTGACGTCCACTGTAGGTATGGCCGGTTTGACATCCACAGCCGGGAAGGTACAGCTGGCACTACGGCGAGACAGAAGATTAGCAACAGGTAGATGATGCACAGATACAAACAGTAGTACACAGGGGCCTGGACACTAGCAATTCACTAGTAGGAGTGTTGCTCGGGCGCCTGCTGCCAGGGGAGGTGAACCTAAATACCCATATGGTAACAGGTGACCTCTGAGGTCACTACCAGATAATGGGGCGCTACCACTTTAAGAAAGGGGGCATGGCCTCACGAGCAGCCTAGAATCACTGCAGATCTGTGTGAGGACGGGAGACAGGAAGAGGCTGCAGCAGCTCCTGGAGCAGGGTGCCCGACCCGGGAGTGAGCAGGACGCACAGTAGGACCCGAACCAGGAGCAAAGCCTGCAGAGCCATGGGACCGGTAAGAGGAAGGACGTCGCTGCTGGGGGCTGGGACCGGGAGTGCATGTGGGGACCATGCTGGTGCTGGGCAGATATGAGGGAGAGCGCCCCCCTCGGGATCTGGCGGGACTAGGCGTTACAACAGCCGGTGGGTGGGGAAAACACGGAAAGCTGTGTGTATATGATGCACAGTACAGGAAGTGAATGCGCGACCCGGAAGCAGTGTGCCGCCATGACACCGAGTCCCGGTAAGTATGAAATGCTGTTTTATTTCTGTTTTTCTTTATTTTTCAATTATTTTCCCCAGTGCCGGATCCAAATCGTGCACCCAGAATCCCGGATCCGGGTCCGGCACCCGGGCATCTTTCAAACCGAGCGAATTCAGACTTTTACAGTCCGGATCCGTTCAGCCCTACACAGTACCACTACAGAGGCATGTCTAGGGGGGGCTGGCAGGGCATGTGCCCCTGGCACAGCTGTCAGGGAGCGCTGTCGGATTGCCTCATGCAGCACTTGGAGAGTCTCCTGGGCGGCTGCGTTTTCCGCCCTCCGTGGTGTAAGCCAGCTATTCTCTGCAGGTGCAGACTTGCCTGGGAGACAGGCAAATTCCCCCGGGCTTGTACCCCAGCAGCAGTTTTAGGCCGCCTGGCTGTCTGCTGACGACACTGTACTTTACAGGGGTGTATACAAGTGCCGGCTGGCCTAGGACTTCAGACACACTTAGTGCTGTGTGGGCATCTGCTGACCTGATGTCCCCAGCATGCCTGTCCGGGCTGCTTCTTCGTCAGAGACTGAAAGAAGAGAAGAGGTCGCAGGATCTGTGCAGGAGGTCAGGGCCAGCTCCTGTGTGACAATGGAGGCTCTGAGATGTGGTGAGTTATTGCTTCAGCCTCCGCACAGATCTGGTCGCATGGCCGAGCCACCTCAATAGTTCAAAGTGAGGGACAGCAGACACCGATAACCAACATCACACACTGACTGCTCCTGTGCCTTGCTGCGGGACATTATATATCATATACAGGGCCTTACATTATATATGTGATGTCATGAAGCCAGGACCAGGTGTGATCAGTAAGCACATACAGTACAGACGAAAAGTTTGGACACACCTTCTCATTCAAAGAGTTTTCTTTATTTTCATGACTCTGAAAATTGTAGCTTCATATTGAAGGCATCAAAACCATGAATTAACACATGTGGAATGAAATACTTAAGAAAAAAGTGTGAAACAACTGAAAATATGTCCTATATTCTAGGTTCTTCAAAGTAGCCACCTTTTGCTTTGATTACTGCTTTGCATACTCTTGGCATTCTCTTGATGAGCTTCAAGAGGTAGTCATCGGAAATGGATTTCACTTCACAGGTGTGCCCTGTCATGTTTAATAAGTGGGATTTCTTGCCTTATAAATGGGGCTGGGACCATCAGTTGTGTTGAGCAGAATTCTGGTGGATAAACAGCTGATAAGGCTGCTTTACACACAACGATATCGCTAGCGATCTCGTTAGCTATGTGACACGCCCAGATCGTTGTTACCTTTTGCTGAGATCGCTCATAGGTTGTTTTGTAGTGGTCACACGTACACATCTCACAAATGACGCTACATCGTTCACCGATATATTGTTTGACCAAGGCGGTCGTGTAGATGTTGTTCGTCATTGGCAGGGTGTCAAACGTAGCAATATGTCTGCTGCGTTCCAAACGATGAACAATATTTTGAAACTGAACGACGTGTCAACGATTGTCACCCTTTTTGCCATCGTTCGGAGTCGCAAGTAAGTGTCACACACAACGATGTCGCTAACAATGACGGAAGTGAGTCACGAAAACTGTGACCCCGACAACATATCGTCAGATAAATCGTAGCATGTAAAGCAGCCTATAGGCCTACTGAATAGACAATTAGAATTTGTATTATGGCAAGAAAAAAGCAGCTAAGTAAAGAAAAACGAGTAGCCATCATTACTTTAAGAAATGAAGGTCAGGCAGTCTGAAAAATTGGGAAAACTTTGAAAGTGTCCCCAAGTGCAGTGGCAAAAACCATCAAACGCTACAAAGAAACTGGTTCACATGAGGACCGCCCCAGGAAAGGAAGATCAAGAGTCACCTCTGCTGCGGAGGATAAGTTTATCCGAGTCACCAGCCTCCGAAATCGCAGGTTAACAGCAGCTCAGATTAGAGACCAGGTCAATGCCACACAGAGTTCTAGCAGCAGACACATCTCTACAACAACTATTAAGAGGAGACTTTGTGCAGCAGGCCTTCATGGTAAAATAGCTGCTAGGAAACCACTGCTAAGGACAGGCAACAAGCAGAAAAGACTTGTTTGGGCTAAATAACACAAGGAATGGACATTAGACCAGTGTAAATCTGTGCTTTGGTCTGATGAGTCCAAATTTGAGATCTTTGGATCCAACCACCGTGTCTTTGTGCGATGCAGAAGAGGTGAACGGATGGACTCTACATGCCTGGTTCCTACCGTGAAGCATGGAGGAGGAGGTGTGATGGTGTGGGGGTGCTTTGCTGGTGACACTGTTGAGGATTTATTCAAAATTGAAGGCATACTGAACCAGCATGGCTACCACAGCATCTTGCAGCAGCATGCTATTCCATCCGGTTTGCGTTTAGTTGGACAATCATTTATTTTTCAACAGGGCAATGACCCCCAAACACGCCTCCAGGCTGTGTAAGGGCTATTTCACTAAGAAGGAGAGTGATGGGGTGCTACACCAGATGACCTGGTCTCCACAGTCACCAGACCTGAACCCAATCGAGATGGTTTGGGGTGAGCTGGACCACAGAGTGAAGGCAAAAGGGCCAACAAGTGCTAAGCATCTCTGGGAACTCCTTCAAGACTGTTGGAAGACCATTTCCGGTGACTGCCTCATCAGTTAGGGCAGCAGCCCTATCCAAGGTGCAAGGTGTGCGCTCTCTGACCCACTCCCGTATTTCAGAGGGACACTTGTAAATAAATTGTTGTATAAGAAATACCTGCATAATGTCTTCCACAGTGAAGGTGTCTTCCGCTTTCAGCCATCTCCAACATGCCTGGGACATCTTATGGGCATACATCCTAAACAATCCCCCCATGGTGCATGGAAGGTCTCGGAACTGTGACCTATGTGAGTCTGAGATGATGGCATGGTAATCCAGGATAATCCGCTTTACAATGTTGTATTCCCGGTTCTGCTGTGAGTCAATGGTTCAATAAGCCTCTGCTAGGCTTCCGTTCAGGAGTCCCACTAACAAACGCACCCAGCCAGAGTGGGGAACCTCCATCATGACACACTGCTGCTCAAAATCCTTGAAGAACCCTTCCACATCTCCGGAAGCCTCATCAAATGGCTTGAAGTCTGCCCGGTTGATCCGTACAGGCTTCCGGATCGCTGGGTTTACACTCCAACACATATTACTCTCTCTGCCGGACTCCATTGCTTCTGGTCTCCACTGTGCTCGGTGAGCAGCCTCCTCCCTATACGCCTGAGATACACCGTGGCCAAGAGCTACCATCTCTTCTTCAAACCACACCAACCACTGTCCTTTTTGTCCCCAGTGCTCATCCGTTAGACATCTAGGAAAAGGTGGACTGGCTCCCACCCACCAGTAGATCAATTAAGGCTTCTTTACTCAGTCAATGGTGGTTCAGGCCCAGATCTCTGGCTCTCTCATGTAGACTGGATGCGGTCCAGTCTCTGTACTCACTCTGTGCGTGGATCTCCATTAGGCTGCACTCTGTTGATCCTACCACTGCTGCCTCCAGTTGTGACGGGGTCCTTCTCCCATATCACACAATCAACAGAGCGATTGATGATTGAGCAATCCAAAGCATACGTATTTATTCCATGCAATCCAGAATGTCCATCAAATAATCCACAAAACAGAGGATAAAATATTCCAGTAATGGTATAAATGTCCTGAGGATGAGTCACAATCCTCCAGCAGTCCTTTCCCAGGGAAATTGGGGTGTCACAGACTCTCTGGGGTGTTAGCCTCTCCTCAGAGGATCAATCGTCATCCTTCTCTCTTCAAGTTCTCAAACAGACTGCCAAATCCCCCAGGTAAGCAGAGAGTTTACTGTAGGTGGATCCCAGGCCCCTTCCCCCAGACTTTACCCCTTTGCATTTAAAATAAGTCGTGGAGGCAGATTCTCAAGGAGCTCTTTGTCCGGTCCATGAATGTTATCAGCTTATTTAAATATTAAGAAAAATGTGGATTTCCCTGGAATAAGACCTCAGATTGCATATTTCAAGGTATAATTTTATTCAGATCCCTATGACCTACATGCCCATATAGACGGCCTAGGAGGATTGATACTACTGATAGATTCCAATCCCTTCACTCCCAGCCAATTTTCCGTTTTTTGGGTTTTTTTTTGCTCCTCCTCTACCGAGAGCCATAACTTTTTTATTTTTCCGTCAATCTTGCCATACAACGGCTTGTTTTTTGTTTTGCGGAACGAGTTGTACTTTTAAATGAAAGCATTAGTTTTACCATAGAGTTTACTGGAAAGCGACAAAAAATTCCAGGTGTGCAAAAATTGCAAAAAAAGTTGGACGATTGTTATTGGGATATTTTATTAACCGCGTTCACTATATGGTAAAACTGATGTGTTTGTGTGATACCTCAGGTCGGAATGCGTTCGTAGACACCAAACATTGATAGGTTTATTTTTATCTAAGGGGTTAAAAAAAATTCAGATGTCTGTCCAAAAAAAGTGAAACACTTTTGGCGCCATCTTCCGCGATCCATAGCGTTCTCATTTTTTGGGATATGGGGCTCAATGATAGCTTATTTTTTGCATTTCAAGCTGACATTTTTAATGGTACCATTTTTGCGCAGATGCTACGTTTTGATCGCCTGTTATTGCATTTTGCGGAAAATTTGCGGCAACCAAAAATAGGAATTTTGGCATTTGGAATATTATTTGCCACTACGCTGTTTACCAATCAGATTAATTGATTCTATATTTTGATAGAAGGGGCATTTCTGAACACGGCGATACCAAATGTGTGTATATTTTTTATTTTCTTAACCCTTTAATTTTCAATGGGGCGAAAGGGGGGGTGATTTGAATTTTATGGTTTTTTATTTTTTTTTATACTTTTTTTATTTTACTAGTCCCCCTAAGGGGCTATAAGGATCAGCAATCTGATCGCTCCTTCATTTCTGTTGATCACAGCTACACAGTTGAGATCACCAGAAATGCTCATCACTTGTAACAGGCTGCGCTCGGCCAGCTGAAACAGGAAATGAGTCATATGAGCTACAAGAGTCATCACATGACCCTGTGCTACCATGGCAACCATCGGCTCACAGTGATCATGGGATTTAAATCGCACTGTCACATTTTGACAGCATTTAAGGGGTCAACCAGCGCGGGTGGATTGAGGATCTGTAGCGCCCCTGAAGCCATCAGGGAGCTACAAGGTACTGCATCCCCACCAGGATGCAGGGCCTACCCCCAGAGACCCAGAAGACCAGTGCCGGTAACAACAAAAACATTCCAGTTAATCCCTGTTTTACCCCCAAATTCCCCATAGACTGGTGACAGACTAGGGTTGGACCTAATGGATGGCCACTTAGAGGTGGAGCCTTTCCAGTTCACTAGATGACCAAGTGGGAGGGGCAGACAGTGGACAGTCAGAGAGTTGAGAGTCGTTGGTGACGGACTGTAATACTATTGTATGTTTGAGGATTTCGATAGCGTTAGGGCAATGACAGCCAGAGACGAGTTTGTGGTACAAGATGTTTTTATGATATGTAACCACGGTAGATACACAACGGAAATACACAGTATAACAAACACAAACAAATACCTTTCTGAAACGGAGCGAAGGGGATTCCCGGGGCCACGCACCGGACTCCCCCAGGGAGACCACCAGAGCGAACCCCTATACAGGGACTGTCCGGCAATCAACCCCGGAAGGCCTAAATGCGGTGCAGCCGGGACACAAGGGGCAAGCGGTAAAGTCCAGAAGTGTCCGTACGGAATGAAAGTCCAGAATGGTTATGAACCGGAAGAAACCGGGCAGACGTGCTGACAAAAGACGGCAGACGGAGTCCGGGCACAGTTTGAAGAAACCGGGTATGGTCCAGAGTCGGTCGGTAGATTTCCAGGAGGATCCAAAGGTAATCAAGTAGCAGCAGCAGCAAAGCAGGAGCACACAGCAAGCAGTATACTCAGGCACTGGACTAAGCTTAGAGGCGGCCTTTTAAGCAGCTGGACAGGAAGTAGGGCAACAGAACACAAAACTCCATGTTAACCGAGGGCAAGCTTTTTCAAAAGAGGACTGGAAAACCCGGAAACCTGACATTACTCCCCCCCCCCAGAAACGGCCTCAGGACGGGTCAGGGCCCGGCTTGTCCGGGTACCGTCGATGAAACTGAGCGATCTTCCGTGGTGCTCGAATGTTACCCACCGGTTCCCAGGAATCGTCCTCGGGGGCGTACCCCTGCCAACGTACCAGATACTGAAGCCGACGACGATGAAGCCGGGAGTCAATAATGTCCTCAACCACAAACTGCTCCTCGCCGTCGACCATCACAGGCGGAGGAGGAGGCACGACACGACCATGAAACGTATTGGGAGAGACGGATTTGAGGAGAGAAACATGAAAGACCGGGTGTACCTTTAGATGGTGCGGTAACCGCAGCCGACAGGCCACAGGGCTCACGATCCCGGTGATCTTAAACGGACCGATGAATTTTTGTCCCAGCTTCTGTGAAGGAACACCCAATCTCAGGTTTTTGGTGGATAACCATACAGAGTCCCCTACCTTGTACATGGGTGCCGGTCTCCGGTGAGTGTCTGCCGACCTCTTGTAACGCTCCTGAGCTGTAGCCACAGTGTCCTTCAGAACCTCCAGATTTTGTCGTAGCTCTGTTAATCTGTCCTCCACCGCAGGCACTGAGACCGCAACCGGTGACCTAGGCAAAATAGTCGGATGGTAACCCAAGTTAGCAAAGAAGGGCGTTACCTTAGTGGAGCTGCTCTGAGTGTTGTTATACGAGAACTCCGCCAACGGAAGCATCTTCAACCAATCGTCCTGCAGATGGCTGACATAACAGCGAAGGTATTGTTCCAGTGTTTGATTGGTCCGTTCGGTTTGCCCATTTGTCTGAGGATGGTATGCAGAAGACAAACAGACATCAATCTGGAGTGCCGTACAAAACCCCTTCCAGAACCTAGACGTGAACTGCACGCCCCGGTCAGAGATGATCTCGTCTGGTACCCCATGCAATCGGAATACGTTCTGGATAACCAGATCCACTGTCTCTGCGGCTGAGGGAAGACCGGCACAGGGAATAAAGTGAGCAGCTTTAGTCAACCGATCCACCACCACTAAAATGGTATTGTGACCGTCTGAGACGGGCAACTCCACAATAAAATCCATTGAGATAGACCCCCAAGGGCGAGATGGCACGGGTAACGGTTGGAGGAGTCCTGTAGGAGCCACACGAGGGACCTTGCACCGGGCACAAACCACACATGAGTGGACATAGTCCTTTACGTCCTTTAAACAGGTAGGCCACCAGAAAAAACGGTTCAGAAATTCCTGCGTCTTCTGTACCCCCCTATGACCAGCCAACACGGAGTCATGGACCAACTTGAGAACCCGAAGTCTTACGGCCTCCGGGACATAAATGCGTCGCTCTCTCAACCACACACCATTCCGAAGAACAAGAGTTACATCATTCGGGGGGGCAGCAAGAAATACGTCACCATCATAGGCCAGCTTGATGTCCTTCCACAAGTCCTGGTCCTGGATTACTCCAACGAAATTGGCATCCGATAACACGGTCTGAGACGGGGTTCCAGGCACGGAGTCCACGGCGTGGATTCGGGACAAGGCATCGGCTTTCCCATTACGTGAACCTGGACGGTAGGTAACGATAAAATTGAACTGGTTAAGGAATAGGCTCCAACGGGCTTGCCGTGGAGACAGGCACCTGGCAGACTTAAGAAATTCCAGATTACGATGATCTGTGAGTACTATCACTTGCTGCGCGGCTCCCTGTAAGTGGTGTCTCCATTCCTTGAAAGCGGAAATAATCGCTAACAACTCCTTGTCCGCAATGTCATAGTTCCTTTCTGCAGGGGACCACCGGCGGGAAAAGAAAGCACACGGATGTAAGAGACTCTTGTCCCCAGTCCTTTGTGAAAGGATGGCCCCTAATGCGTAGTCGGAAGCGTCGACTTCCACGATAAAGGGAAGTGCGGGATTCGGATGTACCAATATAGGCGCTGAGGTAAAACAAACCTTGAGACGATGGAAAGCTTCCTGGGCCTGGGCGGACCACACAAACTTCTGTCCTTTCTTGGTTAACAGAGTGATGGGACGAACGATCTCTGAAAAATTACGGATAAAACGTCGGTAAAACTTGGCAAAACCGACAAAGCGTTGTACCTCCTTGATGTTCCCCGGTTCCGGCCAGTCTAGAATTGCTTGTATCTTGCCAGACTCCATGTTCAGTCCCTGAGGAGAGATGACATAACCTAAGAATTGTATTTGTGAGCAGTGGAACTCGCATTTCTCCAGTTTGATGTACAGGTGGTTTTCCCTCAGCCGGGTAAGTACGGTCTTGACGTGTTCCTGGTGTTCCTGTAGGGAATCAGAAAAGATTAGGATATCGTCCAGATAAATCACCATGAATTGGTCCATGATATCCCTAAAAATATCGTTAACTAGATGTTGGAAAGTCGCGGGAGCGTTACAAAGTCCAAAAGGCATCACTAGGTACTCAAAATGTCCATACCGACATCGGAACGCGGTCTTCCACTCGTCTCCGGGACGTATACGGAGTAGATTGTATGCCCCACGGAGATCCAATTTGGTGAATATTTTTGCCTGTTGGACCCTCTCCAATAGCTCAGGAATCAACGGTAACGGATACCGGTTCCGGATAGTTACTTTATTCAGTTCCCGGTAGTCAATACAGGGTCTCAGAGTCCCCTCTTTCTTTTTCACGAAAAAGATGGGTGCCCCTGCTGGTGAGGTAGACGGACGAATGAATCCCTTAGCTAGACTTTCATCAATGTATTCTTTTAGTGCTTCTAGCTCAGGTGCCGCCAACGGGTAGACATGACCAAACGGGATCTCCGCCCCTGGGAGTAAGTCTATGGGGCAATCATACGGTCTATGCGGGGGAAGCCGATCGGCTTTTCTTTTGTCGCATATATCCGCAAAGTCATTATACACCGGGGGTAGAACAGGTACCTGTACAGTGCCCTCCGCATTCGGTGTTACTGGAACCGGAACAGTTGGACTAATGGTCGGAATACTCTGCGGTGGGAAGGATATTTCCTTAGTTTCCCAATCGATGACCGGATTTGTAGACCGTAGCCACGGAATACCTAGAATAATCGGAAAATGAGGAGAAGAAATTAACATGAAAACAAGGGTCTCCTGCTGACCTGGCTTCATGACGCATTCTAGCGGTACGGTTTCCCGATCAACTGGTCCAGAGATTAACAGAGATCCGTCAACCGTCTCCATGGTAACCGGTGAGGATCTTTGCTGAGTCCGGATACCGTGTTTCCTGGCAAAAGAGGAGTCCATGAAATTTCCCCCTGCCCCAGAATCTATCATTGCAGAGGTAGGTATTAGCTGTCCCTCCCACCGGATCTGAATGGGGAGCGAGCAATGGGTATATTTCCCTTCCGAGTCCTTCGGTGAGGTTGACATTACAGTCAAGGGAAATACCGCATCCAGGTGTCCACTTGCCTCAGAGATATCGGACTCTGCGTCCGTGTTGTCACACTCTGCCATGGCTGCCAATACCTTATTTGGGCGATTCGGACGTTTCGGGCAGTCGATCAAGAAATGGTCCGATTGACCGCAATAGAAACACAAACGCTCACGGAGCCGGTGTTCGCGACGTTCATTGGTCTCTCGCTTTTGCAGAGAGTCCACTTGCATAGGAACGTCCTCGGCCTCCCGTGGCGTCCTGAAAGCGGGTTCTCTGGAAGGAAAGGCAAAGTTGTTTACACGGTTTATAGCTGCCCATTTTTCCTGTCTACGTTCGGTCAAGCGGGTATCGATACGCACACAGTGCTGGAGAAACTGTTCAAACTCCCCTGGAGATTCGGAACGAGCTAACTCGTCTTTGATGGTACCGGACAAACCCTTTCTGAAAACAGACAATAATGCATTGTTTCCCCAGTCGGTGTCTACCACTAACCTCTTAAATTCAGTGGCGTATTCAACGACAGAACGCTTTCCCTGACGTAAGGAAAGGAGAGCCGATTCAGCGGTAGCACGGCGATTCGGATCATCAAACATCTGCGCCATTGCGGTCAGAAAGTCCTCTAGGTGATTTAAACGGATGTCCCGGTTCTCTATCATAGGATTAGCCCAAGCCAGTGCTCGTGAGGTTAATAACATAATTATACATAACACTTTGGACCGGTCAGAACGGTAATAATCAGCATGTACATCAAAAAACAGTATACATTGGTTCACAAATCCACGAAACTGACTACGGTCACCATTGAAACGGAATGGGGGTAACCTAGGCATACCGGCAGCTGATACGGACGTAGTGGGGCCGGCTTCCTGAGCCTCCACTCTGACTTGCAAATCCTGTATAGCCGGACCCAGTACCTGGTGATCATGGCCCAGCTGTGTCTCCACATCTCTAAGTTTAGTCTGCACCACCTCCATCTCCTGCTGCAAGGAGTTAATCATAGAAAAGAGCTGATCTACTCGTGTCTCAGTCATTGCCCCAGCGAAATCCTCTTATGGGCCTGAGTATAATGTAATACTATTGTATGTTTGAGGATTTCGATAGCGTTAGGGCAATAACAGCCAGAGACGAGTTTGTGGTACAAGATGTTTTTATGATATGTAACCACGGTAGATACACAACGGAAATACACAGTATAACAAACACAAACAAATACCTTTCTGAAACGGAGCGAAGGGGATTCCCGGGGCCACGCACCGGACTCCCCCAGGGAGACCACCAGAGCGAACCCCTATACAGGGACTGTCCGGCAATCAACCCCGGAAGGCCTAAATGCGGTGCAGCCGGGACACAAGGGGCAAGCGGTAAAGTCCAGAAGTGTCCGTACGGAATGAAAGTCCAGAATGGTTATGAACCGGAAGAAACCGGGCAGACGTGCTGACAAAAGACGGCAGACGGAGTCCGGGCACAGTTTGAAGAAACCGGGTATGGTCCAGAGTCGGTCGGTAGATTTCCAGGAGGATCCAAAGGTAATCAAGTAGCAGCAGCAGCAAAGCAGGAGCACACAGCAAGCAGTATACTCAGGCACTGGACTAAGCTTAGAGGCGGCCTTTTAAGCAGCTGGACAGGAAGTAGGGCAACAGAACACAAAACTCCATGTTAACCGAGGGCAAGCTTTTTCAAAAGAGGACTGGAAAACCCGGAAACCTGACACGGACAGACTGACAGGAGTGTGACGGTGACCTGAGGGCCCAGGCGTGTGGGTGCTGGTGGAGCACGGTGGAGTGCTCCCGGAACCATAGCACTGACATGGTACAGAATCCAAGGTCAGGCAAACGCTCCAGGCAGACCTGATAAAATCTGCACAGTGAGGGGAACATCAGGGACCTCACTGACCTTTAAGTTCGGGACTCAGTAGCAACGGGAGAACCGGGGAACAGGACCAGAGACTGTGACCCCCATAGTGTTCACGCTACCGTCATACGTACTACCGTTGATAGACTACCAGTAGGGGACCCCCAGATGCTCCAAGCCACAGGGACTCACCAACCAAAGACAGGTGCAGGGGAAAGAAGCCATCAGGTCACTAAACAGACACTGGGACTAAGGGGACCAGCGGTCAAGACCAGCCTTCCTCGGGTAACCAGTTTTCATCTCACTGTAAGTAAAGGGACCAGTTACACTGCAAACCCCTGTGTGGTCTACCTTCTTTCTGCACCCATCCACATCATCTATCCTCTGGGGCCCGGCCCTGCTTGCGGAGGGCCTAACATCCAAGCTGCCACCAACACCAGCCCCAGTAGTGAGAACTGTGCAGCGGTGGCTCAATCTACATAGCCGCAACCCGCAAGTGGCATCACGTTATAAACTTTCATTTAATCTCCCCTGTAAATATACCTCTTTTAAAAAGTGTCCCTAGGACACAGAACCGGGCAACGGCCACCAAGTGACATCTCCCCAGCAATACACCGCCCAGGACCGAGTACCCCATAGGCCTGGGCGACACAGCTTTTTTCCTGGCATCACAAACAGGATTGAACTGGACCCGGTCATACCGGGTGACATGTGCTTTATAGACTGTGTTTATGAACTGTGTTTTACTACTGGTGAAACCGCCACCATTTTTGGTGTAAAAAGTGACTGCGACACAGTAGTGAAAAAGGCACAAAAGGGATCTCGCCCACAGCTCCTGTAAGCGCGGGCGGAAGGGGGCAGTAACCTGACCCTGAAGTTTCCGAGGTGCTTGAGTCCCGCGAAAGAGTGGTGAGAAACACCAAGGGTGACGGAAAGATGCAGGCGCCTGACGATGGGAACGCAGCCTGGTGTGTGCTCCGGTGATACAAGCGGCAGCGCCCGGAGCCGGAGCGGTGGCACCGATAATGCCGATCACTCTGCCGTATATCCCGGCAGCGGCATGGCTTCCCCAGTATGATGGTAAACCAGATGCCTTATCTGGGTTCAAAAAGAAAATATGCACTGTATTGGACATGTATGCAATGACTGGCAAGCAATGAGCGTCTGTTGTGCTGGGACAGCCCTGCAGTCCCCTGCAACTACAGACTCTGTTTCCCAGCCCTGGCAAGCCAGTACCTCACCTATAAGAGTGGTTAGCCCTGACTGGTGACAAGATTCTGGCATATCCTGACTACAATCTACCCTTTGTGCTGTACACAAATGCTAGCAACGTGGGGTTGGGAGCTGTGCTGTCCCAAGCACAGAATGGCAAGGAACGAGTGATTGCCTATGCAAACAGGTAGCTCCGTCCTACAGGGAGGAACCCTGAAAATCATAGCTCCTTCAAGCTGAAGTTCCTCGCATTGGTCTGGGCTGTCATAGAGTGGTTCAAACACTATCTGGCAGCCACAAAGTTTACCGTTTTCACAGATAACAATCCTCTGACCCACCTGGATACGGCAAAATTGGGTGCACTGGAGCAATGTTGGGTGGCCCAGCTAGCGAATTATGATTTCACCATCAAATATTGGGCTGGTCGTAAGGACGCCAACGCAGATGCATTATCCAGGATGCCTCACTTACCAGAGGAGGGAGAAGATGTGGATGAGCTAGAAGAGATTGAATTGCCAGCTTTCAACCGCCCTAGTGCCTCCCAGTACCAGCAATTCTGTAACAAGCATCAAGAAGCTGCTTTAAACCTGTTACCTCATCACAGTTGGAAGGAAACCCAGGACGGTGACCCTGCAGTGAAGTTGGTCAAAGAACTGATCACCCAACCAGGTTCATGCCTAGGACCTGATTCCCCACCTTGTATGCAGATTATACCTTGGTGTGATGTATTTCCAGGAATGACTATTTTAGGGAAATATCAATAAAGAAAATATTCAGAGCGGGGGGAGGGGTGGGCGGGACTGTTTTGATTATAATGTCATCAATGAAATGCTCTTTGTATAAGAGCAGATTGTAAAAGAAATTCGGTTAAAATTTTATAAAAAGATATAAAAAAAAAATATTTTCTTTATTTTTTTTAAACATTTTATTGGATTTGTGCTGAGCCAACTCTTTCATCACTTTTTCGCCCACCTGAAGCACAGCAATTATGGAAAGAAATGAGCAGGCTGTGCATCCACCGAGGTAAACTATGCAGAAGTGTTACCAACCCTAAAACTCATGAAAGAGTATGTCAAGTGGTAATACCCAAAAGCCACATCCAAATTGTGCTGAAAGCCTACCATGATTGAACAGGACACTTTGGCTGGAAGACGTTGGAGGCATTGCTGCGTGACCGGTTCTATTGGGTTGGAATGAGAACCTCCGTAGAAAAATGGTGCAGAAACTGTGGTGCCTGTGCCCTGAGAAGAAAGGATCGCGACAGTCAAAGAGCACCACTGCAGCCCATTGTTACCATACATTCGTTGGAGCTTGTAGCTCTGGATCATGTGAAATTAACACCTAGTCGCACAGGTTACACCTATGTACTCACAATGGTGGATCATTACTCCAGATTTTTAGTGATCGTCCCAGTAAAGGACTTAGCAGCAAGAATCGCAGCAAAAAACCTTTCAGGCTTACTTTTGTAGACCACATGGATACCCAGAACAGGTATTAACAGATCAAGGTCCTGCATTTGAAGCTGAAATATTCCAAGAACTTTGCAAGTTATATGGGTGTAAGAAGATTCGTACCACCCCTTACCATGCACAAACCAATGGCATGTATGAAAGAATGAACCAAATCGTGATTGACTTGTTGAAGACTCTACCACTAGAGGAAAGAACAAGTGGCCAGAGAAGCTACCTGACTTACTGGATATATACAATAACATTCCAGTAAGTTCAACAAACTATACGCCAGCATATTTCATAGAGCAAGACCTGGAAGATTGCCAGTTGATCTTGAAATGGGAGTTGTCATGCCAGAATTAGATTCATCAGAGACTGATTGGAATTCTCATCGTCAAGCGCAGTACAAAAGAATACAAGAATGCGCCGAAAAGAGCTTGAACCAGAGTCAAGAAAAACAAGAAAAGGACTATAATAAGAATGCAAAAGCTGTTCCTTTAATACCTGGAGAAATAGTTCTGAAAAGGAAGAGAAAAGTCCACAAACTCGATGATCAGTGGTAAGCAGAACCCAACACTGTGCTAACTTCTAATACAAACAACAAGAAAGCTTGTGTAATTACCAAAGATAAAGGAAAAACTACATCCACAGTATCAAGGGATCATTTGAAGAAATGCCCAGAACAGTTAAGACCCCAAGAAGAGATTTCCAGTACACCTGAAGTACCAGAACAGAAAGAAAAGGTGATACACACAATACTTGGAGACCTTCCCGAGTAATGGTCTCAGTACAATGGAGCCATATTTGTACCAGTGATCACTTTCTCACAACCTGTGGAAGAAGTCTTTCAAGCTCCAGAAGAACTACCTGCTGTAGTAACACCAGAGGAGCCTACAAACAGTTTATCTACCAATCAAACCAGAAGATTGAGAAGTTACAGACAACCACTTAGTTCACTTACAGACACTAGAGTGACAAACCAGACATCAGAGCACAACAGAGACCAACTGTGACACCAGGGTTACGTAGGTCCAGTCATAGCAACCTAAGTCAACCTCCGCTCAGGTACAGAAAATGAAGTGTTCAAAACAGAATGTACATAAAATAAATGTTATAGTGTAAATAGTAGTTAAATATAGAAAATAAGAATCTTGCATTTAACCAGTTTGTACAATATTTGATAAAAATGGACCTAGACTGCAAGACTGGCAGCAGTCAAAAACTTTAGCCTGTAAATAGTTGCACCAGTTGTGCAATACCAGAATACAACCTTACCAGTGGACTGTAATTGACACCGCCGCCAAGGAGAAGATGGTTGCAGGAAAGGTCTGCAGCAGAGGTGGCCGAGACCTGGTCACCATAGAAACCGGTGACCTTCCTCCTAGGGATTTTGGGATCAGAACCTTTGGGTGGTAGATGAAGGGAAGGGGTACTCCAGTTGCAATGTTCAAGCCAATGCCTCCCCTGCGAGGGAAGACTGTTCTTGATGATGTTTACCATGTATAATAAAAAGTGTTAACCTGTGTCACTTTGCAGCCTGAGGATGTGCAGGAATTTACCAAGGGATGTGCTGGAATTAACCAAGGGGGTATGTAGCACCCCTGAAGCCATCAGGGAGCTACAAGGTACTGCATCCACATCAGGATGCAGGGCCTACCCCCAGGGACCTAGAAGACCAGTACCGGTAACAGCAAAAACATTTCAGTTAATCCCTGTTTTACCCCCAAATTCCCCATAGACTGGTGCCAGACTAGGGTTGGACCTAATGAATGGCCACTTAGAGGTGGAGCTGATCCAGTCCACTAAACAAACCGGTGAGAGGGGCAGACAGTGGACAGTCAGAGAGTTAAGAGTCATTGGTAATGGACGGACTGACAGGAGTGTGACTGTGACCTGAGGGCCCAGGCGTGTGTTTTATGATCCGGTAACCATGGAAGATTACAAAAAAAATCCCATTAGTAGAAAAACACCAAGAAAAACAAGAGTAGTTGGAACATGAGCTGACCGCAATCCCCTAACTATCAGACCACACTAGAAGTTGCCATGGAGCGTTCCTAAACACCTAGACGCCAAGTCACTGCCGGAGAAACTAGCTACACCTCACAGATAGAAATGAGGAAATCTACCTTGCCTCAGAGAAGTACACCAAAGGAATAGCCAGCTCCCGACATATAGAGATTACGGTGATGTAGGAAAATACAGAGAGGCAAAATAGATTTAGCAAAGGCAAGGCTCGACTACCTAGATACAAAGGAAAAAAAAGGAAAGTGATTGCAGTCAGTACAAAAACCCTGCAGAAAAATACCAATCTCCTGATAGTAAAAATGCCCCTGGAGGTCAAACGTCCTCACCCCCACTATATAAGGTACTCTTGTAAATAATGGGAGAAACAAAATACCAAAAAGAATACAAAAAATACAAAAGTGCAAATAATCAAGTTTGACAGGGAGAATCTCCCTTTTCTTGCAGAAGAGCTAGCAAAGGGGGAACCTCTATGCTCACCAAACTAGAAAAGCAAATCTTCACCTGCAAGAAAACAGATTCCAAACAAAACAAAAGAAAAACAAACATCCTAAGGTGGAAACCAGGATGCAAAGCAAACGCTTGCAAACTTATTACACAGGAAAACAGGGAAGGACAGAACTCCAAGCCAGGTTCAGAGACTGAGGAAAATTCAACTATCACCCGCACCAGCAAGGCAAAAAGTGCTCTCCTATATACACCAGGCTTTTCTGCAATAGGACTTCCTTAATTCCCAATTAACGCCGACGCCTGTCTGAGTCACAGACTCAGACTAAGCTTTACTACCATTCCTGGCCACCAGAGGGAGCTTCAAAAGAGCACCCACACAGACGACATTCACAACAGTACCCCCCCCTTGAGGAGGGGTCACCGAACCCTCACCAGGACCACCGGGTCTGTCAGGATGGGCATGATGGAAGGCACGAACCAATCTGTCAGTGTGAATGTCAGAAGCAAAGACCCAAGAATTGTCCTCCTGACCATAACCCTTCCACTTAAGAAGGTACTAAAGTTTTCGTCTATTCAAACAGGAATCCAAAATTTTCTCTACCTCATACTCCAGATCCCCTTCTACCAACACAGAATCCAGAGGCGCCGCCGTGGGAACTAGTGGCTCCACATGTTTCTTCAACAAAGACTTATGAAAAACATTGTGAATTTTAAATGACTCAGGAAGAACCAAACGAAAAGATATGGGATTAATAATCTCCGAAATCTTATAGGGCTCAATAAATGTAGGCTTAAATTTAGGCGAAGAAACTCTCATAGGAACATTCCTGGAGGACAACCAAACCATGTCACCCACTTTAAACCGGAGACCAACTGTCCTACATTGGTTGGCAAACCTTTGAGCATTCTCCTGGGACTGAAACAATTTGTCCACTACTTGAGCCCAAATCTGCTGCAATCTCTCCACCACAGAATCAACTCCTGGACAGGCCAAAGTCTCAACCTGCCCTGAAGAGAATCTAGGATGAAATCCAAAATTGCAGAAAAAAGGAGACATCAAAGCAGCAGAGCTCGCCCTATTATTGAGAGCAAACTCTGACAAGGGCAAAAAAGAAACCCAGTCATCTTTATCCGCAGATACAAAACATCTCAAATAGGTTTCCAAGGTCAGATTAGCTCTCTCAGTCTGGCCATTGGTTTGAGGATGAAAAGCAGAAGAAAAAGACAGTTCAATTCCTAATGTAGAACAAAATACTCTCCAAAATCTGGACACAAATTGAACTCCTCTGTCTGACACGATATTTTCAGGAATACCATGCAAACGAACCACCTGTTGAAAAAACAAGGGCACCAACTCTGAAGAAGACGGCAATTTCAGTAATGGTACCAAATGGACCATCTTAGAGAATCTATTACAAATAACCATCATCCTTTGAGAGACAGGAAGATCCAAAATAAAATCCATAGCAATATGAGTCCAAGGTCTCATAGGCACAGGTAATGGCAACAACAACAACCCAATAGAGCGTGAAGAACAAGGCTTGGATCTGGAACAAATCCCACAAGATTGCACAAAACCCCTGACGTCCCGAGACAAAGAAGGCCACTAAAAAGACCTAATCACAAGATCCCTAGTACCAAAAATCCCAGGATGACCAGACAATACGGAACAATGAATCTCGGACATAATTCTAGTCCTTCATATTGATCAGGAACATACAGTTTCTCCACAGGACATCTCTCAGGTTTGTCTCCCTGAAATCTCTCAAGTGCTAACCTTAAATCGGGCGAAATAGTGGAGAGGACCACACCTTCATTCAGGATATTAGATGACTCCACAACATCAAGAGAATCAGCAAAGAAACTCCTAGAGAAAGCATCGGCTTTAATATTCTTGGTGCCCGAAAGAAAAGAGACCACAAAATTGAAACGTGTAAGAAATAGAGCCCACCAGCCTGCCTAGGATTCAGTCTCTTGGCAGATTCTAGATAGGTCAGATGCTTATGATCAGTGAGCACCACAATTTGATGTCTCGCCCCCTCCAGCTAGTGTCTCCATTCCTCAAAGGCCCACTTCATTGCCAATAATTCTCGATTACCCAAATCATAATTTCGTTCACATGGAGAAAACGTCCGAGAGAAGAAAGCACAAGGCATAAGCTAGTAAGTACTAGGATCTCTTTGAGACAAAACTGCACCTGCTCCAATCTCTGAGGCATCTATCTCCACTTGAAACGGAAGGGAAACATCAGATTGCTGCAGGACTGGGGCAGAAGTGAACCTCTTTTTAAGCTCCTGGAAGGCCATAATTGCCTCTGAAGTCCAATTCTCAACATCAGCTCCCTTTTGGTCAAATCAGTCAAAGGCTTAACCACACTAGTGAAATTGCCTATAAATTTACGGTAGAAATTGGCAAAGCCTAAAAATTTTTGAAGGGATTTCAAAGAGGTTGGCTGAACCCAGTCATGAATGGCCTGAACCTTGACCGGATCTATTTCAATAGAAGCCGGGGAAAAAATAAACCCCAAAAAGGATATGTTCTGCACGCTAAAGAGACATTTTGATCTCTTAACGTACAATGAATTTTCCTTAAGTATCTGAAAAATTTTCCGAACCTGCTGAAGATGAGCATCCCAATCATCAGAAAAAAATCAAAATATCATCCAAATAGACAATCAGAAATTTGCCAATTAGGTCCCAAAAATATCATTCATGAATGAAAGACGGAGGAGGCATTAGTGAGCCCAAAAGGCATCACTAGGTGCTCAAAAATCCCCTCAGGGGTATTAAAGGACGTCTTCCATTCATCACCCTCCTTAATTCGAATGAGATTGTACGCTCCCCTAAGATCAAGTTTCGTAAACCACTTAGCTCCCTTTACTCTGGAAAACAGGTCTGACATCAAGGGTAATGGATACTGATATTTAAAAGTGATTTTATTAAGGAGACGATAGTCAATACAATGTCTCAACAACCCATCCTTCTTGGACACAAAGAAAAAAACGGCACCCATAGGTGACAAGGATGGTCTAATATGACCTTTCTCCATTGACTCCTTAATATAGGTTCTCATAGCATCATGTTCGGGAACAATAAGATTGAAGATTCGTCCCTTAGGAAATTTGCATCCTGGCACTAATTCAATGGCACAGTCACACTCCCTGTGGTGGGGGGGGCAAATAATCAGAAATAGTCTCATCAAATAGGTCACGAAAATCTGACAAATATTCAGGTACATCATGTGGCGGAGGGGAAATGGACAACACAGATCACTATGCACACATTGACAATCCCAACTAACCACAGACAATGATCTCCAATCTAGAACTGGATTATGGGTTTGCAACCAAGGGAATCCCAGTACCAAAATATCGGACAAGTTGTGTAATACTAAAAGTTTACAATCCTCCTGATGAACTGGCGCAACCTTCATAGTTACCTGGGTCCAAAAGTGGGGTTTATTTTCAGCTAGGGGAGTAACATCAATGTCCCTTAAAGGAATAGGCGTTTGTAAAGGTACCATAGGAAAACCAAAATTCTTAGCAAACCCAAAAACCATCAAGTTCAGGGCAGCCCCTGAATCAAGAAAGGCCATAACCGAAAACGAGGATAAAGAGCAAATCATAGAGACGGACAAAAGAAATTTAGGTTGCACAGTCCCCACAGCAAAAGAACGAGCAAATCTTTTTTCTCGTTTAGGGCAGACAGAAATAGTGTGAGACGCGTCACCACAATAGAAACACAACATATTTTCCGTCTAAAACCCTACCGCTCAGCATTAGAGAGGACCCTATCACACTGCATAGGTTCTGAAGACTGTTCCGCAAGCAATACATCAGCACGCATAATTTTGCGCTCGTGTAAACGCCTATCAATCTGAATGGCTAAAGTCATAGAGGCAGTGAGACCAGAAGGGATAGCAAATCCCACCATAAAATCCTTCACTGCATCTGCGAGACCCTTACGAAAAAGTACCGCAAGTGCATCATCATTCCATTTGGTAAGGACTGCCCACTTTTTTAATTTGTGACAAAAACGTCAGCGGAATCCTGACTTTGGATCAAAGCCAGCAAGGCCTTCTCTGCTTGATCAATAACATTGGGTTCATCATACAACAATCCCAGGGACTGAAAAAAAGGAATCCACAGTAGCAAGAATCGGATCATCAGAAGCCAATGAAAAGGCCCAGTCCTAAGGGTCACTGCGTAACAAAGAGATGACAATCTTAACCTGATGCACGGGGCTCCCTGAGAACTTAGGTATTAAGGCAAAACAATTTTTACAATTATTTTTAAATTTCAGGAATTTAGACCTATCCCCTGAAAACAATTCAGGAACAGGAATTTTAGGTTCTATAACGGGAGTCTGTCTAAGATAAGCCTGAACCTCAGAGGAGAGATCCTCAACACGCTCAACCAACTGTTTAGTATCCATGTCAACAGAAGATCTTCTACGGAACCCAAAGAATAAGAGGAAAAATATATAGAGATAAAAAAAATATATATTTTCCCTTCTTTAGAGTACCTTTTTTTGTTGGACGGTGATACTGTTATGATCCAGTAACCATGGAAAATTACAAAAAAAAATCCCATTAGTAGAAAACACCAAGAAAAACAAGAGTAGTTGCAATCTGAGCTCACTGCAATCCCCTAACTATCAGACCACACTAGAAGTAGCCGTGGAGTGTTCCTAAACACCTAGATGCCACGTCACAGCCGGAGAAACTAGCTACACCTCACAGATAGAAATGAGGAAATCTACCTTGCCTCAGAGAAGTCCCCAAAGGAATAGCCAGCCCCCGACATATAGAGATTACAGTGATGTAGGAAAATACGATACACAGATAGGAAAAATAGATTTAGCAAAAGCGAGGCCCGACTACCTAGATACAAAGGAAAGAAATGGAAACTGATTGCGGTCAGTACAAAAACCCTGCAGAAAAATACCCATCTCCTGATAGTAAAAATTGCCCCTGGAGGTCAAACGACCTCACCCCCACTATATAAGGTACTCTTGTAAATAATGGGAGAAACAAGATACTAAAAAGAACACAAAAAATACAAAAGTGCAAATAATCAAGTTTGACAGGGAGAATCTCCCTTTTCTTGCAGAAGAGCTAGCAAAGGGGGAACACCCATGCTCACCAAACTAGAAAAGCAAATCTTCACCTGCAAGAAAACAGATTCCAAACAAAACAAAAGAAAAAAAAAACACCCTAAGGTGTAAACCAGGAAGCAAAGGAAAGGCTTGCAAACTTATCTGCAGAGGTCTTGCACAGGAAAACAGGGAAGGACAGAACTCCAAGCCAGGTTCAGAGACTGAGGAAAATTCAACGATCACCCGCACCAGCAAGGCAAAAAGTGCTCTCCTATATACACCAGGCTTTTCTGCAATAGGACTTCCTTAAAGGGAACCTGTCAGCAGAAATTTCGCAATAATCCTAAAAGATTCCCCTTCTGCAGCTACTGGGCTGCATCCTAGCAAGGTTCCTGTTGCTATTGTGCCTCCTTTGAGACCTAAATAAATACTTTATAAAGTCTTACCTTTTTGTATGCAAATCTTTGTTTATGGCCACGGGGGCGGGCTGACTTGCGTTAGTCGCCCTCCTGCCGATTTACGCCGTCCCCCATTGCTCATTTCCATACCTGAAGACGCCGCCCAGTGCTCCCGAGGTCTCGCGCATGCCCAGTGCCACTCTCGCGGGACTGAGCACTGTGCACAGGGTGACCACTGGTGACGTGATTGCGCAGGTGTGAGATTATGGACGGCGCTGTGATTGTCATCAGCAAGTACCCGCCCATAATCTCGTGCCCGCGCTTTTCACTCTGCCTCCACCATTATGCGCAAGCGCTGGCCATATGAACCCACGTCACCTCTTACCCATCTTTCCCTGGAGCAGGAAATAGATGGGAGGAGCGGAGCAGTATATCACCGATCAAGAGGAGACGCAGAGAGGAGCTTACTGATGTACACAGTAAAAAAAAACAGTAAAAACAAACAAAGGCACACATTGTCTTCTGCAAAGTGACAAGCACTAAACTTGTTTTTTTTTCCCCAATGTCCTTATTATTTATGTATTCCACTATCTATACCTTATTCATTCTATCAATCGATAACTGTATCTATCCCTTTCTCTCCAACTCTCTGACTCTCCCTCTGTGTCTATATCTCTACCTTCACACTCTCTCTTTTTCTCGCTTTCTCACTCTGTTTCACTCTCTTTGTATTTCTCTGTCTATTTCTCTCTTTCTCTGTCTTTCTCTCTGTCCCTCTCTTTCTATATTTTTTCTCTTTCTCTATCCCTCTCTCTCTCTATCCCTCTCTTTCTTTCTCTCTCTCTCTATCTCTCTGTTTCTCTTTCTTTTTCTCTCTCTTTCTCACTCTGTTTCACTCTTTGCATTTCTCTGTTTATTTCTCTCTCTCTCCTCTCTCTTTCTCTCTATTTCTCTTTATCCCTCTCTCTCTATCCCTCTCTTTCTCTCTCTATCCCACTCTCTCTATTTCTCTCTATCCCTCGCTTTCTCTCTATTTCTTTCTCTTTCTTTTTCTCTCTTTTTCTCTCTCTCTCTTTTTCTCTCTTTTTCTCACTCTATTTCACTCTTTGTATTTCTTTCTGTCTATTTCTCTCTCTCTATGCCTCTCTAGCCCTGTCCATCTCTCTACTTCTCTCTCTCTCTTTCTTTCTCCTGCTCTCTATTTCTCTCTCTATCCCTCTCTCTCTATCCCTCTCTCTCTCTCTATTTCTCTATTTTTCTCTATCCCTCTCTTTCTCTCTATTTCTCTTTCTTTTTCTCTCTCTTTCTCACTCTGTTTCATTCTTTGTATTTCTATTTTTCTCTTTCTCAATCTATCTCTCTCTTTTGTGCTATTTCTCTTTCTCTCTCTCTTTTTTTCTGTCTCTTTTTCTTTCTCTCTCTCTTTTTCTCTCTCACTCTGTTTCATTCTCTTTCTATTTCTTTCTCTGTCTATTTCTCTCTTTTTCTCTCTCTGTCTATCCCTCGCTTTCTGTCTATCTTTCTTTCTCTGTCTCTATTTCTCTCTTTATTTCACTATTTCTCTCTTTATTTATCTTTCTCTGTCGCTCTCTCTGTCTCTTTCTTTTCCCCTCTCTCTTTCTCTCTATTTCTATCTCTCTATTTCTATCTCTCTTTCTCTCTCTCTTTCTCTCTGTGTATCTCTCTATCTCAATGTTTCTGTGTGTCTCTCTCTTTCTCTCTATCCTTTTATCTGTCTATTGACGGCAAAGTAGCAGAAAGCAAGGTTGGAACTTTGCAGGCAGAAGAGAAGAGCAGAAGAGAAGAAAAGAGAAAAGTACAATAAAAATAAATACACAACTATAAGCACATACTGTATACGCCAAAAAACAATAAACTATTAATTTAATAGCACATCTCTCCTTTTTTTATATCTATCCTTCTTGATATTTATCCCTCTCTATTAACCTCTATCTCTACACCTATATGTCTCTCTACCTCTGTCTATATCTCTCGCTCCCTATATCTGTCTCTGTTACCTTCTATATTTCTTTCTCTCTATCTTTCTCTCTCTGTCGCGCTCTGTCTTATTTTCCCTCTCTATCTCTTTTTATATTCATGTCTCTTTTTCTCTCTGTCTTTATCTTTCTCTATTTCTCTATCTTTCTCTCGCTCTTTCTCTCTATCTCTCTCTCTCTCTGTTGCTCTCTCTGTCTCTTTTTCTCTCTGTCACACTCTGTCGCTTTCTCCCTCCCTCTCTCTCTACCTCTGTCTATCTCTTTCTCTCTCTGTCTCTATTTCTCTTTCTCTCTCTATATCTGTCTATATCTTTCTCTCTTTCTCTCTCTTTATTTCTCCCTCTCTCTCTATCTCTGTCTATATCTTGTTCTCTCTCTCTCTCTGTCGCTCTCTTTATCTCGCTCTCTCTCTTTCTCTCGCTCTTTCTCTCTCTGTCTATCTCTGTCTCTCTTTCTCCCTCTCTCTCTCTGTCTCTATTTCTCTCTCTGTCTATCTTTCTCTTTCTCTCTGTCTCACTATATCTCTCTCTATTTCTCTCGCTCTATCTCTCTCTGTCGCTTTCTCTGTCTCTTTTTCTCTTTCTCTCTGTCACTCTCTTTGTCTCCCTTTCTCCCTCTCTGTCTATATCTTTCTCTCTCTATTTCTCTTTCTCTCTCTGTCGCGCTCTCTTTCTCACTATCTTTCTCTCGCTCTCTCTCTTTCTCTCGCTCTTTCTGTCGCTGTCTATCTCTGTCTCTCTTTCTCCCTCTCTATCTCTGTCTCTATTTATCTCTCTCTCTATCTTTCTCTCTCTCTTTTTCTCTCTGTCTCTCACTATTTCTCTCTCTCTATTTCTCTTTTTTTCTCTTTGTCAATCTTTCTTTATCTTTGTTGCTCTTTCTCTTTCTCTATTTCCCCCTCTCTATTTCTTTCTCTCTCTCGCTCTCTCTCTGTTTCTTTCTCCCTCTATCTCTTTTTATATTCATTTCTCTTACTCTATCTTTCTCTCTCTCTTTTCTCTCTTTTTGATACAAATTAAAGTAAAGGCAGAAGGCTGGTATTCTCAGACTGGGGAGCCCCACGTTATGGTGATCCACCCAACCTGAAAATTTTAGCCATCAGGCACACGGAATTGCAGCATCTATTAGACAAGGCCAATAGAAGCGGAGGGGTGGAGATGAGCGGGACATAACATCCCGCCCACCCCCTTCCTTCCGCATTGCTGGTGGACGCAGGTAAGGAGATGTTTGTCGTTCCTGTGGTGTCATACACAGTGATGTGTGACACCGCAGGAGCAACAAACAACATTGTATCTCCTGATGTAGCGACATTATGGAAATGTACGACGTAACACAGATCAGCGATTTTTTACGCTTCTGTACGCGTTCATCGTCGAACTTAGGATTTACACGTTGCGATGTCACTACCGGCGCCGGATGTGCGTCACTAACGACGTGACCCCGACGATATATCGGTAGCGATGTCACAACATGTAAAGTACCCCTAACTCTCTTTTTCTGTGTGTCTCTCTCTGTCCCTCTATCTCTATCTCGTTCTCTTTCTCTATCTCTCTCTTTATATTTTTGTCTCTACATCTATCTCATAATATATCTCTCTATATGTTTCTCTCTATATTTATCTCTTTTTATATGTATTTCTCTACATCTATATTTCTCTATATCGCTCTTTATCTATCTTTCGGCTTATAACTATCTATCTCCCTCGCTCTATTTATCTCTCTATAGCTATCGTTTTATCTGCCTATAGCTGAGAAATGAGCAGAACACAAGCTTGTGAAAATAACAGCATAACATAGGAATAGTTAAAAGTAAACTATAAATAAATACAAAAGGTATTATCACATATACATTTGCAAAAGGACGCCAAACGCAGAACAGAGTAGGCGTTGGACTGAGAGCTGAGTATAAAAAAACTTTTGTTTTGGTATAACAATTTTTTTGGGCTCTTATATCCAGTATTCTAGGATGCCATAAATAAGGGTTCAATGATGATGGTGCCGTCCCCCATGATCACCGCACACACCAAGACTACTGGCCCCATCACCACACACACACACACTGAGTGACATCAGCGCTGATAGCACAACTCACTTCAGTTACTGCGAGAAGCTGACAAAGAGCGGTCATGGTCTGTTGGCGCTCTCTGTCAGCTGCATGTAGCAGAGCTGGATGCGTCGTGAGACATCATGTGGATTACACCAGATCTGGAGCGGTGTTTGTGGAGTAATACATTTTTTTAAAGAGGTTTTTTTTGTTTTTATTTCAAATAAAGGATTTTTTTGGGTGTATGTGTTTATTTACTTTCACTTACAGGTTAATCATTGGGGGTGTCTCATAGCCGCCTGCCATGATTAACCTAGGACTTTTTGGCAGCTATGGGCTGCCATTAACTCCTTATTACCACGATTGCCATCGCACTAGGGCAATTCAGGATGAGCCGGTTAGAGTCACGTGACTGTCGCATCTAATGGATGTGGCAATTCAGGGCAGCAGCTGTCTGAAATTTTGAGGCTGGGTGGCTCCCCAAAATGTGCTGCTCCCCATCCTGAGAATACCAGCCTTCAGCCGTATGGCTTTACTTTGGCAGTTATCCAAGTTGGGGGTGATCGCACGTGTTTTTTTTGCAATTATTTATTTATTGTACGGCACGTTATAGACCCACCCATCGGCGGCTGTGATTGGTTGTAGTGAGACAGCTGTCACTCAGCGTGGGGCAAGACTGACTGACACCAATCATAGGCGGCGTTGGACGGGGGAAGCGGTGATTACAAGATGGAATAATGAGCGGACGGCATTTTCAAAAGAGAAGCCGCCAGACCAGTGTGACTGATGTGCATCGTCGCGCCGACGATTGGTGAGTATGACAGAGGGGAGAGAGGTGGGAAATAGGGGAGAGAGGGGAGAGATACAGAGGTAGAGAGAGTGATAGATGTAAAGAGGAGTAGATATAAAAAAAGAGGTGCAATCAAAGTATTATGTTTTGTTATATTTCCTATATTTGCTTATATTATTGTATTTATTTATAATTTACTTTTATCTTTTCTTCTCTTCTTATTTTCTCTTCTGCTTATACATTTTCAAGCTTGACTTCCGCTCCTTTTCTATCAATAGAGAGATAAACGGATAGAGAGAGAAAGAGAGATAAAGAGAGAAAGAGTGAGAAAGAGACATGAATGTAAAAAGAGAGAGAGGGAGAAAGAGACAGAGAGCACGACAGAGAGAGAAAGAGAGAAAGAAATATAGAAGGTAACAGAGACAGATATAGGGAGCGAGAGATATAGACAGAGGTAGCGAGACATATAGGTGTAGAGATAGAGGTTAATAGAGAGGGATAAATATCAAGAAGGATAGATATAAAAAAAAGGAGAGATGTGCAATTAAATTAATAGTTTATTGTTTTTTGGCATCTATGTGCTGATAGTTGTGTATTTATTTTTATTTTACTTTTCTTCTCTTCAGCTCTTCTCTTCTGCTTGCAATGTTCCAACCTTGCCTTCCGCTACTTTGCCATCAATAAACAGATAAAAGGATAGAGAGAAAGAGAGAGACACACACACAAACATTGAGATAGAGAGATACACAGAGAGAGAGAGAGAGAAAGAGAGAGATACACAGAGAGAAAGAGAGAGATACGGAGCGAGAGAGAAAGAGAGAGACAGAGAGAGAGAAAGAGAGATGCAGAGAGAGAGAGAAAGAGAGAGACACAGAGAGAGAAAGAGAGAGATACACAGAGAGAGATACACAGAGAGATACACAGAGAGAGAGAGAGACAGAGAGAGAGAGAAAGAGAGACACACAGAGAGAGACACAGACAGAGAGACAGACAGAGAGAGACAGAGAGAGACAGACAGAGAGAGACAGAGAGACACACAGAGAGAGACACACAGAGAGAGACACACAGAGAGAGACACACAGAGAGAGACACACAGAGAGAGACACACAGAGAAAGACAGAAAGAAAGAGAGCGACAAAGAGAAAGAGAAATAGAGAGAGAGAAATAGTGAGAGAGAAAAATAGAGAAAGAGACAGAGAAAGATAGAAAGAAATAGACAGAGAGAGAGAGAGAGAGGGAGAAAGAGAGAGTGACAGAGAGTGATAGACAGAGAAAGGAAGAGAGAGAAATAGAGAGAGGAGGGATATAGAAAAAGAGAGAGAGAGACATGAATATAAAAAGACAGGGAGAAAGAGACACATAGCGACAGAGAGAGAAAGAAATAGAGACAGAGAGTGACAGAGAGAGACAGAGAGAGCGACAGAGAGAGATAGAGAGAAAGAGCGAGAGAAAGAGAGAGAAATAGAGAAAGATAGAGACAGAGAGAGAAAAAGAGACATGAATATAAAAATAGAGAGAGAGGGAGAAAGAGACAGAGCGCGACAAAGAGAGACAGATAGAGAGAAAGAAATATAGAAGGTAACAGAGACAGATGGAAACGACAAAAACCCTCACCGTGGCCCTGATCCACTCTCGCCTTGACTACTGTAACACTCTATTAATTGGTCTCCCCCTAACTAGACTCTCCCCTCTACAGTCCATCCTTAATGCAGCAGCCAGGGTCACCTATCTGGCTAACCGCTACTCGGATGCCTCTGCTCTTTGCCAGTCATTGCACTGGCTGCCCATATATCACAGGATCCAATTCAAACTGCTTGTTCTCACCCACAAAGCTCTCCACAGTGCAGCACCCCCCTACATCTCCACCCTCCTCTCTGTCTATCATCCCACCCGTTCTCTACGCTCTGCAAATGACTTTCGACTAACATCCACACTAATTCGAACCTCCCACTCCCGATTCCAAGAATTCTTCCGAGCTGCACCAAACCTCTGGAACGCTCTACCCCAAGAAGTTAGGACAAATCACAACTTACTCAGCTTCAGACGCTCCCTAAAAACGCATCTTTCTAGGGCGGCCTATCACACTCCCTAGCCAAACTAATTTCACCTAATCCCTCTACAACTTCTCAGAACATAACCCCACGTCAAACCCCATGGCACCCAAATGCATCTCAAGGCTCTGGCCAACTGGTCCAGGAAGCCATTATCTATCCCCCATGAGATGGCTGGATTGTCATTGTAAATAAGTACTTGTACCTTGCCCCTCCCCCCATCTCATTGTAGATTGTAAGCTCTCACGAGCAGGGTTGCCATTTTTCCCTTTAAATATTGTATCTTCTGTGAGACTGTGACCGGGGTTATCTATGATGGCCGGTATGTCTCGCCCCGGTTGTGCTCACTCCATGATAGGAAGTAACTCCACTCTAGGGTTAATGCTGTTTCCCTACAGGCTTAAGGAAGGGTTAAAAGGAAACAGGAACGAGGGCAGGTGTGCCGGGGGTGAGGGAGTGATCACATCTCCCTGAGTTCTCTGCCGGAAAGGCACATATGTACTATTGTGGACTTTTTCTTTGGATAATAAACCGTGTGCTGTGAACCTTGGTGCCTGGATCCCGTGTCTTCTGCAGCGCAGCCGACGACGCTACCTCACATATGGTGGAGAATCGGCGGGCATGACAGCCGGTGAGGTGTAGCATCCATCCCTGGTGACCCAGCTGCGCATGTCCTGGATTCGAGCGGCTATACTACAGCCCAAACCCGGCGACGCCATGGAGGACATACTAAAGCATTTGGCTCAGGCTAATGCACAGCAGCAACAGGCTAATGCACAGCAGCAGCAGACCAATGCACACCTGCTCCAATCCTTGCAAGTGCAGGAAAAAAAACTCCAAGAACAGATGGATCAAGCCAATGCACGTCAGCAGCAATCCTTGCAAATGCAGGACAAAAGGCACCAAGAACAGATGGATCAGGCCAATGCACGTCAGCAGCAAGCCTTGCAATTGCAGGAAAAAAGGCACCAAGAACAGATGGTTCTCCTGGCCAAGTCGATCCGTGCCGGACCGGCAGCAACAACCTCGGAACCGGGTGACGACGGCAGCGTCCGGAAAGCGGTGAGACAAGCGTTGCAAAAGATGACCCCGGGTGATGATGTGGAAGCGTTCCTGGCGGTGTTTGAGCGGGTGGCCGAGCGGGAAAAGCTGCCGACCCCGCAGTGGGCTGAGGTATTGTCGCCCTATCTGACGGGGGAACCCCAAAAAGCGTACCTGGACCTCTGTACCGAGGACGCCATTGACTATGTGACCCTGAAAGCCGAAATACTGGCTCGGTTGGGGGTGAATACCTATGTACGGGCTCAGCGGGTAAATCAGTGGTTCTATGAGGAAGCCAAACCCGTACGCTCCCAGGCCTATGACTTGTTGCATCTTGTAAAAAAGTGGTTGCAGCCTGACACTCTGAGCCCGGTGCAAATGGTGGAAAGGGTAGTAGTGGATCGTTTTGTGCGCACTTTACCCGTCACCGTTCAACGGTGGGTCGGACAGGGTGACCCGAGTACCCTGGACCAATTAGTGTCCCTGGTAGAGCGGCATGTGGCTACGCAGGACTTGATACGGGACACTGAGACTTTGCGTACCGCCCGTCGGTCCGGCCCCTCCAAGCCTAGGGCCAAGGACCCACCGCTGACACCGGTGCGGGAGTCCGCTACCGTCCCATCTGAGGCCGCACCCTCCGTCCCTGAGGTCCGGACAACTATGTACCCTAAACGACAACTCGTCAAGGGGGTGTCCTTCCCTATTAGATGTTGGCGGTGCCAGCGGGTGGGACATATGGAAGCCCAGTGTCCACTCACCACGGAGCCCATGGATTGTGGGGTTACCCGGCGGGGTTCAATGTATGCTCAGGTGGTGTGTACCGCTGACCTGGTCTACCCAGAGACTGAGCCCCACTTGTGCCAAATACAGGTGAATGGATGTCCGGTTACAGGCTTGTTGGATTCCGGAAGCTTAGTGACCCTTGTGCGATCAACCCTAAGGGCTAAAGTAAAGGCCACAGGACGTACCGTGGGGGTGGTTTGCATACATGGGGACCGCCGAGACTATCCCATGGGGATAGTCACCATCACAGCACCGTGCGGTCAGGTGCAACATGAGGTGGGACTTATTAATACTCTTCCCTATGATGTGATCCTAGGAAGGGATCTGCCCTATTTTTGGACTTTATGGAAGGGACCTCCTAAGTCCCCTCAGATATTGGTCAGTCCGGGACCTGAGCCCTACAATCCTGAATCCGGGACGCCTGCCGTAGGGGTCCCCATGATAGGGACAGGATGTGAACCTGATAGGTCGCCCCTAGAGGTATTGGCAGGAGAGGCTGAGACGGTCGAGCCCATCCCGGAGTTGGAGGCGTCCCCGGATACGTTTGGGACAGCCCAACTCCAGGACCCTACATTAATACATGCCCGGAGTCGGGTGACAGTAGTTGACGGGGTGGCACAGTTGCCTGGTGCCCAGGTAAGATACCCCCATTTCGCTCTTAAGCAGGATTTACTCTACCGGATAGATGAAATACGGGGCGTAGGGGTAGAGCAGTTGGTGGTGCCCCAGCCGCATCGCCGGCGGGTCCTCGACTTGGCTCATAAACACCTGATGAGTGGCCACCTAGGGGTCAAGAAAACGCAGGAGCGAATATTGCAAAGGTTCTATTGGCCCGGGGTCTTTGGGGAGGTAAAACGGTTCTGCGAAACCTGCCCGGAGTGTCAGCTTACCGCACCCCTGACCCGCTTTCGCAGTCCGTTGGTACCGTTAGCCATTATAGAAGTCCCTTTTGAACGGATAGGGATGGATCTGGTGGGGCCCCTCGTAAAGTCTGCTCGAGGGCACCAGCATATCCTAGTGATCGTTGACTATGCCACCCGGTATCCAGAGGCGATACCTCTCAGACATACTGCAGCAAAGCTTATAGCTCGGGAGTTGTTTGCGGTGTTCTGCCGGGTGGGGTTGCCCAAGGAGATCCTTACGGATCAGGGGACCCCATTCATGTCTAAAGTGACCAAAGAGCTATGCCGGCTACTCCAGATCAAGCAGTTGCGTACGTCTGTGTATCATCCTCAGACTGATGGTTTAGTGGAACGATTCAATAAAACCCTGAAAACCATGCTCAAAAGGGTGATTTCCAAAGACGGGAAAGACTGGGATATGATGCTTCCCTATTTGATGTTTGCCATACGAGAGGTGCCACAGGCATCCACGGGGTTTTCGCCTTTTGAATTGTTATACGGGCGACATCCCCGGGGATTGTTGGACCTGGCAAAAGAAACCTGGGAGCAGGAGCCCACCCTCCATAAAAGTGTGATTGAACACATTTTAGGAATGCAGAACCGCATAAGCGCGGTCATGCCAATTGTGAAGGAGCATTTACAGGAGGCTCAGGCCGCGCAAAGCGGCCGCTACAATAGACAAGCCACCGTGCGGACCTTTAAACCCGGGGATCGGGTGTTGGTATTGATCCCCACGGCGGAGAGTAAATTCCTGGCTCAGTGGCAAGGCCCCTACGAGATAAAGGAAAGAGTCGGGGTGGTCAACTATAAGGTATTGCAGCCCAGTAGGCGGAAACCTGAACAAATATACCATGTTAACCTATTAAAACCCTGGCAGGAACGGGAAAGCCTGATGGTTGATTTTCCCCCATCTCCCTCCTCTTCGGGTCGTTCAAACCCGGCTCCAGCAACCTCCGGAGAGGACGAACCGGAAGTAAGGATTGGAGAAGCCCTCACCAAGCAACAGAGGCGAGAGGCCAGACGGCTGGTTCAGCAGAACCCCGATGTCTTCTCCGAGTTGCCGGGTAGGACCAGTCTGATACGACATGACATTGTCACCGAGCCTCACCTGAAGGTACGCCTGAAGTCATACCGGGTGCCGGAGGCTCGAAGACAAGCCATATCAGAGGAAGTGAAGACAATGCTACGCCTGGGGGTCATCGAAAAATCCCGGAGTGAATGGGCTAGTCCTATTGTCCTAATACCAAAACCCGATGGCTCCTTAAGGTTCTGCAATGACTTTAGGAGATTGAACGAAATATCCAAGTTCGATCTATACCCCATGCCCCGGGTGGATGAGCTGATTGATAGGCTGGAACAGGCGCGATATTTTACCACGCTCGACCTGACCAAGGGGTACTGGCAGGTGCCACTGACGGAGTCCGCCAAGGAGAAAACCGCTTTTGTTACGCCGGAGGGTCTCTTCCACTATGTTGTCTTGCCTTTTGGGTTACATGGCGCTCCGGCCACGTTCCAGAGGTTGATGGACTTAGTGCTGGAACCCCACCAGGCGTATGCATCAGCGTACCTTGATGACATCATTATTTACAGCTCCGATTGGCAGACCCACTTGGAACAGGTACAAGCGGTGGTGGACGCGCTTCGAACAGCCGGATTGACAGCCAATCCCAAGAAATGTGCGTTGGGACTCACGGAAGCCCGCTACTTGGGCTACGTAATAGGCCAAGGAGTGATTAAGCCCCAAATTAACAAGGTTGAGGCGATCCAGAAGTGGCCGAGACCCCTGACCACGAAGCAGGTTAGGGCCTTCCTGGGTATCGTGGGGTACTACAGGAGGTTTGTAAAAGATTTTGCGGGACTATCAGCCCCCTTGACGGACCTTCTCAAAGGCAAGAAGTCCGTCATGGTGCGCTGGACTCCGCAGGCCGAGGACTCCTTCCGGGCCCTGAAGGGGGTCCTGTGCGGACAGCCCGTTTTTGTAAACCCTGATTTCCGGAAGGAGTTCATAGTACAGACTGACGCCTCGGAGGTCGGCCTGGGGGCAGTGCTGTCTCAGGTGGTTCAGGGGGAGGAACACCCCGTCACCTTCTTAAGTAGGAAGCTCACCCCTCCCGAGCGGAATTATAGCGTAGTGGAGAAGGAGTGCCTGGCGATTAAGTGGGCCTTGGAGTCCCTACGCTATTACCTGCTGGGACGTCAGTTTCGCTTGGTGACGGATCACTCTCCACTGGTCTGGATGAGGTCCGCCAAGGAACGGAATGCCCGGGTTACCCGGTGGTTCCTTTCTCTGCAGAACTTCCGGTTTACGGTTGAACACCGGGCCGGTAGGTTGCAGGGCAACGCCGATGCCTTGTCCCGCGGCCCGTGTTTGATGGCAGGAGTTCAACCCCGCTCGCTTGAACTGAGGGGGGGGTATGTGAGACTGTGACCGGGGTTATCTATGACGGCCGGTATGTCTCGCCCCGGTTGTGCTCACTCCATGATAGGAAGTAACTCCACTCTAGGGTTAATGCTGTTTCCCTACAGGCTTAAGGAAGGGTTAAAAGGAAACAGGAACGAGGGCAGGTGTGCCGGGTGTGAGGGAGTGATCACATCTCCCTGAGTTCTCTGCTGGAAAGGCACATATGTACTATTGTGGACTTTTTCTTTGGATAATAAACCGTGTGCTGTGAACCTTGGTGCCTGGATCCCGTGTCTTCTGCAGCGCAGCCGACGACGCTACCTCACACTTCTATAATTGTTACTTGTTTGTATATGTTTATGTATATGATATGTATATGTATATGAGCCTCCTGAATTGTAAAGCGCTGCGGAATATGTTGGCGCTATAGAAATAAAGATTATTATTATTATTATATAGGGAGCGAGAGATATAGACAGAGGTAGAGAGACATATAGGTGTAGAGATAGAGGTTAATAGAGAGGGATAAATATCAAGAAGGATAGATATATGTGTATATGTGCTTATAGTTGTGTATTTATTTTTATTTTACTTATTCTCTTTTCTTCTCTTCTGCTCTTCTCTTCGGCTTGCAATGTTCCAACCTTGCCTTCCGATACTTTGCAGTTAATGGTCAGATAAAAGGATAGAGAGAAAGAGAGAGACACACACAGAAACATTGAGATAGAGAGATACACAGAGAGAGAGAAAGAGAGAGAAAGAGAGAAATAGAAATAGAGAGATAGAAATAGAGATTGAAAGAGAAAGGGGAAAAGAGAGAGACAGAGAGAGTGACAGAGACAAATAAAGAGAGAAAAAGAGAGAAATAGTGAGATAAAGAGAGAAATAGAGACAAAGAGAGACAGAGAAAGAAAAAGATAGACAGAAAGCGAGGGATAGACAGAGAGAGAGAAAAAGAGAGAAATAGACAGAGAAAGAAATACAAAGAGAGTGAAACAGAGGGAGAGAGAAAAAGAGAAAGAGAGAAAGAAAAAGAGACAGAAAAAAGAGATAGAGAGAGAAATAGCACGAAAGAGAGGGATAGATCGTGAAAGAGAAAAATAGACAGAAATACAAAGAGTGAAACAGAGTGAGAAAGAGAGAGAAAAAGAGAGAAAGAGAAATAGAGAGAAAGAGAGGGATAGAGAAAGACAGAGAAAGAGAGAGAAATAGAGAGAAAGAGAGGGATGGAGAGAGAGGGAGAAAGAAAGAAAGAGAAATAGAGAGAAGGACAGGGATATAGAGGCATAGAGAGAAAGACAGAAAGAAATACAAAGAGTGAAACAGAGTGAGAAAGAGGGATAAAAAGAGAGAGAAAAAGAGAGAGAAAAAGAGAGAAAGAAATAGAGAGAGAGGCATAGAGAGAAAGAGAGGGATAGAGAGATAGAGGGAAAGAGAAAGAGAGAGAAAAAAGAGAAAGAGAGGGATAAAGAGAAATAGAGGAGAGAGAGAGAAACAAACAGATAAATGCAAAGAGTGAAACAGAGGGAGAAAGAGAGAGAAAAAGAAAGAGAAAAAGAGAGAAAGAGAAATAGAGAGAGAAATAAAGAGAGGGATATATATATATATAGAGAGAGAGGGATAGAGAAAGAGAACAAAATATAGAAAGAGAGGGCTAGAGAGATGGATAAAGAGAAAAAATATAGAAAGAGAGGGATAGAAAGAAAGACAGAGAAAGAGAGAAATAGACAGAAATACAAAGAGAGTGAGACAGAGTGAGAAAGAGAAAGAAAAAGAGAGAGTGTGAAGGTAGAGATATAGAAACAAAGGGAGAGTCAGAGAGTTGGAGAGAAAGGGATAGATACAGTTATCGATTGATAGAATGATTAAGGTATAGATAGTGGAATACATAAATATTAAGGACATTGGGGAAAAAAAAACAAAAGTTTAGTGCTTGTCACTTTGCAGAAGACAATGTGTGCCTTTGTTTTTACTGTTTTTTTTTACTGTGTACGTCGGTAAGCTCCTCTCCGTGACTCCTCTTGATCGGTGATGTGCTGCTCTGCTCTTCCCATCTATTTCCTGCTCCAGGGAAAGATGGGTAAGAGGTGACGTGGGTTCACATGGCCAGCGCTTGCGCATAATGGTGGAGGCAGAGTGAAAAGCGCGGGCACGAGATTATGGGCCGGTTCCTGCTGATGACAATCACAGCGCCACCCATAATCTCACGCCTGCGCAATCACGTCACCAGCAGTCACACTGTGCACAGTGCTCAGTCTCGCGAGAGTGGCACTGGGCATGTGCGAGACCTCGGGAGCACTGTGCGGTATCCTCAGGTATGGAAATGAGCGATGGGGGATGGCGTAAAGTCGCAGAAGGGCGACTAACGGACGCAAGACAGCCCGCCCCCGTGACCATAAAAAAAGATTTGCATACAAAAAGGTAAGACTTTATAAAGTATTTATTTAGGTCTCAAATGGGGCACAATAGCAACAGGAACCTTGCTAGAATGCAGCCCAGGAGCTGCAGAAGAGGAATTTTTTAGGTTTATTGCGAAATTTCTGCTGACAGGTTCCCTTTAATTCCCAATTAACGCCGACACCTGTCTGAGTCACACTCAGACTCAGCTTCACTACCATTCCTGGCCACCAGAGGGAGCTCCAAAACAGCATGCACACAGATGACATTCACAACACGTGAGGTTGCTGGTGGAGTGCTCTCGGAACCATAGTACCGACGGGATACAGAATCCTAGGTCAGGCAAACGCTCCAGGGAGACCTGATAAAATCTGCACAGTGAGGGGACCATCAAGGACCTCACTGACCTTGAAGTTCGGGACTCAGTAGCAACAGGAGAACCGGGGAACAGGACCAGAGACTCCGACCCCATAGGGTTCACACTACCGTCATACGGACTACCGTTGAGGGACTACCAGGAGGGGACCCCCAGATGCTCCAAGCCACGGGGACCCACCAACCAAAGACAGGTGCAGGGGAGGAAGCCACCAGGTCACTAAACCTTTACTGGGACTAAGGGGACCAGCAGTCAAGACCAGCCTTCCTCGGGTGACCAGTTTCCATCTGACTCTGAGTAAAGGAACCAGTTACACTGCAAACCCCTGTGTGGCCTACCTTCTTTCTGCACCCATTCACATCACCTACCCTCTGGGGCCTGGCCCTGCTTGTGGAGGGCCTTACATCCAGGCTGCCACCAACACCAGCCCCAGTAGTGAGAACTGTGCAGCGGAGGCTCCATCTACATTGCCGCAACCCGCAAGTGGCGTCAAATTATAAACTTTCATTTAATCTCCCCTGTAAATGTACCCCTTTTAAAAAGCGTCCCCAGGACACAGAACCGGGCAACGGCCACCAAATGACATCTCCCCAGCAATACACCGCCCTGGACCGAGTACCCCATAGCTCTGGGCAACACAGATCCACCTGCGCCTGCGAGTCACACTTGTTTACTGTTCAAATCAGCAGTCATGTGCGGGGATTGCCCCAGGCTCACTGCAGCAGATGGCGGTGATTACACGGACATGACTTAGGACATACCAGAGCGCAGTGGTGTAACTAGAATTTGATGGGCCCCAGTGCAAAGTTTGGACCTGCCCCCCCTAGTAAACCAATACTTGGGGTACAGGATAATGTCACCGACACTCGAGGTACGGGATAATAATGCTGACACTTGGCTCTTACCCTCAGCACTCAGGTTTTCCATGATCTGAAATCCCTCTATCAGCACCCAGATCTCCTATGTTTTGATATTCATCTTGTCCTCAGCACCCAGCATCCCCATGCTCCACTATATATCTTTTCCTCAGCACAAAATGCTCCCATCTCATGCTTGTATCTTTGTCCCCCCTTGTATATAATTGTCCAAATACAATAATGGCCCCAACATAGCCTTCCATATAGTATAACATAACCTTCATGTACAGTATTAGAATGCATTTCCCATAGTCCTCCATGTATAATAATGCATTTCCCATAGTCCTCCATGTATAATGCTGCACCCCCGGGCCTCCATGTATAATGCAGCCCTCCAGACCTCCATGTATAATGCAGCCCCCTAAGCCTCTGTCCACCGTGAACTCACTGATTTAAGAAAATAAAAAAAGAAAGAAAAAAAACACAAGAAGTACTCACCCTCTCCTCTTTAGTACTCACCCTCTCCTCTTTCACCACTGCTTTGTCCTCACCTCTCTCCTCGTTCCCACACTGCTACAGTTAGCGTCCTCCCATCCTGCGCTCTGCATGCCTCAGCACAGCAGTCGCACAGGAGTGACGTCACTGCTCAGGCACAGGGGGTGAATGATGATGCATGGAGTGGAGTGCGCTGCTCGATGCATCATTGCTGTGTGCGATGACTAGCGAAGGGGGCACGGAGCCGCCGCTGACATCGGGCCCCCCCTGACTCTCGGGTCATATAGTGACCGCGTGGTCTTCCACAGAACAGAGCAGCTGCTCTCTCACAGAAAGGAGTCAGCTTTTGATCTGCAGGCGGGCCCCAAACCTGCCGGACCCAGTCGCAATGGCGACCTCTGCGACTGTAGTTGTTACGCCCCTGAGGGTCACATAGAGGGGATTAAACACACAGGGGAAACATACTGGGTATTATATATACAGTCATATGAAAAAGTTTGGGCACCCCTAATAATGTTAACCTTTTTTCTTTATAACAAATTGGGTTTTTGCAACAGCTATTTCAGTTTCATATATCTAATAACTGATGGACTGAGTAATATTTCTGGATTGAAATAAGGTTTATTGTACTAACAGAAAATGTGCAATCCGCATTTAAACAAAATTTGACCGGTGCAAAAGTATGGGCACCTCAACATAAAAGTGACATTAATATTCTGTAGATCCTCCTTTTAGAAAAATAACTGCCTCTAGTCGCTTCCTGTAGCTTTTAATGAGTTCCTGGATCCTGGATGAAGGTATATTTGACCATTCCTGTTTACAAAACAATTCCAGTTCAGTTAAGTTTGATGGTTGCCGAGCATGGACAGCACGCTTCAAATCATCCCACAGATGTTCAATGATATTCAGGTCTGGGGACTGGAATAGCCATTCCAGAACATTGTAATTGTTCCTCTGCATGAATGCCTGAGTAGATTTGGAGCGGTGTTTTGGATCATTGTCTTGCTGAAATATCCATCCCCTGCGTAACTTCTACTTCGTCACTGATTCTTCCACATTATTGTCAAGAATCTGCTGATACTGAGTTGAATCCATGTGACCCTCAACTTTAACAAGATTCCCGGTGGCGGCATTTTCCACACAGCCCCAAAGCATGATGGAACCTCCACCAAATTTTACTGTGGGTAGCAAGTGCTTTTCTTGGAATGCCGTGTTTTTTTTGCCTCCATGCATAACGCCTTTTTGTATGACCAAACAACTCAATCTTTGTTTCATCAGTCCACAGGACCTTCTTCCAAAATGTAACTGGCTTGTCCAAATGTGCTTTTGCATACCTCAGGCGACTCTGTTTGTGGCGTGCTTGCAGAAACGGCTTCTTTCGCATCACTCTCCCATACAGTTTCTCCTTGTGCAACGTGCGCTGTATTGTTGACCAATGCACATTGACACGATCTGCAGCAAGATGATGCTGCAGGTCTTTGGAGGTGGTCTGTGGATTGTCCTTGACTGTTCTCACCATTCTTCTTCTCTGCCTTTCTGATATTTTTCTTGGCCTGCCACTTCTGGGCTTAACAAGAACTGTACCTGTGTTCTTCCATTTTCTTACTATGTTCCTCACAGTGGAAACTGACAGTTTAAATCTCTGAGACAACTTTTTGTATCCTTTCCCTGAACAACTACGTTGAATAATCTTTGTTTTCAGATCATTTGAGAGTTGTTTTGAGGAGCCCATGATGCCACTCTTCATAGGAGGTTCAAATAGGAGAACAACTTGCAAGTGGCCACCTTAAATACCTTTTCTCATGATTGGATACACCTGCCTATGAAGTTCAAAGCTCATTGAGGTTACAAAACCAATTTAGTGGTTTAGTAAGTCAGTAAAAAGTAGTTAGGAGTGTTCAAATCAAGAAATTGATAAGGGTGCCCATACTTTTGCACCGGTCAAATTTTGTTTAAATGCGGATTGCACATTTTCTGTTAGTACAATAAACCTCATTTCAATCCAGAAATATTACTCAGTCCATCAGTTATTAGATATATGAAACTGAAATAGCTGTTGTAAAAACACAAATTGTTATAAAGAAAAAAGGTTAACATTAATAGGGGTGCCCAAACTTTTTCATATGACTGTATATGGCGCACATATAGAGGATTATATATATACCGGGGGTCATATAGAGGGGAGTATATACACATGTAGTCACATAGAGGGGAGTATATACATAGGTGGTCATATAGAGGGGAGTATATATACAGGTGGTCACATAGAGGGGGGTATATACATAGGGGGCACATAGAGGGGATTATATATATAGGGGGCACATAGAGAGGAATATATACACAGGGGGCACATAGAGAGTGTATATGCAGGGGGCACATAGAGGGGAGTATATACACAGGGGGCACATAGAGGGGATTATATATACACAGGGGGCACATAGAGGGGATTATATATACACAGGGGGCACATAGAGGGGATTATAAATACAAAGGGGGGCACATAATGGGGAGTATATAGAGGAGAAGATATATTCGTGCTGTATAGAGTGGGAGTCTCGCTGTGTTCTGCGCGCTCCGGATACATCTTGGTTGTGTTCCCCGGCTCCTGATAATGTTCTATGGAAACATATGGAAGCAGAAGAGAAGAACATTCTGCTGTGGAAGACGGAGGAGATCTGGGCGAGATTGTCTCTGAGCAGTCACATTATAGAGGGAGTGTACAAAGGGGGTACGACACACACACAAAAAAAATACATTTTGTAATACCACTAATGGCCACCAGGAGGCACTAAACTTAAAGCACAGGGGAGAAACCTGCAGAATGTAACTTGTCCACACATCCTATTGCTCCCTGTTAGCAGCCACGTGTCCCTTACTCCCAGCAATCACCTTGGTGTTCTGTAGTATCGCTCCAGAATCTCATCATACGCGATGTCCAGGTGCGTCATCTCAGAGGCCTCATCTGCCGCCTCCGCGCTAAAGAGCTACAAAAAAACCATGAAGATGATTCCCGGATCCATTTGAGGGGCATCGGGGGGAGGGGTCAGGATGCCACCTACACTGTCGTTATCACCGCAGTCATCTGAATATCTGGTCTCAATGTGGATGGCGAATTTCAGAAATAACAAGCACTCGAGAATGGACAGAAAGCAGAGTGTTATAACGTCCTCCAGTCACATCCAAAGCTACAGCGACAAACTCTTCAGCTGGAAGCGCAAATATTCGCCGTATCTGAGTGACGAATAATTCCATTTTTCTGTATACTCTGTGGGTGGGGCAATGACGAAGGGATAATATGGTTAGTTGATCACAGAGCAATAATATATATATATATACAGTGCCTTGCAAAAGTATTCGGCCCCCTTGAATTTTTAAACCACTTCCCACATTTCAGGCTTCAAACATAAAGATAAAAATGTTAATATTATGGTGAAGAATCAACAACAAGTGGGACACAAATGTGAAGTTGAACGAAATTTATTGCTTATTTTAAACGTTTGTAAAAAATAATAAACTGAAAATTGGGGCGTGCAATATTATTCAGCCCCTTTACTTTCAGTGCAGCAAACTCACTCCAGAAGTTCATTGAGGATCTCTGAATGATCCAATGTTGTCATAAATGACTGATGATGATAAATATAAGCAACCTGTGTGTAATCAAGTCTCCGTATATATGCACCTGCTTTGTGATAGTCTCAGTGTTCTGTTTAAAGCACAGAGAGCATCATGAAGACCAAGGAACACAACAGGCAGGTCCGGGATACTGTTGTGCAGAAACTTAAAACCAGATTTAGTTACAAAAAGATTTCCATAACTTTAAACATCCCAAGAACCACTGTGCAAGCGATCATATTGAAAGGGAAGGCAAATCATACCACTGCAAATCTACCAAGACCCGTCCGTCCCTCAAAAATTTCATCTCAAACAAGGAGATGACTGTTCAGAGATGCAGCCAAGAGGCCCATGATCACTCTGGATGAACTGCAGAAATCTACAGCTGAGGTGGGAGAGTCTGTCCATAGGACAATAATCAGTCGTACACTGCACAAATCTGGCCTTTATGGAAGAGTGACAAGAAGAAAGCCATATCTCAAAGATATCCATAAAAAAATGTCATTTAAAGTTTGCCCCAAGCCACCTGGGAGACACACCAAGCATGTGGAAGATGTCAGATGGTGTCAGATGAAACCAAAATCGAACTTTTTGAGCACAATGCCAAGCAATATATTTGGCATAAAAGCAACATAGCTCATCACTCTGAATACACCATCCCCACTGTCAAACATGCTGGTGGCAGCATCATGGTTTGGGCCTGCTTTTCTTCAGCAGGGACAGGGAAAATGGTGAAAATTGATGGGAAGATTGATGGAGCCAAATGAAGGACCATTCTTGAAGAAAACCTGTTGGAGTCTGCAAAAGACCTGAGACTGGGACGGAGATTTGTCTTTCAACAAGACGATTAACCAAAATATAAAACAAAATCTACAATGGAATGGTTCACAAATAAACGTATCCAGGTGTTAGAATGGCCAAGTTAAAGCCCAAACCTGAATGCAATCGAGAATCTGTGGAAAGAGCTGAAAATTGCTGTTCACAAACGCTCTCCATCCAACCTTACTCAGCTCGAGCTGTTTGCAAAGGAAGAATAGGCAAGAATTTCAGTCTCTCGATGGGAAAACTGATAGAGACATACCCCAAGCGACTTGCAGCTGTAATTACAGCAAAAAGGAGGCGCTACAAAGTATTAACTTAAAAGGGACGAATAATATTGCATGCCCCAATTTTCAGTTATTTATTTTTTATAGAAGTTTAATATAAGCAATAATTTTTGGTCAACTTCACAATTGTGTCCCACTTGTTGTTGATTCTTCACTATAAAATTTAAAAGTATTATCTTTATGTTTGAAGCCTGAAATGTGAGAAAAGGTTGAAAAATTCAAAGGGGCCGAATACTTTCGCAAGGCACTGTATAAAAAAAAGAAAAAACACCTGTGAGACTCATGTGTTGCCCACGGCAACTGCTCGTCAATTGGTTGCTATCAGTAACCATAATTTTTAATGAGTATTTTTTACACAATACCCCCCAGAATCCCCCGATACTTGTCCCTAAAGAACAAATATAGTCACATTTACACATAAAATGGCCACCGGCAATACAAGGATGGCATCAGAGAGAACAGCGGCCATTAGATCCATAGCAGCCAATCAGAAATCATTTTTCATGTTTCCAATGCCGGATTAGAAATAAAAGCCAAGCTCTGATTGGTTCCCAACGCAGTGTGTTGTTGGAGGTACTTGTCACCGTGTAGGGATAGTAGATCCATGCTTTTTCACACACGTAGAACATTCGAGGAACCACGCTGGGTAACTTACTGCAAAAAAGAGGTGAAAATTAATACTACAGTTATCACACAACGGGTGCAAGGGGGAGACAATGACAACCAATCACGTGTCTGCTTTCATTTGCCAAATTGCTTACGAAATATGAGAACTATAATCTGATTGGTTGTTAGAAAGTCCACAGAACAGAAAACTGGTAGTTACTGTAACCAGGTATAATGTGTTGCTAGGGAGCAAATTAAAGGATTTGTCATAACATCTGACATTAAATACTAATAAAAAGTTATGGTTTAAAAAAAATAAATAAAGGAAACATTGGAGAGACTGAGCCTGCCCTTTATAAAGGCAGCAGGACAATCTGAACTTGACACAAAGGGGCAGAGGCCTAAGATGAGGCTCAGGGAACGCTCACATGAGCATGAAAAACGGATGAGTGAAATGCGAGAAAATCTCGCAATGCACTCGGATCTATGTTAGTCAATGAGGGACAGCAGTTGGGCAGCTTTTCTCGCATCCAGATTCTGGATGCGAGAAAAGTCGCAAAATGCTATGATTTTCTGCGAGAGCCGTATCACTCGCACCCATTCAAGTGAATGGGTGCAAGAGAAACATCGGAGTGCACTCGGATGTTATCACAGTGCAGTGCGATATACGCACAGGCTGACAATAGAGGAGATGGGGGGATTAATCCCTCCCTCTCCTCCGCAGCGCCCGCCCTCAGCTTTACAGTTGTGACCCGATTGCAAGATCGGACCACAGTCGCATGATACTCAGCTCATTTTCGCAGCAGAGCCTGAGCCGGAGTTCACTAGCATATTGCATCCGATGCTCTCACATTGGGTGCCATACGCTAGTGTGACTCCAACCTCAGGAGCATAATCTGTAATAGTGTCTTATGAGGCAGAAGAATCTTTAGGCCCCTTCAAGAACCAAGGCCTGAGGATGACTGTACCTCTGCACTACAGCCTGTGCCACCCCTCCTCCCAAGCTTTACATCACCAAGCACAACGCCGAGCCATACATCACCAAGTACAACGCCGAGTCGTATATCACAAAGCACAACGCCGGGCTGTACATCAACAAGCACAATGCCGAACCGTACATCACCAAGCACAACGCCGAGCCAACATCACCTAGCACAACGCCGAGCCGTACATCACCAAGCACAACGCCGAGACGTACATCACCAAGCGCAACGTCAAACCGTACATCACTAAGCACAACGCCGAGCCGTACATCAACAAGCACAACGCCGAGCTGTACATCACCAAGCACAACCCTGTGCCATATATATCAGCAAGCACAACGCCAAGCCGTACATCACCAAGCACAGTGCTGAGCCGTACATTACCAAACACAATGCCAAGCCGTAAATCACCAAGAACCGAGGCTGTACTGGGACTAAAATTCAGCACTGGCATTTGGAGGTGCACAGGCCCACTTTTCGAGTGGTGAATGTGTACTATCTTTGTGCACTTGTAGGTTGTGTAACACGACCATATAACATGTAGTCACGGCTGCATCCAGTATTACAGCTCAGTCCTCTTTAGGCTATGTGCGCACTTACCGGATTTTGCCGCGGATTTTCCGCGGATTTGCTGCATGTTTCGCTGCAGAAAATGTTCATAACATCTCTGCAGTGAATCACCAGCAAATCCTATGGAGAAAAAAAATCCTGTGCGCACTGGGCGGAATTTGACAGCTGCATGTTTTGCTGCGGGAATCCCGCAGCAAAAACAATTGCATGTCACTTCTTTTCCGCACATCGCTGCGGGATTTCACTCCATTGACTCAATGTTAATCATGAAATCCCGCAGGGAATAACGCAGGAAGCAAATTCTGTGCGGTTCACCGCGTTTTCCTGCGTTATTCCCTGCGGTATTTCGCGGTTTACCTCCGGTAATGTGCATCGCTTGTCTGCGGTTTTGCAGGGAAGTGATGTCATTACAGGAAGAGGAAGCCGTGCAGAGAGTAAACACACATACACATCACAGACACATAGAACACATCACAGACATAGAACACATAGACACAGACACATAGAACACACATAGAAAGAAAACGGAAATATAGAAAACAAAGAACGTGGGCTCCGCTGCATATTTACCTTCCAGCCGGGGTAAGCACACAGCGGCGGCCCGGTATTCTCAGGCTGGGGAGGGAGAGGGGCAGGGATAATGGCCCCCGCCTCACTCCCCCTCTGGCAGCCGAGAATATCAGCCGCAGCTGCCCCGGGACTGTCGCATGCATTATGCGGCAATACCGGAGTGTCCTCGGCTCTTCCTGCAGCCGTGTAGCAGTGGCAGCAAGGTAATACAAGGGGTTAATGGTGATGGGGGACCACCGCCATTAACCCCAGGCTTGATCATGGCAGCGTCTATGTGACAGCTGGCATGATCAACCCGTAAGTAAAGTGAATAAAACACAGACACCGAAAAATCCTTTATTTTAAATAAAACAAACAAGCTTCGTTCACCATTTTATTAACCCCCCCCAAACAAAGCTCCGGCGTAATCCATAGGTCCGACATAATCCACAGCTCCGGCTCCGGCGTCCTGCACTGCTGACATCCAGCCGCGACTGTCACAGACACAGCGCTGAATGAAAGCAGCAGACAGCAGAGGTAATTACCGGTCATTTCCCACGGCCGGTAATGTGAACTCACTGCCGACCGTGGGAAATGCAGCAATCTGTCATCTATCTATCCCTCTATCTATCCCTCTATCTGTCTGTCTATCTATCTATCCCTCTATCTATTCTTCTGTCTCTCTACTATCTCAGAATTAAATGACTTTTTTTTTTTTTTTTTTTTCAATGTGCTTTATTGCATTGAATGCAATAAAGCACATCCCAACCCGCACGCGGCAAAACCGCGGCAATACCGCGAATAATACCGCGGTAAAACCGCAGCAAACCGCGGCAAACCGCATGCGGTTTTCGGGTGCGGTTTCCCGCGGTTTTTTTACCGCGGGTGCGGTAATCTTTGAGGGCATGCGGAATTTTCTCAAGAAAATTCCATTTCCCAGTGCGCACAGAGCCTAATTGTTCTATTTGCTGATATTTTCTCTACAGAGCTCGGTATCGCAGATAATGAAGAGGATGCTGCCCCCATAGTGCTGTAGCCTCTTCAAATTGCTGATGGGCAAATCAGATTTTTTTTCACCAATTTCTGAGACCCATAATTTAACTTTTTTTTTGAAAGGGTAAATGGAAGGAAGCTGTAGTTTTCACTAATACTAATTTTGGGTGCATACCACTTAGGGAATGCGCAATGACATTTTTGGGGGCAGATCCCACCATGGAAACCACTATGAAAAATACTCGAATGAACATCTGCATCTATTGCTGTGCACAGGTTCAGGCTTTTCAGCATCTTTTAACCACTTCAGGTTTCTAAAACCACCAAGCAGTTATAAGGAGTGACCGCTCCATTCTTCTGGTGTTTACCACTTGGAAGACGCTCTGTACTTTACAATGCAGATAAATGGGAAGGCTCAAAAGATGCCAAGATGTCTTTTGTTGCTTTTTACCATCACTTTTTCTTAAGGCCGCTTTACACGCTGCGATCTCGCTACCGAGATCGCTAGCGTGCGTATTCGCCCCCCATCGTTTGTTCGTCACTGGCAAATCGCTGCCCGTGGTGCACAAAATCGCACGGACCCGTCACACTACTTACTTGCCTTGCGTCGTCGCTGTGACCGGCGAACTGCCTCCTTTCTAAGGGGGCTGTTCGTTCGGCATCACAGCAACGTCACTAAGCGGCCACCCAATCGAAGCAGAGGGGCAGAGATGAGCGGGACGAATATCCCTCCCACCTTCTTCCTTCCTCATTGCCGGCGGCCGCAGGTAACGTGAGGTTCCTTGTTCCTGTGGTGTCACACATAGCGATGTGTGCTGCCGCAGGAACGACGAACAACATCGTACCTGCAGCAGCAACGATAATTGGGAATAGGGGAGCATGTCAACGATTAGCGATTTTGCACGTGTTTGCGATGATTTTCGATCGCACGTAGGTGTCACACGCAACGACATCGCTAACGCGGCCGAATGTGCGTCACGAATTCCGTGACCCCAACGACATCGCTTTAGCAATGTCGCAGCGTGTAAAGCAGGCTTTAGAAGCGCAGTAAAAAATGGGACAAAAACAATGAGAAAACACAAAAAAAACCCCAAAGATGGTCAAAAAAACAGAAAAAATGCCTAGGAAACTACTGTAAAACACAGGAGATGAGTCAGGAAAATAACACCATGGTTTTCAGCATATTCTGCTTCAGAAGCTTTGTGGTTCTGCTGGAGTTTAAAATACCTTGTGTGCACGTACCCTTAAAATGGTTTTGAAAACCCATTCCCTGGATTGTTTGTTTGAAAATAATCTGCTTTATTCACTGTCCCCAGTTCTGCTATTGTCTGCAACACTGATGTCACGTTACAATGACAGCGTTGCAACTAATCAATTATAGACAGCAGACACAACAGCAGTTTATAATTTTTATAACAAAAAGGAAGCATCAGACATCAAGAGGATGTGAGCAGTTAAGCGGGCTTTACACACAGCGACATCACTAGCAATGTCGCTGGTGAAAGCACCCGCCCCAGTCGGTTGTGCGTCACGGGCAAATCGCTGCCCATGGTGCACAACATCGCTAACACCTGTCACACGGACTTACCTGCCTAGCGACGTCACTGTTGCCGCCGAACCGCCTCCTTTCTAAGGGGGCGGTTTGTGCGGCGTCACTAAGCGGCCGCTTAATAGAAGCGGAGGGGCGGAGATGAGCGGCCGAGCATCCCACCCAACTCCTTCCTTCCTCATTGCGGGCGGCCGCAAGTACAGTGATGTTCCTCGTTCCTGCGGTATCACACATAGTGGTGTGTGCTGCCCAGGAACGACGAACAATCTGCGTCCTGCAACAGCAACGATAATCGGGATTAGAACGACCGGACAACGATCAACGATTAGGTGAGTAATTTTAATCATTTAACGGTCGTTCGTGCGTTTCACACGCAACGACGTCGCTAACGAGGTCGGATGTGCGTCATGAATTCCGTGACCCCAACGGCATCTCGTTAGCGATGTCGTTGCGTGTAAAGCCCGCTTTAGTATCATGTTAGGGGTAATTACATGAATACATCACTAGAACCACCATCAGTACATTAATGCATCCCTGGAATAAAGTTTTAAGGATTTAATGAGGATTTGGTGAGATTATGCTCAGTTTCTGCTGAAAAAATAAATATGAACATACGCTAATTTACACTGTCTTTGGATAAGAATCTCTCCAAATTCTCCTCATAATCTCAAAACAAAGTTTTGAATATTTTTACATTTTAACTTAGCCATGAAGCTTTTTTTTGGATTGTTTAATGTGTACAAGATCAGATTCACTGTCATTACATAAGTGCAGCACCAGAACCACCATCCGTACATAAATACAGCACCAGAATCAGCGTCAGTACATGAATGCAGCTCAAGAACCACCATCAGTACATAAATGCAGCACATGAATCGTCAGCACATGAATGCAGCACCAGAACCAAGGTCAGCACATGAATGCACAGCCAGAACCACCCTCGGCACATGAATACAAAGCCAGAATCAGGGTCAGCATATGAATACAAAGCTAGAACTAAGGTCATCCCATGATTGCAACGCCACAAGCACCGTTAGCACATGAATGCAAAGCCAGAACCAAGGTCAGCACATGAATCCAAAGCCAGAACCACCGTCAGCACATGAATGCAGAGTCAGAATTACCATCAGAACATGAATAAATAACCAAGCTTAGCCCCATGTACAATTGTATTGTACAAACATACAACTTCCAGGTTGTCCCGAAAAATGGTAAGGAGATGCTGGGAGTGGTTATGAGGCATCATCAGACTGCAGGGCATACAAGAACCACAGTACTGATGAGATTCATGCAGGTACCTTATAGGTGATGTCAACTCAAATCAGAGTTGTTCCCGTGCCGTGTGTCTCCATGTAGTAAAGACGCCATGATGAGATGTCACGCGCAAAGGTCATGTGTCATGTGTCCATATTTCCCTTTTCTCCACCTTCCACAGCACTTCCCAACATGGCACTCTTACAAATAAAAGTATCATTATACTTCCCCATAAATGTCTCCAATTCTGCACTCCTGAAAAAATAATTGCAGTGCTTCCTTCACAAAATATCCCCTCCACAAACTGAACCACTCCATCATATTCCCCCACAGGCTGCCCCTCTTCATCATATTCCCCCCACGCTGCCCCTCTCCATCATATTCCCCCCAGGCTGCCCCTCTCCATCATATCCCCCCCGCCAGGCTGCCCCTCTCCACCACATTCCCCCCCACCAGGCTGCCCCTCTCCATCATATTCCTCCACACCAGGCTGCCCCCTCTCCACCATATTCCCCCCCGCCAGGCTGCCCCTCTCCATCATATTTTCCCCCGCCAGGCTGCCCTCTCCAATATATTCCCTCCCCTGCCAGGCAGCCCCTCTCCATCATATTCCCCCCCCCAGGCTGCCCCTGTCTATCATATTACCCCCAGGCTGCTACTCTCCATCATATTCCTCCCAGGCTGCCCCTCTCCATCATATTTCCCCCTAGCCTTGCTCTCTCCATCATATCCCCCCCACAGCTGCCCTTCTCCATCATATCCTTGCTTCTCTCTCTCACACACACACACACACAACACACACACACACAGTTCCTCTCCACAATATTTCTCCCCACACTGCTCCAGTACAAAATCCACCCCCTTACAGACACATATTGCCCATCCATATAAAGTACTCCCTCCACTTTCTCTTGCAAAGCTGTGACCCCTTTCACCCATCTTGTGCCCTAATTCCCTCCCCTCTTGTCCACATTGATAAAACTTTTCATCTTCGGCTCCGTGGAGCACTTACCAGTACCCAGGGCCGAACTGGGACTAAAATTCAGCCCTGGCATTTAGGGGTACGCAGGCCCACTTTTTGCATGGTGAATGTCTAATATCTTAGATTGTGTAACACAACCATATAACATATAGTCACGGCTGCGTCCAGTATTACAGCTCAGGCGTATTTATTGCTCTTACTAGCAGGACCTGGTGAAGCCATTATTTTCCCTACAGAGCTGGGTCTCGCAGATAATGAAGAGGATGCTGCTCTCCACATAATGCTGCATCGTCATCACATAGCTTATTGGGCAGGGATACAAAATCAGATCCCCCTGAACTACCATAATTTTTTCGGACTATAAGACGCACCGGACCATAAGACGCACCCTGGTTTTAGAGGAGGAAAATAGGAGAATAAAATTTTAAGCAAAAAATGTAGTCATGACACACTGTTATGGGGCGAGGATCTGCTGCTGACACTGTTATGGGGGTAATGTCCCAAAATTCTCTGCTAAGGTACCCCATCCTGGAAATGATCCTCCTGCCTTGTATATGTACCCCATCCTGGTATATGCCCTTATCTTGCTATTTACTGGCATCCTGCTATATACTCCCATCCTGCTATATACTGCCATCCTGCTATATACTGCCATCCTGCTATATGCCTCCATCCTGATATATACGGTCATCCTGGTATATACCGCCATCCATCCTGCTATATACCCCATCTATCCTGCTATATGGCCCCATCCTGCTATATACACCCATCCTGCTATATACCCCCATCCTGGTATATGGCATGTATTCTGTATCACACACACAAAAAAAATGTTTATACTCACCTTTCCTCGCTCCATGCAGCATTGCTTCTCCCCCTGTCTGTGGTGGCAGCAGCGCCACTGGAGTGTGGATTCGTTACCGGTCACTTCCCTGCAGCATTACGATGTCCTCCCGTCTGCTGGTCAGCTGACCTGCATGACTAGCAGCGCGCACAGCGATGACGTCATCGCTGTGTTCACCGCTCTCTACACAGATCAGCTGACCGGCAGACGGGAGGACATCGCGAAGCTGCAGGGGAACGGTGAGTATGCCATACTGATTCACTGCACCCCGCGCTGATGATGATGCGCGGGGGGCAGTGAATACAGCCGCACATGATAACTCCAGGCTGTAGTTGTCAGGGGTGATCACAGCCGGCTGTTTAATATGCGTGCACCTCCCCGCCCATCATCCCGCCCACCTGTCAGCGCCGGCTTCAGCGCTGAGAGATGATGGGCGGGAGGATGGGCATTCATATGTAATGAGCGGGCCCACGTGGTCACGCCAGGCACTGCTACAGCCTGCTCGTGCCGCCGATGACCCGCTCCACCGCATCACCCTCATTCCCAGCAGCAGCCCTATATTCAGACGATTAGACGCACCTCCCACTTTCCCCCAACATTTTAAGGGGAAAAAAGTGCGTCTTATGGTCCGAAAAATACGGTAATATTGATGACCTATTCTACAGATAGGTGATCAGGGACGCTGTTGTTTTCACTGGTAATAATTTTGGACACTTACCACTTAGGGAATGTGCAATGACATTTTTGGGGGGCAGATCCCACCATGGAAACTACTATGAAAAATACTCGAATCACCATATGCAGCTATTTGCTGTGCACAGGTTCAGGCTTTTGAGCATCTTTTACCCACTTCAGGTTTCTAAAACCACCAAGTGAATAAAAGAAGTGACCGCTTCATTCTTCTGGTGTTTTCCACTCAGAAAACGTTCTGTATTTTACAATGCAAATCAATAGGAAGGCTCGGAAGATGCCGGAATCTACAACTCCCAGCTTGTCCTTAACAATGGTGAGGAAATGCTGGGAGTTGTTGTTATCAGACTGCGGACCATACAGGAACCACAATACTGATAAGACGCAGGCAATATCACAAATAATCATTTACATCCAGGTACCTTTATAGGTGACATCTTCTGAGTCAATCTCATCCCTTTTGTCTCCATGCAGTACAGATGCCATGATGAGGTTTCGTGCCCACTGCTCGTCTCTGAAGCCCTCCCTCTTTATTCTTCAGCAGCACTTCCCCACACAGCACCTTTAAAAATATAAGTATTATACTGCCCCAGAAATATAAATATCTCCCATGCTGTGCCCCTGAATAAATAATTGCTGTGCTTTCTTCACAAAATATCCCCCCACACTGCCCTTATCCAAAATACCTCCCACACTGCCTCTCTCCTTAATATAACCCCACGCTGCCTCTTTCCATAATGTCCCCATACACAGCTTCTCTCCATAATGTCCCCTCCACACTGCTCTTTGTAATATACCCCCACACTGCCCTTATCCAAAATACCTCCCACACTGTCTCTCTCCTTAATATACCCCCACGCTGCCTCTTTCCATAATGTCCCCATACACGGCTTCTCTCCATAATGTCCCCTCCACACTGCTCTTTGTAATATACCCCCACACTGCTTCTCTCCATAATATCCCACCATATTGCCCCTCTCTAAAATATTCCCCCTAAACTGCTCTTTTGTAACCTTCGCACACACGACACAATACAATGCACCCCATTACCTCTCCCCCACACACATAATGCACCCCTCATTACCCCATCCCATACACAATATAATGCACCCCCCATCACCCCTCCCTCCCACACACACACACACACACACACACAAACAAACACACACACTATACAATGCGCCCCCCATCACCCCCTACACAAACACACACACAATACAATCCACCCCTCAAACACACACACACACACACAATACACCCCCATCACCCCATCACCACACACACACACACACACACACTACAGTGCAATTACCGCATCACCCCCTCCACACCCACACACAATGCAATGCACCCCCCATCACTACACACACACATACACACAATACAATGCACCCCTATCACCACACACACACAATACAATGCACCCCCCCATCACCACACACACACTTACACACACAATACAATGCACCCCCCGTCACCACACACACACACACACACAATACAATGCATCACCGATTACCACACACACACACAATACAATGCACACCCAATCACCACTCACACACACAATACAATGCACCCCCCGTCACCACACACACACACACACACACAATACAATGCATCACCGATTACCACACACACACACAATACAATGCACACCCAATCACCACTCACACACACAATACAATGCACCCTCCATCACCACACACAAAAACAATGCACTCCCCATCATCACACACACTCGCGCCCCCCTCCCTCGGAATACAGTACCCCCCCTCCGCCTTTCGCAAAGCTGTGTTCCTTCACAAATGCTCCCCCATTATGTGCCCTCAGCTTCTCCCCACTCATCCCCATTAATTAAACCTGTCATCTTTGGCTCCTCCATGGAGCGCTTACCGCTGCCCAATGTGTCTGTGTCTTCCGCAGCACTGTGATGACGTCAGCAAGGTGCTGATCTCATCACGTTGCTACGCGTCAGGGGCGGGCCGCAGTCATGGCACTATACACTGTTCAAATGTATTTACATCTGAGAGACGCAAATACATTTGAATAGGAAGGAGGAAGCTGCGGTCACCGGTACCGCCACCGCCGCGCTCCTCAGCAGTGTGTGCATGCCGGGCACACTATCATACAGCAGGGTCGGCACAGCGCAGCACTGCCTTCTGGTCCTGCTACAGCTAGTGTGTGCCCGGCAAATAATGCTGCCTGGCTTGCACACTGCTGAGTAGAGCGGCGGTGACTGCAGATAGAGCGGCCCACTACAGGCACCGACCCACTACAGGGACCGGCCCATCTGGCATCTGCCAGAATTGCCCTATGGCCAGTCCGGGCCTGTAGTAGGGGCACATATATAAGATTATCTCAGCACAGTTTTTTTAAACACATCCAAATGTAGAAATTATTATTCCAAGATCTATTGATTAAAATAAACTTTGATTGAAAACACCATTAACAATAGGCAAGCCAATAGTAATTTCTTTATAATGATGCAGAGAAGGAAGGGAAGGGACTTCTCAACAGATACAACTTAGATGCATGCTACATAAACGGAGTGCAATTTCTGATCAGACAGCCTAACTGGATATCCATGAAGTTTAATTGACTTGGGTTTGAACTACGATGCTTAAGGATTTTCTGCCGATTTTTAAATAGTTTAGTTATACAAGTTACACTCATTATGATTGAATCAACAACATTTATTTTAAATTATTAAGGTCATCAAGCACTGTGTCTGTCCTGATACTGGATTGCATGTGGAGAATATGATTCTCTTTCTTACCACAAGAGGTCACTTTAGTACCAAACTCTTTTGTACTGTTTCCATCAAGATAATTTTTTGAATAAATACATAATGACAAAGAGAAAACATGAATCACATATACGAAACAAAAACGTGTAACCCTAGAAAAACAATAATAGTTTATTTTGCTGTGTAATTTCATGCATGTATATACTGCAATAAATTTCTGTGCATTAAAAGTTGCTTTCATATAGGTCAGCTTCTCTGATATCGTGGAGACAGGTTTCTCCTAAGCATCAGCGCTCCTGTGGTTTGTATATCACTGTAGATGTGCCTGTTAGTTCTAGATCAGTCGTGGACCCTGAAAATGGAACTTTCCACACATTTTGCATGAATCAATATTTCAGGCAAATCTAAGAAATTTTGTAATACAACTTTTTATCAATTAAATCATCGTCCTTCCCCACTTATCAGATACTTCTTCCCCTCTTCTGTCTCTTGAACTTATTATTAACGTAAAAAAATATATTGCTCAAATCCATCTTTCACAGACAAAATGCACCAACTCCCTGAGGTGTCGTGTGACACAGCCCATTATAATCTATAGAGATGAGAAGCAGGAAGAGTGAGGAGCAGGGACAGTAAACAGGCATAGGGAGAAATAGAAAGATTGAGTTGAGCTTTCTAACAAGTCATTTTTCTCAACCCAGAGCTGATCCATATGGAGATTGCGCCATCATATTATCATCATCACTGTCCCCATTGGGGATCCCAATCTAAATTCCCTATCAGTATGTCTTTGAAATGTGGGAGGAAACCGGAGAACCCGGAGGAAACCCACGCAAGCACGGGGAGAACGTACACACTACTGCTTGCAGATGTTGTCCTTGAGGGGATTTGAACTCAGGACCCCAGCACTGCAGAGTAATAGTGCTAAGCAGTTAGCCCAGATGCTGCATGTTCATGTTATAATTTTCCTTGTTCTTATTGGAATGTACATACCGTAGATTCAGACTGAACACAGCAAAGCCACGAAGGAGCACATATGCAATTAATGAATAAATACACATGTAAAGGAAAAGAAAATATGTGTTAAATATTAACAGCTATTTAAAATAGCCGGCATCTGCACTTTGTAATGACAAAGCATATCAATATGACTTCTGCATACTGTTTTTTTCCCCCAAACAATAAGATGAACCAGACCATAAGGCACACCTAGGTTTTAGAGGAGGAAAGTAGGAAAAAAAAATTACAGGGAAAAAATGTGATGATGATGCACTGGTAAGGGGGGGGGGTTGTTCTACTGCTGACTCTGTTATGGCTGGAATGTCCCCCAATTCTGTACTAATGTCCCAGATCCTGTGCCATTTCTAGTATATATGTATATTTGCTTTGGCAGTGTTTCAGCCCGGGACGCTATATCTGGCCACTCCTCCCTTTGTGCCTTGCCAGTTATATTCTGCCTTTGGTGTGTGTAGATGGCTCTGGTGAGTTCCTGATCTGTCCTACTGCATTTCTCTTATCCCCTTCCTGTGTCTTGTGAACATTGACTTCCTGGTCTGACTTCCGCCAGACCTGGGCAAGGGGCGGCCCGTGGGCTGGATTCGGCCCGCCTACGGTCTGTGACCGGCCCGCCCGTCTTAGCTGAGAGTTAGAGGCATGGCCTGATCTACAATTTTATGCCTCAGCCCCGCTCTCACTGCCGGGAGATATGTATCCAGCAGTGCAGTGATAAGCAGTGCCACATCCCCACCCACTCTGCCAGTCATGCCCCCTCTGGATGCTGGCCCCACTCTCTGAATGTATTCTATGACATCTATACTGGTAGCCATGCCCCTTTTGCTGTCGTACACGCCCCCTCGATGCTGGACACACACACACACTCCTCGGATGCCTTCCTTGTCTCCGCTTGCTTCTCTCTCGATGCTGGCCATGCCCCCTTTGCCTGCCCCTTCTACCCAGGATCCTCACATGTGACTGTCTCATTCCCACAGTGGCCACTTCAAAAATGTCTGTTCTGCAACTGAGATAATGTGCACCAGCAGCAGCAGGGAGAGTGCAGAGTGCCTGCAGGAGGGGAGAGCAGGGGAGCAGCACTTGTGTCTTCTCAGGTCCTCCCTGTGCCTGCAATAGAAGAGGCAGACACACGGGGACTCAGAAGGCAGCCAGGGGAGACCTAAGGCTCTGCTGCTGCAGTGGTGCCAGACTGTGTCCTCAGCGCCCCCAGAGCCAGTATGTATGCCCCACAGGCAGCCACTGTCAGTATGTATGCCCCACAGGTCACCACTGTCAGTATGTATGCCCCACAGGTCACCACTGTTAGTATGTATGCCCCACAGGCCACCAGGGCTAGTATGTATGCTCCACTGACCACCACTGTCAGTATGTATGCTCCACTGGCCACGACTGTCAGTATGTATGCCCCACATGCCACCAGGGCAAGTATGTATGCCACCAGGGCCAGTATGTATGCCCCACAGGCCACCACTGTCAGTATGTATGCCCTACAGGCCACTAGGGCCAGTATGCATGTCCCACAGGCCACCAGGGCCAGAATGTATGCTCCACTGGCCACCACTGTCAGTATATATGCTCCACTGGCCACCACTGTCAATATGTATGCTCCACTGACCACCACTGTCAATATGTATGCTCCACTGGCCACCACTGTCAGTATGTATGCTCCACTGGCCACCACTGTCAATATGTATGCTCCACTGACTACCACTGTCAATATGTATGCTCCACTGGCCACCACTGTCAATATGTATGCTCCACTGGCCACCACTGTCAGTATGTATGCTCCACTGGCCACCACTGTCAATATGTAAAATAAAAAAAAAAATTATTGATAAAGCAAAAGATAAAACTGATTTAAAATCGAGAAGTCAATATTTGGAGGATAAAATTCATATTGCTAAAAATAGTGATCTTAGTGATTCACAGGTAAAATTTTCCACCAGATTTAGCAAAGATTGTTATGATGTAGTTCACATCGTAAAAAGGTTCCTCCCAATACTGTCATTTGATCCAATTTTGAATAGAATTTTGGGACAAGGAGTGAAGTTTGTTTCTAGAAACAACATGTCTCTAGGAAATGTTTTGGCCCCCAGTGATCACAACACCAGATCTCATAGTGTTAAAATTTCAGACAAATGTATGTAGTTGCCCACCACAGGATCGGTCAAATGTGGCCAGAAAAATTGTGGTTTGTGCAAATATATACATAATACAAAAAGTTTTGTATCTTTTACAACTGGAAAAAAATATAATATAAATTCATTAATAAATTGTGGAACGTCTAATGTTATATATCTTTTGTCATGCGGCACATGTAAAAAACAATATGTTGGAAGCACTTTAAGAACTATGAGATGCCGTGTATCAGAGCATATACAGTTAGGTCCAGAAATATTTGGACAGTGACACAAGTTTTGTTATTTTAGCTGTTTACAAAAACATGTTCAGACATACAATTATATATATAATATGGGCTGAAAGTGCACACTCCCAGCTGCAATATGAGAGTTTTCACAACCAAATCGGAGAAAGGGTTTAGGAATCATAGCTCTGTAATGCATAGCCTCCTCTTTTTCAAGGGACCAAAAGTAATTGGACAAGGGACTCTAAGGGCTGCAATTAACTCTGAAGGTGTCTCCCTCGTTAACCTGTAATCAATGAAGTAGATAAAAGGTCTGGGGTTGATTACAGGTGTGTGGTTTTGCATTTGGAAGCTGTTGCTGTGACCAGACAACATGCGGTCTAAGGAACTCTCAATTGAGGTGAAGCAGAACATCCTGAGGCTGAAAAAAAAGAAAAAATCCATCAGAGAGATAGCAGACATGCTTGGAGTAGCAAAATCAACAGTCGGGTACATTCTGAGAAAAAAAGAATTGACTGGTGAGCTTGGGAACTCAAAAAGGCCTGGGCGTCCACGGATGACAACAGCGGTGGATGATCGCCGCATACTTTCTTTGGTGAAGAAGAACCCATTCACAACATCAACTGAAGTCCAGAACTCTCTCAGTGAAGTAGGTGTATCTGTCTCTAAGTCAACAGTAAAGAGAAGACTCCATGAAAGTAAATACAAAGGGTTCACATCTAGATGCAAACCATTCATCAATTACAAAAATAGACAGGCCAGAGTTAAATTTGCTGAAAAACACCTCATGAAGCCAGCTCAGTTCTGGAAAAGTATTCTATGGACAGATGAGATAAAGATCAACCTGTACCAGAATGATTGGAAGAAAAAAGTTTGGAGAAGAAAGGGAACTGCACATGATCCAAGGCACACCACATCCTCTGTAAAACATGGTGGAGGCAACGTGATGGTATGGGCATGCATGGCTTTCAATGGCACTGGGTCACTTGTGTTTATTGATGACATAACAGCAGACAAGAGTAGCCGGATGAATTCTGAAGTGTACCGGGATATACTTTCAGCCCAGATTCAGCCAAATGCCACAAAGGTGATCGGACGGTGCTTCATAGTACAGATGGACAATGACCCCAAGCATACAGCCAAAGCTACCCAGGAGTTCATGAGTGCAAAAAAGTGGAACCTTCTGCAATGGCCAAGTCAATCACCAGATCTTAACCCAATTGAGCATGCATTTCACTTGCTCAAATCCAGACTTAAGACGGAAAGACCCACAAACAAGCAAGACCTGAAGGCTGCGGCTGTAAAGGCCTGGCAAAGCATTAAGAAGGAGGAAACCCAGCGTTTGGTGATGTCCATGGGTTCCAGACTTAAGGCAGTGATTGCCTCCAAAGGATTCGCAACAAAATATTGAAAATAAAAATATTTTGTTTGGGTTTGATTTATTTGTCCAATTACTTTTGACCTCCTAAAATGTGGAGTGTTTGTAAAGAAATGTGTACAATTCCTACAATTTCTATCAGATATTTTTGTTCAAACCTTCAAATTCAACGTTACAATCTGCACTTGAATTCTGTTGTAGAGATTTCATTTCAAATCCAATGTGGTGGCATGCAGAGCCCAACTCGCGAAAATTGTGTCATTGTCCAAATATTTCTGGACCTAACTGTATATGATGCCACAAATAGTACAACCAGGAACCTGTCAGGGGCCTCTCAACATTTTTTTGAAGGAACATCATGGGAGTTGTAGTAGTTTGAAAGTGAATGCTATTGAAAGAGTTATTCTTCCCAAAAGGGGTGGTGATATAAAGAAATTGTTACGTTATCGAGAGGCAAAATGGATTTATTATATGCACACAAGATATCCAATGGGCATGAATTTGAAAAATGATCTATTATATTTGTATTGAATTGTCAGCCCTTTTTTTTTTTGTTTGTGGTTCATTAACATATGATGTCATTTCCTGATTCATTCTACCTTGCCTTTATAAGGAAATGTTTTATGTTAGTCTGTATAGGATTGTGAATAAGGAAGTATATTCCGAAACGCGTCCCTTGTCTGTATTTTAACTTCACCTTTTAACATGGATTAATAAAGCAAACAGAAGATTTTTATCCATTGGATGTCGTGCTGGATTTCCTTTTTTTGTATATCCTAGTGTCATGGCCATGATTCATTTTCCTTGCACCATCTTTGGACTTCATACATACTGGTGAGCTGGATTTGAGAATTTTTTTCTCTTTTTGATACTAGCCACTGTCAGTATGAATGCCCCACAGGCCACCAGGGCTAGTATGTATGCTCCACTGACCACCACTGTCAGTATGTATGCTCTACTGGCCACGACTGTCAGTATGTATGCCCCACATGCCACCAGGGCAAGTATGTATGCCACCAGGGCCAGTATGTATGCCCCACAGGCCACCACTGTCAGTATGTATGCCCCACAGGCCACTAGGGCCAGTATGTATGCCCCACAGGCCACCAGGGCCAGAATGTATGCTCCACTGGCCACCACTGTCAATATGTATGCTCCACTGGCCACCACTGTCAATATGTATGCTCCACTGGCCACCACTGTCAGTATGTATGCTCCACTGGCCACCACTGTCAGTATGTATGCTCCACTGGCCACCATTGTCAATATGTATGCTCCACTGGCCACCACTGTCAGTATGTATGCTCCACTGGCCACCACTGTCAGTATGTATGCTCCACTGGCCACCATTGTCAATATGTATGCTCCACTGACTACCACTGTCAATATGTATGCTCCACTGGCCACCACTGTCAGTATGTATGCTCCACTGGCCACCACTGTCAGTATGTATACTCCACTGGCCACCACTGTCAATATGTATGCTCCACTGGCCACCACTGTTAGTATGTATGCTCCACTGGTCACCACTGTCAGTATGTATGCTCCACTGGCCACCACGGTCAGTATGTATGCTCAACTGGCCACCAGGGCCAGTATGTATGCTCCACAGGTCCCAGTAATGTGTATGCTCCCACTGACGCTAGTAATGTGTATGCCCACCACTGACCTCCATATTTTCATTGAATCTTTGTATTGTTTAACTTACTGTTTGTTTATCAAGGGATAGTATATATACTATATACACAGTATTGGGTAGAACTGATTTATCATTAGTCTGGCCCTCTAAAACCATCCCAATTTCTCAGGGGAAAATTAATTGCTCACCCCTGACTTACGCTTTGGCCCAACCTGATTCTGTATTTCTCCTCTGACACCTCCGTTACTGACAGGATCTTGACCCCGTGACTTGTTTCTGACTACGTGTTTGATTGCTCCTCTGTACTTCGATTGACCTGTAGAATCCGTCCCGGCTTGTCTGACTATTCTATTACCACCTTGTGGTGACTTCTCTGTACTACTCCTGGGCAGGTTTATTCTGCTTTTTTTCTACTCTGCTGCCATCTAGTGAAGTTTGTATTGCACTTCCTCAGAACACCCAGTAGTACAGCGTGACACCTGGTATATATGTTCCCCATCCTGGGCTCCTTCCTAGTATAGTTAGTGTGACGGGGTGTACATCAGAGCAAAGAGAGACAACAGGCCGAGGATGATCCAACAGGTTTACTAACAGGAATACAGGAACAGCACACGACAAGTCCAAATAAAACAGATTCGGGGGCACCTCCCGATAATCCAAAGTGCCAGATCACAACGTAATAGTCCTTTTCAGAGTCCCAGAAATCCCACACAATCCACTGGACGGCGAGGTCTGTCCGCAGATTCAGATCTCGCTCCCTTCCTCTTCAAAAACTCAACTCCCAACTGCATTTAGAAACAGGAGTGTATTGTCTGAGCTCGTGGGCCCGCCCCTCAAGGGTAGGGGTCTATGCAATGGTTGGGCCCACTAGAAGATTCTAGAAGGTTGGCTCCGAGATGTCTACAGGTTTGTGTAGTTGGCGTTATCCACTGCTTACGAAACAATGAGAAGTTGCCCTGGCTGTGTGGACAAGAGATAATTGCATCATGGGCCCAGAGACACAGGAGATGGGGGGAAGGTATGGTTACTTACATCCCAAGACATTTCAAAGTGTTCAGTAAGTACAACCAAAGGAAAGTGACATCACATCCTGACATAGTATTACAGCAAATACAGTGAGAAGGTAAAATACATCATGACAGTTAGGTCCAGAAATATTTGGACAGTGACACAAGTTTTGTTATTTTAGCTGTTTACAAAAACATGTTCAGAAATACAATTATATATATAATATGGGCTGAAAGTGCACACTCCCAGCTGCAATATGAGAGTTTTCACATCCAAATCGGAGAAAGGGTTTAGGAATCCTAGCTCTGTAATGCATAGCCTCCTCTTTTTCAAGGGACCAAAAGTAATTGGACAAGGGACTCTAAGGGCTGCAATTAACTCTGAAGGCGTCTCCCTCGTTAACCTGTAATCAATGAAGTAGTTAAAAGGTCTGGGGTTGATTACAGGTGTGTGGTTTTGCATTTGGAAGCTGTTGCTGTGACCAGACAACATGCGGTCTAAGGAACTCTCAATTGAGGTGAAGCAGAACATCCTGAGGCTGAAAAAAAAAGAAAAAATCCATCAGAGAGATAGCAGACATGCTTGGAGTAGCAAAATCAACAGTCGGGTACATTCTGAGAAAAAAGGAATTGACTGGTGAGCTTGGGAACTCAAAAAGGCCTGGGCGTCCACGGATGACAACAGTGGTGGATGATCACCGCATACTTTCTTTGGTGAAGAAGAACCCGTTCACAACATCAACTGAAGTCCAGAACACTCTCAGTGAAGTAGGTGTATCTGTCTCTAAGTCAACAGTAAAGAGAAGACTCCATGAAAGTAAATACAAAGGGTTCACATCTAGATGCAAACCATTCATCAATTCCAAAAATAGACAGGCCAGAGTTAAATTTGCTGAAAAACACCTCATGAAGCCAGCTCAGTTCTGGAAAAGTATTCTATGGACAGATGAGACAAAGATCAACCTGTACCAGAATGATGGTTAGAAAAAAGTTTGGAGAAGAAAGGGAACGGCACATGATCCAAGGCACACCACATCCTCTGTAAAACATGGTGGAGGCAACGTGATGGCATGGGCATGCATGGCTTTCAATGGCACTGGGTCACTTGTGTTTATTGATGACATAACAGCAGACAAGAGTAGCCGGATGAATTCTGAAGTGTACCAGGATATGCTTTCAGCCCAGATTCAGCCAAATGCCGCAAAGTTGATCGGACGGCGCTTCATAGTACAGATGGACAATGACCCCAAGCATACAGCCAAAGCTACCCAGGAGTTCATGAGTGCAAAAAAGTGGAACATTCTGCAATGGCCAAGTCAATCACCAGATCTTAACCCAATTGAGCATGCATTTCACTTGCGCAAATCCAGACTTAAGACGGAAAGACCCACAAACAAGCAAGACCTGAAGGCTGCGGCTGTAAAGGCCTGGCAAAGCATTAAGAAGGAGGAAACCCAGCGTTTGGTGATGTCCATGGGTTCCAGACTTAAGGCAGTGATTGTCTCCAAAGGATTCGCAACAAAATATTGAAAATAAAAATATTTTGTTTGGGTTTGGTTTATTTGTCCAATTACTTTTGACCTCCTAAAATGTGGAGTGTTTGTAAAGAAATGTGTACAATTCCTACAATTTCTATCAGATATTTTTGTTCAAACCTTCAAATTAAATGTTACAATCTGCACTTGAATTCTGTTGTAGAGATTTCATTTCAAATCCAATGTGGTGGCATGCAGAGCCCAACTCGCGAAAATTGTGTCACTGTCCAAATATGTCTGGACCTAACTGTATATGCTCCCCATCCTGGTATATACAGTTAGGTTCAGAAATATTTGGACAGTGGCACAATTTTCGCGAGTTGGGCTCTGCATGCCACCACATTGGATTTGAAATGAAATCTCTACAACAGAATTCAAGTGCAGATTGTAACGTTGAATTTGAAGGTTTGAACAAAAATATCTGATAGAAATTGTAGGAATTGTACACATTTCTTTACAAACACTCCACATTTTAGGAGGTCAAAAGTAATTGGACAAATAAACCAAACCCAAACAAAATATTTTTATTTTCAATATTTTGTTGCGAATCCTTTGGAGGCAATCACTGCCTTAAGTCTGGAACCCATGGACATCACCAAACGCTGGGTTTCCTCCTTCTTAATGCTTTGCCAGGCCTTTACAGCCGCAGCCTTCAGGTCTTGCTTGTTTGTGGGTCTTTCCGTCTTAAGTCTGGATTTAAGCAAGTGAAATGCATGCTCAATTGGGTTAAGATCTGGTGATTGACTTGGCCATTGCAGAAGGTTCCACTTTTTTGCACTCATGAACTCCTGGGTAGCTTTGGCTGTATGCTTGGGGTCATTGTCCATCTGTACTATGAAGCGCCGTCCGATCAACTTTGCGGCATTTGGCTGAATCTGGGCTGAAAGTATATCCCGGTACACTTCAGAATTCATCCGGCTACTCTTGTCTGCTGTTATGTCATCAATAAACACAAGTGACCCAGTGCCATTGAAAGCCATGCATGCCCATACCATCACGTTGCCTCCACCATGTTTTACAGAGGATGTGGTGTGCCTTGGATCATGTGCCGTTCCCTTTCTTCTCCAAACTTTTTTCTTCCCATCATTCTGGTACAGGTTGATCTTTGTCTCATCTGTCCATAGAATACTTTTACAGAACTGAGCTGGCTTCATGAGGTGTTTTTCAGCAAATTTAACTCTGGCCTGTCTATTTTTGGAATTGATGAATGGTTTGCATCTAGATGTGAACCCTTTGTATTTACTTTCATGGAGTCTTCTCTTTACTGTTGACTTAGAGACAGATACACCTACTTCACTGAGAGTGTTCTGGACTTCAGTTGATGTTGTGAACGAGTTCTTCTTCACCAAAGTATGCGGCGATCATCCACCACTGTTGTCATCCGTGGACGCCCAGGCCTTTTTGAGTTCCCAAGCTCACCAGTCAATTCCTTTTTTCTCAGAATGTACCCGACTGTTGATTTTGCTACTCCAAGCATGTCTGCTATCTCTCTGATGGATTTTTTCTTTTTTTTCAGCCTCAGGATGTTCTGCTTCACCTCAATTGAGAGTTCCTTAGACCGCATGTTGTCTGGTCACAGCAACAGCTTCCAAATGCAAAACCACACACCTGTAATCAACCCCAGACCTTTTAACTACTTCATTGATTACAGGTTAACGAGGGAGACGCCTTCAGAGTTAATTGCAGCCCTTAGAGTCCCTTGTCCAATTACTTTTGGTCCCTTGAAAAAGAGGAGGCTATGCATTACAGAGCTAGGATTCCTAAACCCTTTCTCCGATTTGGATGTGAAAACTCTCATATTGCAGCTGGGAGTGTGCACTTTCAGCCCATATTATATATATATAATTGTATTTCTGAACATGTTTTTGTAAACAGCTAAAATAACAAAACTTGTGTCACTGTCCAAATATTTCTGGACCTAACTGTATATTCCCCATCCTGGTATACATGTTCCCCATCCCGGGCCCATCTTAGTATACATGTCCCTCATCTTGGTAAATATAAACTTTTATACTTTGCACCATATTTAATAAGCATTTTTTTTTTTTTAAATCTTTTATTGAAGTGTATCAACGAGACAGGATACATACAAAGTAAGTGCAATTGCACCATTACAATATAGACAATAAATCACTCAAAATAGACCGCCCAAGCTCGACAACACGTGTCTAAGTATCCTGCAGAACTAAACTCAAGGGCGAACATAGAAACATAAGTGTCTCATATAATGTGAACATAACAATCCCAGTATTTGCTACCGTATGCAGAAACTGTTTTTTATTGTAAATCTAAAATCATAGAATAGTGTAGTAAGAATTATAAAGGAGAGAAAAGAGAGACGGAAGGACAAAGAAAAGAAGAGAAGAGAAACAAAAAAAAAAAAAAAATAAAAAGGGGGAGGGGGAAGGGCGAGGATGGTGCCATGTATTATTTGACCATGAATGGAATGTCACTTTCCGAGGACCATGGAGAAATCAGAGGACTCTCTAAACATAATCCAATCCTGCCACGTGTGGAAAAACTGTTCAGATTCAGACTCACTGTGAGCCAATAATCTTTCCATTCTACAGATATAATCCATCTCTAGAGACCAGTCTCCAACGCCTGGGAATTATAGACTTGGTGGCAGAAAGACAATGTTTAAGTAGACCCCTTTTGATAGTCTTAAAGGACCCTGGGAGCATCGACAAAAGGGCAGTTTGAGGAGAAATGGGAGGTCGCTCACCTGAGATATGACTAACGATCTCGAAAACCTTACCCCATAGTTGGTGAATCGAAGGGCATTCCCACCATATGTGTAACATAGTACTTTTGGCTGTCTCACATCTCCAGCAATTGTCTGATGTGGTGGGATAGAACCTCCGTAGATCGGCGGGGCACCTATACCACCTAGTGAGAATTTTGTAGTTCCTTTCCTGAAGTTTACAAGCCATGGTGAGTTTATGTGCACATAAGAAGGCCTTCTCCCATTCGCGCTCTGGAAAGGAAACATTCAACTCTTTTTCCCATTCCCTGACAAACCACAAATCTTTAAGATCAGGTATAGATATGAGGATATTGTAAATTTGGGAAATCGTGTGTTGAGGAGTCGAGGTTTGGATCAGTAGTTTCTCAAAGGCAGAATGCGGAACTCTGATTCTGGTGATCGACAGGAAAGATGAAAGAAAGGATCTATATTGTAGGTAGGAGAACCATGGAACAGGGCAATCCGGACATAACGTTCTCAACTCTTGGAAAGAGGGGACAGCTAGAGAGCCAACGAGGGTCTGCTGAAGTCTCGTTTTGGAGTTACGGGACCAGATTAAAAATTTATCAACTCCCACTGCTAGAGGAAAGGCAGGGTTATCAAATAAAGGTGTCATCGGTCCAAGTTTGTCCGAGAGCTTATATTTAGCTACTGCTTTATCCCATACCCGAAGGAGATCCCTTATCAAAAAGGAGATAGAATCTCTAGCCAGACGCGTGTTTCTTGGGATCCATGGCAAGGATGATAGGCTCAAATCGGACAAAGAGGACTCTACAGCCATCCATCCCTTCTGGTCCGATCTGTGGAACCAATCTACCACCCTAGCCAAAACAGTGGCGATATAGTACAGGTGGAAGTTTGGTAACCCCGTTCCTCCTCTACTTTTGGGTCTGGTAAGAAATCTGTTCGCCAATCGCGGTTTGCTCGTTCTCCAAATAAACCGATTACATGCTTTGTTTAGAAGTTTTAAAAATGTGCTAGGAAGGATGACTGGCACCGCTTGAATTAACCCCTTAACGACCGCGGGCCATAAAATTACGTCCTAGCGGTCATAACGTTACTGCCCGCGGTCTGCCGGCAGCATCATGCTGCGATTGGCACACATCTCAGCTGATTTTCACAGCTGAGATGTGTGCCTGCTAGGCACGAGCAGAATCGTTATCTGCTCGTGCCGTTTAACCCCTTATATGGCGCTGTCAATATGTGACAGCGCCATTATAAGCGCGATCGCGGTAAACTTTTACTTACCGCCCGATACCGGAAGTCACGTGACGCGATCACGTGACTTCCAATAGTTGTCATGGTAGCACAGGGTCATGTGATGACTCCTGTACTACACCTGACTTGCTTTCACTTTCGCTGTGCCCGCTGCACAGTGAAAAAGAAAGAGAGCGTATCTGCTGTTTACAGCCTTGTAGCTGTGATCAGCAGATACTGCAGAGCGATCGGATTGCTGATCGCAATAGCCCCCTAGGGGGACTAGTAAAATAAAAAAAAAAGTTTTAAAAAATTAAAAAAAACCCCAAAAAACCTAAAAGTTAAAAAAATAAATAATATACACACATTTGGTATCGCCGCGTTCAGAAACGCCCGATCTATCAAAATATAAAATCAATTAATCTGATCAGTATACGGCGTAGCGGCAAAAAATTCCAAACGCCAAAATGACGTTTTTTTGTCGCCACAACTTTTGCGCAAAATGCAATAAGAGGCGATCAAAACGTGGCATCTGCGCAAAAATGGTACAGTTAAAAACGTCAGCTCGAGACACAAAAAATATGCCGTCACTGAGCCATAGATCCCAAAAAATGAGAACGCTACGGGTCACTGAATATGGCGTAAAACGTGCGCCACTTTTTTCGGACAAACTTCCGATTTTTTTTAACCCCTTATATAAATGTAAACCTATACATATTTGGTGTCTACGAACTCGCACTGACCTGAGGCATCACACCCACACATCAGTTTTACCATATAGTGAACACAGTGAATAAAATATCTTAAAAACCATAGTGCTATCGCACTTTTTTTTGCAATTTTTCTGCATTTGGAATTTTTTTTGCCGTTTTCCAGTACACTATATGGTAAAACTGATGGTTTCATTTAAAAGTACAGCTCGTTCCACAAAAAATGAGCCCTCACATGACCATATTGACTGAAAAATAAGTTACGTCTCTCAGAAAAAGAATGGCGAAAAAAAAAACGGAAAGCGAAAAATCGGCCGGTCGTGAAGGGGTTAATAAGAATTTTTGACAATTTCTGCTCATTGTCTGACAGTCATAGTCTTGCAGAAAAGGAGTATTGCATAACAGGAAAGGCAAGTGACCTACTATGCAACAATCAGCGACCGGAAAATGTGCCAAACTGGCACACATTTCTGGCACAAAATAAGTCAAATATGTAGTTTAAATTTAGAACATACAGTCCAAAAATACACCATATTTATTGAACAACATGAACCACTTTAATATATCTGGACCATTTTAACACTATCTAGTCTACATTTGGACAAAAAAAAATGCAGTGGAATAAACGAAAACAAAAAAAACAACAGATGTTGCTTTTAGGGTTAGTATGTCAGCACACAGAAGGCTAGAAGGAAATAGGGATGCAGGGCTCACTTTTGGAAGTTGTACAATGTATAGACACAACTTTATTGAATAACATGTAAGCAAAACTAAAAAAAATGTACGTGCACACCTGTTGATATAAGTGCCAAGTGTAGGTGCACATTCACATGTGGCCATTAAGACAAAAACCCAAGATAAAAACAAATGAGTAAATACCCTACAGTATGTAAATAAGCAGTAATAGTCACTCCCCTGTATCTACTAAGTACACAAAACTAAAGTAAAATGCAAGAAATGGGCTGTCTGGCACACCTGTTAATATAATCTCACACGTGTCACGATTGACAGACAAACCTGTGATGTCCGGCAGCAGGTCGCTGTGCTTACCTGCACAAACTGCTCCTTGATATTCCATCCTTTCCTCTGTAGTGTTGAGTTTTGTGTGTCTTCTCTGTCAGGGTTTACTGTTTCCCCTTTAGGACCCTACAGAGATATTTTCCTTTCAGCTGCTACCATTATTCCTCACCCTCTGTTTCTTTTTATGCCTGCATTTCCCCTTGGTAAGCTGCTGGTGATAGTTTCTATACGGTCCTGAATGCAAGCAGTTGGCTTGTAATCATCTGGAGAAACATTGTATGTTGCCGTTCCTCTTCCTAAGTCCTCAGTCAGTAGAAACTTATTGTTCTAAATTTTGTAGATGGGCAACCAACACCAAATGAAATGACCCATCCCAAAGAAGCCAATTTTGTTAGGGATTGTCAGAGAGGTTGAAATATGCTTTGGTTATTTATGAGACCACCAACTCCCTGGAGGCCAACATATCATTGGCTATACGTGTGGATAGACACATGGTGAGACCTGGAGACCCTATCTAGGGGCCTCACTCCATTACCGGTGGGGGGCAATCTGAGGGTGAACCATGACTCATGGGTTATAGGAGTCCATGCAGTTAGAGGGAGCTACTCCATTACATGTTTCCATTGAATTCTGCTGTAAAAAAGGGGTTGTTTTTTGTGGTACAAGGGGTCATTTTATTAGAGTCTGCTCCTCGGTTCCTAAGCAAAAAGGAACATCTGGGACTCTGTTGACCATTGATGGTGTGGAGGTGGACAATTGAGGTGTGTGTTTTTCCTCAACATGTAATTCTCGGTTTGTCCTTACAGCAGAGGTGGTGCTAAAGAGCAAGACTGAGAATATTTTTGTGTTCGTGAACAGTGGAGCAGGAGTCAGCATGGTGGATGCTCAGTTTGTAAGGATTTATTCATGGGATTGTTTTTAGTATGTTAACTAAACCAATCTCCATCTTTGCTATCGACTCAGCGCCACTTGTTCAGGGATGCCTTACGCAGATTGTACATGATATACGACTGAGGGCAGGACCCCTGAGTTTATGAAGTCATTTTCTGTTATGTCTTCGAGGGCCTTCCTATTCGTATCGTATTGATCTACCCTGGCTGGTGAAGCACAATTCAGTGTTGGACTGGCAATCCAGGGAAATTGTGGAGTGGGGAGAGTACTGTTCTGATAACTGCTTAAACACTTCCATCTCTGTGGTCTCTATGGCGACTTTACCAGCATTTTTATCAGGTTTTGAGGATGTGTTTTCAGAGAGCGGGTGTCAAGATTTGCCTCCCCATTGTGTATACGACTGCCCCTTAGGGGGGCTTTGCACGTTGCGACATCGCTAGCCGATTGTAACGATGCCGAGTGCAATAGTCCCCGCTTCCGTTGCAGATGCGATATCTTGTGATAGCTGCCGTAGCGAACATTATCGCTACGGCAGCTTCACACACACTTACCTGCCCTGCGACGTCGCTCTGGCCGGCGACCCTTCTCCTTCCTAAGGGGGCGGGTCGTGCGCCGCCACAGCGACATCACATGGCAGGCGGCCAATACAAGCGGAGGGGCGGAGATGAGCGGGACATAAACATCCCGCCCACCTCCTTCCTTATTGCAGGCGGGACGCAGGTAAGGAGATGTTCCTCGCTCCTGCGGCTTCATACACAGCAATGTGTGCTGCCGCAGGAACAAGGAACATCGTACCTGTCGCTGCAGCGAAATTATGGAAATGACCAACACTACACAGATCACCGATTTTCGACGCTTTTGCGATCGTTTATCGGTGCTTCTAGGCTTTACACGTTGCGATGTCATTACCGGCGCCAGATGTGCATCACTTTCGATTTGACCCCAACGAGATCGCAGTAGCGATGTCGCAACGTGCAAAGCCCCCCTAAGTCTGCTTCCTGAAGCAAAACTACCTAAGTGGAGTCTGTATAATCTTTCTGGTCTAGAGAGCCAAGCCATGAAAGATTATATTGCTGAGAGTCTTCAGAAGGGACATATCAGACCCTTCTCTTCGCCCTTGGGGACAGAGTTCTTCTTTGTTAAGACAAAAGATGGGGTTCTTCAACCTTGTTTTGATTTTTGGGAAGTGAATCAGATAACCATCCGTGACCCATATCCTCTTCCTCTGAGTCCAGATCTGTTCAACTAGATTGTTGGAGCTAAATGGTTCTCCAGGTTGAACTTAAGAGGAGCTTACAATTTGGTTAGACTCAGTGAAAGAAATTAATGGAAAATGGCTTTCAATACATCTGAGGGGCATTTCGAAAGTCTGGTCATGCCATTGGCCTTGCTAATGCTCCAGACAATTTCCAACATTTTGTGAATATTTTTCACCATTTGGTGGGCATATTTGTGGTATAATTGGACGATATCTTGATGTACTCACTCATTATGGAGACACATCAGGTACATGTGAAACAGGTATCACTATACAGATTTTAAGAGATAAAGTGTATGCCAAACTGGAGAAGTGTGTTTTCACTGTTCAAGAGGTGCATTTTTTGAGGTACCTGCTGTACTTGACTAAAATCATCCAGAAAACCTGAAAGCATTACAGCGCTTTCTAGGGTTTACAATTTTTTTTACCAGAAATGTATTCAAGATTATGTGGTAATTGTGAAACCTCTTACTTACATGATAAAAAAGGGGTTGGATTTCTCTAAATGGTTGGACTACGCAAAGCGGGCTTTTTTTCTCTATAAAGAGATGTTTTTCCACAGCATCTATACTCATCCAGCCAGATGTTTCACAGCCATTTATTGTAATGGTTAATGTATCTGAGGTGGGGGTTGGGGCTGTGTTATCACAAGGTCCATCACCTGGTAAATGGCGTCCATGTGCTTCCACCCCCAAATTGTCTTCAGCCAATAATAACTATAATGATAGCAATCGAGGACTGTTGGGAGATTAAATTAGCTTTTGAGGAATGGCGTAATTGGATGAAGGGAGCAGTTCATCCCAAACATACCATAAAAACCTGTCATATCTTGAATCTGCCAAACATCTCAACCCTAGGCTAGATGCTATTTATTTTTTACCAGGTTTACTTTTACTGTCATTTACTGTCCAGGGTTTAAAAATATCAAAGCAGATGCATTATCCTGGAGATTCCCGGGTGGAAGTGATTATGTGATCTCTACTGGCTAACACGGTACAAAGATATATTTTACTTGTATGTGAACCTTGTCTCTATTTTGCAGAAGGGGTGGTCATTTCGGTCTTGTGCCCGAACCTGGAGGGTGAGACTCAGGGGGATGCCCCGGACCTCCTGCCCTTCAGGAAGGTTGTTTGTGTGACTTAATTTGCGCAGCAACATAATTGGGGAACATTACAATACTGTACTTACGGATCATCCAGAGAGTAAAGCAACTGCAGACTTCCTTTCTTATCCTTTTTGGTGGCTGAGGTTGCATCAGGATGTAGTTGACCATGTGTCTGCTTGTAGTATTTGTGCACAAGGTAACACATAGTTGCCGTCCGGATCTCTTCTACCATTGGCTATCCCTAGTAGACTAGGGACACAATTATCCATGGATTTCATTACTGACCTACCTTTGCAGGAAAGACTGTGGTTTTAGTAGTTGTGGATTAGTAAACTGGTACATTTTATCGCATTATAGTCACTACCAAATGCCAAGACTCTGACTCAAGTATTCATCAAGAAAATTGTAATGCTTTATGTGGTTCTTTCCGATGTGGTCTCAGGTCGGTGAGCTCAGTTTGAGTGCAAATTTTGGAAAGCATTTTGTGCTGAATTGAGGGTGTAATTGTCTTTCTCTTCTGTCTTCCATCTTCAGTTGAATGGTCAGATTGAACACATAAATTAAAATTTGGAGACTTACCTTAGGTATTTTGTTTCTGAGAACCAGGATCATTGAGCATCTTACTTTCAATTGGCCGAATTTGCTATAAACAATTGTTGCCAGGAGTATACTGGCAAATCATCATTTTTTGGTGCATACGGATATCATCCACAATTTGGTACTGTTAGTAGTAGGGGTGCTTCAGGAGTTCCTGAGAAAAAGCATTTTGCCTCATCATTCTCTTCTGTATGGCAAGAGGCTCACAGTAATTTAAAGCTAATGGAAGACAGATACAAATGTATGGCTGTCAAGAAACGCTTGCTAGGTCTGGACCTAAGTGTGAAGGACTGTGTGGTTGTCTACCAGCCATATTAAGTTGAAAGTTCCTTCCCGGAAGCTGGGACCTAGGTTTATTGGTCCCTTTAAAGTAATCACCAATATTAACCCAGTACTGTTTCGCCTGGCGTTCTCAGTCTTTTAAGATCCACAATGTGTTCCACAGATCACTACTCAAGCTTTTATCAGTGGTTACCATACTTTCCTCCCCTAGACACAGGGTTTCCCTCTCCTCCCTTTTCGTCGTTCTCTCAGTATTTCCCCACACTTAGCGTGACATATAAGTGCTGTGGGGGGAGTTTTCATACTGTGGTGTTGGGATCATATTGCATGTGGGATCATACTTGATGGGGGTTGTTAGGGATCACACTGTGTTGGTGACAGTAGCAAGGGCATCATATTGTGTTGGGGGCTGTGAAGTCCTGCATACTGTGTGGGTAACTATATGACCACCATACTGTGTTGGGAACTGTGGGGGCATCAAACTGTGTGTAGTGGCTGGGGGACATCATACCGTTTTGGGGGACCTGTTGATCATCACATACAAAGGCTAAATATCTGGAGCAGTTGTGCATATCAATAGCGCAAAGCTTTTTTTCTTTTCACTTGTTGCATATATACTTTAGCATGATTAAGCATCCTTCTTGTTTTTTTGCGGTGCACCTCTTTTTTGTGTAGGAAATTATATCGTTTTGATCTGCTCAATAATAGACAATAAAATGTATATAAAATATGTTAATATTAATAATGAAGAGAATTAATGAAGAACTCCTAGCAACTTTTTTTCATTAAATGTGTGTACATGTATATACATGTATGTGTGATAATATACTCACTATACCCTACGGCAGCCTCGTTCTTCTCTACTACTCATTGATGTCACCGCTCTTCATACGGATGGGGTCATGCTGCACTCTTCGTGACCCAGAAGTCTCTTTTACAATAAAGGCCTATGGAGCACCAGGCCAAGGCTCCATAGGCTTTCATTGTAAAACTGACTTCAGGCTAGTGATGGGCAAATCCGGACTGTAAAATTTGGGATCTGTGTGTAATACCTAGTACGCCGGACACAAAGTTCTCAGGGAACTCCATGCAACTATCTGGGTCTGACGATCTGGATAATTTAAAAAAAAAAAAAGAAAAAAAAAAAATAGGAATAAGCAGGTGCGTTATATTTACAGAGTTTCCCGCACAGATGCAACACTACTTCTGGGGCCACTCATTACCCTCATACATATTCACTGCTTCCCCGCCCACCGGCAGTCCCGGCGTCTGTGATTGGTTGCAGTCAGACCGTGTCCCCACCCTGTGTGACAGTGTGTTTTACTGCTTGGAATCACACACGCTGTCATGTATCTATAGTGGTGTAAAAATAAATTAAAAAAATTAGCGTAGGGTCCCCCATATTATGAAACCCAGCAAAAATAAAGCATTCGGCTACAGGCTGCAGCCCCCTACGGTATGCTTATCTTGGCTGTGTATCAAAATAAAAGGGATCCCCATGCGGCTTTTTTTAATTATTTAAATTATCTAAGAAAACGGTGTGCAGTCTTCCCCCATCTGTAAGTGTAAGAAATCTGTAAGTGAACAGAAATAAATACACCAAAAAAATCCTTTATTTAAAATAAAATTTAAAAAACCCCCACCCTCTCTGACCCCTTTATTAACCCTTAAAAGACCCAGGTCCGACATAATACGATGATTCTATCTCTGTTACATCCTGCATTCGCAGCACGCAGGCAAAAAACATGACCATCTGATACAGCTAGAGATTGATCTTGCCGCAGCGGTGTCGTCACACTCCTTTTTTTCAATTATTACTTAAATATTTAAAAAAAAATAAAAAAGCCGCATGAGGTCACTTTTATTATGGTACACAGTAAAGATAACCACACAGCTGGGGGTTGCAGCCTGTAGCTGTATTCTTTATCTGTGATGGGTATCACAATATGGGGGGACCCTACAACAATTTTATTTATTTTTACACCGCCGTAGCTACACAAACAGTGTGTGTGATTCCAAGCAGTTACATACCCTGTCACACAGGGTGGGGGCACAGTCTGACTGCAACCAGAGACGCTGGGACAGCTGGTTGAAGGGGGAAGCAGTGAATATATGTGAGGGTAATGATTGGCCCCGGAAGTAGTGTTATTGCTGTGCGGTAAACTTGGTGAGTATAATGTGCCTGATCTAATTCCCCTAGCCCTTTTTACCATCATTTTAAAGCACAATATTCAGGTCCCCATAGACTTTAATGGGGATTGGCGTCCGGACATGTATTCGGGATTAATTCTGTATTGAACCGTTTTCTTTTAATTAAATATAAATAAATAAAAATCCGGTTGAACCCGCTGATCCCGAATATCGGTGGGTTCGCCCATCACTACTTCCGGCTCATAAATGTTGCATAGATCGAGCTGACTAGCAGGAACTGCGGTGACATCTCAAAGAAGCAGAGAAAACTGGTGCTGGATCATGGAAACAGTGGCGGTAGGTGAGTATATTATCACACCTACACTACATACATTAACTTAAATCGTTGGGTCATTACTTTTGCTTAATAAATGTACACACATTTAACAAATAAAAAAAAGTTAGTGGGAGTCTGTCTTTTTTTTTTTTTTTTTTAAATTCTTTATTTATACAGCAGACCCTTACAAACCATAAAGCAGTCCGTTGGCAAAATAGACAAAAACAGTTGAACAGAGATCAGGAGAATACATCTCAATACAAAATCACTAGCATCAGAGCCAACCCCACAAAATGTCGAACAGGTCCGTTCTTTTTCAATTTTTATCATAGATAAGAAAGAGAAGTACCAAAAAGGAGGCAAGAGTGCCTAAAGATCATTCGGACCTCTCTCAACAAGGAAGAGTTCCCACCAGCTGAGAGAAAAGAAAGGGGGAGGGATGTATAGAAAGAGTGGAAGGGGGGGGGATAGGGCAGAGCGGGGGAAGGTGAGAAAGAAGGAAGGGAGAGGGAAAGGAGGGAGAGAAAGGGGGAAAAAGATGGGAGAAGAGGAGAAGAAGGGGAGAGAATGTGAAGAGGAGAGAGAGAAGAGAAAGAGAAGGAAAAAAAAAAAAAAAAAAGGGGGAGGGAGGGGAGGGTTTGCCAGGGAGGAAAGGCCAATGACAGAGGCGAATTCGCTCCACCTACGCATCACGCAGACACGCAGAAGGAGGTCGTATTCATTGGAGAGCTTAAATTGCATCCAGGGAAGCCAGATCCCGTGGGAGCGCTCAAACCGATCATACAAGGAGGAGGTCAGTTCCTCCATCTGCAGAAGCTCATTGACCCTAGAGGCCCAGAGGGACAGAGCAGGGGGGGCGTCCGACTTCCACTTCAAGGGGATGCATGACCTGGCCGCCATCACCAGGAAGTGCAGAAGCGACTTTTTGTATGCAGAGACAGACATTCTCAGTTGGAGAAGGAACAACTCCGGACCCAAGGTCTGTGATGTTCCAGTCACATGTTTAATCACCTCCCCCACTCCGCTCCAGAACCCTCGGAGGGCCGGACACGACCAGAATATGTGTACAATGTCCCCCTCCGCCGTCCCACATCTCCAACAGCAAGGGTCTACACCTGGAAACATCTTGTGTACTCTGGTTGGGACCCTATACCACCTCGACAGAAGTTTATAATTGGATTCCTGAAGTCTGGAGCTTATGGAGGTCTTGTGGGCGAGCGCCAAAATTTTATTCCTTTGCGTGTCTGTCAGGGAAAGACCCAAGTCATGTTCCCAGTGTACGAGAAATGTGGGGGGGGGAGGTCGCCAGGGTCCGTCAACATCCTGTACACCAGGGAAAGAGAGTGCCGTAACACTCCCTCCCGGGTACACAGCGCTCCGTGGGGCGAGCTGTGTACTGTGAGTGGTCAGGGAGAGAACTGATGTAATGTCTAAGTTGCATAGACCTCCAGGTTCCCAACTGTCTCGGTGTCTCGCATGCTGTGAGTGCCCCGAGCGAGGGCCAGCCCCCGTCAGTTATTAGGTGACACGCCCTGAAGCGTCCCTCCTCTATCCAGCGGTGAAAGACGGGATCCGTCAGACTCGGGTAGAAGTCAGGGGAACCAATTATGGGTGAGAGAGGAGAGGGGACTGGGAGTAACAATCTGCGGACCTGTCCCAGGGAGCAGCACTCCAGAGTGGCGCCGATTGTAGGGTGATGCCTCAAGTTAGCGGGAAGAGGGCTCGATATCCACGGGGATGCGTTGAGACTGATCGCAGAGAAACTTTGTTCCAGTGCCACCCAGGGTTTCGTCTTGGCGTGGCGACACCAGTCGATAACCCTGACCATGTGTGAGGCCCAGCTGTACACCTTCAAGTCAGGGATTCCCATCCCCCCCCTCCTCTTAGGTCTGCACAGTAAGGAGCGGGAGATACGAGCTGGCTTGTTGTCCCAGATGAACTTGGTTTGTAGGGCGGCCAGTTCCTTAAAAAAGGAGCTGGGAATCCGTATTGGAAGAGCCTGGAGAAGGTAAAGGATGCGAGGGAGGACATTCATTTTAAAGATATCACATCTACCGAACCAGGTGAACCAGCCTTTCGCCCATCTCGTGCAATCCTCTCTGATAGTCCCAAGGAGGGGGAGAAAGTTTAGTTTGAAAAGCGAGTTAGTATCCGCCGCCAGCCGAACCCCCAAGTAACCAAGAGACCTGGATGCCCATTTAAAAAGCTAAAAGATGATTGAAGTGAGGCAACCATGCCCGGAGGCAGGTTCACATTCAGAGCTTCAGACTTGGTCATGTTTATTTTGAAATTGGATAGGCAAGAATAAATCTCGAATTCCCGGAGCAGATTGGGCAAGGAGACCAAGGGATTCGTGAGGAAAGATAAGAGGTCATCTGCGTAGGCTGCAATTTTGAATTCGTGAACCGTAGTGCGAGGACCCGTGATGTCACGATTTCTTCTAATATGGCACAGTAGGGGCTCAAGGGTCAAAACAAATATCAAAGGAGACAGGGGGCAACCCTGCCTGGTCCCGTTAGTTATCGGGAACCTGTCGGAAAGAAGGCCATTCACCCTGACCGCTGCGGTAGGACCACTGTAGAGAGAGCCAATCCAGTTCAACGTAGACCTTCCTAGCCCAGTCGCTCTCAAGGCCTCCGTCATGAAAACCCAATTAACACGATCGAAGGCCTTTTCGGCGTCTGTGGAAAGAAGCATCAACGGCAACTTTTCCATGCGGGCTTTATGAATCAGGTTTAGCGCCTTGGTCGTGTTGTCCCTGGCCTCCCTCCCAGAAACCCAACCTGGTCCGAGTGAATAAGGCCTCCCATCAAAGGAGAAAGCCTGTCCGCCAGGATCTTCGCAAAAAGCTTTAAGTCAGTGTTCAACAGGGAGATGGGTCGGTAACTTGCGCACTGAGAAGGGTCCTTGCTCTCTTTAGGGATGACGACTATGGTAGCCGACAAAGTGTCTTTAGGGATGGGGGACGAGCCACTCATTGCAACATTATTGAAGGCCTGAAGGAAGGGAGTATTTAGCATTGATCCCAACTTTTTGTAATAGGCTAGGGGGAGGCCGTCGGGGCCCGGGGCCTTTCCCGTTGGGGAGTTTTTGATAGCCTCAAGTAATTCTAATTCTGTAATAGGTCTCTCCAATCCTTCTGCATCCTCCGCGCGGAGCCCTTGCATTCCTGAATTACTAATATATTCCCTAATCCGCAGACGTAAGTCGGCTTGGGCTGAATTGGTTTTAACTCCATCAATAGAGTAGAGGGAGGCGTAGAAGTTACCAAAGGCCGTGGCGATATCCCTGGGCAGGGTCGCCATCCTCCCACCCGGGTTCTGGACCCGCTGGACATAACCCCGCGTTCTTTGTAAGCGTAGCGCTCTGGCCAGTGTTCTGCCGCTCTTATTTCCGAACTCATAAAAATGTTTCCTGCATTTAACCATGGCACCCTTTGCCTTATGAGTCAATAGGGTGCGCAGCTCTTCCCTTTTTTGGGTCAGTCGAGATCTGGACGCTGGGTCACAGGATCTCTTATGGAGGGCCTCTACTTGATGAATTTCGGAAAGAAGAGCCACTACCTTCGCTGCCCGTTCTTTTTTCAGACGCGAGCCATGCTTGATAAAAAGCCCCCGCACGACGCATTTGTGGGCTTCCCAGACCACATTTGGCGACACCTCCCCAGCTGTATTTTGCCCAAAGTATTCCGACAAAGCCGATTGGATCTCATCCATGACTATCGGGTCATTTAGTAGTGAGTTGTTCAAGATCCATTGGCACTGCCTGTCGACGGGATGGTCCAGGGCAAGCGAGGTCGTAATCAACGCATGGTCAGAGAAATAGATGCTTTCAATTGTCGCTGCACACAGGGCATGGAGGTCCCTATGACGGACGAAGATGTGGTCGAGACGGGAGTAACTATCATGAACGGGAGAGTAGAATGAATAGTCCTTATCTGCAGGATGGAGAAGCCTCCAGGTATCTATCAGCTGAAATTCGCGCAGTCCCCGTTTGATACGCTGTGTTGCCCTTTGTGGTAAACAAGAAGCTCCCCCAGAATTGTCAATTTTAGGGTTTAAGGTGAAATTAAAGTCCCCTCCTATCACTAAAGTGCCTTCAGCAAAGTCGTCTATTATGTCCAGGAAGCGTAGAAACTAGAGATGAGCGAACCGGTCCCGGTTCGGCTCGAGGCCGGTTCGCCGAACGGGGGTCCCGTTCGAGTTCGGTTCGTCGAACGTTCGACGAACCGAACTAGAACCTATAGGCTATAATGGGAGGCAATCACAAACACATAAAAATGCATGACAAATGTACACAAACAGTTAATAAACATTGCCATAACACTTACCGGTCCTCGCGATCCCTTCTGCACTCTGTCTCCTGCCGCTATTCCATCCGATGATCGCTGAATCCTCCCAGTGACCTGCACTGCCAGCAGAGATGCAGGACCTATCGTGACGTCAAAATAGCCATGTGACGAGTCACGTGGCTATTATCTCATTGGCTACAGACTGTTCACATGACTATGACACGTCATGTAGGACCTGCGAGTGCATCTCTCCGGTACACGGTGCACATATGTGTATCGCCGTGTACCGGCGACATGCTCTAGCACACGGTTGACTCCCCGTTCCGTTAGGGACCGGCTGACACAGCAGGTCATTAACGGAGATCACCGTTGCCATAGCAACGCAGTTAGCGGTGACGTCACCGCTAACCGCGGCTCCGAGAGCACCGTTGCTATGGTAACGCGTCTGTCAGCGTTACCGCTGTTACCGCTAGCAGCCAGCACTGATCACTCACGGAGTGAAGGCTGCACGCTGCTTCCCGATTGTAGTGATGATTGTAGTGAGGATGAGGTTCCCCAGCCCCAAGTGATGAGCTGGTGAATCTCATCCTTCCTCACTACAATCGTCACTACTACTACACTAGAAAGAAAGAAGACAGAAGAGCAGGATCGTGGAGGGCTGACAGGGGGTAATAAAGATGGAGTCTCTAATGTGTCTGTGTATTTATTTCTATTAAAGTATTTTTTCTCTGTGTGGTGTTTTTTTTAACCCTTTATTGGAGATTCTTAATGGCCGGGTCAAACGTGCCTGACATTAAGAATCTCTGGCTTAATACTGGCTAGTAAAACAAAGCCAGTATTAACTCATGATTACCCAACAAGCCACCCGGCTCCAGGGCTGTTGGAAGAGTTGGATACAGCGCCAGATGATGGCGCTTCTATGAGAGCGCCATTTTGTGGGACGGCTGCGGACTGAAATCTGCAGTAGAGGCGCCCAGAAACCTCGGGCTAACCTGTACTGCGGATTCCAATCCCCAGCTGCCTAGTTGTACCCGGCTGGACACAAAAATGGGGCGAAGCCCACGTCATTTGTTTTTTAATTATTTCATGAAATAAGTGAAATAATTAAAAAAAAACGGGCTTCCCTATATTTTTGGTTCCCAGCCAGGTACAAATAGGCAACTGGGGGTTGGAGGCAGCCTGTGGCTGCCAGCTGTACCTGGCTAGCACACAAAAATATGGCGAAGCCCACGTCATTTTTTTGGTGGGCAAAAAAATTCTGCATACAGTCCTGGATGGAGTATGCTGAGCCTTGTAGTTCTGCAGCTGCTGTCTGCTCTTCTCCATACAGACAGACAGCAGCTGCAGAACTACAAGGCTCAGCATACTCCATCCAGGACTGTATGCAGAAGTTTTTTGCCCCCTGAAAAAATTATGTGGGCTTCGTCATATTTTTGTATGCTAGCCAGGTACAGCAGGCAGGTACGGCTGCCCCCAACCCCCAGTTGCCTATTTGTACCCGGCTGGGAACCAAAAATAAAGGGAAGCCCTTTTTTTATTATTTCATGAATTTCATGAAATAATTAGAAAACAAATGACGTAGGCTTCGCCCCATTTTTGTGTCCAGCCAGGTACAACTAGGCAGCTGGGGATTGGAATCCGCACCACAGGTTGGCCTGAGCTTTCTGGGCCCCACTGCTGCGAATTGCAGTCTGCAGCCGCCTCAGAAAATGGCATTTTCATAGAAGCGCCATATTCTGGCGCTGTATCCAACTCTTCCAGCACCTGCCTGCTATACCTGGCTAGCATACAAAAATATGGCGAAGCTCACGTCCTTTTTTTGTAGTTTTTTGGCAAAAAAAATAAAAAATGCTTCCCTGGATTTTCCATTGCCAGTGAAGGTAACATCAAGCAGTGGGGGTTAGCAGCCAGTAGCTGCTTGGATTACCCTTAGCTAGCAATACAAAAAATGCAGCGGGAGCCCATATTTATTTTTTTTAATTATTTATTTAAATAACTAAAAATAAAATGGGCTTCCCTGTATTTTGATTGCTGGACATCACAGTGCTGTAAAAATAAATCTTTAAAAAAATGACGTAGCGCTCCGCGGTATTTTTGATTCTCAGCGCAGATAAAGCAGACAGCTATGGGTTGCCACCCCCATCTGCCTGCCGTTACCTTGGTTGGCAATCAAAATACAGGGAAGCCCATTAATTTTTTCTATTTAAAAAATAGTTAAAAAAAAAAATGACGTTGGGTCCCCCCATTTTTGATAGCCAGCTAGGGTAAAGCAGACGGCTGTAGCCTGAAAACCACAGCTGGCAGCTTTACCGTGGTTGGGGATCCAATGTGGAGGTCCCCTCAGGCTCTTTTTTATAATTATTTTATAAATATTAATAATTACACAATAAAAGTAGGGTCCCCCCCAAATTGGATCACCAGCCAAGGTAAAGCGGACAGCTGTGGTCTGGTATTCTCAGGGTGGGAAGGTCCATAGTTATTGGGCCTTCACAGCCTGAAAATAGCAGGCCGCAGGCACCCCAGACGTGGCGCATCCACTAGATGCGCCAATCCTGGCGCTTCACCCCAGCTCATCCCGTGCCCTGGTGCAGTGGCAAACGGGGTAATAAATCGGGTTGATACTAGCTGTAAAGTCACCTGAGATCAAGCCCAGCAGTTTATGATGTCATGGCGTCTATTAGATACCCAACATCATAAACTGTCAGTACTAACAAAAACAAAAAATCGACAAAAGAAATTTATTTGAAAAAACAGTCCCCAAAACATTTCCTCTTTCACCAATTTATTGTAAGAAAAAAAATAAAGGGGTCCCACGACGACTCTGAACCGTCTAGAATATGGGGGGGAGACACTCAGGGAACGTATCCCCCATTTTCTAGGAGTGCGGACCCTTCATGTGAGGAGTGTGGGTGCAATGAATCTGCACTCACTCTCCCCGGGTCCACAGCAGCAGAGTCCATGTCGTAATGGTTGCTACCAAAGCTGCAATGCCCTGCTCATGAGGTAAGGGCATGCTTAATCAGGAGAACTACTGTAGAGGAAGCTCTGCTCACTGGTATATAGGTGCTCAGAGGTAATAATAGATAAAATTAGTGAGTAACCTCGGCACTCTAAATCTCCCAGACTAAGTCAGTAAGTCACAATGGATAGTAATGCAAAATCACTCTTTGTTGGTCCGTATTAAGAAATTTTTTTTTTTCATAAGCATATATGTTTTTGTCCAAAACAAGTTACAAATGACGTTTCGGCCTGAGCCTTCGTCAGATTGGACTTATCTGCATGTAATCATGAAAAATGACAATAATCAGTATCACATAAGAGTGAGAGAACAATAACATAAACTCGAACAATGTAGAGGTACAATTGGGATGCAGCAAAAAAATTGCAACACAGCAAGAAAAGAAACACATGATACAAATGTCATAATACAGTACAAGGACAATATAGTAATGACAAATATGGGGTCAGAGTAGACTTAGACAGCTCTGGTACGAAAGAGATGTCAATCATAAAGTAACATGTGCAGTAGGTGTAGAGCTACAGTATGCATGGCAGAGCTAATGGGTAGACCGACCATAGAAAAAGAACGGAGAAAAAGTGGAGAATAAGTGGAGAAAAAGTGGAGAAAAAGTGGAGAAAAAGTGGAGAAAAAGTGGAGAAAAAGTGGAGAATAAATGGAGAAAAAGTGGAGAAAAAGTGGAGAAAAAGTGGAGAATAAGTGGAGAATAAGTGGAGAAAAAGTGGAGAAAAAGTGGAGAAAAAGTGGAGAAAAAGTGGAGAAAGAGTGGAGAAAAAGTGGAGAAAAAGTGGAGAATAAATGGAGAAAAAGTGGAGAAAAAGTGGAGAAAAAAATGGAGAAAAAGTGGAGAAAAAGTGGAGAATAAATGGAGAAAAAGTGGAGAAAAAGTGGAGAAAAAAATGGAGAAAAATTGGAGAAAAAGTGGAGAATAAGTGGAGAAAAAGTGGAGAAAAAGTGGAGAAAAAAATGGAGAAAAAGTGGAGAAAAAGTGGAGATAAGTGGAGAAAAAGTGGAGAAAAAGTGGAGACAAAAATGGAGAAAAAGTGGAGAAAAAGTGGAGAAAAAGTGGAGAATAAATGGAGAAAAAGTGGAGAAAAAGTGGAGAAAAAAATGGAGAAAAAGTGGAGAAAAAAATGGAGAAAAAGTGGAGAAAAAGTGGAGAAAAAAATGGAGAAAAAGTGGAGAAAAAGTGGAGAAAAAGGTGGAGAAAAAGTGGAGAATAAGTAGAGAAAAAAATGTAGAAAAAGTGGAGAAAAAAATGGAGAAAAAGTGGAGAAAAAAAATGGAGAAAAAGTAGAGAATAAGTGGAGAAAAAGTGGAGAAAAAGTGGAGAAAAAGTGGAGAAAAAGTGGAGAAAAAGTGGAGAAAAAAAATGGAGAAAAAGTGGAGAAAAAAATGGAGAAAAAGTGGAGAATAAGTGGAGAAAAAGTGGAGAAAGAGTGGAGAATAAGTGGAGAATAAGTGGAGAAAAAGTGGAGAATAAGTGGAGAAAAAGTGGAGAAAAAAATGGAGAAAAAGTGGAGAAAAAATGGAGAAAAAAATGTAGAAAAAGTGGAGAAAAAGTGGAGAAAAAGGTGGAGAAAAAGTGGAGAATAAGTGGAGAAAAAAATGTAGAAAAAGTGGAGAAAAAAATGGAGAAAAAGTGGAGAAAAAGTGGAGAACAAAATGGAGAAAAAGTGGAGAAAAAGTGGAGAAAAAGTGGAGAAAAAGTAGAGAAAAAAAATGGAGAAAAAGTGGAGAATAAGTGGAGAAAAAGTGGAGAAAAAGTGAAGAAAAAAATGGAGAAAAAGTGGAGAAAAAGTGGAGAATAAGTGGAGAAAAAGTGGAGAAAAAAATGGAGAAAAAGTGGAGAAAAAGTGGAGAATAAGTGGAGAAAAAGTGGAGAATAAGTGGAGAAAAAATTTTAGAAAAAGTGGAGAATAAGTGGAGAATAAGTGGAGAAAAAGTGGAGAAAAAGTGGAGAAAAAAATGGAGAAAAAGTGGAGAAAAAGTGGAGAATAAATGGAGAAAAAGTGGAGAAAAAAAATGGAGAAAAAGTGGAGAAAAAGTGGAGAATAAGTGGAGAAAAAGTGGTGAATAAGTGGAGAAAAAGTGGAGAAAAAGTGGAGAAAAAAATGGAGAAAAAGTGGAGAATAAGTGGAGAAAAAGTGGAGAAAAAGTGGAGAATAAGTGGAGAAAAAGTGGAGAATAAGTGGAGAAAAAATGGAGAATAAGTGGAGAATAAGTGGAGAAAAAGTGGAGAAAAAGTAGAGAAAAATATGGAGAAAAAGTGGAGAAAAAGTGGAGAATAAGTGGAGAAAAAGTGGAGAAAAAGTGGAGAAAAAAATGGAGAAAAAGTGGAGAAAAAGTGGAGATAAGTGGAGAAAAAGTGGAGAAAAAGTGGAGAAAAAAATGGAGAAAAAGTGGAGAAAAAGTGGAGAAAAAGTGGAGAAAAAAATGGAGAAAAAGTGGAGAAAAAGTGGAGAATAAGTGGAGAAAAAGTGGAGAAAAAAAATGGAGAAAAAGTGGAGAAAAAGTGGAGAATAAGTGGAGAAAAAGTGGAGAAAAAGTGGAGAAAAAATTTTAGAAAAAGTGGAGAAAAAGTGGAGATAAGTGGAGAAAAAGTGGAGAAAAAGTGGAGAAAAAAATGGAGAAAAAGTGGAGAAAAAGTGGAGAATAAATGGAGAAAAAGTGGAGAAAAAGTGGAGAAAAAATGGAGAAAAAAATGGAGAAAAAGTGGAGAAAAAGTGGAGAATAAGTGGAGAAAAAGTGGAGAAAAAGTGGAGAAAAAAATGGAGAAAAAGTGGAGAAAAAGTGGAGATAAGTGGAGAAAAAGTGGAGAAAAAGTGGAGAAAAAAATGGAGAAAAAGTGGAGAAAAAGTGGAGAAAAAGTGGAGAAAAAAATGGAGAAAAAGTGGAGAAAAAGTGGAGAATAAGTGGAGAAAAAGTGGAGAAAAAAAATGGAGAAAAAGTGGAGAAAAAGTGGAGAATAAGTGGAGAAAAAGTGGAGAAAAAGTGGAGAAAAAATTTTAGAAAAAGTGGAGAAAAAGTGGAGATAAGTGGAGAAAAAGTGGAGAAAAAGTGGAGAAAAAAATGGAGAAAAAGTGGAGAAAAAGTGGAGAATAAATGGAGAAAAAGTGGAGAAAAAAATGGAGAAAAAGTGGAGAAAAAAATGGAGAAAAAGTGGAGAAAAAGTGGAGAAAAAAATGGAGAAAAAGTGGAGAAAAAGTGGAGAAAAAGGTGGAGAAAAAGTGGAGAATAAGTAGAGAAAAAAATGTAGAAAAAGTGGAGAAAAAAATGGAGAAAAAGTGGAGAAAAAAAATGGAGAAAAAGTAGAGAATAAGTGGAGAAAAAGTGGAGAAAAAGTGGAGAAAAAGTGGAGAAAAAGTGGAGAAAAAGTGGAGAAAAAAAATGGAGAAAAAGTGGAGAAAAAAATGGAGAAAAAGTGGAGAATAAGTGGAGAAAAAGTGGAGAAAGAGTGGAGAATAAGTGGAGAATAAGTGGAGAAAAAGTGGAGAATAAGTGGAGAAAAAGTGGAGAAAAAAATGGAGAAAAAGTGGAGAAAAAATGGAGAAAAAAATGTAGAAAAAGTGGAGAAAAAGTGGAGAAAAAGGTGGAGAAAAAGTGGAGAATAAGTGGAGAAAAAAATGTAGAAAAAGTGGAGAAAAAAATGGAGAAAAAGTGGAGAAAAAGTGGAGAACAAAATGGAGAAAAAGTGGAGAAAAAGTGGAGAAAAAGTGGAGAAAAAGTAGAGAAAAAAAATGGAGAAAAAGTGGAGAATAAGTGGAGAAAAAGTGGAGAAAAAGTGAAGAAAAAAATGGAGAAAAAGTGGAGAAAAAGTGGAGAATAAGTGGAGAAAAAGTGGAGAAAAAAATGGAGAAAAAGTGGAGAAAAAGTGGAGAATAAGTGGAGAAAAAGTGGAGAATAAGTGGAGAAAAAATTTTAGAAAAAGTGGAGAATAAGTGGAGAATAAGTGGAGAAAAAGTGGAGAAAAAGTGGAGAAAAAAATGGAGAAAAAGTGGAGAAAAAGTGGAGAATAAATGGAGAAAAAGTGGAGAAAAAAAATGGAGAAAAAGTGGAGAAAAAGTGGAGAATAAGTGGAGAAAAAGTGGTGAATAAGTGGAGAAAAAGTGGAGAAAAAGTGGAGAAAAAAATGGAGAAAAAGTGGAGAATAAGTGGAGAAAAAGTGGAGAAAAAGTGGAGAATAAGTGGAGAAAAAGTGGAGAATAAGTGGAGAAAAAATGGAGAATAAGTGGAGAATAAGTGGAGAAAAAGTGGAGAAAAAGTAGAGAAAAATATGGAGAAAAAGTGGAGAAAAAGTGGAGAATAAGTGGAGAAAAAGTGGAGAAAAAGTGGAGAAAAAAATGGAGAAAAAGTGGAGAAAAAGTGGAGATAAGTGGAGAAAAAGTGGAGAAAAAGTGGAGAAAAAAATGGAGAAAAAGTGGAGAAAAAGTGGAGAAAAAGTGGAGAAAAAAATGGAGAAAAAGTGGAGAAAAAGTGGAGAATAAGTGGAGAAAAAGTGGAGAAAAAAAATGGAGAAAAAGTGGAGAAAAAGTGGAGAATAAGTGGAGAAAAAGTGGAGAAAAAGTGGAGAAAAAATTTTAGAAAAAGTGGAGAAAAAGTGGAGATAAGTGGAGAAAAAGTGGAGAAAAAGTGGAGAAAAAAATGGAGAAAAAGTGGAGAAAAAGTGGAGAATAAATGGAGAAAAAGTGGAGAAAAAGTGGAGAAAAAATGGAGAAAAAAATGGAGAAAAAGTGGAGAAAAAGTGGAGAATAAGTGGAGAAAAAGTGGAGAAAAAGTGGAGAAAAAAATGGAGAAAAAGTGGAGAAAAAGTGGAGATAAGTGGAGAAAAAGTGGAGAAAAAGTGGAGAAAAAAATGGAGAAAAAGTGGAGAAAAAGTGGAGAAAAAGTGGAGAAAAAAATGGAGAAAAAGTGGAGAAAAAGTGGAGAATAAGTGGAGAAAAAGTGGAGAAAAAAAATGGAGAAAAAGTGGAGAAAAAGTGGAGAATAAGTGGAGAAAAAGTGGAGAAAAAGTGGAGAAAAAATTTTAGAAAAAGTGGAGAAAAAGTGGAGATAAGTGGAGAAAAAGTGGAGAAAAAGTGGAGAAAAAAATGGAGAAAAAGTGGAGAAAAAGTGGAGAATAAATGGAGAAAAAGTGGAGAAAAAAATGGAGAAAAAGTGGAGAAAAAGTGGAGAATAAGTGGAGAAAAAGTGGAGAAAAAGTGGAGAAAAAGTGGAGAAAAAGTGGAGAAAAAGTGGAGAAAAAGTGGAGAAAAAGTGGAGAAAAAGTGGAGAATAAATGGAGAAAAAGTGGAGAAAAAAATGGAGAAAAAGTGGAGAAAAAGTGGAGAATAAGTGGAGAAAAAGTGGTGAATAAGTGGAGAAAAAGTGGAGAAAAAGTGGAGAAAAAGTGGAGAAAAAGTGGAGAAAAATATGGAGAAAAAGTGGAGAAAAAGTGGAGAATAAGTGGAGAAAAAGTGGAGAAAAAGTAGAGAAAAAAATGGAGAAAAAGTGGAGAAAAAGTGGAGAATAAATGGAGAAAAAGTGGAGAAAAAAAATGGAGAAAAAGTGGAGAAAAAGTGGAGAATAAGTGGAGAAAAAGTGGAGAAAAAGTGGAGAAAAAAATGGAGAAAAAGTGGAGCAAAAGTGGAGATAAGTGGAGAAAAAGTGGAGAAAAAGTGGAGAAAAAAATGGAGAAAAAGTGGAGAAAAAGTGGAGAAAAAGTGGAGAAAAAGTGGAGAAAAAAATGGAGAAAAAGTGGAGAATAAGTGGAGAAAAAGTGGAGAAAAAGTGGAGAATAAGTGGAGAAAAAGTGGAGAAAAAGTGGAGAAAAATATGGAGAAAAAGTGGAGAAAAAGTGGAGAATAAGTGGAGAAAAAGTGGAGAAAAAGTGGAGAAAAAGTGGAGAAAAAAATGGAGAAAAAGTGGAGAAAAAGTGGAGATAAGTGGAGAAAAAGTGGAGAAAAAGTGGAGAAAAAAATGGAGAAAAAGTGGAGAAAAAGTGGAGAAAAAGTGGAGAAAAAGTGGAGAAAAAAATGGAGAAAAAGTGGAGAATAAGTGGAGAAAAAGTGGAGAAAAAAATAGAGAAAAAGTGGAGAAAAAGTGGAGAATAAGAGGAGAAAAAGTGGAGAAAAAGTGGAGAAAAAAATGGAGAAAAAGTGGAGAAAAAGTGGAGAATAAATGGAGAAAAAGTGGAGAAAAAATGGAGAAAAAAATGGAGAAAAAGTGGAGAAAAAATGGAGAAAAAGTGGAGAATAAGTGGAGAAAAAGTGGAGAAAAAGTGGAGAAAAAAATGGAGAAAAAGTGGAGAAAAAGTGGAGAATAAGTGGAGAAAAAGTGGAGAAAAAGTGGAGAAAAAAATGGAGAAAAAGTGGAGAAAAAGTGGAGAAAAAAATGTAGAAAAAGTGGAGAAAAAGTGGAGAATAAGTGGAGAAAAAGTGGAGAAAAAGTGGAGAAAAAAATGGAGAAAAAGTGGAGAAAAAGTGGAGAAAAAAATGTAGAAAAAGTGGAGAAAAAGTGGAGAAAAAGGTGGAGAAAAAGTGGAGAATAAGTGGAGAAAAAAATGTAGAAAAAAATGGAGAAAAAGTGGAGAAAAAGTGGAGAAAAAGTGGAGAAAAAGTGGAGAAAAAAATGGAGAAAAAGTGGAGAAAAAGTGGAGAAAAAAATGGAGAAAAAATGGAGAAAAAGTGGAGAAAAAGTGGAGAAAAAGTGGAGAAAAAAATGGAGAAAAAGTGGAGAAAAAGTGGAGAAAAAATGGAGAAAAAGTGGAGAAAAAGTGGAGAAAAAAATGGAGGAAAAAGTGGAGAAAAAGTGGAGAAAAAGTGGAGAAAAAGTGGAGAAAAAAATGGAGAAAAAGTGGAGAAAAAGTGGAGAAAAAGTGGAGAAAGAAATGTAGAAAAAGTGGAGAAACAATGAAGAAAAAGTGGAGAAAAAATTGAGAAAAAGTGGAGCATCCTTTGGTGCCTTTCATGTGGCACTAAGGGGTGCTTAGCTTTGTATTTAGCCAAAAAAATGAAAAAAAAATGACGTAGGGTTCCCCCTAGTTTTGTAGCCAGCTAGGGTAAAGCAGACGGCTGCAGCCTGCAGACCACAGCTGGCAACCTCACCTTGACTGGTAATCCAAAACTGAGGGCACCCCACGCTGTTATTTTAAATTAAATAAATAATTAAAAAAAAAACACGTAGGGGTCCCCCAAAGAAAAAGAAATGTAGAAAAAGTGGAGAAAAAATGGAGAAAGAGTGGAGAAAAAGTGGAGAAAAAGTGGAGAAAAAAATGGAGAAAAAGTGGAGAATTAATGGAGAAAAAGTGGAGAAAAAGTGGAGAAAAAAATGGAGAAAAAGTGGAGAAAAAAATGGAGAAAAAGTGGAGAATAAGTGGAGAAAAAGTGTAGAAAAAAATGGAGAAAAAGTGTAGAAAAAGTGTAGAAAAAATGGAGAAAAAATGGAGAAAAAGTGGAGAAAAAGGTGGAGAAAAAGTGGAGAATAAGTGGAGAAAGAAATGTAGAAAAAGTGGAGAAAAAATGGAGAAAAAAATGGAGAAAAAGTGGAGAAAAAGTGGAGAATAAGTGGAGAAAAAGTGGAGAAAAAGTGGAGAAAAAAAATGGAGAAAAAGTGGAGAATAAGTGGAGAAAAAGTGGTGAATAAGTGGAGAAAAAGTGGAGAAAAAGTGGAGATAAGTGGAGAAAAAGTGGAGAAAAAGTGGAGAAAAAAATGGAGAAAAAGTGGAGAAAAAGTGGAGAAAAAGTGGAGAAAAAGTGGAGAAAAAGTGGAGAATAAATGGAGAAAAAGTGGAGATAAGTGGAGAAAAAGTGGAGAAAAAGTGGAGAAAAAAATGGAGAAAAAGTGGAGAAAAAGTGGAGAAAAAGTGGAGAAAAAGTGGAGAAAAAAATGGAGAAAAAGTGGAGAATAAGTGGAGAAAAAGTGGAGAAAAAAATGGAGAGAAAGTGGAGAAAAAGTGGAGAATAAGTGGAGAAAAAGTGGAGAAAAAGTGGAGAAAAAGTGGAGAAAAATATGGAGAAAAAGTGGAGAAAAGAAGGGAATTTTGTTACTTACCGTAAATTCCTTTTCTTCTAGCTCTTATTGGGAGACCCAGACGATTGGGGTATAGCTACTGCCCTCTGGAGGCCACACAAAGCACTACATTAAAAGTGCAAGGCCCCTCCCCCTCTGGCTATACCCCCCCGTGGTATCACGGGTTCTCCAGTTTTAGTGCCAAAGCAAGAAGGAGGAAGCCAATAACTGGTTTAAACAAATTAACTCCGAATAACATCGGAGAACTGAAAAACCGTTCAACATGAACAACATGTGTACCCGCAAACAACAAAAACATCCCGAAGGACAACAGGGCGGGTGCTGGGTCTCCCAATAAGAGCTAGAAGAAAAGGAATTTACGGTAAGTAACAAAATTCCCTTCTTCTTCAGCGCTCTATTGGGAGACCCAGACGATTGGGACGTCCAAAAGCTGTCCCTGGGTGGGTAAATAAATACCTCATGTTAGAGCTGCAAAACAGCCCTCCCCTATGGGGGTGTCACTGCCGCCTGCAGGACTCTTCTACCTAAGCTGGCATCCGCCGAAGCATAGGTATGCACCTGATAATGCTTGGTGAAAGTGTGCAGACTGGACCAGGTAGCTGCCTGGCACACCTGTTGAGCCGAAGCCTGGTGACGTAATGCCCAGGACGCACCCACGGCTCTGGTTGAGTGGGCTTTTAGCCCTGAAGGAACCGGAAGCCCCGCAGAACGGTAGGCTTCAAGAATTGGTTCTTTGATCCATCGAGCCAGGGTGGCTTTAGAAGCCTGCAACCCCTTGCGCGGACCAGCGACAAGGACAAAAAGTGCATCGGAACGGCGTATGGGCGCCGTGCGGGAAATGTAGATTCTGAGTGCTCTCACCAGATCTAGCAAACGTAAGGCCTTTTCATACCGGTGAACCGGATGAGGGCAAAAAGAAGGCAAGGAAATATCCTGATTGAGATGAAAAGAGGATACGACCTTAGGAAGAAACTCCGGAATGGGGCGCAGCACAACCTTGTCCTGGTGGAACACCAGGAAGGGAGCCTTGGATGACAGAGCTGCCAGCTCAGACACTCGCCGAAGCGATGTGATGGCAACAAGAAACGCCACTTTCTGCGACAGCCGAGAAAAGGAAACTTCCTTCAGAGGCTCGAAGGGCGGCTTCTGGAGAGCAACTAGTACCCTGTTCAGATCCCATGGATCTAACGGTCGCTTGTACGGGGGCACAATATGACAGACCCCCTGCAGGAACGTGCGCACCTTAGGAAGACGTGCTAGACGCTTCTGAAAAAACACGGAAAGTGCCGAAACTTGCCCTTTAAGGGAGCTGAGCGACAAGCCCTTTTCTAACCCCGATTGCAGGAAAGAAAGAAACTTGGGTAATGCAAATGGCCAGGGAGACACTCCCTGGGCCGAGCACCAGGATAAGAAAATCTTCCACGTTCTGTGGTAGATCTTAGCAGAATTCGACTTTCTAGCTTGTCTCATTGTGGCAATCACTCCTTGAGATAATCCTGCAGATGCTAGGATCCAGGACTCAATGGCCACACAGTCAGGTTCAGGGCCGCAGAATTCTGATGGAAAAACGGCCCTTGGGACAGTAAGTCTGGTCGGTCTGGCAGTGACCACGGTCGACCGATCGTGAGATGCCACAGATCCGGGTACCACGACCTCCTCGGCCAGTCTGGGGCGACGAGTATGATGCGGCTGCACTCGGATCTGATCTTGCGTAGCACTCTGGGCAAGAGCGCCAGAGGCGGAAACACGTAAGGGAGCTGAAACTGCGACCAATCTTGAACCAAGGCGTCTGCCGCCAGAGCTCTTTGATCGCGCGACCTCGCCATGAATGCCGGGACCTTGTTGTTGTGCCGGGATGCCATTAGGTCGACGTCCGGCACTCCCCAGCGGCGACAGATTTCCTGAAACACGTCCGGGTGAAGGGACCATTCCCCTGCGTCCATGCCCTGGCGACTGAGGAAGTCTGCTTCCCAGTTTTCTACGCCTGGGATGTGAACCGCGGATATGGTGGATGCTCTGTCCTCCACCCACATTAGAATGCGCCGGACTTCTTGGAAGGCTTGCCGACTGCGCGTCCCTCCTTGGTGGTTGATGTATGCCACCGCTGTGGAGTTGTCCGACTGAATTCGGATCTGCTTTCCTTCCAGCCACTGCTGGAAGGCTAGTAGGGCAAGATACACTGCTCTGATTTCCAGAACATTGATCTGAAGGGTGGACTCCTGCGGAGTCCACGTCCCCTGAGCCCTGTGGTGGAGAAACACTGCTCCCCACCCCGACAGACTCGCATCTGTCGTAACTACTGCCCAGGATGGGGGCAGGAAGGATCTTCCCTGAGATAATGAGGTGGGAAGGAGCCACCATTGTAGAGAGTCCTTGGCCGTCTGGGAAAGCGAGACTTTCCTGTCCAGGGACGTTGACTTCCCGTCCCATTGGCGGAGAATGTCCCATTGAAGTGGGCGCAGATGAAACTGCGCAAAGGGAACTGCTTCCATGGCTGCCACCATCTTCCCTAGGAAATGCATGAGGCGCCGCAAGGGATGCAACTGGCCCTGCAGAAGAGATTGCACCCCTGTCTGTAGTGACCGCTGCTTGTCCAGCGGAAGCTTCACTATCGCTGCTAGAGTATGAAACTCCATGCCAAGATACGTTAGTGACTGAGTCGGTGATAGGATCGACTTTGGAAAGTTGATGATCCATCCGAAAGACTGTAGAGTCTCCAGCGTAGCATTCAGGCTGTGCTGACATGCCTCCTGAGAGGGAGCTTTGACCAATAAGTCGTCTAGGTAAGGGATCACCGAGTGTCCCTGAGAGTGCAAGACTGCTACCACCGCCGCCATGACCTTGGTGAAGACCCGTGGGGCTGTCGCCAGACCAAATGGAAGAGCTACGGACTGAAAATGGTCGTCTCCTATCACAAAACGTAGAAAACGTTGATGTTCTGTAGCAATTGGCACGTGGAGATAAGCATCTTTGATGTCTATTGAGGCAAGGAAGTCTCCTCTGGACATTGAGGCAATGACAGAGCGGAGGGTTTCCATCCGGAACCTCCTGGCGTGCACATGTTTGTTGAGCCGTTTTAGGTCCAGAACAGGACGGAACGAGCCGTCCTTTTTTGGAACCACAAAGAGATTGGAGTAAAACCCTTGCCCTTGTTCCTGAGGAGGGACTGGGATAACCACTCCTTCCGCTTTTAGGGAATCCACCGCCTGCAGCAGAACATCTGCTCGGTCTGGATGTGGGGAGGTTCTGAAGAACCGAGCTGGAGGACGAGAATTGAACTCGATTCTGTACCCGCGAGACAAAATGTCCGTCACCCACCGGTCTTTGACCTGTGACATCCAAATGCCGGAAAAGCGGGAGAGCCTGCCCCCGACCGGCGATGCGGAGGGGGGGGGCTGGAAGTCATGAGGTAGCCGCTTTGGAAGCGGTACCTCCATTTGCTTTCTTGGGGCGTGTGTGAGTCCGCCACGAATCTGAGTTTCTTTGCGTCCTCTGAGTCCCTTTGGACGAGGTAAATGGTGTCTTGCCCGAACCTCGAAAGGACTGAAACCTCTGCTGCCACTTTTTCTGCTGAGGTTTGGATGTTCTGGGTTGTGGTAAAGAGGAGTCTTTACCCTTGGACTGCTTAATGATGTCAGCCAATGGCTCGCCAAACAGTCTATCTCTAGACAAAGGCAAACTGGTTAAACATTTTTTGGAACCAGCATCTGCTTTCCAGTCCTTTAACCACAAGGCTCTGCGCAAAACTACCGAATTGGCGGACGCCATTGAGGTGCGACTGGTAGATTCTAGGACCGCATTGATAGCGTAAGACGCAAACGCCGACATCTGCGTGGTAAGGTGCGCCACTTGCGGCACTGCTGGATGCATGATAGCATCCACTTTTGCTAAGCCAGCTGAAATAGCCTGGAGTGCCCATACGGCTGCGAATGCCGGAGCAAACGACGCGCCTATAGCTTCATAGACAGATTTTAACCAAAGGTCCATCTGTCTGTCATTGGCATCTTTAAGTGAAGCTCCATCCTCCACTGCAACTATGGATCTAGCTGCAAGTTTGGAAATCGGGGGGTCTACCTTTGGACACTGTGTCCAGCGCTTGACCACCTCAGGGGGGAAAGGGAAACGCGTATCTTTAGATCGTTTAGAGAAACGCCTTTCTGGGTGAGCGTCGTGCTTCTGGATTGATTCTCTGAAGTCAGAGTGATCTAACAAAGCACTCAATTTACGCTTGGGATAAAGGAAACGAAACTTTTCCTGCTCCGCAGCCGCCTCTTCTGCTGAAGGGGCTGGGGGAGAAATATCCAACAGCCTATTGATGGCTGAGATAAGGTCGTTTACCATGGCATCCCCATCCGGGGTATCCAGGTTGAGAGGGGTTCCAGGAGTGGATTCCTGATCACTCTCATCAGACACATCACAGGGAGACTGATTGCGCTGAGACCCTGAGCAGTGTGAAGACGTCGAGGGTCTTTCCCAGCGAGCTCGCTTAGGGTGGCTGGGGCCATCATCTGAGTCATAATCCTCGGCCTGTGAAGCCGGGGACCCCCCTGTGGGCTGGAGCCAGTACACTGATACACAGTGAGGCACTAGAGGGACCAGCACAGAAAAAACGCTTACCGCCCGCTTAAAAAGCGGGTGTGTGGTCGCCAGATAGCCCCTAGCCAGGTCTCCCAGAGCCTTGCGTCCTTCCTCCAGCCAGGCATGCATGTAATGGCTGCCGGCGTCTCGAGAGAGGAAGGAGGGCGGGCCCTGGGCGTTCCTGGCCGAGAGCGGGAAGCCTGCTTCCCTCTGTGCCAAGTGAGAGGGCTGGAGCATGTAAAACAGGCTCCAGCCCTCGTCGCTGCTAGCGAACAGCGTCTCTCCCCTACCCTGAATGACAGGGTGGGGGCGGGAACGTAACGGAGCTGCCGGCGTCCTAGGCCCAAAAAGCCGGGGACTAAATTTAAAACCGCCGCCGCCGTAAAAGCGCGGACGGCGGATCCCCGGCGCACCACAAGTCACAGCAGCGCCGCCCGGTCCAGAGGGGGTCGGCGCTGCGTTCCCAAACACAAACAATCCCCCAGTAATCTGTAGGGACACCAACTCCACGTTGCGGTCCCCGGCGCACTACAACACCCAGCCAGCCCGGAGTGTGTCTGTGCCTGCCGGGGACACAGAGTACCTGTATGATGCAGGGCCTGTCCCTGATCGTACTCCTGCTCCGTCTCCATCAGGTTCTAATGGGTCTGTGGATGGAGCCCGGCATCAGAGCTGAGAGGCCGGCAGGATCCCACTTCCACAGAGCCCCCAAGGGGATGTGGAAGGAAAACAGCATGTCAGGCTCCAGCCCTGTACCAGCAATAGGTACCTCAACCTTACAACACCATCCAGGGGTGAGAAGGGAGCATGCTGGGGACACTATATGTGTCCTCTTTTCTTCCATCCGAGATAGTCAGCAGCTACTGCTGACTAAAATCTGTGGAGCTATGCGTGGATGTCTGACCTCCTTCGCACACAAAGCTAAAACTGGAGAACCCGTGATACCACGGGGGGGTATAGCCAGAGGGGGAGGGGCCTTGCACTTTTAATGTAGTGCTTTGTGTGGCCTCCAGAGGGCAGTAGCTATACCCCAATCGTCTGGGTCTCCCAATAGAGCGCTGAAGAAAGTGGAGAATAAGTGGAGAAAAAGTGGAGAAAAAGTGGAGAAAAAAATGGAGAAAAAGTGGAGAAAAAGTGGAGATAAGTGGAGAAAAAGTGGAGAAAAAGTGGAGAAAAAAATGGAGAAAAAGTGGAGAAAAAGTGGAGAAAAAGTGGAGAAAAAAATGGAGAAAAAGTGGAGAATAAGTGGAGAAAAAGTGGAGAAAAAAATGGAGAAAAAGTGGAGAAAAAGTGGAGAATAAGAGGAGAAAAAGTGGAGAAAAAGTGGAGAAAAAAATGGAGAAAAAGTGGAGAAAAAGTGGAGAATAAATGGAGAAAAAGTGGAGAAAAAATGGAGAAAAAAATGGAGAAAAAGTGGAGAAAAAATGGAGAAAAAGTGGAGAATAAGTGGAGAAAAAGTGGAGAAAAAGTGGAGAAAAAAATGGAGAAAAAGTGGAGAGAAAGTGGAGAAAAAAATGTAGAAAAAGTGGAGAAAAAGTGGAGAATAAGTGGAGAAAAAGTGGAGAAAAAGTGGAGAAAAAAATGGAGAAAAAGTGGAGAAAAAGTGGAGAAAAAAATGTAGAAAAAGTGGAGAAAAAGTGGAGAAAAAGGTGGAGAAAAAGTGGAGAAAAAGTGGAGAAAAAGTGGAGAAAAAGTGGAGAAAAAGTGGAGAAAGAAATGTAGAAAAAGTGGAGAAACAATGAAGAAAAAGTGGAGAAAAAATTGAGAAAAAGTGGAGCATCCTTTGGTGCCTTTCATGTGGCACTAAGGGGTGCTTAGCTTTGTATTTAGCCAAAAAAATGAAAAAAAAATGACGTAGGGTTCCCCCTAGTTTTGTAGCCAGCTAGGGTAAAGCAGACGGCTGCAGCCTGCAGACCACAGCTGGCAACCTCACCTTGACTGGTAATCCAAAACTGAGGGCACCCCACGCTGTTATTTTAAATTAAATAAATAATTAAAAAAAAAACACGTAGGGGTCCCCCAAAGAAAAAGAAATGTAGAAAAAGTGGAGAAAAAATGGAGAAAGAGTGGAGAAAAAGTGGAGAAAAAGTGGAGAAAAAAATGGAGAAAAAGTGGAGAATTAATGGAGAAAAAGTGGAGAAAAAGTGGAGAAAAAAATGGAGAAAAAGTGGAGAAAAAGTGGAGAAAAAAATGGAGAAAAAGTGGAGAATAAGTGGAGAAAAAGTGTAGAAAAAAATGGAGAAAAAGTGTAGAAAAAGTGTAGAAAAAATGGAGAAAAAATGGAGAAAAAGTGGAGAAAAAGGTGGAGAAAAAGTGGAGAATAAGTGGAGAAAGAAATGTAGAAAAAGTGGAGAAAAAATGGAGAAAAAAATGGAGAAAAAGTGGAGAAAAAGTGGAGAATAAGTGGAGAAAAAGTGGAGAAAAAGTGGAGAAAAAAATGGAGAAAAAGTGGAGAAAAAGTGGAGAATAAATGGAGAAAAAGTGGAGAAAAAAAATGGAGAAAAAGTGGAGAATAAGTGGAGAAAAAGTGGTGAATAAGTGGAGAAAAAGTGGAGAAAAAGTGGAGATAAGTGGAGAAAAAGTGGAGAAAAAGTGGAGAAAAAAATGGAGAAAAAGTGGAGAAAAAGTGGAGAAAAAGTGGAGAAAAAGTGGAGAAAAAAATGGAGAAAAAGTGGAGAATAAGTGGAGAAAAAGTGGAGAAAAAAATGGAGAGAAAGTGGAGAAAAAGTGGAGAATAAGTGGAGAAAAAGTGGAGAAAAAGTGGAGAAAAAGTGGAGAAAAATATGGAGAAAAAGTGGAGAAAAAGTGGAGAATAAGTGGAGAAAAAGTGGAGAAAAAGTGGAGAAAAAAATGGAGAAAAAGTGGAGAAAAAGTGGAGATAAGTGGAGAAAAAGTGGAGAAAAAGTGGAGAAAAAAATGGAGAAAAAGTGGAGAAAAAGTGGAGAAAAAGTGGAGAAAAAGTGGAGAAAAAAATGGAGAAAAAGTGGAGAATAAGTGGAGAAAAAGTGGAGAAAAAAGTGGAGAAAAAGTGGAGAAAAAGTGGAGAATAAGAGGAGAAAAAGTGGAGAAAAAGTGGAGAAAAAGTGGAGAAAAAAATGGAGAAAAAGTGGAGAAAAAGTGGAGAATAAGTGGAGAATAAGTGGAGAAAAAGTGGAGAAAAAGTGGAGAAAAAGTGGAGAAAAATATGGAGAAAAAGTGGAGAAAAAGTGGAGAATAAGTGGAGAATAAGTGGAGAAAAAGTGGAGAAAAAGTGGAGAAAAAGTGGAGAAAAATATGGAGAAAAAGTGGAGAAAAAGTGGAGAAAAAGTGGAGAAAAAGTGGAGAAAAAGTGGAGAAAAAAATGGAGAAAAAGTGGAGAAAAAAATGGAGAAAAAGTGGAGAAAAAGTGGAGAATAAGTGGAGAAAAAGTGGAGAAAAAGTGGAGAAAAAAATGGAGAAAAAGTGGAGAAAAAAATGTAGAAAAAGTGGAGAAAAAGTGGAGAATAAGTGGAGAAAAAGTGGAGAAAAAGTGGAGAAAAAGTGGAGAAAAAGTGGAGATAAGTGGAGAAAAAGTGGAGAAAAAGTGGAGAAAAAAATGGAGAAAAAGTGGAGAAAAAGTGGAGAAAAAGTGGAGAAAAAGTGGAGAAAAAAATGGAGAAAAAGTGGAGAATAAGTGGAGAAAAAGTGGAGAAAAAAGTGGAGAAAAAGTGGAGAAAAAGTGGAGAATAAGAGGAGAAAAAGTGGAGAAAAAGTGGAGAAAAAAATGGAGAAAAAGTGGAGAAAAAGTGGAGAATAAGTGGAGAATAAGTGGAGAAAAAGTGGAGAAAAAGTGGAGAAAAAGTGGAGAAAAATATGGAGAAAAAGTGGAGAAAAAGTGGAGAATAAGTGGAGAATAAGTGGAGAAAAAGTGGAGAAAAAGTGGAGAAAAAGTGGAGAAAAATATGGAGAAAAAGTGGAGAAAAAGTGGAGAAAAAGTGGAGAAAAAGTGGAGAAAAAGTGGAGAAAAAAATGGAGAAAAAGTGGAGAAAAAAATGGAGAAAAAGTGGAGAAAAAGTGGAGAATAAGTGGAGAAAAAGTGGAGAAAAAGTGGAGAAAAAAATGGAGAAAAAGTGGAGAAAAAGTGGAGAAAAAAATGTAGAAAAAGTGGAGAAAAAGTGGAGAATAAGTGGAGAAAAAGTGGAGAAAAAGTGGAGAAAAAAATGGAGAAAAAGTGGAGAAAAAGTGGAGAAAAAAATGTAGAAAAAGTGGAGAAAAAGTGGAGAAAAAGGTGGAGAAAAAGTGGAGAATAAGTGGAGAAAAAAATGTAGAAAAAAATGGAGAAAAAGTGGAGAAAAAGTGGAGAAAAAGTGGAGAAAAAGTGGAGAAAAAAATGGAGAAAAAAATGGAGAAAAAGTGGAGAAAAAGTGGAGAAAAAAATGGAGAAAAAATGGAGAAAAAGTGGAGAAAAAGTGGAGAAAAAGTGGAGAAAAAAATGGAGAAAAAGTGGAGAATAAGTGGAGAAAAAGTGGAGAAAAAGTGGAGAAAAAGTGGAGAAAAAGTGGAGAAAAAGTGGAGAAAAAATGGAGAAAAAGTGGAGAAAAAGTGGAGAAAAAAATGGAGGAAAAAGTGGAGAAAAAGTGGAGAAAAAGTGGAGAAAAAAATGGAGAAAAAGTGGAGAATAAGTGGAGAATAGGTGGAGAAAAAAATGGAGAAAAAGTGGAGAAAAAGTGGAGAAAAAAATGGAGAAAAAGTGGAGAAAAAGTGGAGAAAAAGTGGAGAAAAAGTGGAGAAAGAAATGTAGAAAAAGTGGAGAAACAATGGAGAAAAAGTGGAGAAAAAATTGAGAAAAAGTGGAGCATCCTTTGGTGCCTTTCATGTGGCACTAAGGGGTGCTTAGCTTTGTATTTTGCCAAAAAAATGAAAAAAAAATGACGTAGGGTTCCCCCTAGTTTTGTAGCCAGCTAGGGTAAAGCAGACGGCTGCAGCCTGCAGACCACAGCTGGCAACCTCACCTTGACTGGTAATCCAAAACTGAGGGCACCCCACGCTGTTATTTTAAATTAAATAAATAATTAAAAAAAAACACGTAGGGGTCCCCCAAAGAAAAAGAAATGTAGAAAAAGTGGAGAAAAAATGGAGAAAGAGTGGAGAAAAAGTGGAGAAAAAGTGGAGAAAAAAATGGAGAAAAAGTGGAGAATTAATGGAGAAAAAGTGGAGAAAAAGTGGAGAAAAAAATGGAGAAAAAGTGGAGAAAAAGTGGAGAAAAAAATGGAGAAAAAGTGGAGAATAAGTGGAGAAAAAGTGTAGAAAAAAATGGAGAAAAAGTGTAGAAAAAGTGTAGAAAAAATGGAGAAAAAATGGAGAAAAAGTGGAGAAAAAGGTGGAGAAAAAGTGGAGAATAAGTGGAGAAAGAAATGTAGAAAAAGTGGAGAAAAAATGGAGAAAAAAATGGAGAAAAAGTGGAGAAAAAGTGGAGAATAAGTGGAGAAAAAGTGGAGAAAAAGTGGAGAAAAAAATGGAGAAAAAGTGGAGAAAAAGTGGAGAATAAATGGAGAAAAAGTGGAGAAAAAAAATGGAGAAAAAGTGGAGAATAAGTGGAGAAAAAATGGAGAATAAGTGGAGAATAAGTGGAGAAAAAGTGGAGAAAAATATGGAGAAAAAGTGGAGAAAAAGTGGAGAATAAGTGGAGAAAAAGTGGAGAAAAAGTGGAGAAAAAAATGGAGAAAAAGTGGAGAAAAAGTGGAGAAAAAGTGGAGATAAGTGGAGAAAAAGTGGAGAAAAAGTGGAGAAAAAAATGGAGAAAAAGTGGAGAAAAAGTGGAGAAAAAGTGGAGAAAAAGTGGAGAAAAAAATGGAGAAAAAGTGGAGAATAAGTGGAGAAAAAGGTGGAGAAAAAGTGGAGAATAAGTGGAGAAAGAAATGTAGAAAAAGTGGAGAAAAAGTGGAGAAAAAGGTGGAGAAAAAGTGGAGAATAAGTGGAGAAAGAAATGTAGAAAAAGTGGAGAAAAAATGGAGAAAAAAATGGAGAAAAAGTGGAGAAAAAGTGGAGAATAAGTGGAGAAAAAGTGGAGAAAAAGTGGAGAAAAAAAATTAGAAAAAGTGGAGAAAAAGTGGAGATAAGTGGAGAAAAAGTGGAGAAAAAAATGGAGAAAAAGTGGAGAATAAGTGGAGAAAAAGTGTAGAAAAAAATGGAGAAAAAGTGTAGAAAAAGTGTAGAAAAAATGGAGAAAAAATGGAGAAAAAGTGGAGAAAAAGGTGGAGAAAAAGTGGAGAATAAGTGGAGAAAGAAATGTAGAAAAAGTGGAGAAAAAATGGAGAAAAAAATGGAGAAAAAGTGGAGAAAAAGTGGAGAATAAGTGGAGAAAAAGTGGAGAAAAAGTGGAGAAAAAAATGGAGAAAAAGTGGAGAAAAAGTGGAGAATAAATGGAGAAAAAGTGGAGAAAAAAAATGGAGAAAAAGTGGAGAATAAGTGGAGAAAAAGTGGTGAATAAGTGGAGAAAAAGTGGAGAAAAAGTGGAGAAAAAAATGGAGAAAAAGTGGAGAATAAGTGGAGAAAAAGTGGAGAAAAAGTGGAGAAAAAGTGGAGAATAAGTGGAGAATAAGTGGAGAAAAAATGGAGAATAAGTGGAGAATAAGTGGAGAAAAAGTGGAGAAAAATATGGAGAAAAAGTGGAGAAAAAGTGGAGAATAAGTGGAGAAAAAGTGGAGAAAAAGTGGAGAAAAAAATGGAGAAAAAGTGGAGAAAAAGTGGAGAAAAAGTGGAGATAAGTGGAGAAAAAGTGGAGAAAAAGTGGAGAAAAAAATGGAGAAAAAGTGGAGAAAAAGTGGAGAAAAAGTGGAGAAAAAGTGGAGAAAAAAATGGAGAAAAAGTGGAGAATAAGTGGAGAAAAAGTGGAGAAAAAAATGGAGAAAAAGTGGAGAAAAAGTGGAGAATAAGTGGAGAAAAAGTGGAGAAAAAGTGGAGAAAAAAAATTAGAAAAAGTGGAGAAAAAGTGGAGATAAGTGGAGAAAAAGTGGAGAAAAAGTGGAGAAAAAAATGGAGAAACAGTGGAGAAAAAGTGGAGAATAAATGGAGAAAAAGTGGAGAAAAAAATGGAGAAAAAGTGGAGAAAAAGTGGAGAAAAAGTGGAGAATAAGTGGAGAAAAAGTGGAGAAAAAGTGGAGAAAAAAGTGGAGAAAAAGTGGAGAAAAAGTGGAGAAAAAAATGGAGAAAAAGTGGAGAAAAAGTGGAGAAAAAAAATGTAGAAAAAGTGGAGAAAAAGTGGAGAAAAAGGTGGAGAAAAAGTGGAGAATAAGTGGAGAAAAAAATGTAGAAAAAGTGGAGAAAAAAATGGAGAAAAAGTGGAGAAAAAGTGGAGAAAAAGTGGAGAAAAAAATGGAGAAAAAGTGGAGAAAAAGTGGAGAAAAAGTGGAGAAAAAGTGGAGAAAAAGTGGAGAAAAAGTGGAGAAAAAGTGGAGAAAAAAATGGAGAAAAAGTGGAGAATAAGTGGAGAAAAAGTGGAGAAAAAGTGGAGAATAAGTGGAGAAAAAGTGGAGAATAAGTGGAGAAAAAATGGAGAATAAGTGGAGAATAAGTGGAGAAAAAGTGGAGAAAAAGTGGAGAAAAATATGGAGAAAAAGTGGAGAAAAAGTGGAGAATAAGTGGAGAAAAAGTGGAGAAAAAGTGGAGAAAAAAATGGAGAAAAAGTGGAGAAAAAGTGGAGAAAAAGTGGAGAAAAAGTGGAGAAAAAGTGGAGAAAAAGTGGAGAATAAGTGGAGAAAAAGTGGAGAATAAGTGGAGAAAAAATGGAGAATAAGTGGAGAATAAGTGGAGAAAAAGTGGAGAAAAAGTGGAGAAAAATATGGAGAAAAAGTGGAGAAAAAGTGGAGAATAAGTGGAGAAAAAGTGGAGAAAAAGTGGAGAAAAAAATGGAGAAAAAGTGGAGAAAAAGTGGAGAAAAAGTGGAGAAAAAGTGGAGATAAGTGGAGAAAAAGTGGAGAAAAAAATGGAGAAAAAGTGGAGAAAAAGTGGAGAAAAAGTGGAGAAAAAAATGGAGAAAAAGTGGAGAATAAGTGGAGAAAAAGTGGAGAAAAAGTGGAGAAAAAAATGGAGAAAAAGTGGAGAAAAAGTGGAGAATAAGTGGAGAAAAAGTGGAGAAAAAAAATTAGAAAAAGTGGAGAAAAAGTGGAGATAAGTGGAGAAAAAGTGGAGAAAAAGTGGAGAAAAAAATGGAGAAAAAGTGGAGAAAAAGTGGAGAAAAAAATGGAGAAAAAGTGGAGAAAAAGTGGAGAATAAATGGAGAAAAATTGGAGAAAAAAATGGAGAAAAAGTGGAGAATAAGTGGAGAAAAAGTGGAGAAAAAGTGGAGAAAAAGTGGAGAAAAAAGTGGAGAAAAAGTGGAGAAAAAAAGGAGAAAAAAATGGAGAAAAAGTGGAGAAAAAGTGGAGAAAAAAATGTAGAAAAAGTGGAGAAAAAGTGGAGAAAAAGGTGGAGAAAAAGTGGAGAATAAGTGGAGAAAAAAATGTAGAAAAAGTGGAGAAAAAAATGGAGAAAAAGTGGAGAAAAAGTGGAGAAAAAGTGGAGAAAAAAATGGAGAAAAAGTGGAGAAAAAGTGGAGAATAAGTGGAGAAAAAGTGGAGAATAAGTGGAGAAAAAGTGGAGAAAAAGTGGAGAAAAAGTGGAGAAAAAGTGGAGAAAAAAATTGAGAAAAAATGGAGAAAAAGTGCAGAATAAGTGGAGAAAAAGTGTAGAAAAAATGGAGAAAAAGTGGAGAAAAAGTGGAGAAAAAGTGGAGAAAAAAATGGAGAAAAAGTGGAGAAAAAGTGGAGAATAAGTGGAGAAAAAGTGGAGAATAAGTGGAGAAAAAGTGGAGAAAAAGTGGAGAAAAAGTGGAGAAAAAGTAGAGAAAAAAATGGAGAAAAAGTGCAGAATAAGTGGAGAAAAAGTGTAGAAAAAATGGAGAAAAAGTGGAGAAAAAGTGGAGAAAAAATGGAGAAAAAGTGGAGAAAAAGTGGAGAAAAAGGTGGAGAAAAAGTGGAGAATAAGTGGAGAAAGAAATGTAGAAAAAGTGGAGAAAAAAATGGAGAAAAAGTGGAGAAAAAAATGGAGAAAAAATGGAGAAAAAGTGGAGAAAAAGTGGAGAAAAAGTGGAGAAAAAGTGGAGAAAAAAATGGAGAAAAAGTGGAGAAAAAGTGGAGAAAAAAATGGAGAAAAAATGGAGAAAAAGTGGAGAAAAAGTGGAGAAAAAAATGGAGAAAAAGTGGAGAAAAAGTGGAGAAAAAGTGGAGAAAAAGTGGAGAAAAAGTGGAGAAAAAAATGGAGAAAAAGTGAAGAAAAAGTGGAGAAAAAGTGGAGAAAAAGTGGAGAAAAAGTGGAGAAAAAGTGGAGAAAAAGTGGAGAAAAAGTGGAGAAAAAAATGGAGAAAAAGTGGAGAAAAAGTGGAGAAAAAGTGGAGAAAAAATGGAGAATAAGTGGAGAAAAAAATGGAGGAAAAGTGGAGAAAAAGTGGAGAAAAAGTGGAGAAAATGTGGAGAATAAGTGGAGAAAAAGTGGAGAAAAAGTGGAGAAAAAAATGGAGAAAAAGTGGAGAAAAAGTGGAGATAAGTGGAGAAAAAGTGGAGAAAAAGTGGAGAAAAAGGTGGAGAAAAAGTGGAGAATAAGTGGAGAAAAAAAATGTAGAAAAAGTGGAGAAAAAAATGGAGAAAAAGTGGAGAAAAAGTGGAGAAAAAGTGGAGAAAAAAATGGAGAAAAAGTGGAGAAAAAGTGGAGATAAGTGGAGAAAAAGTGGAGAAAAAGTGGAGAAAAAGGTGGAGAAAAAGTGGAGAATAAGTGGAGAAAAAAAATGTAGAAAAAGTGGAGAAAAAAATGGAGAAAAAGTGGAGAAAAAGTGGAGAAAAAAATGGAGAAAAAGTGGAGAAAAAGTGGAGAATAAGTGGAGAAAAAGTGGAGAATAAGTGGAGAAAAAGTGGAGAAAAAGTGGAGAAAAAGTGGAGAAAAAGTGGAGAAAAAAATTGAGAAAAAGTGGAGAATTAATGGAGAAAAAGTGGAGAAAAAGTGGAGAAAAATGGAGAAAAAGTGGAGAAAAAAATGGAGAAAAAGTGGAGAAAAAGTGGAGAAAAAGTGGAGAAAAAGGTGGAGAAAAAGGTGGAGAAAAAGTGGAGAATAAGTGGAGAAAAAGTGGAGAAAAAGTGGAGAAAAAGTGGAGAAAAAGTGGAGAAAAAGTGGAGAAAAAGTGGAGAAAAAAATGGAGAAAAAGTGGAGAAAAAGTGGAGAAAAAAATGGAGAAAAAGTGGAGAAAAAGTGGAGAAAAAGTGGAGAAGAAGTGGAGAAGTGGAGAAAAAGGTGGAGAAAAAGTGGAGAATAAGTGGAGAAAGAAATGTAGAAAAAGTGGAGAAAAAAATGGAGAAAAAGTGGAGAAAAGTGGAGAAAAAAATGGAGAAAAAGTGGAGAAAAAGTGGAGAAAAAGTGGAGAAAAAGTGGAGAAAAAGTGGAGAAAAAAATGGAGAAAAAATGGAGAAAAAGTGGAGAAAAAGTGGAGAAAAAGTGGAGAAAAAGTGGAGAAAAAAATGGAGAAAAAGTGGAGAATAAGTGGAGAAAAAGTGGAGAAAAAGTGGAGAAAAAGTGGAGAAAAAATGGAGAAAAAGTGGAGAAAAAGTGGAGAAAAAAATGGAGGAAAAAGTGGAGAAAAAGTGGAGAAAAAGTGGAGAAAAAAATGGAGAAAAAGTGGAGAATAAGTGGAGAATAAGTGGAGAAAAAAATGGAGAAAAAGTGGAGAAAAAGTGGAGAAAAAGTGGAGAACAAAATGGAGAAAAAGTGGAGAAAAAGTGGAGAAAAAGTGGAGAAAGAAATGTAGAAAAAGTGGAGAAAAAATGGAGAAAAAGTGGAGAAAAAAATGGAGAAAAAGTGGAGAAAAAGTGGAGAAAAAGTGGAGAAAAAAATGGAGAAAAAGTGGAGAAAAAGTGGAGAAAAAGTAGAGAAAAAATGGAGAAAAAGTGGAGAAAAAATGGAGAAAAAGTGGAGGACCCTTTGGTGCCTTTCATGTGGCACTAAGGGGTGCTTAGCTTTGTATTTAGCCAAAAAAATGAAAAAAAAAATGACGTAGGGTTCCCCCTAGTTTTGTAGCCAGCTAGGGTAAAGCAGACGGCTGCAGCCTGCAGACCACAGCTGGCAACCTCACCTTGACTGGTAATCCAAAACTGAGGGCACCCCACGCTGTTATTTTAAATTAAATAAATAATTAAAAAAAAAACACGTAGGGGTCCCCCAAAATTGGATCACCAGCCAAGGTAAAGCAGACAGCTGGGGCCTGATATTCTCAGACTAGGGAGGTCCATGGTTAATGGACTCTCCCCAGCCTAAAAATAGCAGGCCGCAGCCGCCCCAGAAGTGGCGCATCCATTAGATGCGCCAATCCTGCTGCTTCGCCCCAGCTCATCCCGCCCCCTGGTGCGGTGGCAAACGGGGTAATATATGGGGTTAATACCAGATGTGTAATGTCACCTGGCATCAAGCCCTGGGGTTGGTGAGGTCAGGCGTCTATCAGATACCCGACATCACCAACCCAGTCAGTAATAAAAAAAAATAGACGACAAACACAATTTTATTTGAAAAAACACTCCCCAAAACATTCCCTCTTTAACCAATTTATTAGAATGAAAAACAAATCCAGGTCTGGTGTAATCCAAGGGGTTGCCATGACGATCCACACTGTCCCAGTCAATGAAGAGCAGGATGTTCCCCATTGGCTGGGAGAGCAGTGCAGTGACCTGAGCTAACATCAATGGGTCAGCCCAGGTCACTGCAGGGGATGACAAGTGCTGCTGTTAGCGAGGTACATTACCTGCGCTGATCTCCAGCACTGCCGACAGCCCCTGTCACTGAGTTCAATGACCGGCGCCTTCACAGCCAAATATTGCGAGAGGTCCGTGACGTCACCGCTAGTCAGTCTCGGGTCGGAAGCGAGAGGTGATGTGACAAGTGGCGGCCATGGAGGACAGTGACAGCGCTGGGGTCGGGATGGCGGGACTTCATCACCGCAGGTAAGCCGAGTGGGACCATGTGTGTGTGTGTGTGTGTGTGTGTGTACATGCCGCGGGCAGGAGGGGGCGGAGCGAGCTGAGCGGGGAAGTGTGGGCTTCCTGCACGTAACTAAGATAAACATCGGGTTACTAACCAAAGCGCTTTGCTTGGATACCCGATGTTTATCTTGGTTACCAGCTTCTGGCAGGCTGCCAGCGATGGCTCCTGCACACTGTAGCTGTAAAAAGCCCTGCTTTTTGCTGCTAGAACCGTTCTCGAACGTATCTAGAACTATCGAGCTTTTGCAAAAAGCTCGAGTTCTAGTTCGATCTCGAACAGCCCCCAAAATCACTCGAGCTTAGAACTGGAGAACCGCGAACCGCGCTCAACTCTAGTAGAAACGTTGTGCACTGGCCTGTGTTTGGCAGGTATATGGCCGCAAATGTGTATAATTGGGAGGCGATACGCCCCTTCACAAGTAGAAGTGTCCCCTCCCCTTCAACCTTTGACTCCAGTGTCTCCCATTGTAGTGAACCTGCTATTAGTATAATGGTTCCCCTGGATCTGGGGTCGGGAGAGGGGGAGTGAAAACACAACCGGGTACCTTTTGTCCGAAAGCTTATAAGGTTTCTCCAGGCTGTAATGGGTCTCCTGCAAGAAAGCAACCTGTATGCGGCTCCTCCATAGGAGGTTCAGAAGAATTGAGCGCTTCCCGGGATCGTGCAATCCCCTCACATTCAGTGAGCCAATACGCAACTCAGAACACGTCTCCTTCATCACTGGCCAACCTTAGCCCCCGGGAGGAAGGACTGGGGAAAAAAAAAAAAGGAGAAAAGAGAAAATGGAGGGTGGGAGCAAGAGGGGGGGGTAGGAAGGAAGGGAGGAAAGGGAAAAAAAGAAATGAAGAAAGAGAGAAGAGGTGAGATAGGGGGGGGAAATGAAGAGTAGCTTTAGATAAAGGGAGAGTGAGCAGAGGTTTAGGGAGAGGATAGAAGGAGAGAGAGTGTCCGCCCTGCTAGAGGGAGAGATGAGAACTAACTCGGAATCAGGGGGCAGTTACAAACAGAGGTACAACCAAGACAAGGGAATAAGAGAGAAAAAAAGGGGAAAGAGAGTACACAGGGTATAGAAGCTCACGCAAAGCTCGCAGACCTAGGAACCAGCCGCGGGTCCACAGGGAAGATAGGAAAGCGGGTACGAATATGGAATCACGGAGGAGTCAAAGTCCGGGCCCAACTGTAGAGAAGCCGGACTTTATATCCCAGCACTCCAGCCGGGGCTAGGAAAAGTCCCCCCCCCACCGGCCGCGCGCGACACAACGAATATTACTTATGAGAGAAACGACCTTAAACTTTAAACCCTAAGGCACCTGGAAGGTAAACATTATGCACATGTCATCATACAATGCTGTAGAAATATCAAGGGGCTCGATGATCAAGCGGGATCAGCCCCGCTCATCCGACGAGGAAGAAGGACCACCCCCCCACCCCTCTCCCTCCGCCTCACAGGGGTCGGGGGGTCCCAGGCGAGCCAATCCGGAACCGACATCTCATCAATCCCCAGGAATGTGAACAGTCCCGGTAGATCTGGGGGTCTCCTCAACAGATAGACAGCAGTTCCTTTGCGGGCTATAAGATGGAAGGGATGTCCCCAGCGGTAGGTGGCGCCCGCTTCTTTGATTCGGAGTAATAGCGGGTGAAGTAGCCTCCTCATATAAAGGGTACGGCTGGAGACGTCTGGGAAAAATGATACAAGTGCGCCGTCCATCTCTATTGGGCCATGTGCCCATGCCCCTTGAAGGATCCGCTCCTTATCTCCATAATAATGGAGACGGCATAGGACGTCTCTGGTGTTGGAGGATGCCCTGGTGTTAGGGCGGGCCACCCTGTGGATCCTGTCGAAGAGGTAGGTTGCGTCCGGGGGTCTGCCTGTGACAATATTAAAGATAGCCAGAGCATTGGAGCGCAGGAGTTCAGGCGACCAGTCCTCCGGAATGCCTTTCAGTCTGACATTGTTTCTCCTGCTTCTGTTTTCTTGGTCATCCAGAAGCAGGGACATGTCTCTAATACGTATGTTGGAAGCTTCCCAGCCTTTCTCCAGGCGCTCCAGCCTGCCCTCCATTGATCCCTGGGCCTGCTCAGAGGCCGTGATCCTGTCCTCCAGAACCCCCATCTCCTCCCTCACTGAGGACAGTGCTGACAGCTGAGCCTGTTCTATTCTAGACGCCACCTCATCCAGATCCTTTTTGCTGGGGAGGGCGACGATAAGCTCCCTCAGGGCCTGGATATCCAGCATGTCAGAGGGGGAGGCCAGGGGGGCACCCATGTTCCCAGAGTCACCATCTCTCAGGCTGGGGGCGCCAGAGGGCCCGGAAGCAGCCTGAGGCTCCCATGTGAGGGTACCTCCCGGGGTCTGCTCTCCATCCTTTCTCTGTGGGGGCCCCGCTAGTTTGGACGTGGCTGGGCTCCCTCCATGAGCAGCAGTGCCTCCAGCCGCCTCCTCCCCCCTCTCCCCTTCACTTAGCTGGCGCTGCAGCCGCGCTGCCTGCGGGGGCCTCCCCTCCACCACGCTCCCTGTTCCAGCCGACGCCATCTTGCTTCTGCCGGCGCTGTGGGGTGCCGCTGCCGGGGGGGGAGAGGAATCGTGCCAAACCTCCGGAGGATCCTCTGTCAGATGCCGGATCGTGTGCTGCAGGTGGCCGTTTTTTTGGGGGCATTGTATCTGCGTGCGGCCGGAGGAGAAGAGAGTGTAAAGCTCTGGGCCCGGGAGCTCCGGCAATGAGCGTCTTCACTCCTCCATGTCCAGGACACACCCCGGGAGTCTGTCTTTAAGGCCGGGGCCACACGAGGACTAATGCGATCCTTGCATGACACTCGGCTCACGCTGGCAGTACAGCAAGAGCCGAGTGTCATGCAAGTGTCACTGCGACTGAGGTCCGATCATGCGATTGGACCTCAGCTGCAGGGGACGGGCCGGCACTGAGGAGGGGCTGGCCAGCGCTAAGGAGGGGCGGGCCGGCACGGAGGAGAGAGAGGGATTTATCTCCCTCTCTCCTCTGTTGCCGGCTATTGCCAGTCTCGTCCTGCACTCGCAGTACACCGGTGTACCGCGAGTGCAGTGCGATCTTTCTCTCGCCCCATAGACTGGAATGGGTGCGAAAGAAAGAGTCTTGGATTACAATCGTAGCATGACTGCGATTGTTTTCTCGGTCTGATTAGGGCTGAGAAAATAAATCGTTCATGGGTGCTGACACATAGGCTAATATTGGTCCGAGTGGAATGCGATGTTTTATAGCATTCCACTCGCTCCGATTTTCATGCCGTGTGGCTTAAGCCTAATTTCAACATTATGGTTTGGTCCTGCAAAAATAATGGTCTCTCAAGTGGTCCCTTGTAAAATGTAATTGCCCGCCCCTGATTTAGATAAATACAAGGCAGTTTATCTGAACCAACTGAACTGTTGCTGTTACCAGTACAATTTACTTATATAGACAAATTACTTGCACTTATAACTTGCATCTTTAAGTTCATCAATTCCCAGAATTTGGTGGCATTATTATTCATAGAAGCAGATGAGATCCAACTTGGAAAGGAAACTGCATTATCACCTATTGCAAGAGCCATTTTTATAATCACATTTAACATGTAATAATAATTTGATTATAATATGGCTATTTCTTTTTGAGCAATATCAAAGTGACTGTGAGCATGCTGAATACTTATGTTTGTTATTACATAAATGTTTTTAAATTGTTTTATAAAATACTGATGATATGTCTATCAGAAGATGTAGACACGTTATTTGATTCCTGTATAATGTTGTATTACCATTACATTTTTTGGATAGTAATATGGCTGAAAAAATATATCCCGGTACCTTCATTACTGCAGTCAAACTTTTTCTGTGAAAGTGTTTTCTGACTAATTTCAGTTTTGCTAATTGAAATGTACCTTTCCATGGGTGCTGAACAAAAGCTCTGATTAATGGATGAAAATGACCATGTTATATGAAGGACTACATCTGTTTCTGCTGACAAGATCCAATAATTCTCTCCTTGGGACTGCCTTAACATGAATGTTACAGAATACTTAAGCATGAATTTTAGAAAGAAAAAAAAAGACACTAACTTTTTTCACATGACTTTATGAGGATAAGTTCTTTTTTACCTTTAAAAGCTGAAGAACTTATCTTCCCCTCTTATTTTACATTTATTTGATTAACTTTTCTAATTTGTCCAAAAACTTAGTTGATAAATTCCTCAATTTTTGCTTACTATATTTAGTCATGATTATTAGGAAGAAGTCAATTCTAAATTCACTGCACACAGCCAGCCCTGATTCACTCACTTAAAGGGAATCTGTCAGCAGTTTTTTGCCACCTAATCTGAGAGGAGCATAAAGTAGGGGCAGAGATCCTGATTCTAATGGGGTTTCCCTTACTAGGCTGTTAAGCTGGGTTTACACACTGCAACATCGCAAACGACATCGCTGTAACGTCACCGGTTTTGTGACGTTACAGCGACCTCCCCAGCGACACTGCAGTGTGTGAAACCTATCAGCGACCTGGCCCCTGCTGTGAAGTTGTGATCGCTACAAATCATTCAGGACCATTCCTAGGTCCTTTGTTTCCCGCTGTGCAGCATGCATCGCTAGCAAGTTTCAGTGTGTAAAGGGGACTTTACAGCGACTCCGCGGCTCTGTCTGTGTAGCGTCCTGATTAGCGGTCACCGGTGAAGGATTCACCGGTGACCGCTAATCCCCCGAGTGACTGAAGTGTCCCCCCCTCTCTCATGCTCTCCGATCCCCGATCACCGGCGCTGCACGGCGTTCACTCTGCTCCAGCGGCTTTTCCTTTTTTGAAAAAGCCGGCCGCTCATTAAACAATCTCGTATTCCCTGCTTTTCCCCGCCCACCGGCAAATATGATTGGTTGCAGTGAGACACGCCCACACGCTGAGTGACAGCTGTGTCACTGCACCCAATCACAGCAGCCGGTGGGCGTGTCTATACTGTGCAGTAAAATAAATAAATAAATAATTAAAAAATCCGGCGTGCGGTCCCCCCCAATTTTAATACCAGCCAGATAAAGCAATACGGCTAAAGGCTGGTATTCTCAGGATGGGGAGCTCCACGTTATGGGGCAGCCCCCCACCCTAACAATATCAGTCAGCAGCCGCCCAGAATTGCCGCATACATTATATGCGACAGTTCTGGGACAGTACCCGGCTCTTCCCGATTTGCCCTGGTGCGTTGGCAAATCGGGGTAATAAGGAGTTATTGGCAGCCCATAGCTGCCAATAAGTCCTAGATTAATCATGTCAGGCGTCTATGAGACACCCTCCATGATTAATCTGTAAATCACAGTTAAAAAACACACACCCGAAAAATCCTTTATTAGAAATAAAAAACACTAACAAATTCCCTCATTACCAATTTATTACCCACAACAAAGCCCTCCTTGTCCGGCGTAATCCACGGTCCTCCAGCGTCGCATCCAGCTCTGCTGCATGCAGGTGACAGGAGCAGCAGAAGACACAGCCGCTCCTGTCACCTGCACGCAGCTAATGAAGAGAGCCGTGTGATCGGCTGAGCTGTCACTGAGGTTACCTGGATCCAGCGGTGGATCCAGCGGTGGCCGCGGGTAACCTCAGTGACAGCTCAGCTGATCGCGCTACTCACCGCCGCTCCGGTCAGCTCCACGCAGCAAATGAGGTGAGTAGCGCGATCAGCTGAGCTGTCACTGAGGTTACCCGCGGCCACCGCTGGATCCACCGCTGGATCCAGGTAACCTCAGTGACAGCTCAGCCGATCACACGGCTCTCTTCATTAGCTGCGTGCAGGTGACAGGAGCGGCTGTGTCTTCTGCTGCTCCTGTCACCTGCATGCAGCAGAGCTGGAGGACCGTGGATTACGCCGGACAAGGAGGGCTTTGTTGTGGGTAATAAATTGGTAATGAGGGAAATTGTTAGTGTTTTTTATTTCTAATAAAGGATTTTTCGGGTGTGTGTTTTTTAACTGTAATTTACAGATTAATCATGGAAGGTATCTCGGGGTGACGCCTGACATGATTAATCTTGGACTTATTGGCAGCTATGGGCTGCCAATAACTCCTTATTACCCCGATTTGCCAACGCACCAGGGCAAATTGGGAAGAGCCGGGTACAGTCCCAGATCTGTCGCATCTAATGTATGCGGCAATTCTGGGCGTCTGCTGGCTGATATTGTTAGGCTGGGGGGCTCCCCATAACGTGGGGCTCCCCATCCTGAGAATACCAGCATGCAGCCGTATGGCTTTATCTGGCTGGTATTAAAATAGGGGGGGACCGCACGCCGGATTTTTTAATTATTTATTTATTTACACGGCACACAGAGCTGCGCGGCATTAAATGAAGTCGGGTGAAGTTCACCTGCTTTTTTGACACGTCCCCAACGACCAGCTAGTCGCTCTGCAGGTCCGGATCGCTGTTAGGTCGTTGGCCAGGTCTGCCTGTTTGACAGCTCACCAGAGACTTTGTAGCGATCCCGGCTAGGTTGAGATCGCAGGTTGGATCGCTAGAAAGTCTCAGTGTGTAAACCCAGCTTTAGTGTAGTTTTGATAAAATCACTGTTTAATCAGCAGTAGATTATCATTAGAGGAGTACTTGGCCTGCTGCCAGGTAGTCCAGCATATTCATGAGCTCTGTATAACTGCTAGATCTGTAGCAGAGAAAACATTGATTTGATGAAAATGACAGCAAACAGTACAGTAAGTGACACATCGCTGGAATCAGGGTCACTTTCTCTACATTATGCTGCTCTCAAATAGGGTAGCAAAAATCTGGTGACAGATTCCCTCTAAAGGGAATTATCATGTCCCCAAATGCTATTAATCTGCACGTATGGGGTTAATCTGCAGTTTAATAGCGTTCTAAAACTACATAGCCACCATATAGAAAACCCAGCTACTGGAAGGAAATTAACTTTATTCCTCTTGGCAGCCTCCAGCTTTTAACCATAAGGGGGTGTCAGGAGCAGCTTTAGTCACAGCTTAGTATACAGTGAGAGGCTTCAATCACACCCCTGGCACTGATTGACAGCCAGCTCAGCACTGATATGCTGCTGAGTTGGCTGTCAGTCAGTGCTGGGTTGTGATTATAGCCGTAGCTCACTTTTTAGTGGTGGCTGAAGATGAGTTGGCCATGCCTCCATGACTGGAAGCTGAAGGCTGCTGGGAGGAATAAAGTTGATTTCCTCCTGGTAGCCCAGCTTTCAGCACAAATCCTGATAGATTTTGAAGCCTATTAATCTGCAGATTACCCTCATATCTATAGGTTAATAGTGTTTGCAGACATGAAAGGTTCTCTTTAAAGGGAACCAACCATCAGGATTTTCGTGTATAAGGTGCAGCCAGTGCAGTACTGGCACTATCATGCACAGTGTGTACATACCATCAGGGGGTAGCTCGGGTATTTAGGCAGCGAAATCCAACTTTATAAAGTTTGAAATTTCGTGCACTTTTTGATTGACGTGTGCACCTCTGCAGATAATGTCCGGGCGGGTTATGCAGGAGTTCCCCGCCCCCCCACCAGCCTGTTCCTCCCTCTCTCCTGATGTCCGGGCGGGTTATGCACGTGTTCCCCGCCCCCCCGCGCTGCCTGTTCCTCCCTCCCTCCGGCTGTATGTAAAATGCTAATCTTCAGAAACATGGCGCCGGAGTGGGCCTCTGCGCATAGCGCTTATCTCCGGCGCCATGTTTCCGAAGCCCGCATTACACAGCTTGGTGTCTGCAGACTGCAGAACAGCTGATCGGAGGACGCGATCAGCTGTAGCTATGATGACGTGCCGCCTCAGGACACCGGGCCAGGACAGGAGCTTGCCAGCGACATCGGGGGTCAGGTGAGGTAAGTTCACAATGGACTCACATGACCCCGTGACGGCAGTGCTGCGAGACCCGGTCACGGTAGTGATATCGGGTGGCACTGTCTTCACGGGGTCAGGTGAATGAAATTACTAGCACCTGTGATGTCATTGCCCCAGCAGGCACGCACACATTATACACACACATACACACACTATATATATATACACACACACACACCCACACTGCTGTGTGTGCGCCCCTGCGTTGACCTGGGCTCACCTTCTGAGTTCCAGGTCACTGCAGGAAAGCACTAACAGCTGTGTGTGTGTATAATGTGTGTATGCGCGTGTGTATAATGTGTGTATGCGCGTGTGTATAATGTGTGTATGCGCGTGTGTATAATGTGTGTATGCGCGTGTGTATAATGTGTGTGTGCGCGTGTGTATGTGTGTGTGCGCGTGTGTATAATGTGTGTATGCGCGTGTGTATAATGTGCGTATGCGCGTGTGTATAATGTGCGTATGCGCGTGTGTATAATGTGCGTATCCGCGTGTGTATAATGTGTGTATGCGCGTGTGTATAATGTGTGTATGCGCGTGTGTATAATGTGTGTATCCGCGTGTGTATAATGTGTGTATCCGCGTGTGTATCCGCGTGTGTATGTGTGTATCCGCGTGTGTATAATGTGTGTATGCGCGTGTGTATAATGTGTGTATGCGCGTGTGTATAATGTGTGTGTGCGCGCGTGAATATAGTGTGTGTGTATATAGTGTGTGTGTGTGTGTGTATAGTGTGTGTATGTGTGTATAGTGTGTGTATATATGTGTGTATAAATGTGTGTGTGTATAAATGTGTGTGTGTGTATATAATGTGTGTGCGCGCGCGTGTGTATATAATGTGTGTGCGCGCGCGTGTGTATATAATGTGTGTGCGCGTGTATATAGTGTGTGTGCGCACGCGTCTGTATAATATGTGTGCGCGTGTGTATAATGTGTGTGCGCGTGTGTATAGTGTGTGTGCGCGCGTGTGTATGTGTGTGCGCGCGCGCGTGTATAATGTGTGTGTGCGCGCGTGTGTATAATGTGTGTGCGCGTGTGTGTATAATGTGTGTGCGCGCGTGTGTATAATGTGTGTGCGCGCGTGTGTATAATGTGTGTGTGCGCGTGTGTATAATGTGTGTGTGCGTGTGTGTATAATGTGTGTGCGCGCGTGTGTGTGTATAATGTGTGTGTGCGCGTGTGTGTATAATGTGTGTGCGCGCGTATAGTATGTGTGTGTGTGTGCGCGCGCGCCTCTCTGCTGGGGCAATGACGTCACAGGTGGAAGTGAGGGGCTGCTCTCACAATCAATGGGGGACTTTTAGTTCTGCATTGAACGTACCAGGGAGTATGAGATCAACCCCAGATTTGGATCTCGGTGGACCTGGATTATGGATGTCACAGGGAATTAAATTTGAAAATATGGCGTCTATTGTGTTCTAATTTCTATTTTTATGTCTTTTCAGGGTCAACTTTGGAGAACGTCGGGGGACATCTAAATGGATTACGGCGGACCTTTAGCATTTTAATAATTTTGTTAATAAATTGGTCAACGAGGGATGGCGTCGGATTTTTTTTTGTTCTAATAAAAAGTATTACTTTCAAATAAAGGAATTCGTAATGGGGATGTCTACTAGATGCCCACCCATTACTAATACCAGGACTTGATGTCAGCTGGCAATTCACAGCTGTTATCAACCCCATATATTACCTCGTTTGCCACCGCACCAGGGCAACGGGATGAGTTGGGGCGAAGCGCCAGTATTGGCACGTCTGATGGATGCGCCACTTCTGGGGCGGCTGCAGCCTGCTATTTTTAGGCTGGGAGTGTCCAATAACAGTGGACCTCCCTAGTCTGAGAATATCAGACCCCAGCTGTCCGCTTTACCTTGGCTGGTGATCCAATTTGGGGGGGACCCCACGTTTTTTGCTTTAAATTATTTATTTAATGTAAAATAACAGCGTGGGGTGCCCTCTGTTTTGGATTACCAGCCAAGGTAAAGCTGCCAGCTGTGGTCTGCAGGCTGCAGCCGTCTGCTTTACCCTAGCTGGCTACAAAAAATAGGGGGGACCCCACATCGTTTTTTTAAAATATTTATTTATTTTTTGGCTAATTACAAGGCTAGGCACCCTTTAGTGTCACATGAAAGTCACTAAAGGGTGCCAGCTTAGAATATGCAGGGGGTGGGACATTATATAGGTCTTTCTCATCTATCTATCTATCTATCTATCTATCTATCCATCCATCTTTCCCTCTATCCATTATCTGTCTATCGATTATCTATATTATTTATTGCAGTTCAGCATAAAAAAACCGCAGGAACCAACCTGTGGAAAAAACGCGCGAAAACTGCAGGAAAAGCGCATGCGTTTTTCCTGCGGTTTTGGTGCGTTGGTTGCACAAGCCACCTTCCAACATACATATCGATGAAAAATTCATTATACAACCGCAAGTAGCAGCAGCATAGGTGGCGAGGACGCGGCAGGCAGCGGGGATAGGTAAGCTCTATGAATACTCCACCTCCTCCTACTTCTCCATCATCATTCTCCTCCTCCTCCTCCATCATTATCATCCTCCTCCTCCTCCATCATTATTATCCTATTATACACACACTATACACACACTATACACACACACACACACACACACACACACTATATATATATATACACACACACTATACACACACACTATACACACACACACACACACACATTATACACGCGCGCACACACAAATTATACACGCGCGCGCGCACACATACACGCGCGCGCACACATTATACACGCGCGCGCACACATTATACACGTGTGCGCGCGTGTATAATGTGCGCGCGTGCGTGTATAATGTGCGTGCGTGCGTGTATAATGTGCGCGCGCGCTTGTATAATGTGCGCGCGCGTGTATAATGTGCGCGCGTGTGTATAATGTGCGCGCGTGTATAATGTGCGCGCGCGTGTATAATGTGTATAGCGTGCGCGCGCGTGTATAATGTGTGTGCGCGCGCGTGTGTATAATGTGTGCGCGCGCGCATTATTCGCGCGCGCACACACATTATACACGCGCGCGCGCACACACATTATACACGCGCGCGCGCACACACATTATACACGCGCGCACATTATACAGCTGACATCAAGTCCTGGTATTAGTAATGGGTGGGCATCTAGTAGACACCCCCATTACGAATTCCTTTATTTGAAAGTAATACTTTTTATTAGAACAAAAAAAAATCCGACGCCATCCCTCGTTGACCAATTTATTAACAAAATTATTAAAATGCTAAAGGTCCGCCGTAATCCATTTAGATGTCCCCCGACGTTCTCCAAAGTTGACCCTGAAAAGACATAAAAATAGAAATTAGAACACAATAGACGCCATATTTTCAAATTTAATTCCCTGTGACATCCATAATCCAGGTCCACCGAGATCCAAATCTGGGGTTGATCTCATGACAACACAAGGCCTACCCATTAAATTAAAGACACCACACTTGAATAAAGTAAATGGCATAAAATGGCCGTGACATTTATTAAGGGTTACATAATAAATAAATTAATTAATAAATAATTAAAACCAATATTTTATTAAAATTCTTCCATAACCATATACCATAAACAACCAGTCCGCCAGTAAAACTGGCGACTTTACCCAATACTTTCAAAAAGAAGTCCATAACCAACCAGTCCACCAGTAAAACTGGCGACTTTCCCACTAACAAATGTCACGACGAGAGCAGTTCATGAAGTAGTCTTTTTCCAGGGGGGGGAGGGTGGGTGTTCTTCTTGATCTTCAATTCTTCTGACAGCCAGCTGACGGAAGCAGCTACTTTTATAGTTAAAATTACCCGCACTTTCTCCCAGCTGATCCAATCAGCTGGCAGCAAAACGGGCGCGCAAAAACCAGACTAAACCTGTCAGAGCCAGAATACCTCAGAGCCACTGACTGAAAATTTGTTAACCCTTTCTGCACCTGAATAAAATGTTAACCAAATTCACAACCAAATAGTGAGGCCTGTGTTATCATGCGGTCGCTACGGCATACAAGATACCGTGCTCTGAACATGACAACACAAGGCCTACCCATTAAATTAAAGACACCACACTTGAATAAAGTAAATGGCATAAAATGGCCGTGACATTTATTAAGGGTTACATAATAAATAAATTAATTAATAAATAATTAAAACCAATATTTTATTAAAATTCTTCCATAACCATATACCATAAACAACCAGTCCGCCAGTAAAACTGGCGACTTTACCCAAACGCCAAGGACTAACAGTCCTTGGCCCACCCCCACTAACAAATATCACAGCTATTTCTCGATACAATTTTGGAGCCCCAAATTGAATATGTCCAATCCCACGTCTGACAGATGGACTAAATCATCCCTGTAAAGGCCACTCAGAAAACCTTCCAGATCAAGATGTCTGTAGGTTGACCCATTTATAACTGGTAAAAACCTTTCCATGGCACGGTTTATCCTTTTCCGAATCCGCTCCCGGAACCTCAGCCTGTCACAATGCCACTGCAAACGGGGAACGATTTCGGAAAAGACCAAACCCGCATCAGGAAACCATGACCTAATGATTGAAAGGTCTCTTCGCATGGCAGCAATCAGATCAAGAGTTTTCACTTTTCCAATATCATTCCCGCCCAAGTGCAAAATGATTAAATTTGGAGAAGGCCACAATGTTTTTAAACAGCTCATCTCCTTCATCAGTCCGTCCCAGCTCATACCTCTAACGCTGTACCACAAAATGTTAAAATGTTCAATATTAATGGCTAAATTCTCTCCATATGACCTTCCTGATGCTCTTCTCTTGGCCCAAAATATGTAAGAGTGTCCCACTATCCAAATGACAATGGGACCTACAAAAAAGAAAAAGAAATTTTATACTAACAACCTTGGACGGACATAAATTTTGTAACGCTTTGACTCCCATCTCCCAATCCCCATAATTTTACTAGCCGGTAACCCCCTTATGGCTGCTTCCGTAGCTGCCCCTATACGAAAAGAATGGGATGACAGTTTAAGATGCTCTAGATTCAGTTTAATCAAGGATTTTTTAAAAACTGAATTAAACTGAAACACTGTCACCGGACTCCCATCCTGATGGATAAAAAACGCCCCATCAAATGGAGGTCTAATTTGAAGCCAATTGTTAACATTGGAGACAGGACAAATAACTGAATTCTTTATCCGAAATAACCTGACGTTTGATCCCAAACCATCCTGATCAGACTTAGACCTACCAATACAAATCCTCAACGACTTATCAGTAACAAAAACATCTGAAAACATCAATCCTGACAACCGACTCCTACTAACAGAAACTAACTCACTAATCCTAAAAGCTCCAAAATATGCTAAAACGAATGCCACCCTAAACACCATTGACTCAAAGTCATTAACGCAAATATATGGCAACACATTCCACAATGAGAGCAATAACTTAAGCGAAATAGGTCTACGATTATCCGGCTTCCACGTCCTTTTCCTATAACCTTTCAATGCCTGTTGAACTGGGAAAAAACTCTTCAATGACAACAGACCATGCAATCTCAAGAAAAAAGACACACCTGAAAAAATATTAGAAACTGACCCCACCGCTAAATTCTTTCTCATCAAAAAATCCAGAAATTCAAGCGCTAAACCCACATTACTCTGAAAACAATCCACTTTATGAAAAACACAAAAATTCTGCCATTCTAACCATGCGGCCGAATACCTGGCCCATGTTGAATCAGCAATAGACCTCTTAATAGCCGAACCAACTTATTAACCCTGTCTGATTCCTGCTATCTGATACCAACAGCATCCTTTGATTTGACCACAACTTACCCCAGACCTCAACCAACCGCAAAACTGGAAATAAGGACATTACCGTACTATTGCCCGTCACAACACTAACCTTCCAGTAATTGCGCCAAAACTCAAATAAGAATTCACCTTGACAAAAAACACCAAAACCGTACTCACCCTGACCAAAAAACAACTACAAAACGTAGGAAAGTTCAAAACTCCCGCTGAAAAAGTACCGCCACATAAACAAATCTTCCTTAAGCTGATGTGCCAAACTAATATAAGAACCCGAAGATGATAATCCCTGAGTATCAGCCTTCTGTCTGTCTAGGAAGCGCCTTAACCAACCCAGCATGTTTTGTAACCTCACTAGAGTCGCCGCCTTTAAAAATGGACTCTTTACTGTTGTGTTGCTGCTGGTTACTCTGATTCTGTTTCTTAAAGCATTTGATGACGGCATGATTGCCCCCGCAGAAGGAGCACTCATGCCGAAATCTGCAGTTAGCTGCAAACTTACAATTTGATTCATTGTAAGCGAAACAAAATCCTTTACTAACAGTAGAATTATTAATACTCTGTCTACCAAACTGGCTTCTCTGAGGAAGCATCAGATTCAGCCAAAGACCGATGTCTTTTTGACCCCACAGCATACTGCGATGGATGGCTAACTTCTGACGAAAACTCTCATCATAAGTCAGCCATGCCTGACCGCCGAAGCTGCGATAAGCTTCCAGTATGCTGTCAAGGTGCTGAAATAACCCCGAACAAACAGAAGGGTTCCTTTCCCCTAAAACAGAGGAAAAGATGCAAAATGCCTGCAGCCAGTTATGAAAAGATCTAAGGGGACCTTTCTTCCTATCATCCAACTCCGTCTTATCCTCTTTATTAACATTTTCTCTGTTAGACGGAAGCAGAGAAAATAAATCAATAAATTCCCCCTTATAAATCTTTTCTTTAACTGGCTGCGGCAGATGAAAACCCAGGGGAGACAAGTCACATGTCAATGCCTCTTTAAATAAATAACCAGGCAATGACATGGACTCCTGACTACCAATAGGGGCTGCACTACCCCCCCTAGGCGTCCCTCCCCCTGCTAACAATTCTCCTAACACCTTCCTAACTACAGACTCCATACTAACAGACAGAGGGTCGACACACGAGACAGACAGGGGAACATTGAACATCTCACCCCTCCTTCCGCTCTGCGATCCTCGGCCCTCCTCTGGAATTCCAGCTTCTGCAGCTGAGCCACGCTGACGATCCTGTTCTCTGGCTCCAGCTGGCAGATCATCTTCTTCAGACGGGGAGTCAGACCAGGGGGCCCCCGTCGCTCTTCCGGCCTCCGGCACGCTCACACTTGCTGGTGCAGCCCTGCTCCTGCTAGGATTTTCAAATCCCTGGGTCAGCGCCGCGCTTTTACGACGGCGCTGACTAGATGATCCACTCTTCCTCTTCCTGGACACATGACCGGGTGCAGGAGGATGACGTGCTGAAGTCCCGGCAGACAAGATGGGCGGTGATAACTCCGCTCCGGCATTCCCCTCTTCTCTGGACGATGACGTCGGGGGGAGGAAGCTGCTGCGTCTCCGGGACCTCCTCCTTGCTGGGATTTCCTCAGTCAGCGCTGCCATCTCCTCAGGAGCGGTGAGTTGAATCACCGCAGCGTCGCAGTCCATCTCTTCCTCAGCTTCTGCTGGCCGCCTGGGCACCGCCAGGCATTGTTTAAGCCAGGCTTCTCTGCCGACCTCGCTCGCCCTCTTCATGAACTCCTGTAGCAGGCTCTCCATCAGCTGTTCTTCTTGATCTTCAATTCTTCTGACAGCCAGCTGACGGAAGCAGCTACTTTTATAGTTAAAATTACCCGCACTTTCTCCCAGCTGATCCAATCAGCTGGCAGCAAAACGGGTGCGCAAAAACCAGACTAAACCTGTCAGAGCCAGAATACCTCATAGCCACTGACTGAAAATTTGTTAACCCTTTCTGCACCTGAATAAAATGTTAACCAAATTCACAACCAAATAGTGAGGCCTGTGTTATCATGCGGTCGCTACGGCATACAAGATACCGTGCTCTGAACATACTCCCTGGTACGTTCAATGCAGAACTAAAAGTCCCCCATTGATTGTGAGAGCAGCCCCTCACTTCCACCTGTGACGTCATTGCCCCAGCAGAGAGGCGCGCGCGCACACACACACACATACTATACACGCGCGCGCGCACACACATTATACACGCGCGCGCACATTATACACGCGCGCGCACATTATACACGCGCGCGCACATTATACACGCGCGCACATTATACACGCGCGCACATTATACACGCGTGCACATTATACACGCGCGCACATTATACACGCGCGCACATTATACACGCGCGCGCGAGCACACACATACACACGCGCGCGCGCACACACATACACGCGCGCGCACACATTATACGCGCGCGCGCGCACACATTATACACGCGCGCGCACACATTATACACACGCGCGCACACATTATACACGCGCGCATACACACATTATACACACGCGCATACACACATTATACACACGCGCATACACACATTATACACACGCGCATACACACATTATACACACACACAGCTGTTAGTGCTTTCCTGCAGTGACCTGGAACTCAGAAGGTGAGCCCAGGTCAACGCAGGGGCGCACACACAGCAGTGTGGGTGTGTGTATATATATATAGTGTGTGTGTGCCTGCTGGGGCAATGACATCACAGGTGCTAGTAATTTCATTCACCTGACCCCGTGAAGACAGTGCCACCCGATATCACTACCGTGACCGGGTCTCGCAGCACTGCCGTCACGGGGTCATGTGAGTCCATTGTGAACTTACCTCACCTGACCCCCGATGTCGCTGGCAAGCTCCTGTCCTGGCCCGGTGTCCTGAGGCGGCACGTCATCATAGCTACAGCTGATCGCGTCCTCCGATCAGCTGTTCTGCAGTCTGCAGACACCAAGCTGTGTAATGCGGGCTTCGGAAACATGGCGCCGGAGATAAGCGCTATGCGCAGAGGCCCACTCCGGCGCCATGTTTCTGAAGATTAGCATTTTACATACAGCCGGAGGGAGGGAGGAACAGGCAGCGCGGGGGGGCGGGGAACACGTGCATAACCCGCCCTGACATCAGGAGAGAGGGAGGAACAGGCTGGTGGGGGGGCGGGGAACTCCTGCATAACCCGCCCGGACATTATCTGCAGAGGTGCACATGTCAATCAAAAAGTGCACGAAATTTCAAACTTTATAAAGTTGGATTTCGCTGCCTAAACACCCGAGCTGCCCCCTGATGGTATGTACACACTGTGCATGATAGTGCCAGTACTGCACTGGCTGCACCTTATACACGAAAATCCTGATGGTTGGTTCCCTTTAAATGAACGGTAATTGAACCAACCGGATACAATACATACTAGATTAAAAAAAAACAAAAACTGAAATAAACAGTCAATCTCACCTAGCACCGAGAAATCTCAGCGAATCCAAAGAACCTTAAAAAAATTAAACATGAAAAAAAAAGTTCCATCAGAGGAAGTTTATATGAGGGGCTGCTGATAAGTCTTTGGCTTTGTGATCTTTTTTTGTTTCTATGTCTAATTTATGTTTTCAAAATTTTGTGTTATTTGCTTATGGCAAGTGTTCTACACACGCGGGAAAACAAAATGGCGAAGTCTAATGCGATATTTACAGCAACTGAGAGCAGAGGAGTGATAAAATTCTTGTTTCTGCAAGGAAAGTCCGCAAAAGATATTCATGGTGATATGGCACAGACATTGGGGGATCAATGCCCTTCATATTCCACAGTTAAAGGGACCAGATTTGGTGACTAAAAGCTGCGGCCACCACAAATGGGCTCTTATATACAGCATTCTAACATCATTTCACGGTAAACCTGCCACAATCAGGTGTTCCCTGCAAGATTTCAGAAGAGTTGAACAAGAGCCCAGAACCACCTGTGGAAAGCTACAGAATGACCTGCAGGTACAAAACAATAAGTAATACACTCAACCTCCATGGCCTATATGCACACTTACCAATGAAGACTCCATTGCTGTACAAAAGCATGTTCAAGAGTGTTTAAAGTTTGCTCAACGACATTTATACAAGCCTGTGAAATACTGGGAGAATAGGAATAAAGCTGGTAGAATGACCTAGGTAATCACCTGACCCGGATCTAATAGAAAATTTATAGAAGGAACTAAAACTCAGAGTTCATAGCCCACAGAACATTCAGGATTTGAAAAGTGTTTGTGTGGAAAAATTGGCCAAAATCACACCCGAGTAATATATGTGACTAGTTTCTACATAAGGAGGCATCTTGAATCTGTCATTACCAACAAAGGCTTAGGTGCAAAGTGTTAAAGGGAACTTGTCACGAGATTTGGGGCCTATAAGCTGCGGCCACCACCAGTGTAGGCTCTTATATATAGCATTCTAACATGCTGTATATAAGAGCACAGGCCATTTTGTATAATGTAAAAATCACGTTATAATACTCACCTAAGCTGCATTGCGGTGCAGACTGGTCGGATGGGTGTCTCCTTTCTCCGGTACCGGCGCCTCCTCTTTTGGCCATCTTTGTCCTCCTTCATCTGAAGACTAGGTGCATGACGTATCCTATGTCATGCACACGAGCCGGCATTGAGGTTACGCACAGGCGTACAACAATACTTTGATCTGCCCTGCTCAGGGCAGATCAAAGTGCACCTGCGCAGGACCCCAGTGTCAGTTTGTGTGGATGATGTAGGACGTGTCATGCACCGAGGCTTCAGAAGAAGGAGGACAAAGATGGCTGAAAGAGGAGGCGCCGGAACCACAGAAAGGAGACACCCATCCAACCAGTTTGCACTGCACCACTCCTCAGGTGAGTATTATAAAGTGATTTTTACTTTCTACACAATGGCCTGGGCTCTTATATACAGTATATTGGAATGCTGTATAAAAGAGACCACTGGTGGTGGCCGCAGCTTATAGTCGCCAAATTTGGTGACAGGTTGCCTTTAAGAACTGGGTTGCCAAATTTAAAATGGGCCTCTTCAGCACCAATGATGAGGAATGTCCTGGACGACTAAGAGTGGTTGTTGTTCCGGAGATCGTCGATGCTGTGTACAACCTCATAGTGGAGAATCGACGAATTTCAGCTAAAGCAATAGCAAACATGATGGGAATTTCCCGTGAATGTGTTTTTGTGTCATAATCCATGAACATTTGGATGTGAGGAAGCTATCTGCAAAGTGGGTCCCCAAATGTTTGACAACAGATCAGATAAGCATGCAAGTGAAAACTTCCGAGTCCATTTGTCAGCATTTCCAGACTGATAAGAACTTCCTGGATCGACTGGTCACTATGGATGAGACCTGGATTTATTTGTATGACCCTGAAAACAAGGAGCAGTCAAGAGTGAAGACACAGTGGTTTTCCTCGTCCAAAGAAGTTCAGGGTGCAAAAATCATCCACTAAAGTAATGGAGTCTGTGTTCTGGGTTAAGGAGGGCATGCTGCTAGTGGACTACCTTCAAAAGGGTTCCACCATCAATGCAAGGTATTACATTGAACTTTTGGACCAATTAAAGGCAGCCCTGAAGGTCAAAAGTCGCGGCAAGCTGTCCAAAGGAATCTTGTCCTGCAAGACAATGCCTCCGCTTACACTGCACAAGCGACCACAGCAAAACTGGCAGAGCTGGGCTTCCAGCTGGTTGACCTTATTCACCAGATCTAGCTCCCTCCATCTATCGTCTGTTTCCAAACCTGAAGAAACACCTCAAGGGTACCATATTTCACAGCATTTCTGATGCCATGGCTGCTACATATACCTGGTTTGAGGCACAAACGAAATCCTTCTTTTTGCTAGGCTAACAGAATTTGGAATACCGATGTAAGCAATGTATTGAGATCACTGAAGAGTATGTGGAATAAAGGTAAAGTTTCATCATCCTATCTTGTTTCTTTCTGGGTAAAGCCAAAGACTTATCAGCAGTCCCTCATATTCACATGAAGCAAATTTGTTGGCAAAATTCTGTGACAAACCCATTCACCTGAATGTGATTTACAGAAATCAATATTGGTGGTAAAATAACAACCAAAGTGGAATGCAGATTATTTAGATAGCTATGGAACAAATCTGCTGCATGAAAATATATCTAAAACTCCATCAATCTTGAAGGCATAACAATAAGGGGGTCATCCAACCTTAAAAATCCTTTTACAAAAAGTTGTCAACAGTCTAACATAACGAAAGATGAGATACTCACCTTATGCCCTGTTGTTCTTCCACTGGTCTCTGGTCACGAGACTCCAAAGATGACTTTGTCAACAGGTCATGTGACCACTGCAGACAGATAGTGGCCACAGCTGTGACCTCAATGGTGCTGATACGTCATCCATATATCCAGTGAAAGTGATTGGCACACCAAGGCATCTCTAAAACCCAATAAACAAAACAAGGGTCCGGGAAGCAACGGCACAAAATGTCAGAGGCTTGGTAAATTGAGTATTATTACTTTTGCTATTTTAGAACACTGCCCGCTATTTTATAGGGTTGAACAATTTTTTTAATGACTGGAAAATAAAACGTTGTGTGTTGCGGAATGGAGTGGGTATCATATTATCTAACAGAAAAAGCTGCAGATTTATCTAAAACCTCAAAAAAAAAGAATAAAACAAAATGCTGTTCTTGCACAGAATCACGCAACAAGCTCTTCGGCGATAACTTTCTGACATATTTTCCGGCTAGGTGAGACAGATAAAGGATAACTTAACTGAAATAACTTTACTTCAAGTGTCTAAGTGAGCGATGTAATGAAATCTGTTTGCTGTGCTAGCTGTCTCCGGATTGGGCTGTAATTACACCACAGAAGGAAGAAAGGTAGCTGAGTCTCAATCTAGATCATTTGTGTAAACTCAGCCTTCTTGTCAACGATGTTCTCACGTTGCATGCATGCAAACCACAAAAATCATCTCCAATGAACAAAACAGAGACAGGCTCGAGTTCCAGGCTTGTGATTACCTTATATTCTGTCACCGAAGTTTTCAGAGTTGTTTCATCTGACAAACTAAGGTTAGGAAAGAAACCCATTCAGATACTGGATAACCGCACATAGCTGAGGAAATCCATTCGCCGTATACAAACTTCGCTCCAGCTGGTAATCCTATATGGTTTGTATTCGTACAAGGATAATTTATTATAACAAGCCTTAGAATTATATGTTTCTGAAAAAATGAATTATTTTACCAATGTCAGTAAAAAATGTACGAAAACAAGACTAAAAACAAAGGTCAATTTATTATATCAATTATATATTTCCCTCTGATGTTCACACTGGGACTAACACAAATGGAATTAGAAAAGAATATACACACAAGAGACATGTTACATTTATATTGATGACATCCAGTGCTGGAAATACATACAAAATTTAAAGTTAGACAAATTAAAAAATAAAAAAGGTAAAAAATAATATTTCCATTTCACAAGTTCTAATAAACATTTTGAAGATGAGCTGTACAATTACAGTAACTAAATATAACTCCCAGTTAGCAACTGATGCTTTTCAAAGAGGTTTTCCTCTACTTTTACACTGATGGTCTATCCTATGTCTATGTCTGATCATCCACAGTCCCGCACCCTTGCCGATCAGCTGCTCCCGGTGCCGGCAGTGGCAGCAGGCAGACAGAAATGCTCAGTTCCGGAGCTGCTCCGTCAACTGATAGGGGCCGCGTACTATACATCTGCCTTCCATACAAATCAATAGGAAGCAAATGTGCAGCAACCGGACGTAGCCACTATCAAAGATGGGGCAACTCCGGAACAAAGCATTTCAGGCTGCCTGCTGCAGCCGTCAGGACCAAGAACAGGTGATCGGTGATCAGATATTGATGGCTAGAGATAAGCAGACCCATGCAAGTTTGGGGAGTTCAGCCGGACTTTAGATAAAGTTCAGTTTGGGATGCGACTTGACCTAAACCTGAATGGAAGTCACTAATTGGGCAGTTCAGGTCTCCGCTCACATACAGCCACCCATTAACAGATCACTTCCTTGGGCGGGTGGACTTTGTTTTTCCTATTTTTTTTTGTTTGTACACAATACATCTGATCATGCTGTTTTTACCTCCAGTGTGAGCGGTTTTGTTTTTTTAATTCTTTATTTATAAACAAATCAAATCAAACCAAGGCTGACAAACCACAGCCCAATACACATAACAGTGGGTATAAGGGCGAGCCAACTACATTTAAAAGAAATATTCCAATCGGCCTACCCAAACCGGAAAGTGGATCTGAACATTTTAATATATACAAAGAGGGGGATTTAGACGGGCAGCAAAGCACCGGACAAGGACCGGGCCCCGCTGCCCTTAGGGGAAAGAGACCCCAAGAGAGAATAGTATTGAAGGAGAGGAGAGAAGGAGAGGAGAGAAGGAGAGGAGAGAAGGGGGAGGAGAGAAAGGGAGAAAGGAAAGAGGGAGAAGGAAAAAAAAAAGGGGGAGGGGGGTTAGAGGTAAATCGGGAAAGGGAGAGGTGGAGCAAAGAGGGAAAAAGGGGGTAGAGGGCCACAAAGGAGGTGGGGGACAACAGTGTGAGCTGTTTAAACACTGCAAGGGGCTCACAGTGGGCTGAGGACCGAGCATACACAAGTACAGTGATGCTTGTGCTAGTGGTTTGCATACATAAAGCACCCGAACTCCAAACCTGAACACTGTTTTTTATTGTAAACTCTGTGTTTCGTCCAAACACCAAACCTTGGGTTCGCTCATCTCTATTGGTGATCTATCCCCTAAGTATAGGCCATTAATTTAAAAGTAGCGGACAACCTCTTTAAGTATAGCATCTGCACAATGCTGAATCTTATTGGTCACTTAAAGGAAATCAATCACCAGGTTTTTGGCAGCTAATTTGAGAGTATCATAATGTAGGGGCAGAGACCCTGCTTCCTGCGCTGTGTTACTTACTGGGCTGCTTGCTGTAGATTTTATAAAATCACTGTTTTATTAACAGAAAATCACTAGCGGGCTATTAAATCTGCAGTCCTACATAGTCATGAGCTCGCTTTAACCCTGCTTTCTGCCTATGTACAGTGTACGCAGAAAGCTGTGAATCAGTGATGTAGGAGGGGTTATACAGACTTCAGCATTCAGAGAACTGGTAGATCTGCAGCAGATTTTATAAAAATTGTGGCAAGCAGTAAAGTAAGTGATTTATTAGTGGAATCCGGGTCCCTTACATCACGCTGCTTGCAAAAACCTGTTGACAGATTCCCTTTAAATGATTGCATATATTATATTCTTTTCATTAGACATTCTTATTTACTAGCAGCACATTACATAAGATGTAAACTGGAAAAGGCTCTTTCCTTAGAGGAATATTATTATCTGAAGTACCAGCGTTGTAGAAGGTTCGGGGCACGTATATTCACATTTCATGCTAATGAGGAGTGTCCTTGATGTGGGCATACACTGCATGGTATTGTGGAACTCAGTTTAGAAGAGATTTCCTATTGACACCTGCAGAATCCCACCCCTTCTGTCCTCCCAGGAGCAGGAAAACCACAGGCCACCACGCTGGCGCCATCCCTGGCTATGTCCAATCAATAAGAACTTATTTCCTGGCCATTTGCTGAGGTCACAGCAGCAAACCTCATTAATTATTTCTACTAGTTCAGCCTCAAGTGTGCTTCTGGCATGACAAGAGAAAATGATTTGACCTTTTTTTTTTTTTCTCTTATTCTATTTTTATCAGTAGCGATCCAAACAAGATAAAAAAAATAGGCTGTACATCCACCGTTCAATGTAATTGATGAGAAAAGAAGGAAAACAAGTCCGATGGAGACTACCTCATTCTTAGCCGAATAATCAGGGTAAGGAATACAAAAGAAAGGAAAAGGAAATAAAACTAAGCAGCGGGAATCATCTGCTGACAATGTCATGGAAATCTGGTCACAGCGTATACAATGTTCTCCAAGGCAGATCTGGCCTTTGAGGGAGGGAAGCAGTGGAGGTTCTCCCGAGCTTTGTTTCCATGGTAACGGCACAGGTCAATCGCTGCAGTCACACCTTTGCCAGCCTTGATTGCCTCTTGCAACTGTCAGGAAAGCACAGGCGCACATGAGATGCGAGGCACACTGCCACATGGCACACAGTATTTTTATTATGGCATGATGAATAACAAGCTCACCCCTATTGTCCTCAACAAAGGGAAATGCCACCGCCACTATAACACACGCCTGTGATGATGACTGCATAAAGAGATGGCATCATGCTGAGCGATCGGGAGACAGCTTTTTTTGTTTAGTTAAGTGATGGGGGACGTTATGGGTTCTCATTCTGGAGCTGAAAAGTTAAAATCGCTACCATTCAAAGGCGCTTTTCTTTACCAGTGACAGCGAGTTTCCGATCAATACAGAGTTGTACTATATTCAGACATCTTCAGAAGAAAGCTGAAAATGTGAGCTCAAAAGACTACCCTTTCCATAAATAATATTGTACACCTCTACAGTCTTTACATTTTTCACTTTGTTTCTGGTAAATTCAAAAAAGTTCATTTTTTTCTCATTAATATACACTCTGCATCCCATCTTAACAGAAAAAAAACCCCAGAAATGTAAAAAATGTTTTCAAATTTATTAAACAAGGAAAAGTGAACTATCACATTGTCAAGTATTCAGACCCTTTGCTCCGTGTTGAGTAGAACTACCCTTTTGAGTTACTAGAACCGTGAATCTTCTTGCATATTTGGGTTTTGGGGATCCTCTGCCATTCTTCCTTGCAGATCCTCTCCAGTTCCGTCAGGTTGGATAGTGAACGTTGGTGGACAGCCATTTTCAGGTCTCTCCAGAGATGCTCAATTGGGTTTAGGTCAGGGCTCTGGCTGGGCCAGTCAAGAATGGTCACAGAGTTGTTCTGAAGCCACTCCTTTGTTATTTTAGCTGTGTGCTTAGGGTCATTGTCTTGTTGAAAGGTGAAGCTTCGGCCAAGTGTGAGGTCCAGGGCACTCTGGAAGAGGTTTTCTTCCAGGATATCTATGTACTTGGCCGCATTTGTGGCGCCCTGTGCTTTGTCGCCACAGATCACAATTTCATGTATATTTCCATCTGTATGACATGAATTGTTAGCCTTAATGAGAATTGGATTTCGCTGCTGTTCACAACATAACATATATTTTCCCACACTCCCTTACTGGGGTTATTCACTTGAGAGAAAACCAACTCGTAAGTGATGAGCCCTAGAAGGAAAAAGGGGAGGAGCTTAGTTGTTAGGTACATTTCAGTGAGTGGCAGTTAGTCTGAGTCGGTGTGAGGTGAAGTGAGGAGTGTACTGAGGAGAGGTCCTGTCCTGAGGTGACTTTTAGAAACCTCTGGTGGGACCAGCTACACTTGTCAGGGTATCAGACCCTAGGTCTTTGGTGCCTTCAAGGTCGGTGACAAAACTGAGAGACTAGAACCTATTTACAAGGGGTAGTGAAATTTGCCTGGGAGCACAGTGGCACGTGTGAGTCACATTCATCTTTCCTTGAATTGCAACTAGTCATCCTGTCCCTGCAGCTGAAAAACTTTCCCATAGCATCATGCTGCCACCATGTTTCACTGTTGGGATTGTATTGGGCAGGTAATGAGCAGTGCCTGGTTTTCTCCACACATACCGCTTAGAATTATCACCAAAAAGTTCTATCTTCGTCTCATTAGACCAGAGAATCTTATTTCTAATAGTCTGGGAGTCCTTCATGTGTTTTTTTGCAAACTTTATGCGGGCTTTCACATGTCTTGCACTGAGGAGAGGCTTCCATCGGGCCAATCTGATATAAAGGCCTGATTGACTGGTGGAGGGCTGCTGTAATAACTGACTTTGTGGAACTTTCTCCCATCTCCCTACTGCATCTCTACAGCTCAGACACAGTGATATTGGGGTTCATCTTTATCTCTCTCAACAAGGCTCTTCTCCAGCAATTGATCAGTCTGTCTGGATGGCCAGGTCTAGGAAGAGTTCTGGTGGTCCCAAACGTCTTCCATTTAAGGATTATGGAGGCCACTGTGCTCTTAGGAACCTTGAGTACTGCAGAAATTCTTTTGTAACCTTGGCCAGATCTGTACCTTGCCACAATTCTGTCTCTGAGCTCCTTGGGCAGTTCCTTTGACCTCATGATTCTCATTTGGTCTGACATGCACTGTGAGGTCTTATATAGACAGATGTGTGCCTTTCCAAATCAATTCCTATCAGTTTAATTAAACACAGCTGGACTCCAATGAAGGAGTAAAACCATCTCACGGAGGATCACAAGGAAATGAACAGCATGGGACTTAAATATAAGTGTCTGAGCAAAGGGTTTGAATACTTATGACCATGTGAAATTTCAGTTTTTCTTGTTTAATAAATTTACAAAAATTTCTACATTTCTGTTTTTTTTCTGACAAGATGGGGTGCAGAGTGTACATTAATGAGAAAAAAAATGAACTTTTTTGAATTTACCAAATGGCTGAGATGAAACAAAGAGTGAAAAATTTAAAGGGGTCTGAATACTTTCCGTATCCACTGTATACAGTGCCTACAGGTAGTATTCAACCCCCTGCAGATTTAGCAGGTTTGATAAGATGCAAATAAGTTAGAGCCTGCAAACTTCAAACAAGAGCAGGATTTATTAACAGATGCATAAATCTTACAAACCAACAAGTTATGTTGCTCAGTTAAATTTTAATAAATTTTCAACATAAAAGTGTGGGTCAATTATTATTCAACCCCTAGGTTTAATATTTTGTGGAATAACCCTTGTTTGCAATTACAGCTAATAATCGTCTTTTATAAGACCTGATCAGGCTGGCACAGGTCTCTGGAGTTATCTTGGCCCACTCCTCCATGCAAATCTTCTCCAAGTTATCTAGGTTCTTTGGGTGTCTCATGTGGACTTTAATCTTGAGCTCCTTCCACAAGTTTTCAATTGGGTTAAGGTCAGGAGACTGACTAGGCCACTGCAACACCTTGATTTTTTCCCTCTTGAACCAGGCCTTGGTTTTCTTGGCTGTGTGCTTTGGGTCGTTGTCTTGTTGGAAGATGAAATGATGACCCATCTTAAGATCCTTGATGGAGGAGCGGAGGTTCTTGGCCAAAATCTCCAGGTAGGCCGTGCTATCCATCTTCCCATGGATGCGGACCAAATGGCCAGGCCCCTTGGCTGAGAAACAGCCCCACAGCATGATGCTGCCACCACCATGCTTGACTGTAGGGATGGTATTCTTGGGGTCGTATGCAGTGCTATCCAGTCTCCAAACGTCACGTGTGTGGTTGGCACCAAAGATCTCGATCTGGGTCTCATCAGACCAGAGAACCTTGAACCAGTCTGTCTCAGAGTCCTCCAAGTGATCATGAGCAAACTGTAGACGAGCCTTGACATGACGCTTTGAAAGTAAAGGTACCTTACGGGCTCGTCTGGAACGGAGACCATTGCGGTGGAGTACGTTACTTATGGTATTGACTGAAACCAATGTCCCCACTGCCATGAGATCTTCCCGGAGCTCCTTCTTTGTTGTCCTTGGGTTAGCCTTGACTCTTCGGACAAGCCTGGCCTCGGCACGGGTGGAAACTTTCAAAGGCTGTCCAGGCCGTGGAAGGCTAACAGTAGTTCCATAAGCCTTCCACTTCCGGATGATGCTCCCAACAGTGGAGACAGGTAGGCCCAACTCCTTGGAAGGGTTTGTACCCCTTGCCAGCCTTGTGACCCTCCACGATCTTGTCTCTGATGGCCTTGGAATGCTCCTTTGTCTTTCCCATGTTGACCAAGTATGAGTGCTGTTCACAAGTTTGGGGAGGGTCTTAATTACTCAGAAAAGGCTGGAAAAAGAGATAATTAATCCAAACATGTGAAGCTCATTGTTCTTTGTGCCTGAAATACTTGTTAATACTTTAGGGGAACCAAACAGAATTCTGGTGGTTTGAGGGGTTGAATAATAAATGACCCTCTGAATAAACTTTTCACAATTTTTTGCTGCAGTGCATTTCACTCTTCCAGGCTGATCTACAGTCCAAATGTCACAGTGCCAAGTTAATTCCGAATGTGTAAACCTGCTAAATCTGCAGGGGGTTGAATACTACTTGTAGGCACTGTATATATACACACAGTACAAAAATATAAATATTAGTGATGTTTTACAGTTTTTTATGCCTAATCCTGTAAATTTGTGTACTTTTTTCACAGGTCCAGTTTTATAACACCCAAATGGATGAATAAAAGAAAAAAAAAAGCGGGTGCTCGGTACTCATTAAGAGTAGTTGGATGCTCGGATGGGTGCAACCTGAGCATCCAATTTTAATGGAAGTCAATGGGAAACTCAAGCATTTTTCTAGGAGATCTTCCAGAAAAATGCTCGAGTCCCCCATTGACTTCCATTATATTTGGGTGCCTGAGTTGCGCCCATCCGAGCATCCAACTGCCCTTAACGAGCACCGAGCACCGTAGTGCTCACTCCTCACTAATGTATATTTATATATATACATATATATATATATATATATATATATATATATATATACATATATATATATATATATATATATATATATATATATATATAAATATATATAATATCATACATATAGTTGTTTATATTTAAGGGCTTTGTTTCCATTTATTCAGCCATTTGGGTGTTATAAAACTGGACCAGTTTTGACAGGCTTAAAATTTTTTTATGGAAATGAAGCCTAAGACATCCCCAAACGTTTATGAAAGAAATGGAAGGGGAAAATAAATCAGTCAATTTATCCATCCTATACTATCCATACTGCTAAACATTGCTTACAAAAACAGTACTGCACATATTTTTTCCATAAAAAAAACAAAACAAAAAACCCCTTTTATTTAGAAACAGTAACTCCATAAAAAGCAAAAAAATATTTTTAGTAACAATACAATGATATATTTTTATTTCTAAACTGTGTTACCAAGAGAGAGGGGGGCCAGCATGATCTGAAAATGGCATGCGTCATATAAAAAGTGCAAATTCACAGATTTATTCCAACTGTACTATAATATGAATTGAGATTTTTAGCAAATAATTGATCAATTCTTTGAGCCACCCCTGCCAACATCACGGCAAATCTCAACAGGCAGGTCCTACACTATATTATGTATTTCATGTGCCATGCGGCCTCCTAGATAAAGTTAAAAGCAGAACCATAATGGAGCACACATACCTGTAACCTGTATATATAACCGCTTCCATATTGCAAAAGAGGCAATTATGGATAGAGGCTAGCCCAGGTCCCAGCATGTGGAGTAAGCTCTACACATACCAGGACTATATCAGAACTGACCCTCCCAGTGCCAGACAGCAACCATTGATAAAGGCGGACCAGATCCAAGTATGGTGCTTAATTGTCAATGCCTGTGGAAATGGTTCTGCTTTTAACTTTATCTAGGAGGCCGCATGGCACATGAAATACATAATATAGGTTAGGACCCCCCTATTGAGATTTGCCGTGACGTTGGTAGGGGTGGCTCAAAGAATTGATCAATTATTTGTTAAAAATCTCATTTTTTTATTATAGTACAGTTGGAATAAATCTGTGAATTTGCACTTTTTATATGATGCATGCCATTTTCAGATCGTGCTGGCTCCTTTTTCTCTGTTATGACTGTAGTTATGCTACAATTTCTGGTGACTGACCATCACCATACCATGCACGCCTGATTTTGGTTTGCAATGTATTCCTCCTGTTGGTAGCTGTTCACATTCAGTTGCCTCACCCCTTTCCACAGGCAATGCTACTTAAGCACCATACTTGGATCTGGTCCGCCTTTATCAATGGTTGCTGTCTGGCACTGGGAGGGTCAGTTCTGATATAGTCCTGGTGGGTGTAGAGCTTGCTCCACTTACTGGGACCTGGGCTGGCCTCTATCCATAATTGCCTCTTTTGCAACATGGAAGCGGCTATATACAGGTTACAGGTATGTGTGCTCCAGTATGGTTCTGCTTTTAACTTTATCTAGGAGGCCGCATGGCACATGAAATATATAATATAGTGTAGGACCCCCTATTGAGATTTGCCGTGACGTTGGCAGGGGTGGCTCAAAGAATTGATCAATTATTTGCTAAAAATCTCATTTTTTTTATTATAGTGCAGTTGGAATAAATCTGTGAATTTGCACTTTTTATATGACGCATGCCAATTTCAGATCGTGCTGGCTCCTTTTTCTCTTTTTAAACTGTGTTACCAGCAAAGTTTGATCTAATCTTTTTTCTATACTTGGGATTGTTTTTGTCATTTTTAGATTATCTGCATAATAAAAAAGCTGCCGGAATAGAACATGAGCAGATAAATATTTTTTACGTTTTCTTTGTCATTCTAAATGTCATAGCTTTTATTTACATATAACAAGGTGGCACTTTGTTGTTTTTTCAGGTACAGTATTTTTTTCTGAAGTGAATAAGTAATATTTGTACATATACTAACCTTTGCTAAGTCTATCAAATTTCCCTTTAGTTGAGCCTGGAAAAGAAAAGAAGACAAGATATGTTACAAAAATATGTGAAGCTTTTATAAAACATCATTGACAGCTCTGGTTGTGTTTGGTAAATGTACACTGAAAAAACATTGTGAGCATAGCCTTTCAAAATGCAACTAAAGTGGATGATTAAAAAAAAACCCCATAAAATAAATAAATAAAAAAATAAACCCAATAATTTGAACATGGCGGTAAAGATCAAGGCTGCTTTAAAGGGCTGATGTGTTCATATATCATGCTGAAAGGGCATATATCATGATGGTGGTATTATTAGTTTGTCTTTAAATAAGTTACTAAACAAATAGGTTTTTACAAGTAACTTATGGACAATAAAGGTTTAGTAATTTTTATTTGATAGCAATAATAGGATTAAAGATACTGGAGTTGACAGCTTTAATACAGGTGAGACAACTGACATGTTTTTCTTGACACTTCCACCACTTAAATGTCTTATTTCCACTCACACAGGAGCCTTTTTATAGCTTGTTTGGCAGAACGTTTGCACCAGAAATGCTAGAAAAAAATTACTTTTATACACAATGGCCTTATGCCCAGGGCTGTGGAGTCAGAGTCATGGAGTCAGTGTCCATTATGGTGGAGTTGGAATTGGCATAATATGGACCAACTCCTAAAACACATTAATTTGGGTACAGTAGTTCAATGCAGTATACAGGTTCTTGCTATTGTAACTGACAATGCTTCAAATATGCTAAGTACAATCAAACTGATGAATGAGAATAATGAAGGTGAACAGCAGCTAGAAGAAAACTCCAGATTCAGTAAGTCTGAGATGGAATCACAGTCCTGGTCTTGAAACGGAGGAACAAACAGATATTACTACACAAGAACAGCAAAATGATAGTTCAAAACTAGATGATCTTGTTGAAGCTGCTTCTCTCTCCTATTCATCTCCCTGTTGAGCACATGCTGCAGCCGGCAATAAGAGATAGCCAGTAAGAGGGACATGCTGGAACTCTGATTGGCAAAGTGAGGAAATTGGTTACTGCTGCCAGAACCCCTAAAATTGATTTTATCTCTAAGAGACATGCTGAAAAACAGGCAATTTTAGATCCAGCCACTTGTTGGGGCAGCGCATATTTAATGATTGAGCGATTGCTTGAGCTGAAACCCTTTCTTGTAAACATGGCCAACACTCAGGTAACACTAAATGAAGGTCAGTGGACACAGGTGGCTGAATTGAAGGAATTGCTTCATCGTCCATTTACAGTGACTAAAAGATGATAAGCTGAGGATTTATGTCCCAGCATTTTCATAAAGGAGTGGATGAATTTGCTGTTTTGCCTGTTCCAAAGAGGAGGTTTAATTGCAGATGGCATTGCTGCTTCAATGAAACTCAGAGAGACACGCTATTAGAAAATAAAATTCTTCTGGCAGCTGTTTATGTGGACCCAAGTCATCATAAATTGCTGGATGATCAACAGCTTACTAAAGGAAAAGAGGCTCTGACAGAGGTAGCAGTTAGGATTAGAGATGAGCAAACCCGTGGAAGTTCAATTCGGCGGCTTCAGGTGGACTTTAGATAAAGTTCAGCTTGGGAACCGGATTTCACCTGAACCTCAATGCAAGTCACTAGTTGTGCACTTTGGGTCTCTGCCCACTTACAGTCAGTCATAAACAGATCTTTTTTGGAGGGTGGGCTTGGTTTTTCCATTTCTTGTTGTTTGCTGCACACTACATCTGATCATGCTGTTGTTACCCCTAGGGCGAGCTGTTCAAACACTGCAAGTGGCTCGTACTGGACTGAGCATCGAGCATACCCAAGTACAACAATGCTCACTCAAGTGGTTTGTATATGTAAAGCACCAGAACTCCGAACCCCTAATGTTTTTTTTTGTAAAGTCTGTGTTTCATACGAACACTGAACCTAGGTTCGCTCATCTCTAGCTAGGATGAGTGGCTATAGGACTGTCAAGAGCAAGATGACTTGAGTCCTGCCAGTGCTACTGCTGCTGTATCTTCGGCCTCATCTGATGAAGAGTTTAATTTTGAAAAGTATTTAGACAACATGGAGCAGGAAAAGCGTTGTCGCAGGGAAAAAGTTTCCACTCTCATAGCAAACAGACTGACTATATTTCAGAAAAAAAAATCAGCTGTTCATCAAAACTGACAGTTCAGGCGGCAATTCCTTTATACCCTGAAATTGTTAGAGATGTTGCCACTTTGCCACCAACCCAAGTTAGTGTAGAGAGGTTGTTCTCCAACCTTAAAATAATTACGTCAGATTTTAGTTCATCTATGAAGAAGGATCCTTGGAAGATGATACAAATTCATAGACTGCAAAAGTATTATTCAGTACGCTTTTGGTGAAAACGTTTTTCCACTTACTGAATAACGTAATGCATATTTACAATTTAAAGGGTTTTTTTGTTTTGTTTTCTAAAGTTGTATTCCAATAATATATTTTATATTCTATCTAAACAGCTTGATTATTCTATCATAATAATGATTAAAAGCCTGATGTTAACATTTTACTACAGTAAATATATCACCTACACATAAGCCATGAATGAGGGAGTCGGAGTCAGGGAAATTGAGGAGTCAGAGCTAGAGTCGGAGGTTTGGCTTACTGCCTCCACAGCCCTGGTTATAACTTGGCATAAACTACTTCAATTTGACACACACCCTTATCTCTCACCAGACTTCTACCAACTGAGTGCAGTTATTGGAGTTTATAGCACCATAATTACAGACAATAATTAAAAAACAAGTGCATAAACTATTATTTCAGGCAAAATAACTCTCCAGAGGTTCTAAAGAATTATTTTAGTAACATATACTGTATTTAGGAAAAATAATCTTTACAGTGTGTAACATGGCAGAGGGTATATGTATCATGAAGGTGGTAAACCTGGATGTCCACCCTGGTACTTGTAGAGCCACGAGGCTTATTAGGGCATTTCAGGGACAGGTTTTACGGATAGCTGGAGAGATGAGCGGGTCTGGCTATCCACATACCTCCACCCATGGGTGTGTCTCATGTTTTTAAAATGGTGTCTGTTTGTTTGACACATGGTCAGTGTCAGGAGGCTGCTATGCCCTTAGAAGTAATCCCTGAGAGAGTGGGATTAGCTTGACATGACCAGTAACAAACGTCATACTGTGTTTGTGTTCCTTGAAGCCGCATAAGGGCCTATGTTATTTTTCTAAAGAGCAAGTTTATTTCTTCCACATAAACTGGCTTTCCAGCAAAATAACATAGGCCTTCTTGCGCCTTCAAAGCAACACACGGTATGGCGTCCGTTCCTGGTCAGATCAAGCTAATCCCCCTCTCTCACGGATTACTTCCAAAGGCATAGCAGACTCCACACACTGGCCATGTGTTAAACAGACACAATTTTAAAAACATAAGACGCAGCCATGGGCGGACGTGTGTGTATAGCCAGACCCGCCTGTCTCTCCAGCTGTAAAACTAGTTCCCGGAATGCCCTTATAAGCCTTGTGGCACTACATATACCAGAGAGGACATCCAGGTTTACAGCACCTTTGTGAAACATACCCTTTGCCATGTTCCAAGTGGTATCAGAGCCTTTACATTGCGAGTGCACAGGTTCCATTCATAGTGCATATTTCAAGTTAAACACATCTAACAATAAAGTTGACACAACTATTCAAAACTCTTAATCATATTGTTTTGGGTTTTCAGTTCTAGCGCATATTAATACACGGTCCAGCAGCACAATGCAATTAATGAATACATGAAAGTGGTTGGATGGCTTTTGTGTCATTTGATATAAAAAAACGCTAAGTAGCTCAAGTTTAAACGTTTATAGCAATATTGGAATTCATATATTCATTAATCGCAGTGTGCTGCCGCAGCGTCTATGTATATGTCTGTATATTGACCACATAGTGGATTAATGCACCTATACATTAATTCAATACCAAAGGTGCAGGTTCTATATATTTTTTTTTATTTCAGTTCTTGCAGATTTCTATGTCTTGCCATGGTAACAGACTATGATGAGACTCTGGGTATTTGATTTTGAGGCTATACTCATGTTCATCTGCGCCCTACTTCTTACTGACTGATTAAATAATAAATAAATAATATAATAATCAAAAATTCCGTATAAAATCACCATTAAATGTCAATATATATAAAAAAAACCTTTAGATAAAAATCCCCAGGGATACAATAAATAAAGGAAATGATGATGAAATTGATATAAAATTAATATTTGTATTCAATCATTAAAATAAATATTTATTACAGATTCATAGAAAAACTAGGCAGGAGAAAGTCCCATAAATTATAGCAGAGGTTTACCAGAAAATAAAGTGCCTAATTCAATGACCATTATTATATATAAATATCTATTTTTCATATATAACAAAGTGCACAGTGCGAAATTAAATAAAATAATCCAGGCGTGCCGCTATTCCCCGACGTGCGTTTTAGGATCGCTGAAACGCGCGTCGGGGAACAGCGGCACGCCTGAATTATTTTTGACCACATAGAAGGTATAATTCCCTTTATAGATTAGCATATTTTAGCACTTTATAATTTTTTATATTAAAGGCATTTATACCATATCTTATTCATATATACCATATCACTTTGATATTTAATTCCGCATTGTGCACTTTGTTATATATGAAAAATAGATATTTATATATAATAATGGTCATTGCATTAAGCACTTTATTTTCTGGTAAACCGCTGCTATAATTTATGGGACTTTCTCCTGCCTAGTATTTCTATGAATCCGTAATAAATATTTATTTTAATGATTGAGTAAAAATATTAATTTTAATATCAATTTCATCATAATTTCCTTTATTTATTGACTGATTAAATGTATGGTAAAGGGAACCTGTCAGTTGGTTCATACTGCCTAGACCACATAGGTAAGGATGGTTAACCTCGGGGAGATCAACATCCACCACCGCGGAGACACCATCACGTGTTTCTCAACGCAGTGACACTAGAACAAGGCCCCCTGGGAAAATATGGAAAACAAGAATGCCGCGGAGACACCATCACATGTTTCTCAACGCTGGCAGAAAATTAGCCAGGTCTTTCACCAGGAAGGAACAACAGGTCTTTCCTCTTTCATCGAGGAGATCAACATCCAACACTGCGGAGACACCCTTCCCATGGTTGTTCCTTTCCGGTGAAAGACACGGCTAGTTTCCTGCCAGCGTTGAGAAACATGTGATGGTGTCTCCGTGGCATTCTTATTTTGAATATTTTCCCAGGGAGCCTTGTGCTAGTGTCACTGCGTTGAGAAACACGTGATGGTGTCTCCGCAGTGTTGGATGTTGATCTCCCCGAGGTCAACCATCCTTACCTATGTAGTCTTCTACTAGGCATTGCTCCCACTAGCCAGTTTCCTACTCAACACTGATGAAGGGCAAATACCCCGAAACAGCCGTCTGTGGATGGATACCATGTTTTGGTATAGGCGGATTCCTTGACTGGAGACTGCCCTTCCCGTGGTTGTTCCTTCCCAGTGACAGACCTGGCTAGTTTCCTGCCAGCATTGAGAAACATGTGATGGTGTCTCCGCTGCATTCTTGTTTTGCATATTTTCCCAGGGGGCCTTGTTCTAGTGTCACTGCGTTGAGAAACACGTGATGGTGTCTCCGCGTTGTTGGATCTTGATCTCCCCGAGGTCAACCATCCTTACCTATGTAGTCTTCTACTAGGCATTGCTCCCACTAGCCAGTTTCCTACTCCACACTGATGAGGGGCAAATACCCCGAAACAGCTGTCTGTGGATGAATACCATGTTTGGGTATAGGCGGGTTCCTTGACTGGAGATTGCCCTTCCCGTGGTTGTTCCTTCCCGGTGAAAGACCTGGCTAGTTTCCTGCCAGCGTTGAGAAACATGTGATGGTGTCTCCGCAGCATTCTTGTTTTGTACTACCTAAGCCACAGGCAGCATGAATCCGAGATTGTCCGCATGATTAGAACTATGGCAGGTATGTTTTTCTCTGAAGTGCTCTAGTGTTTCAGACAAAACAAAGGCCCCAGTAAATTTCAGTAAATTTGGTGCATCTAATCACTGGTGTGCACCTCGACAGAAAGGTTACTGCAGTGAGAAACTGGAGTAACATTTGTAGTGTAAGAAAAGACACAAGTTCTGTTAAATTTGTCTGGTGGATGTGACACTGCATTCCATCTCGGCTCTTCCCATTTTGACAAAGCTGTGAAAAATTGGCAGGATAATGCCAAAAATTGAAAAAAATGTTTGCATAATGACACATTGAGCACAAAATTTGAGTAATTTGAAAGTGTTTTATACCAGAATTCTTGCGTAAACACCTTGATGAATTGAGGTCATAATTAAAAAAACTGGACAGGGACCATAAGATGAGATTGGACTAGACCAGCACTGCTGCCGGTCAGCTTGTCTTAGCACCAATCCAGGTGATTGACACATCTCCCCCTATGAACACACATGCAGAAAACTGTCAATTAACCAGGACAGTGAAATGCCAGAACACTTCATAGAAACACATACCTAGGTGCTACCGTGCAGCCAGACTCTTTCTTATTCATGCTGCTCGAAGTTTGGGCAACATGAATCAACTTACAGGATCCCTTTAATTAGAATCAGAAGGTAGATAGAAGAGTGTGACTGAGGAATGTTAGTATGGGGATGTGTGAGAGATGTAGACACAATGCAAATGGAAATTTTTAATTAAGATTATTTAAGTTGCTTGATTTTTCATTTTTAGAAAATAATTTGTTGCAGACACAGACCAAGTTTTAAGTGGTTTTCTCATGCTGTTGTTACTACCTTTTATGTAATTACAACTTTGTTAGAAGGAACAGAAATGTGCGTGCTATATAAATCATTTATGCTGGTAAATAATATAACAGACAAGATAAATTCTATCAATTATTTATGTAAGACATGAATAGGTAAATGCCGCAGTTTTGAACAGGGCCATCACACGACCAGAAACAGTTATTACCTGTTTGACCTGCTCCATCCATGCCTCTCTTCCTATAAAATCCTGGTGAAGGACAACAGGGGCAGAATTCAAGCTGAAAGATGTGTCACTGTACTTCCCATTCATGAAGGGTTGCAGGTCTGAGTTCAGCTGAAATACAGTTACCAAACAAAGTATATTCCATATTTCAATTTCACAAGGGTAGCAGGTGAAAATAGACCTCAAAATGAGTTGTGCAATTTCACTTGATACCCCCATATGCGGTAGAAAACTACTGTTTGAGTGAACATCATGGCTCGGAAGGGAAGGAGAGACATTTTGACTTTGGTGGAATGTATTGCGATCACCATGTTGCATTTGCAGAGCCCCCGATGTATCTAAGCAGTGAAAACCCCTCAGAAGTGACCCCATATTGGAAACTGCACCCCTGAAGGAATTTATTTAGACGTGTGGTGAGAACTTTGAATCCACAGGTGTTTCAAGAATTTTATAATGTTGAGCTGTGAAAATTAAAAAATACTGTATATTTTTTTCCCCACATGTTGCTTTAGCCCCACACTTTTCATATTCACAAGGGTAGTAGAAAATGGACCCAAAATTTGTTGTGCAATTTCTTCTAAGTGCACTGATACCCCATATGTGGTTTGTGGGCACCATGTCGCATTTGCAGAGCCCCTGATGTGCCTAACAGTGGACACAAGTAACCCCATATTTGAAAAAACACTCTTCAAGGAATTTGCCTAGAGGCATAAGTATAACAACAATGATTGCGGTTTTGTGTATGGATTTAAAATGTGGTGGTATATGTAAATTGTGCGGCGTACATCGGGCTATAAAAGGGTGTTGCGTGCCAGACACCACTGAATGTGAGCATTTGCCTACTCAAGTCGGTTACAATGTCAAACTACAGTCAGGTGGAGACCCCGATGAGGACTATGAGCATGCACATGAGCTTCCCCGAGGCGGTATCTGACAGTTTGTGCTGAAATTCTTTGGTTATGTAAACGGATTATTACAGCAGCTATTTGGGTGGCTGGTCTCAGCCAATTTTGGAGGTGAAGATGCTGGATGTTGGGGTCCTGGGCTGGTGTGGTTACACATGGCCTGTAGTTGTGAAGCCCTTTGGATGTACAGCCAAATTCTCTGAAAAGCCTTTGGAGGCGGCTTATGGTAGAGAAATGGATATTCAATTCACGGGTAAAAGCTCTGGTGGACATTCCTGCAGTTGGCATGCCAATTACACGCTCCCTCAAAACGTGCAACATCTCTGGCCTTGTGTTAAGTGACAAAATTGCACATTTTAGAGTGGCCTTTTATTGTCGCCAGCCAAAAAGGCAAACCTGTGCAATAATTATGCTATCTAATCAACAACTTGATATGCTACACCCGTAAGGTGGATGGCTTAACTCAGCACAGGAGAAGTGCTCACTTAGTGCTCTTTCAGATGTCCGTGCAACAAACAATGCACAGATTGGCTGCGGCTCTCCTGTCCAGAGCCTGACAGCTTCATATATCTTTATGAGGCTGTAAAGCTTGGCACAGGAAACCCGTGGCCAGTCTGTGCACAGACTGCTATGCAACAGATTGGCTGGGATCTCCTGCCCTGAGCGCGACAGCCTCATAGAAATACTGTATATGAAACTATCACACTCCGGTCAGGAGAGCTGCGGCCAGTCCGTGCATTCTGGTCTGTGCATGGATCATATTGCACGGCCGTCTGAAAGAGCCATACACAGCTACAGACAAATTTGTGAACAACATTTGAGGGAAAAAGGCCTTTTGTGTACATAGAAAAAGTCTTAGATCTTGGAGTTCAGGTAATGAAAAATGGGAGCAAAAATAAAAGTGTTGCGTTTTTATATTTTTATATTTTTGTTCAGTATAGTTGGAGGTGTGAAATACTGTAATACTGACGGATTTTAATGATAACAACAATTCATGCTGCTTTGGTTCTCCAGCTGAATGTCTATTACTTTGCTATACATAATCTGCGCCTTATATTTATCTGCTAAATTCCCCTAAGGAACTTTGCAATAAACAAGAAAAAGTCATTGCTGTTACCCAGAGGACCCTATGGTGCTCCTGGGCACGAGTTAAACTTCAGGGAATACATCACTAGAGTGCAGTGTACATGAGAAATACTATTAAATTATTAATGCAAAATCTGTTTTTCTCCCATTACCACAAAAAGAATAAAAAAAAAAATCTTATCTCAAAAGAAGTCTTTGTAAAGCTAGGAATTTCATGACTAAATATGCACAGATTCCTTTATCGCTTTCCTTTGTTATAATTACAAAATTAAAGAAAAAACAATCATGTGCTCAAGAATAACCAAGATTACTGTAGCCCACATTTAAGACAAACGTACTGAATCTAACACACATATACGTGGTATGCACTATATTTAATAAAAGGTGCACATCACTAAATAGATTTGGCACTTTCGCTTCTAAAGGCCGCTTTACACGCTGCGATATCGGTACCGATATCGCTAGCGTGGGTACCCGCCCCCATCGGTTGTGCGACATGGGCAAATCGCTGCCTGTGGCGCACAACATCGCCCAGACCTGTCACACTATTTACCTGCCCTGCGACGTCGCTGTGACCGGCGAACCGCCTCCTTTCTAAGGGGGGGGAAATCGTTTAGCGTCACAGCAACGTCACAGCTGCGTCACTGATCCGCCGCCCAATAGAAGCGGAGGGGCGGAGATGAGAGGGACGTAACATCCTGCTCACCTCCTTCCTTCCGCATTGCGGGCGGGACACAGGTAAGGGGAGCTTCCTCGTTCCTGCGGTGTCACACGGAGCGATGTGTGCTGCCACAGGAACGAGAAACAACTTCATTACTGCTGCAGCAACGATATTAGAGAATGGACCCCCATGTCACCGATGAGCATTTTTGCACGTTTTTGCAACGATGCAAAATCGCTCAAAAGTGTCACATGCAACAGCATCGCTAAAGCGACCGGATGTGCGTCACAAATTCCGTGACCCCAACGAGTTTGCATGAGGGATGTCGCAGCGTGTAAAGCGGCCTTTACAGTCTGAAAACCAAATATCCTTGTGTAATGAGCAAGTAAGAACAGCGTCTTGTTTTCTTTCACAAGGGAAAGAGTGAAAGACGTTTTTTACTTGCTATAATTTACCTGTATTTTGTGAGTGTAATAAATACGTTAGCAAAAATCTTTTTTGGAAGTGCGATATGACTATTGTGCGTTTTTTTCCCAGATTCTTGCTTAAATCTCATAGATTTGAAGAGAATCTGTCAGCAGGTTTTTGCTATGTAATCTGCGGATAGCATGAGGTAGGGGTTAAAACATAGAATTCCACGATGTGTCATGTCAAGCTCCCGTGATTTTGTTCACTTCAACTGAGTGTTTTATTACTAACACATTATCATTGCTTTGACTAGCTGGCTTGTGCCTTGTTGTAAAATCTGCCCCCTCCTCTGATAAGCATCTTACTGTCTATGGTCACTGTATATAGAGAGCCTGGTGTGGGTGGAACAGCTTTTTCAGCTCTGCTGCATGGATAAATCTAAAAACTCTATTTTGTCAGAGACGCTGCACCTAGTAATCTAAGTGATACATCGTTGGATTCAGGGTCTTTATGCCTACATCATGCTGCTTTCAGAAAAATTAAAAAATTCTGCTGACAGATTCCCTTTAACAAGTGAACCACTGATGTGCTTGAGACTGGAAGCAGTGGTTCCAAGCAAGTTGGTATATTTTTCATTTAAGTCTACCTGCATGGTGTGCCTACATATTTCAAAATGCGCTTTCATGTCAATGTAGCTTTATGAGCACTTTTTTGGGGGGGGAAGAGAGTTGTATCTTTTAATGACACCATTTTGGGATATGTAAAGTACCAGTCAAAAGTTTGAACACACCTGTACATGCACTGTTTTTCCTAGTTTCTTATTGGAATGTGCACATTGGATTAGCAAACTAAACAAAGGACCACACATGGAAACAAGGAGTAAAGAGAAACAAACCAAGCTATATGTAAAACTTTTGATTCCTCTAAAGACCCCAAATAATTCTGATAACCGCGTTACACACCCTTGGCTTTCTCTCAAGTAGCTTTACCAGGTAGTCACCTGGAATGACTTTCCAAGAGTCTTGAAGTCGTTCCTTGAGATGCTGAGCACATGTTGGCTTCTTTGACTTCACTCTGCGGTCCAACTCATCTCCAACCATTTCAAATGCGTTGAGGTTGGGTGCTTGTGAAGGCCATATCATCTGACACTGGACTTTTTCCCTCTCCCTCTTAGTCAAATATCCATTACATAGCATGCAGATGTATTTTGGGTCACTGACCTTTTATAACATAAATGATGGTCCCACAATGTGAAAACCAGATAGGTTGGAATCTTATTGTAGCTTGCTGGTTAGCCATACTGGGCAGGTGTGCTTTGAACTAGAATTAAATCACCAACAGTGTCAGCAGTAAACCACCTCCACATTATCACAAGTTTCCCTAAATAGTTCACATTGGGCACCGCACATGTACAAACCATCTACTCACCTTTCTGCATCTCAAAGAATTGGTGGTTGGTACCAAAAATCTAAAATTTTGGCTCATCAGATCATAGTAAAAATTTCCACTGTTCCAATATCTAGTCCTTGTGGTGCATGACCTAAACAAGTATCTTCTTGTTTGCAGCCCTCCATTGTAAATTCCTTGCTCCAAACCAACCATAAATGCCTGGTTCTTGCAGGCTCGTCTGGACAGTTGATTTTGAAATTTGTGTATGTCTGTGCATCCTTTGTGACGGCTGTTGCTTTGTCTGAGGTTGGTAACTCTAATTAACTTCACTGCAAAAGAAGTAATTCTAGGCCTTACTTTCCTGGGGTGGTCCTAATGAGAGCAAATTTCATTACAGTGATTGACCCTTTTCATTTTTGCACAGAAGGATACCTTCAAAGAGCTAGCAATTTTTCTGACTGAGTGAACTCAAGTCTTAAAGGGGTTGCACCACAAACAAAGTGTCACTAATAGATGTTGGAATAATAAGTTCCACAATAAGATGTGTTAAAAAATGTTCCTCTGCTGAGATAATCCAATACATGAGCTAATGGATGGGTTCTATTAACCACTGGTAAGTATATTTATGACCAATGCACACTCTTATTTCATTCTTGCAAACAATGGTGTTATTTATTAAATAATATACACAGCACATCAGCTACAGCACGGAAATGCCAGCACACCTACTACCCTAAGCGACTTGTGACTAAGACCAGTAACAGTCGAAATGTTCTTCAAAAGTCACCCATTACCTATACTTACCTGTATTTTTTTATTTATTTATCTATTGATTAAAATGTGCCGTATTTTTCGGACTATAAGACTCACCTGACCATAAGATGCACCCTGGTTTTAGAGGAGGAAAATAGGAAAATAAAATTTTAACCAAAAAATGTGGTCATGACACACTGTTATGGGGCGAGGATCTGTTGCTGACACTGTCATGGGGGTAATGTCCCCAAATTCTCTACTAAGGTACCCTTGCTCATATACCCCCATCCATCCTGCTCATTACCCCCATCCTGCTCATATACCCCCATCCATCCTGCTCATATACCCCCATCCTGCTATATACCCCCCATCCTGCTCATATACCCCATCCTGCTCATATACCCCCATGCTGCTCATATACCCCCATCCATCCTGCTCATATACCCCCATCCTACTCATATACCCCCATCCTGCTATATACCCCCATCCTGCTCATATACCACCATACTGCTCATAATATACCCCCCATCCATCCTGCTCATAATATACCCCCATCCTGCTCATACCATCCTGGTATATGGCCTGTATCCTGTGGCAGAGAAAAAAAAATAAATGTTTATACTCACCTTTGCTCACTCCCAGCAGCACCGATCAGCTACCTCTCTGTCTCAGCTGCAGCGCCGCTGTGTGGAGCCATCACCGTTGTCTGCAGCATCGCGATGACTTCCTGTCTGTGCCGGTTAGCTGATCCGTGTGGACACTAGCGGCGCGCACAGCGATGACGTCATCGCTGTGCTCACCGCTCTCTACACAGATTAGCTGACCGGCACAGACAAGAAGACATCGCGATGCTGCAGGGGGACGGCTCCACACACGGCGACGGGTGAGTACACTGATTCACTGCACCCCGCGCTGATAATGATGCACGGAGGGCAGTGAATACAGCCGCACATGATCACTCCAGGCTGTAGTTGCCAGGGGTGATCATGCGGGCCGGCTGTTAATTATGTGCGCACCCCTCGCTCATCCCCCCGCCAGCGCTGGCTTCAGCGCTGAGAGATGATGGGCGGGAGGATGGGCGTGTATATGAAATGAGCGGGCCCACGTGGTCATGGCAGGCGCTGCTACAGCCTGCTCGTGCCCCTGGAGACCCGCTCCACTGCAGCACCCTCATTTTCCGCAGCCACATTCAGACCATGAGATGCACCTCCCACTTTCCCCCAACATTTGGGGGAAAAAAAGTGCGTCTTATGGTCCAAAAAATACAGTACTTGATAGGACAACCTCTTAAAGTTTTAATGGCCTGTCATTTTTTTTTTTTTTTTGTTTAAGGCTATTTCCACACATCTCTGGCATTTCGCCGGATTGCTGCAACCGCCACACTCCAGTACAGTGTAATATAGAGTGTACAATGGCATCGCGGCACCTTTGGTTACATGCTCCGGTGACATGCTCTGGTATACTTACCAGTGTGTCGGATCAAGCAATCAGGCAAAAACTAGCCTTACTTAGTTGAGTGGTTCTTGCCATAATTTGACTTAAAAAAGTTGTGGAATAGGGCTCAGCACTGTATGATATGTACCAACTATGCCTCTAAAAAATATTCAACAAACCAGTTTTGAAAGACCGTGCTTCCTCAAATGAGCACTTGACTAGGTATATCTCTTTATTGGAAGCCATTGCAGGTGGCTACCTGATGAAGTTGTGTGAAAGAATGCCAAGGGTTTAGAAAGTTGTCATCACAGTAAAAGGGAGGTACTTTGACAAATTTACAGCAAGTAGATCCAAAGAACAACAAAGTTAAAGGGATCCTGTTAATGCAATATGCACCAAGAACCATGAGCAGTTCTGGGTGTATATTTCTAATCCCTCCCTAACCGTCCCTGTATACACTAACATAGATAAAGGGATCTTTGGAAAAAGGATTTCTAAAGATGTTTTATAACATGCTAATGAGCGAGGGGACTAGTCCCAAGGGTGTTAGTTCCTGCGCTCATTCCCCCCTATTAGCATGATAGCACCCCACAGGGGCGTACTAACATGCTATTCAATACAGCATCATCAGCGGTGACGTGCATACCTGTGTCCGCTGTCACCGCTGATCAGAAGTCCCAGCACTTCTGGTCATGCACAGTATGAAGCCGGGTGTGTGTCCTGACTTCAGAGAGGTCTAGTGCGTATGACTGGAGTGCTGGACTTCTGATCAGCAGAGACAGTTGATGTGCAGAGTATTTAGTGTAATGACATTAGGCAGGCCTGCAATGTGTTGCTGACATTGTCATTATACTACCTTCAGCGATGTAATGCCGCCGTGATCTGCAGCAGAAGACCTCTGATAGGCCCAAGGATGTAGAGTAAGCATAGAGCAGGAAGATATCTAGGAGACAAAGAAAGAGGACATAGCTGGTATCCGCCACATGTGGAGGAGGGTCCTCAGCTTCTGAATTCCCTCCACACGTGAGGTCCCCTTCTCAGGTCGTGAATAGAACGTCCTTGTGCTAATGTATGGGGACATATCAATACTACATGATAGCCACAAAATGGAATTGGTATGAGGACATAATAGGTGGACAATGCTACTGTATGGGTGCTACAGCGGGGGCAGCTCTGTATTTTGGAGGAAGGTGAACACAAGGATTACTTTTGTGTGTGGGATACATAGGAGAACATTATTACAGTAAGGTATTTTATTTTGGGGAATACTGTTACTGTGGGACAAAAGCGAGGTAAGGCTATTGTTGAAGTGGGAGAAAATTTAGGAGGGTGCTCTAAAAGTGATTAGCTATATAGTAGATGTCTGTGTTACATCTTACAGAGACAGATAATGTCGAAAAGCAGCCAGAGCAGCATGTGCTGTGTACAAAAGAAAGAGAAAATGAATTACTTCAATTGGAGATGTACCACAGGCGAGTCATGTGTGACAAGCAGTCATGTGGTTTCTGGCCTTAGAAGGTCACAGCGTCTGGCTGCGCAGAATTCTCCCTGACTTTCCTTTGTTCCTGCTGTCAGTATTCATTGGTATAGGTAGCTTTCCTGCTGGATTAATCTCTCTCCCTTTTGGACCCAGCAGGAGCTCGACTTCCACCCAGTTGTTGATCATCAGTATTGCCTTAATATTTAAATACCCCTGCCTTCCATTGGACTGGGTCACAGTGTTGTGGTACTTTTTCTCCATGTTATATTATGAGTATATACAGTAGGTCTTGGTATAATGAGTTTTATTCAGTAAGAGTATGGTGGTTATATTCAGACATTTTGTGATAGTAAAACATGGTGATGGTGTGGCGGCATTATTTGTTTCTGGCATGAGGTACTATTTTGATCTTGGTATAGTGGACTATAATATTATTTGTTATTTGGTAACAATGTTACTGTATAATTTAGACATATTACTTAGAAACGTCTCTAAATGCTGTATGTTTTCGTTTATATTGTTTTTTAATATTTTTTTTTATATGGGCTAACAGACTCTATAGTGCTAGGGTCACTCAGTTGAGCAACATACCAGTGTGTCTGTGGGTGTGTAGATGGGGCCCATAGGACTGTAATTACGCTGCCTGGGACGAGATATACAGTATATAAATTATAAAACTATAAAGTAATAATACATAAACCAAGACTATCACAATAAATGTACCTTATAGCTCAAAGACATGTGCTTTCCATATTGGTAAGCCATGGACTGGACCTCTGGATCATGCTTTGCTAGCTCCATTGCCGCTTGACAGCTCTTAGCCAGCAGTGCGCCATGAGAAAGGAAAATGTGCTCCTTCCAGTTGGTTATTCCTATGTCATCAGTAAAGGAATTTTTCTGAAAAAAAATAAAATAAAAATATATATAGATATTGAAATGTAGTTGACTGGATGACAATTATATAATTTTACTAAGAAACCCTAAATACTGTTATTACTACAAACCTGACAAGATATAAAAGCAACATACACATGGTATAAAGGACAATTAAAGCATTTTGTATTACCACACTGATCAATTTAGGAATCTTTCTCAAATGTACTTTTAGGCAAAATGGACTGTGCAACACTTGTGTTTATTCAACAGACACATGTCTGTTGAATAAACACAAGTGTTGCACAGTCCATTTTGTCCATCTGTCTGGCCATCCGTGTGAAGGGTATGTCATCCATGTGCTATCCGTGTGACACGTATCGGAAAAAATACAACACTGAAATTAATGTTTTTTTTGTGTGTTAAAGATGTGCAAAGATAGATGGCTATAGATAGATACTTAGCTAAACAACTTGTACAGCTTTTAGCCAAATGCATAAATAAAAAATAGAGGGGACCCCATGCCGTTTTTTATATATATATATATATATATATATATATATATATATATATATATATATATATATATAAATATAATAAAATAAAATATAATATATATATATATATATATATAATATATTATTATAGATTTATTATTATATTTTATTATATTTCTTTATATTTATTATTAATTAATTAATTATATTTATTATTATATTTCTGTATATTTATTATATTTTATTATATGTATTTTATATATATATATATATATATATATATATATATATATATATATTTATATATATAAAATATATATATATCTTTATATTAAATATCTAATATATATATAATATATATATATATTTTTTGTGTGCATATTTTACTCTTTACGCTTCCTGGGTTAGTAATGGGGGTGTCTCTCTCCATTGCTAACTTCTGGGCTTGGGGCCTGAAGCCAGCTGTCAGGTCACAGCTGACATCAGCCCCATAAACCATTACCCCAATTGCAACTACACCAAGGCAATCATATAGAGAGTCGGGTAAAGCACCTAAATTAAAGCATGAATGGATACGCCACTTCTGGGCGGCTGCAAGATGCTATTTTTAGGCTCGGAATAGCCAAATAACCATGGGTATAATACTGATGATACCAGTCCCCAGTTGTCTGCTTTATGTATTCTGATTATCAAAAAAAGGAAGGACCGCACGTAATTTTTTTTTTAATTATTTAAATAAATAGTTAAAAAATGGTGTGGGGACCTCTCTATTTTTGATAACCTGCCAGGGTAAAACAGACAGGTGAGGGTTGCAGCCTGCATCTACTGGTTATCAAAACGCAATTTTTTTTCTGATTTAATTGTTTATTTGGCTAAATAGCTGTACACACTACGTAGCTAAGAATCTATTATCTATGTATTTATTATCTATCTCCATCTATCACCTATCTGTGCACATCCGTAACACATAAAAAACCCATTCATTTCAGTGTCATGCGTTTTTTTCTGGCAAGTGTCATGTATGCAATCCGTGATGAGTACTTCATCCGTGCTGCCGAAAAAAATGAACATGTCTCCGTGTGGATCAGACACGCACGTGGTTCACACGGACACACAATCCATGTGAAAACACGTAGTCGTGAACTTCCCCATTGATTTTAATTAGTATGCTTGTGAACGTGTCTTTAGTACTGTGAAAACAGACACCACACGTACTGGAAGCACGGACGTGTGAAGTAGGCCATATAAGTAAATCTATACAATTTATTCATAGAAACAAAATTCCAAGTATGCCCAACCTTCACTATTTATAGATTGTGAGTAGTATATAGTAGAAACTAAAAAGTCAGGTTTTAGTAGTTTTCTATCCCAGGGCTAATTTTCATCTGGCAGTGTAGTATCCCAACAATGTTCATGCTTGGCAGCATGTGTCCTTAAGTATGCAAATCGCATATGAGCAATCTTGTAACGACCTCTCTAACTGGCATGCAAGACAGAATCCGAACAGTATTTCTATAATATGCTGATAGGATTAGGCATAATACAATGATGGCTGAAAATTTCTGATTGGAACACCCTTTTAATTTTTCATCATGATGAAGAAAAGCCCAAAACTATTGAATGTCAACCCAACTTACCATTGATATCATCAAGTTTAATTAATCAGCAAACACAATATTTAGTTGAAACCAGAAGTTTACATACACCATCTAAAAAGGCACATCTGCATGTTTTTCTATCTGACATGACATGAGAATAACCATTTCCCGTTTTAGGCCAAATAGGAACCAAAATGACATATATTTGCCAAACACCAGAATAATGAGAGAGATAAATAAAAAGTTTATATACATTTCATAATCCAACAATATCTTCCTAAAAAGAAGAAAGGGAAGGAAAAAAACTACAGTTTCAATAGTTTAATCATCAACTACAATAAATAAACATTAAAGGAGTTGTCCGACATAAACACAAACATTTTTTAAGCTAATCTGTGCTGTATTGTCATATAAAACATCACTACATTTTTTTTTTGTTTTCTAACTTTTGTTCCTTTTGAATTAACCCTTTATTCTCTACAGATACTTTATTCACCTGCAGCTCAACCAAATATGAAATCTTCCAATGCCGAACCTCAAAGTCAGAGCTTGCACCGCCCGGCCTCACTGTCCAGACCCGCCCTCTGCACACTCATTGACCTGTCAGTAGTCTGCTCAGCACTGACCTCTCATCACTACAGAATTGAAAGTAACAACCCGACATAGGGCTTTGCACCACCCACACGGCGCTCTGCACCCCCCCACACACAGCGCTCTGCACCCCATTATAGCATTATATGCCCCCACCGTGTAGGGAATAAATACATACCTTTCCTCGGTCACCGCCGCTGCTCTTTGTTCGCCCACTCTGCCCATCAGCACAGTAGTGAAGTCACCGCTGTACTGAACTGTCAAAGAGCACAGACAGCGGGACAATGATGAGAAGCAGCGCAGCGCTCTTGCTCATCAGTGCTTTGAAATGTATTGGCATCTGTGGTACTGATACATTTGAATGTTCGATCCTGAGCAAGAGGCGTGATGCTGGCGCTGACACTGCGGGCAACCGCCACCAGGCCCCTTCCCTCAGCTCACGGGCCCCAGCGGTGGCGTGGGAGATTATAGAATGTGTGGGAGGGTGCGAGGGAAGGGGAGGGGACTCCAGCACACTGTACATGCCCAGCAGGGCAGCTACATGACGTCGGCTGTAATGTATGTCTACAAGGCGAGCATAAGCTCCCGCCCATGTTGACGTGACATCACAGAAAACAGCAAAATCCCAGCATGAGCGGTCACATGAGCGCTCTGAGCCTGGGGAGAGGAGCTGACAGCAGGGCAGGTAGGTAGTTGCAATAAACAAAAATAAGCAAAATAAGCCAGATAAACCCCTTTAATTTTGATAAAGATCTACCTTGTCTAAGGCTGATTACACTGGGAGTGCCATATGTGATCTTGTTCTTGTATATCTTTTTGACATACATTCATTAGTAATTGGTACCATTGCCCTTAAACTGTATGACTTGGGTCAAACGTTTTGGATATCTTTCCACAAGCTTCTCACAATAGTTGATAGAAATTTGTGCCTATTCCTCATGATAGAACTGAGCCATGTTTGTAGGTTGCCTTGCTCACACCTGCCTTTTCAGCTTTGCCCATACATTTTCAATAGGATTAAGATCAAGGTATTGTGATGGCCATCCCAAAACATTGACTTTGTTATCCTTAAGCCATTTTGTAATCAGTTTGGCAATATGCTTCTAGTCATTGTCCATTTGGAAGACCCATTTCTGCCCAAGCTTTAAGTTCCTGGCTGATGTCTTGAGATGTTGCTTCAGTATTATTATTATTATTTATTATTATAGTATTGCCACATAGTCATCTTTCCTCATGATGCCATCTATTTTGTAAAGTACGCCAGTCCCTCCTGCAGTAAAACAACATGATGATGCGATTCCTGTGTTTCACAATTGGGAATGGCATTCTTAGGCTTCAAAGCTTCTCCTTTTTTCCTCCAGATGTAAAGATGGTCATTATGGCCAAACAGTTCAATTTTAATTTTGTCAGACCACAGGACATGTCTCCAAAAATTAAGGTCTTTGTTCCGGTGTGTATTTGCAAACATTATTCTGCCTTTTTTATGTTTCTTTTATAGTAATGGCTTCTTCCTGGCAGAGTGGCCCTTCAGCCCATGTTGATACAGTACTCGTTTCACTGTGGATAATGACACAATGTTACCAGCTTTCGCCAGCATCTTCAAAAGGTCTTTTGCTTTTGTTCTTGGGTTGATATGCACATGTCTCACCAAAGCACGTTCATCTCTGGTACACAGAACCTCTCTCCTTCCTGAGTGGTATGATGACTTGACATTCCCATCTTGTTTGTACTCGTGCCTAATTGTTTGTACAGATGAACAAGGCACCTTCAGAAGTCTGGAAATTGCACCCAAGGATGAACCAGACAAGTCCACAACTCTCTTCCTGAGATCTCGGCTGAATTCCTTTGACTTTCGAATGGTGTTACACAATGAAGCAGTATGTTTCAGATGTGCATTAAAATACATCCACAGGTGTGTCGCCAATTGACTCAGATGTTGCCAATAAACCAGAAGCTTCGAAAGACATGACATCATCATATGGGCTGTCTCATACTGTTTAAATCTTCAATGCTGGAGAGTAGAAGGGGTTAAAGCCGCGCTGTCGCCAAAGGATGATAAAACGTTTTGTTGATTTAATGAAAGATTATTTTATTCCATAGGTCTACGCATTTCGAGGTGAGGACCTCTTCTTCAGAACCACAAATTGAAGATATCAGCACTCCACCCCCTCACCTCGAAACGTGTAGACCTATGGAATAAAATAATCTTTCATTAAATCAACACATTTTTTTATCATTTTTTTATCATCCTTTAGCGACAGCGCGGCTTTAACCCCTTCTACTCTCCAGCATTGAAAATATCTACACATGGGGCTGCGGCAACCGCCTATTATCTGTGTGCTTTTTGTGTTGGTTGTGACTTTCACAACCACACTAGGTGAGTGTACAGTAACATACTTTTATTTTAATATCTGCTAAGACACTATTTTGCGCTCTTTTTCTCTTAGTTTTACTTTTATATTGTTTAAAGGCATAGTACCGTACTCATAGTGTATGTAAACATTTGACTTTGCCGAAAGTAATAAAAATGCCTTAAAACATTCTCTCTCTCTCATTATTCTAGCATTTGGCAAATATAAATAATGTTGGTGATCCTAATTGACCTAAAATGACCAAATCGGGAAAGGTTTATTCTGATTTAATGTCAGATAGTGCGAAATACGTGCATGTGTGTCTTTTTAGATAGTGTATGTAAGCTTATGGTTTCAACTATAGGTCTAATTTATTAGCAGAATTATGAAGCTTTCAGAAGTTTAAAGGGGTTGTCCACTACTTCAACAATCCCTTCTCAATCACTTTGTTTCCTGCAAGTAAAATAAAAACACTCATACTCACCTCCAGTCTCTGTGCTGTTTCATCAGTGTCTGCACTGGCTCTCCCATGGATCAAGTGACATTGTTATGTCACGTAACCCCTTCGTACAATCTGTAGGCTTCGCAATCCTTTTCTACGGACTGAGTTGATATCTGGAGGAATAGAGCAGCCGCAGCTCTCACTTCCTCCGAATGACTGATTTGTCCGAAATATCGGGAGAGTGAAGTCAGAGCTGATTGGCCCCAGGGATTGTGTGACATAATGTCACACAAGCCTTTGGAGAGCCAATGCAGACACTGCTGAAACAGTGCTGAGACCGGAGATGAGTATGAGTGTTAATATTTTACTTGGGGAAACAAAATGATTGAGAAGGGGGTTTTCTGAGTAGAGGACAACCCCTTTAAGTGTTAATAAAGAGAAGATTGAATCTGCCATAATTTGAATTTGGCAAATCATACCAATTTAACAGTGAAATTTGATTTGCATCGAAGTCATAATGAATGTGAATTCTCCTTAAGCTTTGGGGTTCTTTCAATACACCTCAGTAAACATAAGAGTGCTTGCAGTCTAGTCCTCTGTATCTCTGGGATGATATAGTGAATCCTGATTTGAGCAGGGGGTTGGACTAGATGACCTAGGAGGTCCATTCCAACTCTAATAGTCTATGATTCTAGCTCTTCTTTTTGCATTCTGACAACGCACACATCCTCCTCTGCATCCTTCACTCAGTGCTGGGACTACCGTCGCAAAGTAGGTATCGTGATGTCATAATGTGTGTCTCCCAAGATGCTGATTTGGCCTTGGCTGATGCATGGAGTAATGTTACAGAGCCCAATGACATTGAAGTGTACTTGGTGACGGAAGCCCTAGCAGGACGAATTGGATGCTGTTGAGTTGGCCAGTCCAAGCATTGCGCTGCAATCTTCAGGCAATAATACAGCAGTCTGACTGAATCACTGATGCCAGCATAGAGGAGTGGGCAGGATTATGGGAGAATGAAGGGGGGTGGGGTCAATAGTCATTTGCAATTAATATACGTTCCACTCACTGACACCGCAACAAAGAGGTGGGTGAGAGAAGGGAGTGAATATTCATTTTCCATTAACACATGTTCCAATCACTGACGCTGGCACAGAGTGGTGGGTGGGGGAAAGGGTGAATATTCATTTTCATTAACTAGCAGGCATATGTCCATAAACGTCTTGGGCTTATGGCAACACAATGGTGCATAGTACACCCATACAAGTTACATATCCTGAAGGGGCTGCCCAAACAGAAAAATTGTACAAAATAAAACAAATGATTAAGGGATTGATTTCTCACAATCCAATATCGATGTGGCATGACAAGTAAAAATCTTGTAAAAGAAAGCGGCCAAAACTTTACCATGCCTATGTGTTGGGACTAATCATGAACTAAAGAGGATGACACGAGTAACTAAATGCAAATGTTTGACTGATATAGACAATTCATGCTACAATATATGAATTAAAACATATTTGCTCAGTGTTAAATATGAAATACAATGCCCATTACATTTCTGATCTGTATTGATGTCATTGTTTTACAAGGCTGGGAAATAGTCTTCTTCCCAATAATATTAATGCAAATTTGGAGAAATGCAGTTACCTTATTTATATGCCATGTTTAATAATAACCAGATTTTATGTTAATGGACTCATTACTTTATGAAAAAAAAAAAAAATATTCTTGTTGAACTGTTGCCCACAGTAGAAAATGCAACACATGATATGCCTAGAAAAGAATGAAATTTAAGCCCATCTCACTCTTATGAGGTATCATCTTTCTAGAAATCAAAACCAGAGACTAAATCAAATTCCTACAGCAGACTCTAATCTTACTAACTTGAGCACGTGCCAAGACGTGCAATGTTACATGGAGAGGAGGGATCACAAAATTGGAGACTGATTTGAAAAGAAACAATATCTTTTGTAGCAAGAAAGCATCATATCAAAATTCACCATGCACAGACAGACTATTAATTCAGGAATGGTAAGAAGGTAATATAATGACAGTTCAGAACTTCGTGGAAGATAGGATGAACGAGCAGCATATTAAGTCCATAGTAGGACTTGGTTTACGGTTTGGAAGAATTCATATGTTGATATAAGAAATATAGTGAAAAATAGCAAATGTCCAGTCATTCAACAGCAAATCTACTCTAAATTAACCTATAAAACCCCATTTCCATTACTGTTGTGAAGGGATAAGGCCGGGGCCACACGGGGGACTACTGTGATCCTTGCGATCCTCGCATGACACTCGGCTCATGCTGGCAGCACAGCAGGAGCTGAGTGTCATGCGAGTGTCACTGTGACTGAGATCCAATCTTGTGATCGGACAACAGCTGCGGGTGGCGGGCCGGCACTGAGGAGGGGCAGGCCAGCGCTGCGGAGAGGCGGGCCAGCGCTGAGGAGGGAAGGGAGGGATTTATCTCCCTCCCTCCTCCGTAGCCGGCTATTGTCATTCTTGCCCTGCACTTGCAGTACACCGGTGTACTGCGAGTGCATTGCAATTTTTCTCTCGCCCCATAGACTTGAATGGGTACGAGAGAAACAAAGATCGCATTGCACCCACAGCATGCTGCGACTGTTTTCTTGGTCCGATTAGGGCTGAGAAAATAATCGCTCATGGGTGCTGGCACATAGGCTAATATTGGTCCGAGTGGAATGTGATTTTTTATCGCATTCCATTCGCGCCGATTTTCATGCCGTGTGTCTTAAGGGTGCTTTACACGCTGCGACATCGCTAGCGATCTCGTTAGCGATGTAACACGCCAGATCGCACATACGATTTGCCGAGATCGCACATGTGACCGGTGCTACAAAAATGACCTATGTGCGATCTCGGTAAATCTTATCTGCGATTTGGCGTGTCACATCGCTAACGAGATCGCTAGCGATGTCGCAGCGTGTAAAGCACCCTTTAGGCCTAACTGAAAGGATGTAAAGAGGAAGAACCTATCCTATCTCTTGGTCTACTCCACAGGATTGGTGCAGAGACAATGTAGCATCAATATTCAAAATTGGGTCAAAATGTTGCCATTTTTACAAGACCCGTAACTTTTTTCTTTTGTTCATTGATAGAGCTTTCTGAGGGCTTATTTTTTGTGGGCAAAGGTGATTTTTTTTATTGATGCCGATTTGCCATTTTTTTCGCTGTGACAATAAAAATCTCAATTCTAGCGTTCCAAATTTCTTCTCTTTCCAGTATTTATCGATTAGGTTGATCATTTTGATAGATCAGACTTTTACAGAATCAGTGATACCAAAAACGTATATTAACATTATATCTTTATTTGTAACTAGCTGTACTACCCGGCTTCGCCCGGGTTAATAACTGCTGTTAACAAAATAGAATGTATTAACAAAAATGTATTCTGCACACAAACACCACAAAACAAATAGATAGAAATGTAATTATTAAATTGTTGCCTATATTAACCAATCAGAGCTCAGATTAATTAACTGTAGCAAAATAGAAGCTAATCTGTGATTAGTTGCTATTGGCAGCCTGATAAATCTACAGGCAACAGAAATCCCTCCCCCTGACAGTATATATTAGCTCACACATACACATATAGACAGGTCATGTGACTGACAGCTGCCGTATTTCCTATATGGTACATTTGTTGTTCTTGTAGTTTGGCTGCTTATTAATCAGATTTTTATTTTTGAAGGATAATCCCAGACTTGTGTGTGTTTTAGGGCGATTATGTGGCGAGGTTGGTGTATGTGTGGTGAGATGTGTGCTGAGGGTGGTATGTGTGTTCATGTACGGGTTAGTGTGTGGCGCATTTTGTGTGTGTGTTCATATCCCCGAGTGTGGTGAGTATCCCATGTCGGGGCCCCACCTTAGCAACTGTACAGTATATACTCTTTGGCGCCATCGCCCTCATTCTTTAAGTCCCCCTTGTTCACATCTGGAGCTGTCAATTTGCCCCCAACACTTTCGTTTCACTTTTTCCCCATTATGCAGATGGGGCAAAATTGATTGGTAAATTGGAATGCGCGGGGTTAAAATTTCGCCTCACAACATAGCACCCGGCACTGCCTGAGATAGTAACTGTCTCTCTGTTTCTCTCCCATTCTCTGTCTGTCTCCCCCTCAGTATATATCTCTCTGTCTCTCTCTATCTCTTTCCCTGTCTGTCTCTTTCCCTGTCTCTTTCTCCGTCTGTCTCAATCTCTTTCTCCGTCTGTCTCTTTCCCTGTCTATCTATCTCTGTCACTTTCCCTGTCTGTCACTTTCCCTGTCTGTCTCTTTCCCTCTCTTTCCCTGTGTGTCTCTTTTCCTGTTTGTTTCTTTGTCTGTGTCTGTCTTTTTGTGTCTGTCTCTTACCCTGTCTATGTCTGTTTCTTACCCTGTCTGTGTCTGCCTCTTTCCCTGTCTGTCTCTTTCCCTGGCTGCATTGTGACACGGCAACATTCCATATAAGGGCGTGGCTGCGCATTCTTCTGAAGTTCTGGCTGCACTGTGGCTCCCAGCTCCATTCGCTTTAATGGAGGCAGGTTTTTTGGTGAATAACTGTAAAGAGCGGGGTTAAAATTTCCCCTCAAAACATAGCCTATGACGCTCTCGGGGTCCAGACGTGTGAGTGTGCAAAATTTTGTGGCTGTAGCTGCGAAGGTGCAGATGCCAATCCCGGACACACACACACACACACACACACACACACATTCAGCTTTATATATTAGATGGGGAAAAGGGAGGGATACAAACTTTTGTTTTGTTTTTTTTCATTGCTTTATTTTTTAGTCAGTTTAAAAGACTTGAATCTGCAATTGTCTGATCACATACTGTATATTGTTATACAATTGTAAAAAATCATGGTCTTTTATAAAGCTCAACCACAGGCTAGATTTCAAAAGAGCATCATAATGGAAGGTATATCAGCTGCGCCTGCCCCTGGTCCATGTGCCCCCCACCTACTGCCTCCTTCCTATTATCCTATAGATTGTACGCCCACAAGGTTAGGGCCTCTCTCCACAGTACCAGTGTGTCTACTGTAATTTATATCTGTATTTTCTATGTAACCTCTTCTTATGTACACCAGCATGGAATCAATGGTGCTCTATACATAAATAATAATAATAGTAAAGTACCGTTGTCGCAGATTGACAGCAGCATTTAACAGATTAGCTGCTCTCCGAGGCAGATGATGGCTGAGTAACAGAGATATCATCTGCCATTAAAGGGGTGGGCTGAGCTCTGAACTAGGTTCATACACCTGCTTACAACTTGCTCCATACATGTATGCTGAATGTCAGGAAGGGGTTAGCCCTTTTGAAATGAAACATTGCCCCATGTAAAACATCAATGGTCTGGGAGGTGAGTATATGTTGTTTTTATTTTAAATAGGGCATACTATTATTTAAGAAGAGGTTGTTCAAGTAGTTGTCAGCATGTTGCTCAGTGGTTAGCACTGGAGCCTTGCAGCACTGGTATCTTCAAACTCCACAAAGAACAACATCTGCAAGGAGTTTGTATATTCTCCCTGCGTTTGCGTGGGATTCCTCTGGGTTCTCCGGTTTTCTACCACACTCCAAAGACATATTGAAAGGGAATTTAGATTGTGAGCCCCTATGAGGAACAGTGTCATTTGTGTCTGTACAGGGCTGCAAAATATGATTCCATATATGATATGAAAAAGCATAACAAGTCCCAACAGATCCCGAGTTCAGGATGAGCTATAGAAAGAACATATGTGGCAGCTTCTTAAAGCACCACTCCAAGGAGGGGGGATTTCATCGCTGCAGTGGTGCTTTAAAACTAAGTCCTACCCACAGTCCTATGCCTAACCTCTGGCATATGTTTTTCAGGGTCGCCCCAATCCCGCAGTGCCATCTTGTGCCTGTGATGTCCGACTTGAAGGAAGGCAATAATTCCATCACAAGCTTTCAATACAATTTTCAGAGAGCCAGAATGAGGCAATAGACTTGTATTGAGTTGTGACCCCTGGCTCGCTTAATGAAACACTGGAGCAGCCAGCAGGTCCCAAACTGAAAGAGACCAACTGGAGATGCGCTGAAAACTGATGAAGACACCAGACGCCGAGTATAAGACAAGGGGTCAGGGGACTTACATTTAAAGCACTACTCCAGTGGTGAAATAGAAAAAAACAAAAACAACATTAGAGTGGTGCTGTAATCTAGAACAATAATTCTATTACCTGTGTATTTCTCAGGAAATCATGAAAACTTGACTTGTTGGGAGTACCTAGAGATGAGAGCTGAGAAACATTGTTCTAAAAAACGCCATCCTGGAGTACTGTATTTATGATGGATCGGTCCTGTCAGATTTATGTAATCAGCTTCTATGAACAGGTAAGTTTAAGACTAGACCAGGGTAAAGCTGTGAATAGTAAAAAAGGAAAGGTCCTGCACCAAAATTTTCCATAAAAAAAATCTGTCTTCTTTATTGAGAAATCACATACATGATAAAATCAAATATGTCCCATGATGTGGACCTTATAAGGCTACCCTGCCTTACGCATTTTGGATGACTCCTTACTCATAGGCATTCACAGATAAATAAAAACAAATCATATATAAAACCAATCTAGTACAAAACACACATGAATGTGATAATCTATGTATAAAATAGGATTTAGATAATATTATGCATTTTGTGCATCATTCACACATATGGGATTTTTTTTTTCATGGTTATTGAACCGCCGTGGGTTATTTAATGATCACAGTTTGTGGATATATACGGATGACATCTACCGTATTTTTCGTATATAAGACGCTCCAGATTATAAGACGCACTCGAAATTTAGAGATAAAAAAAAGTAAAAAAAAATGGGGTCAGTCTTATACTCCGGTGCTGTCTTACCGGAGGGGGGCGGCAGTGGAGCGGGGTCACAGGAGTCAGAGGCTGTGCTGGCAACGGCGGCATGGTCAGTGGTGGCAGTGGCAGGTCAGTGGGAGCAGCGGTGGGTCAGTGGTGGTAGCAGCGGTGGCGGTTCAGTGGTGGCAGCGCCGGGTAAGTGGGCTCAGCGCCGGCTCAGTGGTGGCAGCGGAAGCTGCGGTGGTTGTGTGGTGGAGCAGGCCGGTGCGGCGAGGTGAGTATCCCAGTCTGTCCGCGGTCCAGGCTTCAAAGAAATGGCGCCTGGAGCGGCGCGTGCGCAGATTGAGCTCTCATCCAAGAGCTCCATCTGCGCACGCGCTGACTCTCGGTGCCATCATTTGAAGTCGGGACCGTGGACAGACTAGGACACCCGCCGCACAGCCACAGCAGTCCGCATAGCCACCAAGAGTGGCAGCCAGCAGGCCACCCGCCCATCCGTACACAGAGGCAGCCGGCCGCCGGGAAAGAGAGGCAGCCGACTGCAGGCACCGACAGGCAACTGGCCGCCCGCACGGACAGGCACACTGCCGGCCACACGCACGCACCGACAGGCACCTAGCCGACCGCATGCACCCGGCCGCCCGCACGGACAAGCACGCTGCCAGCCGCACACACGCACCAACAGGCACCTAGCCGACAGCACGTACCCCGCCGCCCGCACACAGTGCTACACAGACAGCCCCTCACCAATTAACCACCCGGTAAGCTATATTAGGATTTTAAGACGCACTCTTTATTTTCCTCGCAAATTTTTGGGAGGAAAAGTACATCTTATAATCCGAAAAATATGGTATGTATAAAATAGGATTTGGATGATATCATGCATTTTGTGCATCAGTCACACATTTCGGATTTTATTTTTTCCTAAGTTTCAAATGAACATGTTATTGAGGAATATTTCTTATTGAGTATAGTAGGGGGATATAGGCACATAAGATGTAAATTCAGGGAGGGGGTGACAAAGACTTAAATTATTTTATTTCATTATAAAATTATATATGTATATAAAAGCGTGTGGTATGCAGCCAGAAGAAATGTTTGTGGTTGCATACTGTGCGATCTGCCTCATTCTTGGGAAAATAAATATGTATTTAATATGTTGAATTTGTTATTCTGATCATTAAACAGCTTTTTAGGTATTCAAATAATGCGACTTTATAGAATTAGGTAGTGTTTCTCCAAAAGGGTTAATGTTTGAAATGTTGTTAATTGATTATCACATTCATGTGTGTTTTGTATTAAGTTGGTTATATAAGAATTTGTTTTTATTTATCTGTGTATGCCTATGAGTAAGGAGTCATCTCCGAAACGCGTAACCGGGCCTTATTAGGTCCACGTCATGAGACATATTTAATTTATCATGTATGCGATTTCTCAATAAAGACAGAATTTTTTATGGAAAATTTTGGTGCTGGACCTTTCCTTTTTTTCTATTTAACTTGTGGTAGCTAGCCACGTCCACGCACCTATGGGTCTGCAGACCTAACAGTGAGCTTTCTCTCCACCAGTTTCCTTTGACTTACATAAAGCCGTGAATGTTGTCTATCTAGAACTTTTTAAAAAATGGTCATCCCCAGCTGTAGCTTGTTATAAAATAACAATCTGTCCTTTACTCACAGTCACCGGATCCACATTGGTCTATGGCATTGCCAATACTGTACACCAGCAGCAGAGTTTTGTGCTGGACCGTAGGCCGTTGTATAAAGCGAAGTTTGTTATTTTATAACAAACTATTGCCCGGGACAAAGATTTTAAAAGTCCAAATAGGCAACCTCCATGGTCTTATCCTAGTGTAGTTATTTACCTCTTCATAGAAGCTGATCACATAAATCTCACAGGACCAATCTCTCATAAATCTAGTTCTCAGGGGTGATTGAATTTTTCACAAGTACTGGTTGTGCACTGCAATTGTGCAAATAATTTTACTTGTTCTTCAAATGTCTGGCTGAAATATGCTTACATTTTGCCAAAAACGACATCAAATCTGTTCAAAGCATGTATGAAAACATGTTATGGTTTGATGAGACCAAAGCTGAAAATAGTTCCAAATGGTATGTTTGGCACAAAACCAACATGGCACATCAACCAAAAGAACACTATACACATAATGAAGCATGGTGGAGGTAGAATTCTGCTTTGGGCTTTTTTTCGAAAGCTGGAACTGGGGGGCTTTAATCAGGGTGAAAGAAATTATGAAAAGTTCCAAATACTAATTTTGCATCAAAACCTTCAGGCCTGTACTGAAAAACTGAAGAAGGAGAGGAATTTCACCTTTCAGCACAACAACGACCCTAAGCATAACTCCTCATCAAAAAAAAGAATGGTTCTATGAGAGAAAGATCTAAGTTTTGGAAGGACCCAGACCTTGATGCAATTTAAAATCTGCTGTTTGATATAAAGAGGGCAGTATATAAAAGATGCAATCACAAGCTGGCAGATTTAGAGCACTACGGCAAAGAACAGTGGGTAAAGATTGACAATTCTAGATGCTAATAGATTCCTACCCAAAAAGAATGAATGCAGTCATAATTCAAAGGGCGCTTCACCAAGGTAATAGTTGGATTTGCATATTTATGCAACCACATTATTTTAATTCTTTATTGTTCATTTCCACCCAATAAGATTTCAGCTTGTTTTTCATTTAAATTGTTTTGTGTATAAACAACATTAAAAGGTGGGAAAAGTTCTAAAATTCTTCTTGTTGTTATTTTTTTTACATGAATAAAACCTGGCATTTTAACATTGGTGTGTACAATATTTATATTAGTGATCAGTGAGTTTGCTCGGCATTGATCGTTACTTGATTGAGCATCGGGGTGCTTGGGTACTCAAGAATCTCGGTCGAGTATCTCAAGTGTTCGGATATTTTAGCCATGAAACAATGACCACAATGCACAGGCTTGCTTCGCTGCCTGATGTGTGCAGGTACTCCAAGGAGAGCCATAAACAGCTTCTGAATGGCTCTCTCGAGGAATAAAACAATGTTCTCAGACATAGTGTAGCCCCCCAAAAATCCATCCTCGCCAGAAATGCTCTGTTTATGGCTGACTGCATGTGGGCGAAGACCTAGACAGGCCAATTATTTACATTCTATAATGCTCGTTACTGGCGACAAACTCTTCTGAGTATCTGACCAGCTTGATTCAAGAAACAAGCATTCGAGTATTTTAGTGCTTGTCCATCACTAATTTATATCCATTTTACATTTCCTGTTTCGGCATTACCAATTAATTAACATTATAAATAGTATGCAACTTAAGTGTTAAGTGCTCTGGGTGTAACAGAGAACTTTACGAGCCAATGCCTTCAGAGTTTGCTTCCTGACCCAGCACCGTATCCTTAGCTTCATTGATGGCTCGAAGTCTGTTCTTTGTAACGTCAAGGACCAGGCAAAGAAATCAGTCAGTGAGCAATCAATCAAGCTAAAGAAGCTGGTGCTGGGCTGGAAAACAAGCTTTGGAGGTAGTTGCTCCTTAAAGGAGTTGTCCAGGCTTGGGGCACAAGTTTGCAGTCACTCTGACTGCAGACTGATGGATTCTCATTATGTGCTGCGTGCATTTGCAGGAGCCGGTGGTCTTGTGACTACAAGTATATGATTTGCATACTTCTGGCTACAATATAACTAGATGTGTCACGCCTCACTCAATTCACTCATATACTGAGTGAGGCCACACACATACAGTCAACACGTGATCTCATGTATGCAAACCACATACTTGCGATCACGAGCCCACCTGCCCCCGGCACCAGAGAATTCTCCTAACATACACATGGCGTGATGTGAGAATTCACAAGTCTGCAGTCACATAGACTGTCTGTAGACTTGCACACCTAGTCAGGACAATCCCTTTAAGTGTCTCAGACGCCCAAAGCACTTAACACCTAATTTCTCAGAAGTGCAGCAAAAGATAGAACATATAACGGTTTCAGTGTACTTAGATCTCAAATACCTGCATGCACATATAAGTGACTTGGGAGGTTCATCTTACTCATAGGTTACTTTTAACCCCTTCAGCCCCCAGCCTGTTTTCACCTTAAAGACCCGGCCATTTTTTGCAATTCTGACCAGTGTCACTTTGACAGGTTATAACTCTGGAACGCTTCAACGGATCCTGGCGATTCTGAGATTGTTTTTTCGTGACATATTGTACTTCATGTCAATGGTAAATTTATGCCGATATTTTTTGCGTTTATGTGTGAAAAGTTTGGAAATTTGGCGAACATTTTGAAAATTTCGCAATTTTCAAAATTTGAAATTTTATGCCCATAAATCTGTGAGATATGTCACACAAAATAGTTACTATGTAACATTTCCCACTTGTCTACTTTACACCAGCACAATTTTCGAAACAAAATTTTTTTCCGTTAGGAAGTTAGAAGGGTTCAAAGTTCATCAGCAATTTTTCATTTTTCCAACAAAATTTACCAAAAAATTTTTTTAGGTACCACATCACATTTGGAGTGACTTTGAGAGGCCGAGGTGACAGAAAATACCCAAAAGTGACCCCATTCTAAAAACTGCATCCCTCACACTGCTCAAAACTACATCCAAGAAGTTTATTAACCCTTTAGGAGCTTTACAGCAACCAAAGCAATGTGGAAGGAAAAAATGAAAATTTTACTTTTTTACACAAAAATGTTACTTTAGCCATAAAATTTAGCATTTTCACAAGGGTATCAGGAAAAATGCACCATAAAATTAATTGTGCAATTTCTCCTGAGTACACCGATATCTCATATGTGGGGGAAATCAATTGTTTTGGCGCACGGCAAGGCTCGGAAGAGAAGGAGCATCATTTGAATTTTTGAAAGCAAAATTGTCTGGAATAATTAGCAGATGCGATGTTGCGTTTGGAGAGCCCCTGAGGTGCCTAAACAATGGAGCTCCCCCACAAGTGACCCCATTTTGGAAACTAGACCCCTCATGGAATTTATCTAGATGCTTATTGAGCACTTTGAACCTCTGGAGGCTTCACAAAAGTTAATAACTTTGAGCAATGAAAATAAAAAAAAAAAAAAATTACCACGAAATTGTTACTTCAACCAGGTAGCTTTTTTTTTCACAAGGGTATCAGGAAAAATTGCAACATAAAATGTATTGTGCATTTTCTCCTGAGTACACAGATACCTCATATGTGGTGGAAATCAAATGTTTGGGCACACAGCAGGGCTCGGAAGGCAAGGTGCGACAATTGACTTTTCAAACGCAAAATTGTCTGGAATCGTTAGTGGATACCATGTTGTGTTTGGAGACCCCTGAGGTGCCTAAACAATGGAGCTCCCCCACAAGTGACCCCATTTTGGAAACTAGACCCCTCATTGAATTTATCTAGATGTTTACTGAACACTTTGAACCCCTGGAGGCTTCACAAAAGTTAAGAATGTTCAGCCGTGAAAATATATATATTTTTTTTTACCATGAAATTGTTATTTCAACCAGGTAGCTTTTTTTTCCACAAGGGTATCAGGAAAAAATGCACCATACAATGTATTGTGCAATTTCTCCTGAGTACACAGATACCTCATATGTGGTGGAAAGTAATTGTCTGGGCACACAGCGGGGCTCAGAAGAGAAGGAGCGGCATTTCACAGCAAAATTGGTTGGAATTATTAGCGTACGCCATGCTGCGTTTGGAGACCCCCTGAGGTGCCTAAACAATGGAGCTCCCCCACAAGTGACCTCATTTTGGAAACTAAACCCCCATGGCATAAATCTACATGGGTAATGAGCACTTTGAACCCTCACGTGCTTCATACATTGAGGCATAAAAACAAAAAAGTACTTTTTTTTTCCACAAAATGTTATTTTAGGCTCCATTTTTTAATTTGTACAGGGGTAACAGGATAAAGTGGACCGCAAAATTTGTTGGGCAATTTGTTCTGAGTACGCTGATACCTCATATGTGGCAGAAAAACACTGTTTGGGCGCACGGCAGAGCTCCAGAGGAAAGGAGCGTCATTTGACTTTTTAAATGGAAAATTAGCTGGAATCGTTAGCCGCACCATGTCGTGTTTGGAGATCCCCCTGATATGCCCAAACAGTGGAGCTCCCCCACATGTGACCCCATGTTGGAAACTAGACCCCCCCCAATACAAAGAAACATTAGTTTGGCATAATAAAAAATACAGACGTCAGTAAAAAAAAAAAATATATGCACCTGCAACTGACACTAAGGCAAGCGCCACACGTGAGAGCAATGCACAAATCTCGCATCGCATCACCAGACACAGCTGCACACTCCTGTCTGGAAGAGAGCGACCGTGCCGGATGATGCGGTGTGAGACTCGAGCATCGCTCTCATGTGTGGCACTGGGCTGACCCTTACAATATTCAGTAAAAAATACTGTAGTTGATGATTACTACAGTATAATTTTACTGGCCCTAAACTAAGTTTATTTGTATTTCTTTCTTAGTTTACAGAAAAAAAAATTAGGACGAACGCACAGATGTACTGCAAAAAGGGGGGGGACTAGGTGGGATAGAAAAAAGATGGATGGAGGATAGAAGGGCGCAACGGATGCAGGAGCGGCGGAGGATGGGTGAGGGGGCACGGCGAGGATGGGAGGGCGTGGCGGATGGAGGAGCGGTGGAGGATGGGTGAGGGCACAACGGATGCAGGAGCGGCGGAGGAAGGGGGGGCGAGGGGAAGGGTGGAAGGGGAGTGGGAGATGAGATTGGGGATAGCTACCTTACAGAATGGATCTAGGCAGCAGGATTGCAGCAGATCCGGGAGGGGGGAAGAGGGGGCAGAGGATTAAGGGGATGGGAGAGAGCAGGCAGCAGATCAGGGAGGGGGCAGAGGCTGATGGGGGAGTGAGGTGGCAGATGCAAGGGCGCAGAGGCTGATTGGGGAGTGAGGTGGCAGATGCAGGGGCGCAGAAGCTGATTGGGGAGTGAGGTGGCAGATGCAGGGGCGCAGAGGCTGATGGGGGAGTGAGGTGGCAGATGCAGGGGCGCAGAGGCTGATGGGGAGTGAGGTGGCTGATGCAGGGGCGCAGCGGCAGATGGGGAGAGTGTGGTGGCAGATGGGGAGAGTGCGGCGGCAGATGCAGGGGCGGTGGAGCAGCTGATGGGGAGAGTGCGGCAGCTGATGCAGGGGCGGTGGAGCGGCTGATGGGGAGAGTGTGGCGGCTGATGCAGGGGCGGTGGAGCGGCTGATGGGGAGAGTGGAGCGGCAGATGCTGGGGAGTGCGCAGTGGCAGATGCTGGGGAGTGCAGCGGCAGATGCTGGGGAGTGCAGCGGCAGATGCAGGGGAGAGTGGAGCGGCAGATGCAGGGGAGAGTGGAGCGGCAGATGCAGGGGAGAGTGGAGCGGCAGATGCAGGGGCGGTGGAGTGGCAGATGCAGGGGCGGTGGGGCGGCAGATGCAGGGGCAGTGGAGCGGCAGATGGGGAGAGAGCAGTGGCTGATAGGGAGAGTGGAGCGGCAGATGCAGGGGCGGTGGAGCGGCAGATGGGGAGAGAGCAGTACCTGATGGGGAGAGGGGAGCGGCAGATGCTGGGGCGGTGGAGCGGCAGATGCTGGGGCGGTGGAGCGGCAGATGCTGGGGCGGTGGAGCGGCAGATGCTGGGGCGGTGGAGCGGCAGATGCTGGGGCGGTGGAGCGGCAGATGGGGAGAGAGCAGTGGCTGATGGGGAGAGGGGAGCGGCAGATGCTGGGGCGGTCGAGCGGCAGATGCTGGGGCGGTGGAGCGGAAGATGCTGGGGCGGTGGAGCGGCAGATGCTGGGGCGGTGGAGCGGCAGATGGGGAGAGAGCAGTACCTGATGGGGAGAGGGGAGCGGCAGATGCTGGGGCGGTGGATCAGCAGATGCAGGGGCGGTGGATCGGCAGATGCAGGGGCGGTGGATCGGCAGATGCAGGGGCGGTGGAGCGGCAGATGCTGGGGCGGTGGAGCGGCAGATGGGGAGAGAGCAGTACTTGATGGGGAGAGGGGAGCGGCAGATGCTGGGGCGGTGGATCGGCAGATGCTGGGGCGGTGGATCGGCAGCTGCTGGGGCGGTGGATCGGCAGATGCTGGGGCGGTGGAGCGACAGATGGGGAGAGAGCAGTACCTGATGGGGAGAGGGGAGCGGCAGATGCTGGGGCGGTGGATCGGCAGATGCAGGGGCGGTGGAGCGGCAGATGGGGAGAGAGCAGTACCTGATGGGGAGAGGGGAGCGGCAGATGCTGGGGCGGTGGATCGGCAGATGCTGGGGCGGTGGATCGGCAGATGCTGGGGTGGTGGAGCGGCTGATGGGGAGAGTGCAGCGGCCGCCGTGACGCTCTCCTCCCGCTGCGCCACCCCCTGCATCTGACGCCGCTTGCTCTTACTGCTGAGTAGCGGCGTCACATGCAGGAGCGCAGCGGGAGAGCAGGGGGCGAAGCACATGGAGCAGGGCAGCGGTGGATCGGGGACTGTGACTCACAGATGGGCACCCGCAGGGATCGCTCTCCTCAGATTCCACGGAGGGAGACGCTGAGGAGAGCGATCTCCTACAGCGAGCTCACCCGGTCCCAGAGGCACGGTGCTGCTTGGAGAAATCGGTCACAAGGCCGATCTCTCCAATCAGAGCTGGGGGTGGGTGCAGTAAAGCTCACTGAGCTCCAGCCAATGGCCAGTGCTGCAGCAGCACTGACATAAAAAAAACAAAAAACTGAGCTGTGACAAAATGTTCAATAAACATGCAACATTACAAGCATGTGAATTGCAGCCTCAAGACTAGAAAAAAACCAAGGAGAAAATTGTAGAAAAAATACCCTGACTATAAATAAATAAATTGCAAGTGCTTAATAAACAGGGTACTTAGTATATACATTTTTGCAAAAAGGTAAGAAGCTGTCTCACCTCGTCACGGTGTACCCATCTGAGACAGTCCCTAACCTACTAAAGTTAAAAACATATTTTGTACCTGACTAATTTATTTATTTATAGTCAGGGTATTTTTTCTACTTTTTTCTACAATTTTCTCCTTGGTTTTTTTCTAGTCTTGAGGCTGCAATTCACATGCTTGTAATGTTGCATGTTTATTGAACATTTTGTCACAGCTCAGTTTTTTTTTTTTTTTTTGTCTGTTATCTTGCTTTAATGCAAGTTGGGGGTGCAGCCCTCCTGATACTGAGGCTGAACAATTACCTGCTTCTCACTTTTTGCTGTGTATTTAATCTGGGACCCAGCTAACCACTTTACCATCCATATTGAAGTTTTGACATGACACTAGTCAGGTACAAAATATGTTTTTAACTTTAGTAGGTTAGGGACTGTCTCAGATGGGTACACCGTGACGAGGTGAGACAGCTTCTTACCTTTTTGCAAAAATGTATATACTAAGTACCCTGTTTATTAAGCACTTGCAATTTATTTATTTATAGTCAGGGTATTTTTTCTACAATTTTCTCCTTGGTTTTTTTCTAGTCTTGAGGCTGCAATTCACATGCTTGTAATGTTGCATGTTTATTGAACATTTTGTCACAGCTCAGTTTTTTGTTTTTTTTTGTCTGTTATCTTGCTTTAATGCAAGTTGGGGGTGCAGCCCTCCTGATACTGAGGCTGAACAATTACCTGCTTCTCACTTTTTGCTGTGTATTTAATCTGGGACCCAGCTAACCACTTTACCATCCATATTGAAGTTTTGACATGACACTAGTCAGGTACAAAATATGTTTTTAACTTTAGTAGGTTAGGGACTGTCTCAGATGGGTACACCGTGACGAGGTGAGACAGCTTCTTACCTTTTTGCAAAAATGTATATACTAAGTACCCTGTTTATTAAGCACTTGCAATTTATTTATTTATAGTCAGGGTATTTTTTCTACAATTTTCTCCTTGGTTTTTTTCTAGTCTTGAGGCTGCAATTCACATGCTTGTAATGTTGCATGTTTATTGAACATTTTGTCACAGCTCAGTTTTTTGGTTTTTTTTGTCTGTTATCTTGCTTTAATGCAAGTTGGGGGTGCAGCCCTCCTGATACTGAGGCTGAACAATTACCTGCTTCTCACTTTTTGCTGTGTATTTAATCTGGGACCCAGCTAACCACTTTACCATCCATATTGAAGTTTTGACATGACACTAGTCAGGTACAAAATATGTTTTTAACTTTAGTAGGTTAGGGACTGTCTCAGATGGGTACACCGTGACGAGGTGAGACAGCTTCTTACCTTTTTGCAAAAATGTATATACTAAGTACCCTGTTTATTAAGCACTTGCAATTTATTTATTTATAGTCAGGGTATTTTTTCTACAATTTTCTCCTTGGTTTTTTTCTAGTCTTGAGGCTGCAATTCACATGCTTGTAATGTTGCATGTTTATTGAACATTTTGTCACAGCTCAGTTTTTTGTTTTTTTTTTTGTCTGTTATCTTGCTTTAATGCAAGTTGGGGGTGCAGCCCTCCTGATACTGAGGCTGAACAATTACCTGCTTCTCACTTTTTGCTGTGTATTTAATCTGGGACCCAGCTAACCACTTTACCATCCATATTGAAGTTTTGACATGACACTAGTCAGGTACAAAATATGTTTTTAACTTTAGTAGGTTAGGGACTGTCTCAGATGGGTACACCGTGACGAGGTGAGACAGCTTCTTACCTTTTTGCAAAAATGTATATACTAAGTACCCTGTTTATTAAGCACTTGCAATTTATTTATTTATAGTCAGGGTATTTTTTCTACAATTTTCTCCTTGGTTTTTTTCTAGTCTTGAGGCTGCAATTCACATGCTTGTAATGTTGCATGTTTATTGAACATTTTGTCACAGCTCAGTTTTTTGTTTTTTTTTGTCTGTTATCTTGCTTTAATGCAAGTTGGGGGTGCAGCCCTCCTGATACTGAGGCTGAACAATTACCTGCTTCTCACTTTTTGCTGTGTATTTAATCTGGGACCCAGCTAACCACTTTACCATCCATATTGAAGTTTTGACATGACACTAGTCAGGTACAAAATATGTTTTTAACTTTAGTAGGTTAGGGACTGTCTCAGATGGGTACACCGTGACGAGGTGAGACAGCTTCTTACCTTTTTGCAAAAATGTATATACTAAGTACCCTGTTTATTAAGCACTTGCAATTTATTTATTTATAGTCAGGGTATTTTTTCTACAATTTTCTCCTTGGTTTTTTTCTAGTCTTGAGGCTGCAATTCACATGCTTGTAATGTTGCATGTTTATTGAACATTTTGTCACAGCTCAGTTTTTTGTTTTTTTTTGTCTGTTATCTTGCTTTAATGCAAGTTGGGGGTGCAGCCCTCCTGATACTGAGGCTGAACAATTACCTGCTTCTCACTTTTTGCTGTGTATTTAATCTGGGACCCAGCTAACCACTTTACCATCCATATTGAAGTTTTGACATGACACTAGTCAGGTACAAAATATGTTTTTAACTTTAGTAGGTTAGGGACTGTCTCAGATGGGTACACCGTGACGAGGTGAGACAGCTTCTTACCTTTTTGCAAAAATGTATATACTAAGTACCCTGTTTATTAAGCACTTGCAATTTATTTATTTATAGTCAGGGTATTTTTTCTACAATTTTCTCCTTGGTTTTTTTCTAGTCTTGAGGCTGCAATTCACATGCTTGTAATGTTGCATGTTTATTGAACATTTTGTCACAGCTCAGTTTTTTGTTTTTTTTTGTCTGTTATCTTGCTTTAATGCAAGTTGGGGGTGCAGCCCTCCTGATACTGAGGCTGAACAATTACCTGCTTCTCACTTTTTGCTGTGTATTTAATCTGGGACCCAGCTAACCACTTTACCATCCATATTGAAGTTTTGACATGACACTAGTCAGGTACAAAATATGTTTTTAACTTTAGTAGGTTAGGGACTGTCTCAGATGGGTACACCGTGACGAGGTGAGACAGCTTCTTACCTTTTTGCAAAAATGTATATACTAAGTACCCTGTTTATTAAGCACTTGCAATTTATTTATTTATAGTCAGGGTATTTTTTCTACAATTTTCTCCTTGGTTTTTTTCTAGCAGCACTGACATAGCTGGATTTCAATGCTTCAGCCATTTTCAATGGCTGAAACATAACACTGGCTGTGATTGGCTGACGAACGCCGTTCAGCCAATCACAGCCTCCGTAGGTCCGGGAAGGAGACACCACCCCTCCTGAGGTCAGGTACAAGTCCTCTCCTTCCCGAATCTACAGTTTTTTAAAACCGATCGCGGTGCCCGGTGCTCCGGGGCCGCGATTTCGCCATGACGGATCTATCCGTCATGGGTCTTTAAGTACCAGGGCACCATGACGGCTAGATCCGTCAAAGGTCGTGAAGGGGTTAAAGAAAAACATACATTACAAAATACCGTTTTTTAATGTACTGCTTGCAATTTGATACCGGGAATTAAAAGGCAGAGTTGCACTGCACATACTGAACATACCTTACTGACAATTTCAGACTTACCTCTGGTAAATATGAATTTTCATAGTATATACCTTGCACCAGGTCACCAATTGCACTAGATACTAACTCTACAACCTGCAAAAGATAAATATGATGAGTTCATGAGAACAAATATAAAAATACATTGGTGTAGTAAGAACATGCATTGAAGAAATGGTATTACTGATAGTTTGAGCTAAGGATTAATTAATTAGTTCATTTTGGAGCTTTTGTTTGGTTTTGGACTTCATTTTTGATAATCTCATTTACAAACTACTTTCTAATACCAATGGGATGAGACTGTTTTTAAAAAAGATCTCACTATGTGCTATAATTTTTCTTCTGTATATAGTGAGTGTTAAATTAAAAACAAGTTAGTAATGTTGCTAACCCAAAGTTTGCTGCAGACTTTGATCAAAAGGCAACAAATGCCAAAAGGAGTCCTCCATGATTCTCATGAAGATAACCCCGTTATAGATGCATTTGGATGTCATACAGGGGAGTTACCACACTTCAGACGCCTCCTGTGTGAGCCAAAAGAGGAGCCCAATTGATGCTTCAGCAGACTTGGTTTGTCCATGTATTACTTGTATGGGCAAAAATCCATATGGATTCTGTACTATCAGATACCTTTCCAATGATAATGTTTGACCACCCACTTTTTCATGAGGTGATGACATCTGATCACTTGGTATTACAAAAACAGCGGTAATAGTTATGAAAACCACTTTAGGCTCCAATGTTATCAAATTATGTATTTAATTTAGGCACAGTATATTGATCTTTCTTTTCTTAAAAGGGTTCTCTGAGCATATCATATACAGTAAATGACCTGTCTTTAGGAAAGGTCCTCACTATCAGATCAATGGGGCCAATATGCAGCACCCCCTAGATTAGCTGTTAGTAGCTCTGGCAGTGACTGGATGTAAATTTCAAACATATCTGCATTGTAGAGCGAGCCTTAGGGGCACTTTGCACACTGCGACATCGCAGGTGCGATGTCGGTGGGGTCAAATTGAAAATGACGCACTTCCGGCATCGCATGCGACATCGCAGTGTGTAAAGGCTGGATGATACGATTAACGAGCGCAAAAGCGTCGTAATGGTATCATCGGTGCAGCGTCGGCGTAATCCATGATTACGCTGACGCGACGGTCCGATGTTGTTCCTCGCTCCTGCGGCATCACACATCGCTGTGTGTGAAGTCGCAGGAGCGAGGAACGTCTCCTACCGGCCTCACTGCGGCTTCCGTAGGATATGCGGAAGGAAGGAGGTGGGCAGGATGTTTACATCCTGCTCATCTCCGCCCCTCCGCTCTGATTGGCTGCCTGCCGTGTGACGTCGCAGTGACGCCGCACGACCCGCCCCCTTAACAAGGAGGCGGGTCGCCGGCCACAGGGACGTCGCACGGCAGGTGAGTGTGTGTGTGAAGCTGGCATAGCGATAACTTTCGCTACGCCAGCTATCACCACATATCGCTGCTGCGACGGGGGCGGGCACTATCGCACTCGGCATCGCAGCATCGGGCTGCGATGTCGTAGTGTGCAAAGCCCGCCTTAGTGTGTAGTGGTCTCTACCGAGGACTGAACATCAGTGACAGCTATAGTGTGAATAGAGCAGTGCAGTGTCTACAGTGGCTACATTCAGCCACCCCTACAGCTTATAACAGCTGATCAGTGGGGGTGCCGGGTATAAGACCTCTACCAATCTGATATTCATGAGCTATCCACATAATCAACATCATATCCCCTGTAACTACCTTGTGCAGAAACACACAAGCAAATATCCTTACACTAATCAGATCATTTTATTGTTTATAACCTCGTGCAATTTTACTAGTTTTCACACATACAGTACAAAGACAAAGTATAGTACATAATCCAGAGAAAAAGAAAAAAACAAACCCTTCATAGGAGGGACTGTAACTTTATAATTATCATAAATATTCCCCCATATCCCCTGGCTCAAGTACATAGAAAACCTCACATCAAATTCTTTATAGAGGCACAACAATAACTGAATATCCAAAGTATAACCACAACGACCGAGGCCTTTAGCCATGTGTAGGACTAGGTGGCACAACAGAAATCGCACCTAGGCCATAGTATAAAGGTATCACAAAAACACTTGTTATAAGCGCTTGTTAGTGGTGACAATACGTTATGGATCCATCAAAACGTATATTACGTGCAGTGCCTGGAGAGTCTACCACGGTACACATAGGTTTTCATATTTTTGTAAAGCATTTCATTTTTGGCATATTCTTCTTTCTAGGTACATGAGATTATTATTTTTTATTTCAATATCCATACCAATGGGGTTACGGGATCCAACCAATAAAAAGCTAATAAACTGCTTGCTCAGAGCAGAATACAAGATATGCAATGTGAGGCCTCGGTTACATCTGCACATGCAGTTTCGATGCGAGAGCATCGAAAGCAATATACTAATGATGCTTGGCTCCTGCTCTGCTGAGGGTCATGCGACTGTGATCCGATTTTGTGATTGGATCACAGCTGTGGACAAGGGGGGGGGTACTTTCTCCCTCCCCTCTGCGGCCTGTCTCTGCATACATTGCACTGCACTCGGATGACATGTGAGTGCAGTGCGATGTTTCACACGCTCCCACAGACTTGTATAAGGTATAAGTGTGTGTGAGCTGAGACTCACGGCCAAACGCAGCATACTGCGATTCATTTCTCATGCAGACATGGCATGAGAAATCAATCGGAGATGGACGCTGCCCATAGTTTTGCACTGGTAGGAGTGCAATATGATGTTTTATCGGATTGCACTGGTCTGTGTAAAACACAAGTGGAACCGAGCCCTGACAGTCGGAATCTGCACACTCAGGACAGAGTTATTTTATACTTTCGACTGATTACAAAAAACAAACCAAAATCCCTATACGAGATGTTAATAATTTTGGCTCAGATAGCACATTTCAAAAAGAATGTTTGATAACTTCTGAATCGCGTTTATTAAGAAATACAAAAAGACTTACAACTTTTATCGTTTTATGTGTAACTTTAATACAAATGTTTGACAGCCCAGCAGTTTAACAAATACACAAAAGCGTTAAGGAACATAATTATTTCTGTTCATGTGGGAAAAGGACAGTATACATAAGTGCTGATTGCAATAATAAAAATGCCTTCAGGCGTCTCCATCTGCTCTAATATGGTAGAGTTTGCTGCAGGGTGATCCCAGCCATCTGAAGATCATTTGCTGCCTTCTGCCATCTCTCTTAGTGGTAGAACAACATATATCCAGATCCAGTACGATGGCACTAATCTGACCCCATAACTAAAACCTAGCATAATCAAGATTTTACAAAAGGTAGATTACGTCACAACACAGAATCACTGAACTGGGAGAGGACTGTAGATATATAACAATATAATATTTCATTTTTCAATTTAGAAACAAGTGTGCATCATTATCATTACTAATTTTCATATTTTAACAAGAAATATTAAAGCAATTTATATAAACCTGTTAAATACTTATTTTATTTAATACAGGAGATAGTGACTAACAAAATCTACAATAAAACCTGTTCAATACCTAGTTTCCACTATGGCAGTGCTGCCGGGGCATTGGACACTAGCTGCCAGTTTTTACAGAATGCAAAGGATTGCTATGGACCCAGTCCTGTGATTAGGTTATCACTTGTGGGGGAACCTCCTAACTAAAAATAATTGTATCAGCCAGACAACCCTATCATATACAATCCTTGGCAAAAATTATGGAATCACCTGGCTCTGAGGATGTTCATTCAGTTGTTTACTTTTGTTTAAAAAAATCAGATCACAGACATGTCACAAAACTAAAGTCATTTCAAATGGCAACTTTCTGGCTTTAAGAAACACAAAAAAAATCATGAAAACATAATGTGCTAGCCAGTAACGGTTACTTTTCAAGACCAAACAGGGGGAAAAATTATGGATCACTCAATTATGAGGAAAAAATAATGGAATCACCCTGTAAATTTTAATTCCCAAAACTAATAGCGGGATCAAATAAGATCTGCTCATTAGTCTGCATCTAAAAAGGAGTGATCACACATTGGAGAGCTGTTGCACCAAGTGGACTGACGTGAACCATGGCTCCAACACGAGAGAGGTCAATTGAAACAAAGGAAAGGATTATCAAACTCTTAAAAGAGGGTAAATCATCACGCAATGTTGCAAAAGATGTTGGTTGTTCACAGTCAGCTTACATCTGGACTATATACAAACAACATGGGAAGGTTGTTAAAGGCAAACATACTGGTAGACCAAGGAAGACATCAAGGTGTCAAGACAGGAAACTTAAAGCAATATGTCTCCAAAACAGGAAATGCACAACAAAAAAAATGAGAAACGAATGGGAGGAAACTGGAGTTAATGTCTGTGACTGAACTGTAAGAAACCGCCTAAAGGATATGGGATTTACATACAGAAAAGATAAACAATAAAAAGAAGAGCCTGAAGAGAACAAGTACATTTCCACAGTCATTGATGATATGTGGCTGCATGTCAGGTAAATGCACTGGGGAGATGGCTGTCATTACATCTTCAATAAATGCCCAAGTTTACATTGAAATTGTGGACACTTTTTTTATTTCATCAATTGAAAGCATGTTTGGGGATGATAAAATCATTTATCAAGATGATAATGTATTCTGCCATAGAGAAAAACTTTGAAAACATTCCTTGAAAGAAGACACATAAGGTCAATGACATGGCCTGCAAATAGTCCGGATCTCAATCCAATTGAAAATCTTTGGTGGACGTTGAAGAAAATGGTCCTTAACAAGGTTCCAACCTGCAAAGCTGATCTGGCAACAGCAATCAGAGAAAGTTGGAGCCAGATTGAAGAAGAGCACTGTTTGTCACTCATTAAATCCATGCCTAAGAGACTGCAAGCTGTTATTGAAGCCAGAGGTGGTGTATAAATATACTAGTGATGTATTGGAGTGTTCTTTTGTTTGTTTGTTTTTCATGATTCCATACGTTTTTCCTCATAATTGAGTGATTCCATAATTTTTCCCCCTGTTTGGTCTTCAAAAATAACCGGTACTGGCTAGAACATTATCTTTTCATGATTTTCTTTTAGTGTTTCTTAAAGCCAAAAGGCTGCCATTTGAAATGACTTTAGTTTTGTGACATGTCTGTGATCTGCTTTTTTTTTTTTAAACAAAAGTAAACAACTGAATGAACATCCTCAGATCCAGTTGAGTCCATATTTTTTGCCAGGGGTTGTATATGACAGACTAACCATAGTAGGCTCTATGTTACATTTAAGTTTCACATCATTTATAGCTCTTTGTAATATAAAGAAAATAAAGTTGGATGTGTGTTTATGCTATTGACATCTCAGCTCTAATGTGGAAACCTGTAACCTGTCCAATTAATTATACAGTTAGGAAGTATTGAGGAGTACTCTGCAGCATCTTGTAGGATTTAAAGACCGTGCCCAAGGTGTATTTTGTGTATATGACTCTTCATTGAAAAACTATAATCTATAGAATTGGTCAAAATTTTGGACACACCTGGTCATGCGAAAGTTTCCATTCTAATCGTAATGTGCAAAATTCAACAGAATACATATGGAAACTAGGAGTAAAGAAACACATGTGAAACAAACCTGAATATGTGTTAAACCTTAAACTTCTAATCACCTGGAATGGCTTACAATGCACTGATATCCCTTGTCAAATTCATTTATGGAATCACTGGCCTTCAGAAACTTTTTATGACCATCATTAGTGTTTTGCTGAGACAGTGTTAGTATGCAGTGGCATAAACTGCCGAGACCTGTTCCATAACTGTTCAAAGCCAGAATATAGAAGGAACCACTTAACTAAGTAAAGAGAAACGACAAAGTCTGTCATTACGAGAGGAAGGTCAGATAAGATGTAAAATTGGTACGTATCCTTGAGTGTATTCATGAAAACCATAATTCGCTATGAACAAGTTGGATCTCACAGGACCTCTACCAGAAAGGAATATCAAGCATTATCTCTGATGCAGAGAATAAAAGTTATCAGTGCAGAGTTAATAGCCCATCCTGCATTATATCTCCCTTTCCAGTTCACGCTATACACAGCCCCATCCTGCAGTATATCACACTCCTCTCAGCCTTCTATATACACATACCCATACAACAATTTTTCACTTGTCTCAGCCCTATATATCTATTGCCATCCTACAGTACAGCTTTACTTTCAGCCCCATCCTGCTGTAAATTTTTCATTTTATCCCCTTTACATAAAGCTGCATCCTGCAGTATATCAATCCTTAGACCCTCTATACAGAGCCCCATCCTACAGTTTATTACTCCTACAAGCTTCCTATATACATCTCCATCCTGCAATATAGCTCTCCTTCCAGACCCTTTAGATGCAGGTTCATTCTGCCATATAACAATCCTCAGCCCCTCTATATACAGCCCCAATCTGCACTACATCACTCCTCTTAGCTACCAGCACACAGGCACACTTTTTCTTCCTGATATGATCTGTGTGCAATGTAATGAAGAAACCTCCACCCATTTTCTTCCTCTATCATAATGGAGCATCTCCATTATAGACATCTCATAGAAAAATGCTATATTGTCAGAAAGCCAGCTAAAGGAGACTACACTGTACATGAATGACCATGAGCACCAGAACTACAGTGGAATAGCTCTGATGGCTTGTGTCATTATCCACAGTGAAACGAGTACTGTATCAACATGGGCTGAAAGGCCACTCTGCAAGCAAGAAGCCATTACTGCAAAAGAAACATACAAAAGCCAGATTAATGTTTGCAAATGCACACAGGAGCTAAGACCTTAATTTTTGGAGACATGTCCTGTGGTCTGATGAAACTGAAATTGGACTGCTTGGTCATAATAACCATCGTTATGTTTGGAGGAAAAAGGGAGAAGCTTTGATAATAATAATAATAAGTTTTATTTCTATAGTGCCAACATATTCCGCAGCGCTTTACAATTAAGAGGGGACATGTACAGACAATATGAGACACTACAAAATAACAAAATGAAGATACCAGGAGGAGTGAGGGCCCTGCTCGTAAGCTTACAGTCTATGAGGAGATAGGGGAGGCACAAAAGGTGAATGGGGGGGAGAAAAGCTTGTCATATATGGTCCAGCCATCTATTTAATAGGGTATTCAAAAGCAGCTGCATGAACCCGTCGGTAAGAATTTATACAGATACAGGGGACGAGAACTGGAAGTAAATTTTTTGAAGGGCAGAAAGGGACTAGGTTAGATCAGGGCAGTGAGTTGATAGGCTAATCTAAAGAAATGCGTTTTTAGGGCCCGCTTAAAGGTGTGGATGTTGGGAATTAATCATATTTCTCTTGGCAGTGTGTTCCAGAGCATAGGCGCAGCTCGTGAGAAATCTTGAAGACGGGAGTGGGAGGTTCGAATTGTTGAGGATGTCAGTCTTAAGTCATTAGCAGAGCGGAGGGCACGGGTGGGGTGATAGACAAAGATGAGGGAGGAGATGTAGGGTGGTGCAGAACCGTGGAGAGCTTTGTAAGTTAGAGTGATGAGTTTATAATGGATTCTTTAGGCTTTGAAGCCTAAAAACCCCATCCCAACTGTGAAACAGGAGGGTGGCAGCATCATGTTGTGGGGTTGTTTTGCTGCAGGAGGGACTGGTGCACTTAACAAAATAGATGGCATCATGAGGAAAGAAGATTATATGGCAATACTGAAGGAACATTTCAAGGCATCAGCCAGGAACTTAAGGCTAGGTTCGCACACTGCGTCTTTTTGACGCTGCATTTTTGTGCGTTTTTGGCCGCTAAAAACGCACAAAAACGCACCTGCGTCGAAAAAACGCATCAAAAAACGCATGCGTTTTTGCCGCGATTTGGTGCGTTTTTGGCTGCATTTTGCTGCGTTTTTGATCTCTGCGTTTTACTGCGTTTTTCCAATGCATTGCATGGGGGGAAAACGCAGAAAAACGCAGGAAAGAACTGACATGTCCATTTTTTTTTTTTTAACTCAAAAACGCAGGTAAAAAAAACAGATGTGTGCGGACAGCAAAAATTAAAACTCATAGACTTTGCTGGGGAAGCAAAGTCCTGCAGTTTTGAGGCCAAAAACGCACCCGAAAAAGGCGCAAAAATGCCGCGAAAAATGCACTGTGCGCACATAGCCTTAAGCTTGGGCGAAAATGCGTTTTGCAAATGGACAATGACCTGAAGCATACTGCTAAACTGGTTACCAAGTGGCTTAAGGATAACAAATGCAAAGTTTTTGAGTGGCCATCGCAAAGTCCTTATCTCAATCCTATTGAAAATTTATGGGTAAAACTGAAAAGGCCAGTGCGAGCAAGGTGACCTACAACCATGGTTCAGTTACACCAGTTCTGTCAGGAGGAATGGGCCCAAATTCCTACCAACTATTACGAGAAGCTTGGGAAGTGTATGTAAACTTCTGATTTCAACTGTATGTGCAAATCGGGGCAGATTAAAAACATAGTTATATTGGCACTGGGAATAACCTTTTAAGTACAAGTTTCTCACTAAACATCATTACATATTACATCCACTGTGCTGATAAGAAAAAAATGTTTGCAAATTAAATATTGTTTTAAAAATATAATCCAGTGAAAATTTATTCCATTCTTTTGCAGAATATATCTCCACCTGGATTTCAAAGTGTACAGAAATGTGCAGGTTCATTTAATAAATCAAATGCAGTTTGTCACACATGCTTAACTAGCCCTATGCATGTTCATTACAGAGCAGCCAACAAAAATAGCTTTCAGTGAACGAACAGTGCCATTTAGGGTTTTCTATAGACCACACTCAAAACCCGGTGGTGTCATACAGACAATGTGAAGGCCCTTCAGATGATCATTTTTTTAGCTGAGATCAGCTGATAGTGCCTGTATTCGACTGACTTGCCTTAGGCCCCTTTCACATGTCAGTGATTCTGGTACGTTTGTGCTTTTTTTTAAACGTACCAGAATCACTGACATACGCAGACCCATTATAATGAATGGGTCTGCTCACACATCAGTGATTTTTCACTGCACGTGTCTCCGTGCGGCGTACCCGCGTGTGCGTGATTGCCGCACGGAGACATGTCCATTTTTTTCTGGCATCACTGATGTCCCACGGACCACGCAGTGGTGTGGTCCGTGAAACACGTGCCAGAAAAAAACGTGCTTCTAAAATAAAAAACATTTTTACTCACCCGGCTTCAGCCGCGCTCTGTGCAGCCTGTTCTCCCTGCTGCGTCTGAGCCTGCTGATTACTGTCGCGCATATTCATGATGCACGACACAGCCGACCCGGAAGCAGCTGCTGCGGGGGTCAGCGCTGGCCGGATGCTGCACTGCGGGAGCGATCAGCACCATGGAGAGCGGGAGCGGGCACAGGTGAGTTGATTTCTAAGTGCAATCACGGGCCACGGAGAATGGAGCCCGGATTGCACTTAGGCACACAGAGGGACATGTGCGTGTTTTACACGCCAGTGAAAAACGTCAGTGTTTTTCACTGACGTGTGAAACGGGCCTTACTGTGATAAAAAGAAATACTACTTTTTTGCAATACAAGATGTCTGAAACCTAAGGAATCCAAGAAATGAGGTCATAAAAAGTGATACAAGCATCCAGAGAAATATTTGACTAATAGGAGACATATTTCGCAACATTTTCTAGCCTTCCATTTTTCCAATAAAAAAACCCTGTATGAACAAATGGGGCAAATGTGGTGGGAACATAGTTTAAACGGATCTAGGCCATTAACGGGGATGTCTGCTTTCAGAAAAGTTTTTCCTATGATCTCTGCCAGTAGTAAGAAAACAAAAAAACTGTGGATTATTTACCTTACCCAGGTCCATCAATGAGTTTCTGCCACCGCTATTGTCAGCAGAGATATTGAGCTAATTTTCTGTATTCTGTGGTTGTGACATCAGCGCTGCAGACAACAACAGACCCAAGGAGCAGCCACGACTCAGGCCTGGAACCGGGCAGGCTAAGCAAAGAACAGTTTGTTATCTTACTGCTAACAGGACGTATAGGAACAAACTTTCCTGAAAAGAGACAAGTCATTTAAAGGGAACCTATCTCCGTGAAAATGTGGTTCAATCTGGAGGTACCATGTTATCACTGGCGGACGTAGACAAAAAAAGGCCCCGTGCAAGAATAATATATGGACCCTTTGCAGCCTAATAGCTCATCAAAATATACAAAGTTAGAAATTGTTGGTCTGGGCCTTGATTTTTATCTCATACAGTAAAGATCATAACTCAAGTAAGTTATTCTTGCAAATAGGTTATTCTAACATTTCCTTATGCTTTTTAGGGATTTTGGATCTAATGGGTGGTCCTATGTGTGATTGACAGCTTTCTTTCTATGCAAACTTATACAATCACTGATAGGACCTTCGGCTCTCTGTATACTCATTTTATTCTATGCCTGCTTTTGAGGTCCAAATGGGCCCCCCAATCTCTTGGACACCTGTGCGGCCGCACAGGCTGCACCAATGATATGTCCGGCTATGGATGTTATAGAGCAGAAGTTGCGTAAATTGATATATAGTTTTGTGAGAAAAGATTTAGTAGAACCTGTGCTTTAAACAGTTAAACATGCTTTTTGGGGATTTTGGGTCTAATGGGTGGTCCTATGAGTGATTGACAGCTTTCTTTGTATGCAAACTTATACAATCACTGATAGGACCCCCATTACACCAAAAATCTCAGAAAGAGAAGATGCTTAAATATTTTCTAACAAAATTATTTATCAATCTACTATCAATCTAATGCTGCTCTATAATATGATACCTGCAGATTGGACTACATTTTCCTTGTGACAGGTTCCCTTTAAGTGCATGGATAGGGATCATGCTATGCTCAATACTAAAAGTAGAGCTGTATGTAGATACGGTCTTGTAAATTATGTAATTTTTTGGGCCAGTGGATATTATTTTATATATCTGTTACACAGCAATAACGGATAAATTGGGTCTTTTGAGTTTAAACAGCAGTTATTGTTATCAGCAGAAGTATAATTTCCCTGTAGGAGGCGACATTCTGCACTGGCATAAATAAAAATAAGATTCACATCAGATTTGTGGTTGACTGTAAACGTAACGCACCGATTTCACACAAGTAGAGCTGCAGGCTCTCCCTTCAGCTGCTCTCAAACTTTTCGCTTCTTGAATGTTTAATTTCCTATGCATGCACTTCAGAGGACATCTGATCCTTCCTATAACTCTGCCTAGTTCTGATTGAATTAAGGGATTTTGTTTCAGTCTTTATCATTCTTGTAATTGAAGACATCAAGCTGAAGGATGTAGCCCTAAATAACCCTATACCTCTCAGTATCACAGTCTGTCTTTATTTGATAATAAAACTTCCTAAAGACCTATTGTGTTTCAGTTATTCTTTCCTGGCCCCTCGATTAACACATTCAGTACTGATAAGAGCTCACAGGAAGCCAAAACAGAAAATCACGTTTTACCCCAAAATAAAATATTAGCACTCGGAAGGGCTTTGAATGGCTGATTTCTTAAGACCCTAATCTTAAATGTTTAAAAGAGGAATAAAATAACAAATAAAGCAATACAGTAGTCTTTCCTTAATCATGATGATCTGTCATTTAGCCTACGCTATGCTCGCCTGCCCCAAAGACTTGTAATAGGATCTATTGGAAATATTGCTGTAACCGGAGCCCCGAAGAAACTAAAAGGACAATGTATCTACAGTGTTACCAGATGTGTTGAGTTATTTAACTGGGGAGCTGGGTAAAATGAGGTGCCTTTCATCCTCATCATTTTCCCAGATATTAGATAAGACCGGACTCCCTGTTGCATTTCGCCTATAGGTTTGCAACAAACTGAAATGAAATATCACTCCTCGTATTAGATTACAATGCACGCAAGAAGAATCCCCAGATTATTCCGACGGCTGAGACGTCATAGGGGTCAATCACTCAGAAGAAAATCTTATAGCTAGTAAAGGGGTCTAAGTCCTGAAGCTGGTACTGGTAATATGAAGAGGAATGTACAAAGTCCTGTTCTAAATGTCAAAGTGATAGAATGAACTTTTAACAATGCATCTAGCAGTGGAGATCCAGCCTTCTTCCTCCCTCTGCTGAAACATGAGCCACAGTACAGATTAGCTTTCTACTTCAAACAAACTATCCACCACCACAAGGTTAAATACATTCTGTGCAGTCTCAAAATATCATCAGAATCATCTCTGCTCCAAAGTGTGGCAAAAAATGGAAAAAATATCAATGCGGAATTCTTAGAAAGTCTAATATATTGTCATTTACAAAAAAAAGTCCATGATTGTAGTTGCAGCATCCTTTGCCATGGAACTATGTTTTTTTTACAGTAGTAATTTTTGTCTCCTTTTTTAATTCCACAGAAAAAAGTAAAAAAATGTTTTGGTTATCCTTTCCATTAATTTTAAGGGGGTTATTGCAGTATCAGGCTGCACCATTAAAAAGAAAACATTGGAAACCTGATTAGTTGAAAACAGAAGTCATATAGAAACTACCAGATAATATTTTAGATTTTTTTATTTTTTTTTACAATTTTCATATTGCTCAGTCTGTGCAACTCTTGTCCATATCTGGTGGTGCCGCTGCTTTTGACTTACCGTATTTTTTCGTTTTATAAGATGCACCCCAAATTTGAACGAGTAAAATAGGAAAAAAAAATATTTTTAATGTTAAAATGAGGGTCCATCTTATAATCCTAGTACCATACAGTCCCTGACAGAAGTTCTTTCGCTTATCCATGTTATGTAAATAAAAGCTTATAACCTGACTTTAAATTCATCCATTGGTTTCATAAATTACTCTTTTGAAAGCTGAAACCCTCCCAAATTTGGTTTAGGTTATGAAAATAAAGTTGCTGCAAAGCTGAAATATTGATCATTTAATGAACACAGAAAGGTCAGATTTTGGCAAGACAAAAGTTTTGTCACCTTGTCATATAATGCACCCAATCCTAGTTTACATCCTCACCTGTGCTCACTAAATGATCGGTTAATTAGTGAGTGTGTATAAAAAGAAACCCAGCACCCCAGACCTTCACTTGAACTGCAACTTGACATCTGACAACATGCCAGTGTGCGGGAGCGGAAGGTTGGAGATACTGCAGGCTCGAGGGGTGTAGCGGCAGCGAGTGCCATTGATTTACAGTCGTACTGCGGGCTCCACTGAGTCGCCAGCCGTTGATGTAATGGACTTCAAGAAAATGGCCGCGGAGGTTGCGTGTACGCAGATTGGCTTCCGTGGCCATTTTCTTGAAGTCCATTGCGTCAACAGCCGACAATTCAAAGCAGCCCACAGATCAATGGCGCCTGCCACGACACCCCACAAGCCCGCAGTATCACTGACCCCCCGCTGCTCCACACTGACCCTCTTGAGCCGCGACTCCCGATCCCCATATAAGTCTATGGGGATCAGAAACTGGAGATTAAAAATGTTGGTTATTTACCAAAGTTCTGTCACGGCGGTAAGCTGCATCCTAGTATTCACTTCCAGAGCAGCTAATTAACATTCATTGAATATGCACTGCTTTCCCTGCCCACTAGTGCTTGTGATTGGTTGCAGGGCAGCAGCGCCCCCACACTGAGTGGCAGGGTGTCCTGCTGACTGCTTCCATTCACAGATGCTATGCACATCTAAATCGTAGGCCGGAGTCACACTGGCATATGGGAACTGATGCGACAGTGTCAGATGCAATATGCTAATGATCCTCGGCTTCCGATCTGCTACGAGCATGGTCCGAGTGTCATGTGACTTTGATACGATCGGAACACAGCTGCGGAGGAGAGGTAGGGATCATCCCCCCATCTCCTCCACTGTCAGCCTGTGAGTATAACACACTGCACTTGAATGTCATCTGACTGCAACCCGATGTTTCTCTCGCACCCATAGACTTGTATGGGTGCGAGTGATAGGAGACACCCCCCATCACTAATCTGTAAGTGAAAGTAAATAAACACAAACACCAAAAAATCTTTTATTTGGCATAAAATACAGAAAACACCCTCTTTCACCACTTTCACCACTACGGCAATTGAGCTCTGCTACATCTGAGTCAGTGCATGGCCATAAAGCATGACTGCCTGCTGTGACTGCAGACAAATAATATAGAGATAGACCTGGCTCACTCAACGTGGGGGTGCTCTGGAATAATAAGTCCAATATAACAAAAGAATATATCCGGCACACCACTATGCAAAAGAGGAATCTTGGAATTGGTTTGAAAAAAACATGGATTTATTGTGTATGTACAGGAAAGTCCGTCCAACGTTTCGATCCAAAAGGATCTTTCACAGGGACAATGGGACTAGTGTGAAAAAACACAAAACATACATAGAAGTAGCCCCTTCACGACCGCGGGCAGTAAAATTACGTCCTATTTTAACGTGACTTAACGACCAGGGACGTAATTTTACTGCCTAAACTTCATTTGATTGCCGTGGCCATAGCAACGGCTTTCAAATGATGTCCCCTGCTGTTTCTTACAGCAGGGGACCTTTGCTTGACCCCAGGGGGGGCGGCATCGCCACCCCCTATCGACGATCGATGTGATTGGCTGTTCAAATCTGAACCGCCAACCACATCGATCGCACTAATTTCGGCAAAAATAATGCCCGAATTAGTGCGATCCTGTGAGATCCAGCTATGAGATGCCGCAGCTGCTGCAGCATATCATAGGTGGACCTCAAACATGCCGCCCCCAGCCCCTGCAGCACTGATTGGAGCGATCGTGCTATGACGCGCAATCGCTCCAATCAGTGTGCAGTGGGGCGGTCTGATCTGCCGGTGGCCGCCCTCCCCAGGCCTGTGCTGCTCTGGGGACCCTCCCCCAACATGGCTGCAGCGTGGAGTGGCTGGTACTTTTGGTACCACGCCACTGCTGCTGCCGCCGCAGACGCCGCCTCTGCTGTCACCGCGCCAGCTCCAAAGGTAAGTATTGCGCTCCGGCGATGGCCCCTGCGCGCTCCCGTGAAGGCCCCTGCGCGCTCCCGTGAAGGCCCCTGCCCGTGCCCCCCCCCGATCTGCCCCCCTACGCCCCGATCTGCCCCCCTACGCCCCGATCTGCCCCCCCCGGCATCCCGATCTGCTACCATCGCTGCTGCTGCAAAGTGAGTACTGTGCTCACTTTGCAGCCCGTGCGCGCTCCCGTGGTGCCCCTGCGCGCTGCCGTGATAGCCCCTGCCGTGCCCCCCCCGCGATCTGCTCCCCCCAACCCCCCCCCCCCCCCGACATCCCGATCCGCTCCCCCTGCGATCTGACTGCCTCCCCCATTATTTCTATTCTGCTTCTGCAGCTCCCTCTCCGGTCTCCCCCTCTGCTCTCCCCCCCTCTCCCTCTGCTCTCCCCCCCTCCCCCTCTGCTCTCCCCCTCTGCTCTCCCCCCTCCCCCTCTGCTCTCACCCCCCCCCCCCTCTGCTCTCACCCCCCCCTCTCCCCCTCTGCTCTCCCCCGACGTCCTCTTACCTGTCTTCACCGGCCTGATCACATCTGCGTCCATCGCTGGGTCCTTCCTGGGCATTCTGCTGATCTGCCTGCTGCTCCTGTAAAGCTGTCCATCTCTCTGCCATCTGTTCCTCTGCAGCTCTTCTGGTCAGTGATCCTCCTGCTAGTCCTCTGGGTACTGTGAGTATAACTTTTTTTTTTTTTTTCCGTATCCCCTGTCCATTTTTACACCTCATCCGTCCGTGCGTCCCGCCAAGCGCTGATCAGGGATGCAGATAACGGATCGGCATCCCTGCTCAATTTTTGGCGTGACTTTTTTTTTCCGTATCCCCGACGCTTTTTGTATCGCATCCGTCCGTGCGTCCCGCCGAGCGCAGATCAGGGATGCAGATAACGGATCGGCATCCCTGCTCAATTTTTGGCGTGACTTTTTTTTCCGTATCCCCGACGCTTTTTGTATCGCATCCGTCCGTGCGTCCCGCCGAGCGCTGATTAGGGATGCAGATAACGGATCGGCATCCCTGCTCAATTTTTGGCGTGACTTTTTTCCGTATCCCCGACGCTTTTTGTATCGCGTCCGTCCGTGCGTCCCGCCGAGCGCTGATTAGGGATGCAGATAACAGATCGGCATCCCTGCTCAATTTTTGGCGTGACTTTTTTCCGTATTCGCGACGCTTTTTGTATCGCATCCGTCCGTGCGTCCCGCCGAGCGCAGATCAGGGATGCAGATAACGGACCGGCATCCCTGCTCAATTTTTGGCGTGACTTTTTTTTTCCGTATCCCCGACGCTTTTTGTATCGCATCCGTCCGTGCGTCCCGCCGAGCGCTGATTAGGGATGCAGATAACGGATCGGCATCCCTGCTCAATTTTTGGCGTGACTTTTTTCCGTATTTGCGACGCTTTTTGTATCGCATCCGTCCGTGCGTCCCGCCAAACGCTGATCAGGGATGCACATAACGTATCTGCATCCATGGTCAATTTTTGGCGTGACTTTTTTTTTTTACGTATCCCCGACGCTTTTTTTTATCGCATCCTACCGTGCGTCCTGCAGCGGCCGATCAGTGCACTGCGTTTGAAAAGTCAAATGGCGCTCCTTCTCTTCTGAGCCCCGCCATGCGCTCAAACAATTACTTTCCACCACATATGAGGTATCTGCGTACTCAGGAGAAAATGCACAATACATTTTATGGTGCATTTTTTCCTGTTACCCTTGTGAAAAAAAAAGCTACCTAGTTGAAGCAACCATTTTGTGGTAAAAAAAAAAAAAATTCTTTTCACGGCTCAACGCTATAAACTTCTGTGAAGCCCCCAGGTGTTCAAAGTGCTCACCAAACATCTAGAAAAAATATTTGAGGGCTCTAGTTTCCAAAATGGTGTCACTTGTGGGGGAGCTCCACTGTTTAGGCACCATAGGGGGTCTCCAAACGTGACATGGCGTCCGCTAATGATTCCAACCAATTTTGCTGTCAAATGGCGCTCCTTCTCTTCTTAGCCCCGCCATGCGCCCAAACAATTACTTTCCACCACATATGAGGTATCTGCGTACTCAGGAGAAAATGCACAATACATTTTATGGTGCATTTTTTCCTGATAGCCTTGTGAAAAAAAAAGCTACCTAGTTGAAGCAACCGTTTTGTGGTAAAAAATTTTTTTTTTCTTTTCACGGCTCAACGCTATAAACTTCTGTGAAGCCCCCAGGTGTTCAAAGTGCTCACCAAACATCTAGAAAAATTATTTGAGGGCTCTAGTTTCCAAAATGGTGTCACTTGTGGGGGAGCTCCACTGTTTAGGCACCATAGGGGGTCTCCAAACGTGACATGGTGTCCGCTAATGATTCCAACCAATTTTGCTGTCAAATGGCGCTCCTTTTCTTCTGAGCCCCGCCATGCGCCCAAACAATTACTTTCCACCACATATGAGGTATCTGCGTACTCAGGAGAAAATGCACAATACATTTTATGGTGCATTTTTTCCTGTTACCCTTGTGAAAAAAAAAGCTACCTAGTTGAAGCAACCGTTTTGTGGTAAAAAAAATTTTTTTTCTTTTCACGGCTCAACGCTATAAACTTTTGTGAAGCCCCCAGGGGTTCAAAGTGCTCACCAAACATCTAGAAAAATTATTTGAGGCCTCTAGTTTCCAAAATGGGGTCACTTGTGGGGGAGCTCCATTGTTTAGGCACCTCAGGGGGTCTTCAAACCCGACATGGCGTCCGCTAACAGGTGCAGCTAATTTTGCACTCAAAAATTCAAATGGCGCTCCTTGTTTTCCGAGCACTGCTGTGTGTCCAAACATTTGATTTCCACCACATATGAGGTATCTGCGTACTCAGGAGAAAATGCACAATACATTTTATGGTGCATTTTTTCCTGTTACCCTTGTGAAAAAAAAAGCTACCTAGTTGAAGCAACCGTTTTGTGGTAAAAAAAATTTTTTTTCTTTTCACGGCTCAACGCTATAAACTTTTGTGAAGCCCCCAGGGGTTCAAAGTGCTCACCAAACATCTAGAAAAATTATTTGAGGCCTCTAGTTTCCAAAATGGGGTCACTTGTGGGGGAGCTCCATTGTTTAGGCACCTCAGGGGGTCTTCAAACCCGACATGGCGTCCGCTAACAGGTGCAGCTAATTTTGCACTCAAAAATTCAAATGGCGCTCCTTGCCTTCCGAGCACTGCTGTGTGTCCAAACATTTGATTTCCACCACATATGAGGTATCTGCGTACTCAGGAGAAAATGCACAATACATTTTATGGTGCATTTTTTCCTGTTACCCTTGTGAAAAAAAAAGCTACCTAGTTGAAGCAACCGTTTTGTGGTAAAAAAATTTTTTTTTCTTTTCACGGCTCAACGCTATAAACTTTTGTGAAGCCCCCAGGGGTTCAAAGTGCTCACCAAACATCTAGAAAAATTATTTGAGGCCTCTAGTTTCCAAAATGGGGTCACTTGTGGGGGAGCTCCATTGTTTAGGCACCTCAGGGGGTCTTCAAACCCGACATGGCGTCCGCTAACAGGTGCAGCTAATTTTGCACTCAAAAATTCAAATGGCGCTCCTTGCCTTCCGAGCACTGCTGTGTGTCCAAACATTTGATTTCCACCACATATGAGGTATCTGCGTACTCAGGAGAAAATGCACAATACATTTTATGGTGCATTTTTTCCTGTTACCCTTGTGAAAAAAAAAGCTACCTAGTTGAAGCAACCGTTTTGTGGTAAAAAAATTTTTTTTTCTTTTCACGGCTCAACGCTATAAACTTTTGTGAAGCCCCCAGGGGTTCAAAGTGCTCACCAAACATCTAGAAAAATTATTTGAGGCCTCTAGTTTCCAAAATGGGGTCACTTATGGGGGAGCTCCATTGTTTAGGCACCTCAGGGGGTCTTCAAACCCGACATGGCGTCCGCTAATGAGTGCAGCTAATTTTGCGTTCAAAAATTCAAATGGCGCTCCTTCCCTTCCGAGCTCTGCCGTGCGCCCAAACAATTGATTTTTACCACATATGGGGTATCAGCGTACTCAGGAGAACATGCACAATAAATTGTATTGTGTACTTTCTCTTTTCTCCCTTGTAAAAATGAAAATTTTATGGCTAAAGTAACATTTTTGTGTTAAAAAGTAAAATTTTCATTTTTTCCTTCCACATTGCTTTGGTTCCTGTGAAGCACCTAAAGGGTTAATAATCTTATTGGATGTGGTTTTGAGCAGTGTGAGGGGTGTAGTTTTTAGAATGGGGTCACTTTTGGGTATTTTCTGTCACCTCGGCCTCTCAAAGTCACTTCAAATGTGATGTGGTCCCTAAAAAAATTATTTTGTAAATTTTGTTGGAAAAATGAGAATTTGCTGATGACCTTTGACCCCTTCTAACTTCCTAACGGAAAAAAAATTTGTTTCGAAAATTGCGCTGATGTAAAGTAGACAAGTGGGAAAGTTTATTTAGTAACTATTTTGTGTGACGTATCTCTCAGATTTATGGGCATAAATTTTCAAAGTTTGAAATTTGCGAAATTTTCAAAATTTTCGCCAAATTTCCTAAATTTTCACAAATAAACGCAAAAAATATCGGCCTAAATTTACCACTGACATGAAGTACAATATGTCACGAAAAAACAATGTCAGAATCGCCAGGATCCGTTGAAGCGTTCCAGAGTTATAACCTGTCAAAGTGACACTGGTCAGAATTGCAAAAAATGGCCCGGTCATTAGGGTGTTTTAGTGGCCGGGGGTGAAGGGGTTAAAAAACAGAAACAAAATATCATCAGTGGTACACTGTAGTGATTATATTACAGACATCATGAAAACAGCAGATACTGCAGTGACAAAAATAACAATATGAACATTTAAATCCATAGATTTCATAGGCACCAACTGATGAAACATGTAGATCTCCATTAAGACATAAAATAAATGACAATCTGTTGAAACATGAAAGAATTCGTTAGAGAAGTGACCATACATAAAAATAAGACACGTACCCTGAAGTATACAAGGGTTGTCAAATCATATCAGTGCAGGAGGCCATCAAAGTGTACCAGAAGGATGCGTAAGCGGTCTATGAAAAGGTAGATGAGGAAATGAGATGATGGTTTGAATAAAAAAAGTCTGATTACACAAGTCAAACAGGAGAAAGGGAACATACCTCAGTATTTCTATTAAGTGATATAGTGCTAGGGGAGTGTCCAACAAGAACGTGTCGTGGTCTTGTGTATAGCAGGGAAAAATCCTAAAGGGGATACATAGGAAAAAAGAGAGAGAGAAGTGAGGGGTAATCTTATGGTCCTACTTATAGAAAAACAGTTCTTTTTTACAGAGGTCTTTTGTATGAAAGTGTAATGGGGCATATATGTATCAACCTACCGGATCAATGGAACCAATAAATGTTAGTCACACAATGTCGGATGGGGAAACCGATCATGCCACTGACTGGGTCACATTAATGTAATTCCTTTATATAACGTGATCTGTATAGGCAATAAAATGTACAATGTGAGTAACAAAGGAGGAAGAAAGAAGCAGAAGAGAACAAGGTAAGAGGGTGAACGTACCGGAGAAGGGGAAACCTTGCTGGTAAATAGGGCATTAATATTAAGCGTGGAGTGGCACTATGACGGTCACTAAGATGAGAACAAATAATAGGTAGTATATGTTACATGACCCTATATCTCAATAAATGTTAGTGACAAGAACAATTGGGAGTACGTAATTCTCCTGTACCTGTTAAGTGCGTATCACTGGGTATATGGCTGGTTTGTAGGTAATGGTTTTTATTGGAAAGACATATACCAGTTCCCTACAGAAGAGGGATCCAATTTGTCTGAGGGGAATTCCCTTACAGCAAGCAGAGCAGGAATGCTGGATTAAGGAGAAAAAAAGGGGGGAGACCTGTAAATACTATACACTTATCCCACTGGTGCATATAGGACAAAAAGAAGTGTAAAGCAGAAATAGTATACCTTCCAGAGAGGAGGAATGGCAGTGCTGCCGGCTGAGAATGGGTAAACGGAAGCCTGCAACTAAGGTAATGTAATTATGATTAGCAAGCAAACAAGCATGAAGAGATAAGCATAAAGAAACGAAAAAGGAGAAACAAAATCCCCATGTGGTGCCATTGTTACTGTACCTGCGTTGGTGGGAAAGTGGATCTCCAGTGATGGCGTCAGCACTGTATGTGCACCTCTGAGGGATCTTTATACACCTCTGTATTAGGACGCTGCGTCCACTTCCTGTATCGGAGTGGAACGCAGCGTGGAGTATGGAGCGCACGCCTGCGCATGCGCATTGGTCTCGTAACCCGCGCATGCGCAGAGCGAATGTGAAACAGTGGTAGCCAATAGCAAGCACCTAACATACCATCACAACGCCACACCTCCTTCATTTAGAGACAAACACTGTTTCACATTCGCTCTGCGCATGCGCGGGTTACGAGACCAATGCGCATGCGCAGGCGTGCGCTCCATACTCCACGCTGCGTTCCACTCCGATACAGGAAGTGGACGCAGCGTCCTAATACAGAGGTGTATAAAGATCCCTCAGAGGTGCACATACAGTGCTGACGCCATCACTGGAGATCCACTTTCCCACCAACGCAGGTACAGTAACAATGGCACCACATGGGGATTTTGTTTCTCCTTTTTCGTTTCTTTATGCTTATCTCTTCATGCTTGTTTGCTTGCTAATCATAATTACATTACCTTAGTTGCAGGCTTCCGTTTACCCATTCTCAGCCGGCAGCACTGCCATTCCTCCTCTCTGGAAGGTATACTATTTCTGCTTTACACTTCTTTTTGTCCTATATGCACCAGTGGGATAAGTGTATAGTATTTACAGGTCTCCCCCCTTTTTTTCTCCTTAATCCAGCATTCCTGCTCTGCTTGCTGTAAGGGAATTCCCCTCAGACAAATTGGATCCCTCTTCTGTAGGGAACTGGTATATGTCTTTCCAATAAAAACCATTACCTACAAACCAGCCATATACCCAGTGATACGCACTTAACAGGTACAGGAGAATTACGTACTCCCAATTGTTCTTGTCACTAACATTTATTGAGATATAGGGTCATGTAACATATACTACCTATTATTTGTTCTCATCTTAGTGACCGTCATAGTGCCACTCCACGCTTAATATTAATGCCCTATTTACCAGCAAGGTTTCCCCTTCTCCGGTACGTTCACCCTCTTACCTTGTTCTCTTCTGCTTCTTTCTTCCTCCTTTGTTACTCACATTGTACATTTTATTGCCTATACAGATCACGTTATATAAAGGAATTACATTAATGTGACCCAGTCAGTGGCATGATCGGTTTCCCCATCCGACATTGTGTGACTAACATTTATTGGTTCCATTGATCCGGTAGGTTGATACATATATGCCCCATTACACTTTCATACAAAAGACCTCTGTAAAAAAGAACTGTTTTTCTATAAGTAGGACCATAAGATTACCCCTCACTTCTCTCTCTCTTTTTTCCTATGTATCCCCTTTAGGATTTTTCCCTGCTATACACAAGACCACGACACGTTCTTGTTGGACACTCCCCTAGCACTATATCACTTAATAGAAATACTGAGGTATGTTCCCTTTCTCCTGTTTGACTTGTGTAATCAGACTTTTTTTATTCAAACCATCATCTCATTTCCTCATCTACCTTTTCATAGACCGCTTACGCATCCTTCTGGTACACTTTGATGGCCTCCTGCACTGATATGATTTGACAACCCTTGTATACTTCAGGATACGTGTCTTATTTTTATGTATGGTCACTTCTCTAACGAATTCTTTCATGTTTCAACAGATTGTCATTTATTTTATGTCTTAATGGAGATCTACATGTTTCATCAGTTGGTGCCTATGAAATCTATGGATTTAAATGTTCATATTGTTATTTTTGTCACTGCAGTATCTGCTGTTTTCATGATGTCTGTAATATAATCACTACAGTGTACCACTGATGATATTTTGTTTCTGTTTTTTAATTCTATGTATGTTTTGTGTTTTTTCACACTAGTCCCATTGTCCCTGTGAAAGATCCTTTTGGATCGAAACGTTGGACGGACTTTCCTGTACATACACAATAAATCCATGTTTTTTTCAAACCAATTCCAAGATTCCTCTTTTGCATAGTGGTGTGCCGGATATATTCTTTTGTTATATTGCAGACAGACAATGACTGAGCCGCGAGGAGTGATGAAGTTACTCAGATTATTTGCGGTCACAGGTGAGAACCTCCAGCATCATCGCGGCTCAGTCTCTGTCTGCACTCACAGCGGGCAGTCATAGTCTCTGGCAGCGTGCGGTGACTGAGATGTAGCAAAGTTGAATCACCATGGGACCTTGTGTGGATTATGTCAGAACTGCAGGGGTGTTTAGGGGGTTAATAAAGTGGTGACAGAGGGTGTTTTTTGTATTTTATTCCAAATAAAGGGTTCTTCTTGGTGTTTGTATTTATTTCTTTCTATTTATAGGATTAGTGATGGGGGGGGTCTCATATACCCGTACCCATCACTAATTTTGGGCTTGATGACAGTTGTGCACTATTATTAACACCCGGAATCCCAAGCCAGGCACCCAAGCAGCTTTGAAACCGCACAGATCTGGACTGTTACAGTTCGGGTCCGCCCATCCCTACTTAAATCTAGTGAGTGAGCACTAAAACGGTCAAATGCCCGTTACTCGATTCAAGCTGGTCAGATGCTCGGAAGAGCGCAATGCGATTAACAAGCATTATGGAAAGTAACTGATTGGGCAGCACGGGTCTCCGCTGACACACAAACAGCCATAAACAGGGCATTTCTGGTGGGTGGGAGCGGGGGGTTCCAATATGTCAGAGAATGTTGTTTTATTCCCCGGGAAAGCCATTCAGAGACTGCTCTCCCTGGGGTGCCTGCTCACATGATGCAGTGAAGTGAGCCTGTCTGTTGTGGTCATTTCACGGACAAAATATACGAGCACCCACAATACACTGTGAGTACCCGAGCACCCCAATGCTTGATCAAGTAACAAGCAGTGGCGAGCACTCTCGCTCATGACTACTTATACCCTCCAACTTACAACTCTAGTGGAGTCTGCTTTCTCTGTTCACCCAATTCATTTGAAGTTAGACCCTGTTAAAAACTGCATCTATGCGGTGCACCAGTGTGTTCAGTGTGAGTCCCCCAGAAAACAGGGTTCAGAAGAACCCCCATCAGAGCCATAGACTGCACTCACACAAATCGAGTTGAAATAAACTATGTTTGTGTTTGTTTTTTAACGGTTTGTCTTTTCAGAAGCCCACAGAAAATTGAGATATTTCACTGAATTCTCTAGAGAGAATTTAGCAGCTGACAGCGCATACAACAGGGACTTGTTTTTGCTGGTGACAGTGATGTAAGGGTACACGTTACAAGCAGGATAAAGAACTGTCAAACAATGAAAATAAAAGAATCACAGAATATTATTATTGGTGCAAATCACAATGATTATATATACTGGATGCAATCATGTAAACAATGTATAATAGAAAGTTATTGCATTCAGAGAGCACAGTACTTAAAGGGGTGGTCTGATACCTAAATAGTCCTATTTTTACACCTAAAACCTTTACCTTTATTATACAATATGCTACACTTCTCCCTATCTGGCTAATCCCTAAGAGTGCATTTTTACTTCACTTCCTGTGATGTTTCATTGGATTCTCAAAGGAGGTGTCATCAGGAGGCTGGACCTGCACTCACTTCCCCACAGCATAAATCACCCAGCCTTGAACAGGACATTATCATGGGTCAGCGCTGCAGTTACCTAGTTACCTACTATAGTTTCAATCATCGTCCCCTCTGAGAATGTTCTGGATCCATGGTACTGATAGAAGTTGTGGGGGAAGTGACTGAGGAGCCAGCACTCTACTTTTGTCCCTGCCAGCCACAGCTTCTTACTGTAAAAAGGAGAAGTCATCAGGGGTGGTGAGTGATAGAAGCAGGGTGAGCGACAGCAGCACCACTCCACAAATTCTATCACTGCTCTCAAGCAAATCAACATCAGGAGTGGTGATATAAGCAGGGTGAGTGACACCAGTGCTCCTCTACCCCACTACCAATGATGATTCGTTTGAGGTCTGTGACAGAAGGTGCTGATGAAATCCTGTTCCAGGTGGGATGTTAGATGCTGTCCCAGTTTCCTGATGCCTTGTTTGAGAATCTTCTGTGAATGTGACAAGAGCAGAAAAAAAATTAGGAAATAGCTGGAAAATGGAGACGTGTAGGGTATTTTTTAATTAAGCAAATTATAAGTGTTTAAGGTGTAAAAACAGAGATTTATGAACGGTCTATTAAGGTTTTGTGCACACAGTAAGTTTTTATTGCGTTTTTCAGTGCGGTATTGTCACAAAACTGCATGCAAACCCTTATGTCAGCAACGCCAATGAGAATCCTGAAGTTTTGTGCAGCTTTTGTTTTTTTTCTCTTGCAGATTTGCTGCAGAAATAAATCTGCAGCATGTAAATTCTTTCAGCGTTATTCCACCTCAGAATGCCTAGAAAATGCATGCAAGAAAACGCACCGAAAATGAATCTAAAACATGCATTTTTTCTTCCAAGAGATGCAAATTTGGTGCAGAAATTTCTGTGCACAGTCTTAAGGGGGCTTTACACGCTGCGACATCGCTAATGATATATCGTCGGGGTCACGGTGTTTGTGACGCACATCCGGCGCCGTTAGCGACGTCGCAGCGTGTGACAGGCTGGAGCGACCTAAAACGATCGCAAAAAGGACAAAAATCGTATGTTTTGGAGAGGTCATTTAATAACAAAAAATCATTGTCAGGTAAGTAGTGATGTTGTTCCTCGTTCCTGCGGCACCACACATCGCTATGTGTGACACCGCAGGAGCGACGAACATCTCCTTACCTCCGTCCCGCCAGCAATGAGGAAGGAAGGAGATGGACGGGATGTTACGTCCCGCTCATCTCCGCCCCTCCGCTTCTATTGGCCGGTCGCTTAGTGACGCCGCAGTGACGTCGCTATGACAACGAACGCACTTCCCCCTTGAAGGAGGGATTGTTCGGCGGTCACAGCGACGTTGCTGACAAGGTATGTGCGTGTGATGGTGCCGTAGCGATAATGTTCACTACGGCAGCAATCACCACATATCGCACGTACGACTATAGCTAGCGATGTCGTAGCGTGTAAAGCACCCTTTAAAGTCATGATACAATCCATTTAAAAGGGTTGTCCAGTCTAAAATGATGTCTGCAGTCACTGCAGTCGAGTTCTGGTCAGAAACATGCATATCGTATACTCGCCGTTCCAGGCTCAGAAACTGGCAAATCCATGAAGCACACAGTGCATACGCTGTGAGGAATTCATGAGTCTGCAATCACATAGACTCTTGTCCCTATTCTATAGACATGTGCCCACCTTGTTCCTATTCTATAGACATGTGCCCACCTTGTCCCTATTCTATAGTAATGTGCCCACCTTGTCCCTATTCTATAGTCATGTGCCCACCTTGTTCCTATTCTATAGACATGTGCCCACCTTGTCCCTATTCTATAGTCATGTGCCCACCTTGTTCCTATTCTATAGACATGTGCCCACCTTGTCCCTATTCTATAGTCATGTGCCCACCTTGTTCCTATTCTATAGACATGTGCCCACCTTGTCCCTATTCTATAGTAATGTGCCCACCTTGTCCCTATTCTATAGTCATGTGCCCACCTTGTTCCTATTCTATAGACATGTGCCCACCTTGTCCCTATACTATAGTCATGTGCCCACCTTGTTCCTATTCTATAGACATGTGCCCACCTTGTCCCTATTCTATAGTCATGTGCCCACCTTGTTCCTATTCTATAGACATGTGCCCACCTTGTCCCTATTCTATAGTCATGTGCCCACCTTGTCCCTATTCTATAGTCATGTGCCCACCTTGTCCCTATTCTATAGTCATGTGCCCACCTTGTCCCTATTCTATAGTCATGTGCCCACCTTGTCCCTATTCTATAGTCATGTGCCCACCTTGTCCCTATTCTATAGTCATGTGCCCACCTTGTCCCTATTCTATAGACATGTGCCCACCTTGTCCCTATTCTATAGACATGTGCCCACCTTGTCCCTATTCTATAGTAATGTGCCCACCTTGTCCCTATTCTATAGTAATGTCCTCATCCTGTAGTAATGGGGGTGGGGGCAGTGGCGGCGGGTGAAAGGGGGCGCTATAATTTACCGATCGCTCTCGGCTTCCTTCTACACACGGACGCTGGAGTGAAGCTGAGGGAGCGGTCTCCAGCCCCAGATCCACAGTGATTGGAGAGACCGGCCTTGTGACCGGTCTCTCCAATCAGAGCTGGGGGCGGGTGAAACTGAGGTCACCCAGCTCCAGCCAATGATCGGTGCTACAGCTGCACTGATCAGGGCTGGATTTCAATGTTACAGCCATTTTCAATGGCTGTAACATTACAGTGGCTGTGATTGGCTGATGAACGCCGCACAACCAATCACAGCCTCCGTAGGTCCGGGGAGGAGACACCACCCCTCCTGAGGTCCCCTCCTCCCCGAATCTAAGGTATTTGCTATTTGCAATGCAAACAGCGATCGTAGCCACCGGGGCTGCGATTTCGCCATGACGTACTGGGTATGTCATGGATCCTTAAGTACCAGGGAGCCATGATGTACCCAGTACGTGATAGGTCGCTAAGGGGTTAATGTGCCGTCCTTCACATACACAAAAAATAAAAAACCACCATTCTTCTCACCTGTCCTGCGCTCCCTCGGCTCCTCACCTCTGCTTCTTGCTGTCTGCAGCCCGTGCCCCGGTGACTATCGCGGCCGGTGCAGCCACTGGCAGCGATTTATGTCAGATGAATGTTTTGCCGGCGCTGCGCGCACACAGTCCTTGCCTCTGAGAATGCAGCGCCGGCTAAACACTCATCTGACAAAGTGCAGACAGTGGCTGCGGCCCCTGCACCGGCCGCGATAGTGAACAGGGGCACGGGCCTGGGGGCCACACGAAGCAGCCTGACGGGCCGCATGCGGCCCGCGGGCCGCGTGTTTGAGACCCCTGACATAGAGTGACTGCAGACTTATTTTAAATATCCAAAAAAATGACCCGCACATCCAACAAATGTGAACAGGTGCTAGCCGAAAAAACATAGTATCGCTACAAATATCTAAAAAACTGACCCTCTGTGTTCATAACCTTTATAGCAGGAGCCTAGCTGCCCATACATGGAGGTTTGTAGTCCAAATAGTGGCATTTTTGCCCAGACATGGATGTTTTTAACCTAGATAGTGGTATTTAAATTAGGTTCCCGGATTAAAGAGATTACCTTTCCCTTGGTGTCCAGGCTTACATGCACTGGCCAATACATAAACTAAATATATCTCTTTTGCAGTAATGCAGTAACATATTTTCCCTTATCGTAAGTCAACAGTACAAAATAAAAAATAAGCAACTTTGTAATATATCTTATAAGGGAAATCTACTTCTTTCTCCTTCTGGACTGATCTTTCACACTCAATTCATGGGTACAATCTGTATTCAGTGAAGACAGACTTTCCCATTACTTAGAAAGGAGATTACAGCTGCTCATTACATTTTATGAATGGGTTAGCGCTAAAGGGAGAGACACACATTCTGCTGCAAGTTCGCCTGAAAAGACAGGTTCAGTACACCATACAACTTTAGGAGTACCATGTCACCTCCTACCACAGCAATAAGAAAACCTGTATTCACTGAAGACAGGCTTTACCCATTAATTGAGAATGAAAGGTCAGTCCAGGAGGAAGTAAAAATGGATTCCCTTAGTAAGATATGTTTCTTATTATTATATGTACTAAAGATTTATGGGGAAAAAAAATTAAAATGACAGTAAGGGGTACTTCTCACATAGCGAGATCGCTAGCGAGATCGCTGCTGAGTCACGGTTTTTGTGACGAACCAGTGACCTCATTAGCGATCTCGCTGTGTGTGACACTGAGCAGCGATCTGGCCCCTGCTGTGAAATCGCTGCTCGTTTCACACAGTGCTGGTTCATTTTTTGGACGTTGCTCTCCCACTGTGAAGCACACATCGCTTTGTTTGACAGCAAAAGAGCAACGATCTGAATGTGCAGGGAGCAGGGAGCCGGCGTCTGGCAGCCTGCGGTAAGCTGTAACCAAGGTAAATATCGGGTAACCAAGCGAAGCCCTTTGCTTGGTTACCCGTTATTTACCTTGGTTACTAGCATCCGCCGATCTCAGGCTGTCAGTGCCGGCTCCCTGCTCCCTGCACAAGTAGCCGGAGTACACATCGGGTAAATAAGCAAAGCGGTTTGCTTATTAACCCAATGTGTACTCTGGCTAGGAGTGCAGGGAGCTAGCGCTAAGTGGTGTGCGCTGGTAACCAAGGTAAATATCGGGTAACCCAGCGCTTGGTTACCCGATATTTACCTTAGTTACCAAGTGCAGCATCGCTTCCATGCGTCGCTGCTGGCTGGGGGCTGGTCACTGGTCGCTGGTAAGATCTGCCTGATTGACAGCTCACCAGCGACCATGTAGCGACGCACCAGCAATCCTGACCAGGTCAGATCGCTGGTGGGATTGCTGGAGCGTCGCTAAAGTGTGACGGTACCCTAACTCTTTAGATCAAATCTTAAATACACACAAATTGATCTGTGAATGAAATCAGTCACAGTTGTAGGGCGTGAATTCACATGGTCTTTGCAGCTGGCTATTCCTTACAGACCTTTTACTTGTACCGTCATAAAAGCCATTTAACAAATGTCAAATAACATTGACAAATCAGAATAGAAAAGCTCTCCTGGCATTCCTACCCTGCGGAAATAATCAAGCAATGTATTTGCATTCATTTAAAGAACTGTGATCATTTATACACAATCAATAAGGCTCATGTGCAAAGTGTCAACCATTTTGATGAGATTATACAGCCTCTTGGTTTGCAGCTCAGGACCAGAGTCTTATTCTAATGAGGAACTATATATACATGGAGTTCATGCGTCCCCTAGTACCTATGACATTCTAGAAAATTGCTCTGACATTAGAGCATGTAATAAAATAGGGCATCATGCAACAAATCCTAGAAAGCAACATCAGCCGTTAAACATACCTTATGATGGAGACTACCACAAGAGTGAGGAGCCCACAAACTCCAACGTCCGTTTTGCTCAAGGTTTCTTCAAGAAGTGAGGGACATGCACAGACAAATGGTATATAAATGGTTTCTCATTCAATGAGTTTAGAGCAATTAAAAGATAAGGATGCAGTTCAGGCATTTATTCAGAATTGGGGTGTGTGCTATAGTCACAAGGTTAAAAATAAACCATTTGATTGATTCATACAAAATGCCCTATGTAGTAACAGTATATAAAATAATAAAAACTAGAAAGGATCACAAATTTCATACATAACATATCCATAGGATTAGATAATTGCTTGTCTAAACAGCCATAAATAGTAATTAGCACGTCGGCAAGTACATACAAGCAGTCCAAAGACTGGAAGTGTACATATGCGCATGCGTTCCACTCTGAAGTGCACAGCACTGCGAGCATAACTGGAAGACGTGTGCGCTAAAGGTGGCTGAAAAATGACCAATACAAGAAGGCACGTGCGTGACAAGTATGTGTCCCAGGCTGAGATGCATAAGAGAACAATCCTGCACCACAGCAGGGGATGAAAATCAAGCTGCGCACGCCCAGAACAAACATGGAATCACATAAGGGAAAGACTTCATATCTACAGCAAAATTGTATACCAGAAACTCTCACAGGGGGCTAAAAAATAGGACAAATCTGTGCGTGCAATAAGTGCATATCAAGCAAAAACCGATAATATTACAATCACAGGCAATACTAAAAAATATATAATTGGTGAATGAGGAACTGTCTCTTGCTTTTATATCTTTAGTTCTCTCTTTCTATGTCTTTCAGGCTTCCATTTGTGGACCACGTTGGATCTTCATGGCTTTTGAGTTGGGGAGTGGTGTTTTTTTTTAAATAAATGTGTGTGTGTTTACTTTTCACTTACTGGGCGAGCAATGGGAGTGTCTGATAAACACCTCTCCGTTACTAACACCAGGGCTTGATGTCAGCTGACACTACACAGCTGACATCAACACCATAAGCCATTACTCTGATGGCCACCGCACCAGCGCAGATTGGAAAGCACCAGAAATGGCGCAACTAATGTGATGCAACACTTTTGAGGTGGCTGTGAGCTGGAATTTTTAGGCTTGGAAGGGCACAATAATCATGGACCTTCCCAGCCTGATATCAGCTCGCAACTGTCTGCTTTACCATTGCTGATAATCAAAAATAGGGGTGATCCCACGTCATTTTTTTTTAAATTAATTATTTATTAGGTTAAACAAGGCTAAACACCCCTTAGTGCCACATGAAAGACACTAAAAGGTACAAGTGTATAATACGTAGGGGGTGAGATATTACTTTGATTTGGTGAACTTCCTGTTTTTAGTTTCCGGTCTTTCAACGAACTTTATTGATACCTCAAGTATTTGTGTAGATGTGTTTTTAGGTGTCTTTACACATTTTTTTTTTTTTTTTTAAACTGCACATTTACCGAATCTAATGCAAGTCTATGGTGAAAATGCGCACACAAGGCTCAGTGTCTCCGCAAGAGAACTTGACATGTGTTAGGTCCAGGTGGTAGTGGATTCTCTGGGCCGTGTACGGGACTCCCCCAGTTAGGTAACCCGGAGCTAACCCCTATACAGGGACTGTCCAGTCACCCCACCAGAAGGCCTAGGTACACGGTAGCCGGAGTACAAACGGGCAAAGTCAATGTCCTTCAGGAGACGAGTAGAACGGGGTCCCAGGAGCCACGGGGTTTCAAACGGAGATGACTTGAGGGTGGTACCGGTGCCGGGAATGGACCGTGGGCGGGATCCAGGTGAAGCTGGTGTGACGGTATCGATAGCCGGATGGGACCGGGAACCAAGAAGGAGACCAATCTAGTTTTCCTCAATATCGGTAGGAATATCAAATGTCAAGCACTTATTCATCTAACTGACCGGTCAACAGTCAGCCCCTTTTAAACCAATATCCAATTAAAAATAAAACACTAACTTGTAAGGAACAAATCTTCAGAACACCGCTCCCAAAAATATGACATCTGGAAACACATTTCCACCTTTCCAGCTGATGTAAATAATTTCCTTCTGGTCTAAAAGAAAGCAATATCAGTATTTTTGGCAGTGTAGCTGTCTTTTACATAGCATGGCGATCGGTGGCAGGTTCCGTGTATCGAGGTAATTATCTTGGGATATTATATAGGAACTTGTCATAATGTGGGCAGTTCTCTGTTGATACATACCGTACTATATACACTACAGTTCAAAAGTTTCGGGTCACCCAGACAATTTTGTCTTTTCCATGAAAAATCATACTTTTTGTCATGATTCGCCTCCCTATCCACATGGCTAGAGGGCGGAGCCATCTCTCAGGCCTCACTTCTGGACCCTGGATGCCTTAAAAGCTGACACTTCCAATGAACCAGCGCCGGCTTAGCTCTGCTTTGCCTGTGATTGCTGGTCCTGTGAGTGATATCCTGATCTGTCTGTTCCTGTGCCCCCGTGCCCTTGTCTGTGTTCTGTCTCCTGGTCATCCCTCCTGTCCTGTGTCCCCCCTCCTATTCCCCACTCAGTTGCTTCCTCGGTACTGACCTTAGCCTGACTTTGACTTCGCTTCTGCTTGCTCCTCCGGTCTTGCTTCTGCCCATACGGTGTCTGACCCAGCCTGTCTGACTATTGCTCACAAACCCTGCAGTTCTGCCTGAGGTTCTGAGGACAGGATCATGTGTCTCACTCAGGGAAACCACACTGCTGAGCTATATTGTTCCGAGTTTCGGCAGTGGTCCACTGAGGTACGGTGGAATGATTCTGCACTTAGGTGCCAATTCCGGAGAGGTCTTTCGGACTCACTGAAAGACGCTTTGGCTCTGCACCCACCTCCCAGCACCTTGGATGATGCGATGACAAAGGCAGTTCGTATGGACCGCAGATTACGGGAAAGAAGGGCAACCATGCATGAGATTCTGCCCCCTCTACCTAGGGCACCTTCTTTGCCGGCTATGGAACAGATGGAAGTTGGAGCCATCAGTCCAGATGAGAAGGAGAGGAGAAGACGCCGGGATCTCAAGCTGTGCTTCTATTGTGGACACCATGGACACTGGAGGAAAGACTTGCCCCTCCGCTAAACAGTCGTCGGGAAACTTCTAAGTCTGGGTAACGGTCGAGGAGGTTGCCCAGACTATCAGGTACCTTTCCTCTCCTCCAATAAGATACTTCTGAATGTTGACCTCCGGGTCAAGGAGTCGGTCTGGTCTGCTACTGCCTTTGTTGACTGTGGGTCCGCTATGAACTTCATTGACTCTGAGTTGGTCCAAAGACTAGAGTTAGGGACAGTGAGGTTAGAAGGACTCTGAGTTGGTCCAAAGATTAGAGTTAGGGACAGTGAGGTTAGAAGGACCCATTCAACTCCTGGCAATTGATAAAACACCGCTGCCTCAAAACCTCATTCGGTTTGCTACTGAAAAATTTACTCTGGTGATCGGGTCTCTGCATTCTGAAACTATTTCTTGTTTTGTAATGGCCAATCTCCCTGCTGGATTAGTGTTGGGGTATCCATGGTTAAGGTTACATAATCCCGTTATTGATTGGGAGTGTCGTACCATAGTCAAATGGAGTCCTGCTTGTCATAAAAGGTGTTTACAATCTGTACCTGTGTTCTCCATAAGTCCTGAGGGTCTTCCGGAATACCTGAGGGACTACGGAGACGTATTCTCGGAAACAGAGGCCGAGGTTTTTCCGCCTCATCGCCCATATGACTGTGCCATTGATTTACTTCCCAATACCAAATTGCCCAAGGCCCGTTTATATCACCTCTCGGGGTCCAGAAAGGGCTGCTATGAAATCGCACATATCTGAGAGTATACGTAAAGGGCATATCCGTCCTTCTTCTTCCCCTGTGGCCGCTGGGTTCTTTTTTGTAAAGAAGAAGGACGGAGGATTAAGGCCATGTCTCGATTTCCGAGAATTAAACAAAATTACTGTGAAAAACACGTATCCGCTTCCACTCATCCCTGATCTCTACAACCAACTCTCTGAAGCCCGGTGGTTTACCAAACTAGATCTCAGGGGGGCCTATAATCTTATCCGTATTAGAGAAGGGGATGAGTGGAAAACGGCCTTTCTGACATCAGAGGGGTTATTCGAGAATTTAGTGATGCCTTTTGGTCTAACAAATGCCCCTGCGGTATTTCAAAATTTCATCAACAATATCTTCTCTGATTTTCTTGGTCGTTTTGTGGTCATCTATCTCGATGACATTTTGATTTATTCTGCCGATAGAGAAACGCATATTATGCATGTTCGCTCAGTATTACAGAGATTACGTGATAACCATCTGTTTGCCAAGCTTGAAAAATGTGTTTTCTCTGTTCAGGAAATAGCCTTTCTTGGGTTACTCCTTTCTCGTGATGGGTTTAAAATGGACCCAGGAAAGGTGCAGGCTATCGTGGATTGGGTGCAACCCAGGGATATCAAGGCGCTACAACGCTTTTTGGGTTTCGCAAATTATTATCGAAAGTTCATTAAGGGGTTTTCTCAAATTGCCAAGCCATTGACTGACCTTACACGGAAAGGGGCGGATCTGCAGAACTGGTCGCGAATGGCTGTCCAGGCCTTTCTTGAGTTAAAGGACCGGTTCATGTCCGCCCCAGTCCTGGTACAGCCTGACCTCGAGGCGCCGTTTGTTGTTGAGGTGGATGCCTCAGAGGTGGGGGTGGGAGCTGTTCTCTCTCAGGGCCCTGCTACTCTGACTAATCTGCGACCATGTGCGTTCTTCTCCAAGAAATTCACTCCAGCTGACAGGAACTATGATGTGGGTAACCGTGAATTATTGGCGGTAAAGTTGGCATTCGAAGAATGGAGGCATTTTTTGGAGGGTGCTGTTCACCGTATTACTGTCATCACTGATCATAAAAACCTCGCGTATATCGAGTCCGCCAAGAGATTGACGCCTCGACAAGCGAGGTGGGCTCTTTTCTTTACTAGATTTCATTTTTGTATTACTTTTCGGCCGGGGTCTAAAAACGTGAGGGCAGATGCACTGTCTCGTAGTTTGGACCCGGTGTCACCTCCAGAGCCTCCTTCCTCCATTCTTCCATGAGGGGTGGTGGTCGCTGCCTTGTCGTCCGAGTTAGAGGCTGAGGTTAGGGAGGCCCAGTCCTCAGCGCCATCTTCCGCTCCAGACACTAAACTGTTTGTCCCTTTGCACCTCCGGTTACGAGTACTTCAAGAGTTCCATGAGTCCGTACTTCGTGGCCATCCTGGAGTTACAGCCACTCGCAGGGCTGTTGCTCGACTGTTTTGGTGGCTGTCTCTTCACTCAGATGTTGCTCAGTTTGTGTCTGACTGTGCTACATGTGCCCGTGCTAAGGTATGTCGTAACCGGCCGGCCGGGGAACTGGTTCCATTACCTGTTCCTGAAAGACCATGGACCCACTTGTCCATAGATTTCATTACGGACCTCCCTGTCTCAAATGGTATGACTGTGATCGGGGTGGTGGTAGATCGTTTTAGTAAACAGGCACATTTTGTTCCCCTCTCCGGTCTACCTTCTGCTGCGACCCTTGCCAACCACTTCATTGACCAGGTGGTTCGGTTACATGGGTTGCCCCTGAATATTGTGTCTGACAGGGGGGTACAATTCATTTCTCGGTTTTGGAGGGCCTTGTGCAGGCGGTTGGGAATTGAGTTGTCCTTCTCGTCCGCCTATCATCCCGAGTCTAATGGGCAGACGGAAAAGACGAATCAGACCCTTGAGCAAATCCTGCGGTGCTTGGTTTCTGCTCAGCAGGAGGATTGGTGTACGTTTTTGCCCCTTGCGGAGTTTGCATTGAATAGCAGAGTCCATCAGTCTACGGGAACTTCTCCCTTCTTCTGTAATTACGGGTTTCACCCTCACTTCGGGAACTTCTCTAGAGTGGATTCGGGGTGTCCAGGGGCCGACTCCATCGTTCAGCATCTGGGGGAGGTGTGGAAGGAGGTGCGGCGGTGCATCATGACGGCTCAACAGTCCCAGAAACGCCATGCGGACAAACGCCGTTCTCTGGGACCCCCCTTTCAGGTGGGGGACAAAGTGTGGCTGTCCACTCGGAATATCAGGCTCAGGGTTCCGTCTGCTAAGTTGGGTTCTAAGTTTATAGGGCCCTATGAGATCATCGAAGTGATCAACCCGGTGGCCTTTCGGTTGCAACTGCCCCAGACCTTGCGTATTCCCAATGTATTTCATACCTCCTTGCTTAAGCCATTTGTTCCTTCGGTGGTGGATTCTCAGACCCCTCCCGCTCCGATACTGGTGGACGGTGAGGAGGAGTAGGAAATTCAGCGTATTATCGACTCTCGTTGGGTTCGTAGTTCCCTCCAGTATCTGATTCATTGGAAGGGTTACGGTCCGGAGGACCGGTCCTGGGTGCCGGCTCGCTCCGTGCGGGCCGATCGGTTAGTTGCGGCTTTCCACCGTAAGTATCCTGGGAAGCCTGGGGGTCCGGTGGCCCCCCCTTGAGGGGGGGTACTGTCATGATTCGCCTCCCTATCCACATGGCTAGAGGGCGGACCCATCTCTCAGGCCTCACTTCCGGCCCCTGGATGCCTTAAAAGCTGACACTTCCAATGAACCAGCGCCGGCTATAAGCTTAGCTCTGCTTTGCCTGTGATTGCTGGTCCTGTGAGTGATATCCTGATCTGTCTGTTCCTGTGCCCCCGTGCCCTTGTCTGTGTTCTGTCTCCTGGTCATCCCTCCTGTCCTGTGTCCCCCCTCCTATTCCCCACTCGGTTGCTTCCTCGGTACTGACCTTAGCCTGACTTTGACTTCGCTTCTGCTTGCTCCTCCGGTCTTGCTTCTGCCCGTACGGTGTCTGACCCAGCCTGTCTGACTATTGCTCACAAACCCTGCAGTTCTGCCTCTCAGCTGTGCTGATTAGGCAGTGCATGAGAACGCTGTGCATTTCCTTCCTGGTTCTCATAGCTCTGTGTAGTGTCGTCTGCTGCAGAGCTCTGGCTCCCCCTAGTGGCAGCATTACACTTTTATTTATCAAATGAGTTGCATAATGAATAGAAAATATAGTCCAGACATTGACTAGTTTAGAAATAATGATTTTTTCTTGAAATAATAATTTTCTTCTTCAGACTTTACTTTCGGCAGAGAATGCTCCTTGGAAGCAATTCCAGCAGACCTTTGGCATTCTAGCTGTTAATTTGCTGAGGTAATCTGGAGATATTTCACCCCATGCTTCCAGAAGCCCCTTCCACAAGTTGGATTGGATTGATGGGCACTTTTTACGTACCATACGGTCAAGCTGCTCCAACAACAGCTCAATAGGGTTGAGAGCTAGTGACTGGGCTGGCCACTCCATTACAGATAGAATACCAGCTGCCTGCTTCTTCCCTAAATAGTTCATGCATAATTTGGAGGTGTGCTTTGGGTCATTGTCCTGTTGTAGGATGAAATTGGATCCAATCAAGCACTGTCCACAGGGTATGGCATGGCGTTGCAAAATGGACTGATAGCCTTCCTTATTCAAAATCCCTTTTACCTTGTACAAATCTCCCACTTTACCAGCACCAAAGCAACCCCAGACCATATATCACCTCCACCATGCTTGACAGATGGCGTCAGGCACTCTTCCAGCATCTTTTCAGTTGTTCTGCGTCTCACAAATGTTCTTCTTTGTGATCCAAACACCTCAAATTTCGATTCGTCTGTCCATAGCACTTTTTTCCAATCTTCCTCTGTCCAATGTCTGTGTTCTTTTGCCCATAGTAATCTTTTCCTTTTATTAGCCAGTCTCAGATATGGCTTTTTCTTTGCAACTCTGCCCTTAAGGCCAGCATCCCAGAGTAGCCTCTTCACTGTAGATGTTGACACTGGCGTTTTGTGGGTAATATTTAATAAAGCTGCCAGTTGAGGACCTATAAGGTGTTGATTTTTTAAACTGGAGACTCTAATGTACTTGTCTTGTTGTTCAGTTGTGCAGCGGGGCCTCCCACTTCTCTTTCTACTCTGGTTAAAGCCTGTTTGTGCTCTCCACTGAAGGAAGTAGTACACACTGTCCTAGGAAATCTTCAGTTTCTTGGCAATTTCTCGCATTGAATATCCTTCATTTCTAAGAACAAGAATAGACTGTCGAGTTTCACATGAAAGTTCTCTTTTTCTGGACATTTTGAGAGTTTAATAAAACCAACAAATGTAATGCTCCAGATTCTCAACTAGCTCAAAGGAAGGTCAATTTTTTAGCTTCTCTAATCAGCAAAACCATTTTCAGCTGTGCTAACAGGATTTTCAAGGGATTTCTAAACATTCATTAGCCTTCTAACACAGTTAGCAAACACAATGTACCATTAGAACACTGGAGTGGTGGTTGTTGGAAATGGGCCTCTATACACCTATGTAGATATTACATTAAAAACTAGATGTTTGAAGCTAGAAAGTCATTTACCCCAATAACATTGTATAGAGTGTATTTCTGTTTAATTTAATGTTAGCTTCATTGAAAAAAAATATGCTTTCCTTTCAAAAATAAGTAAATATCTAAGTGACCCTAAACTTTTGAACTGTAGTGTATGCATACATATATGCCATTATAGAAGATTGCGATTTTCTTGGATCTCCTTGGTAACATAGATCCTTATACAGGATTGGGTAATCAGCCATACATCCCTTCTATGGGTGGTTCTAGGATCTCTAGGACAACATGGATGCAACTCGATGATTTGAAGAGCAAGACACACTTTGATTCAGTGTTGATCGGCTTTGATTTTTATGATGACTTATATTGATATCGGTGATACATTTCGGTAGTGTTATATACGGTATGTTTGCTGTAATGAAAATTGCTATTCATATGTGATGTTTTAAATGGGTCATTGATTGGCTTATGTTCTGTGGGAGTGTTGCTCCTTTTTGATTGGATCTACCACACGACTTAAATCTGTTTGGTGACACCATGTTTGCTTGAAAAAGACCTATACAGGTCGAAACGTTGCACCATTGCAGAATAAAGGGTATTGTATATTTCACCTTTGCTGGATGTGGCGGTCATTTTTCATTCATTCATTCATGTAAAAAAATGTTGTCTGCACACTTATACGCCCATCTGAAACGACGGAGATTAAAAAAAATAAAAAAAAAATAAATATATATATATATATAAAATATATATATAAAAATGGAGTTCTTCAGAAAAAAAACAAATGGAGTTCAGGTCACTGCAGCCTATGTTCCCATCCGTGGTTCTTCTGAAACTTTTTTTAAGGGCATTCAGGTGAAACCCCCGGATGTACTGCAGAAACGCAGTGTGAATCCTGGTTTTACTGGGATTCAGATGGAAAGCCTCAAATGCAGTACAGAAATGTAGTGTGAACAAGGCATGAGAGTTCGTAAGAAAGATCTTACTTCAAAACGAATAGCGTACATGGTCACCTGACCGCTATTACTAAGTCCCTCAAACATAGGCAGTGAAAAGGGTTAAACCAGTCTAGAACTGGAGTTTGTTATTTAATGTTTGTTCTTGTCAACCTATAAATGCCTTATTCTCAGACTATATTTATGAGATGGCTATTTTCCGCAATCCCTGGCTTGTTAGCCTGCAGGTCGAATCCTTAGAACTCTAGTATCTCAGTTCAAGAAAATCTTCCAGGCGTTTTGAAATGAGTAAAAATTAAGTGGAACATGTTCTGCTGCTTCTATTTTCAGCTGCTTGTTTCTAACTAATAGAAAGTGGCAGGGACAGAAGTGACAAACAAATAAGAAAATGAAGCGTGTAATGCGATCAATAATGCCACTTAATATTAGCAGTGATGGCTGCCATGAGCTTCAACATCCCTTATACGTTAGCAAGAGACAGACTGAAGGTTCCAAAACACAAGAGATCAACTTATAATGAGATCCATGGCAGAATCTCTTCTTTATGCTCCAACGTTGTTTATTTTCAGCGCTGCAGTGGTTCTTTAAATATAAGCCCCTTGTCTTATACTTGCCCTCTGGCATTTTCACCTTTTTTTCCAGTACCGCGGAGCCATCTTGCGCCTGTGCCTGTAACTTCTGACTGACTGGAAGTTAGAAGTAACATCAGTAGATCTCAATGAAACTCTATGAGAGCCAGAACGAGGCTCTCGTAGAGCTGTATTGATTTGTGACCTCCAGTACTCAATTAAACACTGAAGCAGCTGCAAGTCACATACTTCAAAAGATGGACGAGAGCGATGCTGATAACAGATTAAGACATTGGAGGGTGAGTATAAGAGTATGTTCCCATATTGAGTTTTTCTTGCATTTTTGACGCTACTTACTTTAATTGTGTCAGAAACTCAGCGTTTTACAGTACAAGCGCAGTAGATGGGATTAATAGCAATATCATGACCACTGTGCTTCTTTTTTACACTGCGCAAAATGACCTGGGTGTGTATTTTCAATCCGCAGCATGTCAATTTATCTTGTGCGCTGAGTTTTCTGTGCAGAATTTCGACATAGACTTGCATTAGATGCAGAATTTCTGCAGGTAAAAAATACACATGTGCTTTTGGTACGTTTGCAAGGCAGAAATGCATCAAAAACTTGTGCAATCTGTAACTAACAATATCCATACCAGTAAGTTTCAATAACAAAACAGCTTTATTGGATGACACACTAAACAGAGCCGAAAAAAATGCAGCGTCAAAAGCACAATGAAAAAAACGTAAGTAAACTAAGGTGTGGATATGGCGCAGAAATTCTGTATCATCAAAAACACAACGGATACTGATCCTGGGAATGGAGCCTAAAGGCTACTTTACACACAGCGACATTGCTAGCGATGTCATTGCCGATCGCACCCGCCCCCGTCGTTTATGCGTCATGGGCAAATCGCTGCCCGTGGCGCACAATATCATTAGTCCCCGTCACACATACTTACCTGCCTAGCGACGTCGCTGTTGCCGGTGATCCGCCTCCTTTCTAAGGGGGTGGTTCGTTCGGCGTCACAGCGGCGTCACTAAGCGGCCGCCCAAATAAAAGCAGAGGGGCGGAGATGAGCGGCCCGAACAGATCAGATCGCTGGTGGGATCGCTGCAGCGTCGCTTAGTGTGATGGTACCTTTAGACTCCTTTTATCTTATTCAGCGTAATTCCTGCAGACGGGTTGGTTCCTCAGAGTTACATTCTCCTATACAGTAACATGAGAGTCACTGCTTTGTTCTTGGTTCTCTTCTTCAAACTGAGCACTCCAAAATTGTGAGCTGCCCTTGTAGCTTATAGTAGTCCGGTCCAGCATTTTTTTTTTATTTCATCACTGGAGTGGTGCTTTAAAGGGAACCTGTCATCAGAAATTTAGCTATCCACCTAAAAGTTTCCCCCTCTGCAGCTCCTGGGCTGCATTCTAGCAAGGTTCCTGTAGTTTTTCTTGCCCCTTTTAGCCCAAAATAAACACTTTATAAAGTAGTACCTGCTCGTATGTAAATTTTCTCATTTTTCCATGTGGGCGGTCTGTCTGGTGTCTGTGCCTGTCCTCCTACCGATTTACGCCCCCCCCCAGAACGCAGAATTTCAAACCTCAAGACGGCGCCCCTGGGCGCCTGAGGTCCTGCGCATGCGCTCTGCTACCGTAGCGGGACAGTGCACAGCGTGCACGTGTGACCGCTGGTGACGGTATGCGCAGGCACGATGTTATGGGCGGCGCTGTGAGTGTCCTCAGCAAGTGCCGCCCATAACCTCGTGACCGCACTTTCCTCTCTTCCTCCATCGTTCTGCGCCAGCGCTCGCTGGCGCGGTGACCCGACGTCACCTCCTCCCATCTTGCCCTGCAGCAGGAAATAGATGGGAGGAGGTGACGTCGGGTCACCGCGCCAGCGAGCGCTGGCGCAGAACGATGGAGGAAGAGAGGAAAGTGCGGTCACGAGGTTATGGGCGGCACTTGCTGAGGACACTCACAGCGCCGCCCATAACATCGTGCCTGCGCATACCGTCACCAGCGGTCACACGTGCACGCTGTGCACTGTCCCGCTACGGTAGCAGAGCGCATGCGCAGGACCTCAGGCGCCCAGGGGCGGCGTCTTGAGGTTTGAAATTCTGCGTTCTGGGGGGGGCGTAAATCGGTAGGAGGACAGGCACAGACACCAGACAGACCGCCCACATGGAAAAATGAGAAAATTTACATACGAGCAGGTACTACTTTATAAAGTGTTTATTTTGGGCTAAAAGGGGCAAGAAAAACTACAGGAACCTTGCTAGAATGCAGCCCAGGAGCTGCAGAGGGGGAAACTTTTAGGTGGATAGCTAAATTTCTGATGACAGGTTCCCTTTAAATCAAAGTCCCCTTTTCTTAGGGTTCACTTACATCTGCGTATAAATACGCCGAGTGCAGTGTGATAAAAAAAAATCACACCAATGGTCGCTACATGGTCGCTGGTGAGATGTCAAACAGGCAGATCTCCACAGTGATCAGAGATCAGCCTCCAGCCACCAGCGACCCGTGTAACGACGCTGTGCTTCGTAACCATAGTACACATCGGGTTACTAAGCAAAGCGCTTCGCTTATAGTTACCCGATGTGTACCTTGGCTACGTGTGCAGGGAGCAAGGAGCCGGCTTCAAGAAGCTGCGGATGCTGGTAACGAAGGTAAATATCGGGTAACCAAGCAAAGCTTTTGCTTGGTTACCCGATATTTACCTTGGTTACCAGCGTCCGCAGAAGCCGGCTCTCTGCTCCCTGCACATTCAGTTCGTTGCTCTCTCGCTGTCAAACACAGCGATGTGTGCTTCACAGCGGGAGAGCAACGACCAAAAAATGGTCCAGGACATTCAGCAATGACCGGCGACCTCACAGCAGGGGCCAAGTCGTTGCTGGATGTCACACACAGCGACATCGCTAGCAAGATTGCTGTTGCGTCACAAAAACCGTGACTCAGCAGCGACGTTGCTAGCGATGTCGCTTAGTGAGACGTGGCCTTAAGGAATACAGAGCCACAAACTGGCAAAAAGGGTTCAACCCAATCATTCTCATCCTCAGGTGTATACATCTGGGATTCAGACTACCTACACATGTTGTATATCAAGAGTCTAGGGTCTAGGGCAGGGGTCCCGAACCCGTGACTTGGAGCCACATGTGGCTCACAATCCAATGATATGTGGTTCACGGCTGTCTGCCAGCTTAGAGCATTAGCATCATGATTAGGTAGAAAGAGCAGGTCTCAAGATTGTGGCCTCACACAGAAGATCAGATCTGGACGTACATATACCGGCCTTTTGGGGGTTTAGAGGTAAATTATGTATAGTGATCTGAAGATATGATGATACTGACAGTCAGTGGAGGTGCTTGAAACTGGAAGTAGGAGTGTGGTGGGAGTCCTTGATGTAAGAGTACCGAATCATGATATGGTGGGAAAACGTGGATGTAAGCTTGCTACCTCAGTGTGATTTCTATGTGAAAAGTTTGTCTGTCATTATAGCGACAATGTTGGCTTTGGGTGTCAGAACTTTGAGGACGATGGGAGCAGGATGTCATTACTTTGAGGGAGAAGGTATGGATGTGGCATTCCTGAAAAGGCACAAGCTGCTTTTTTTTTTGCCGCTTCAGCTGTTGTAACACTAGAGTAGGCCCATTGCAGTAACAGATCAGCTCTTTGATGACAACTCTTCATTGGGAAGAGTTTAGTAGGGTCTATTTCCTTCCTAACAGAGGATGGTTCTGATTTATGTATTTTACTCGATTATATAGTGCCACAGCGCCTTACAGACATTATCACTGTCCCCATTGGAGCACACAATCTAAAATCCCTATCAGTATGTCTTTGGCGTTGGGGAGGAAACCAGAGAGCCCAGAGAAAATCCACACAAACACGGGGAGAACATACAAACTCCTTGCAGATGTTGTCCTTGGTGGATTTATAAAGAGCTAGTGCTAACCACTGAGCCATGGTACTGCCCTGCTCTTACGTTGCTATTTAGCAGCAGATTATACCCGGACAGGGCTTATGCTTTGCCATTACCTCTACTCTATTATACAGTAGTGTATGTGAAAAGTTCAATTTTATATTCGAAAGCTGGAACTGCAGAACTTGGAAACCCAGCTGGTAAATGAAATCTATGAAACCCACAACTTCTGTTATTCCCCTTACATTATTTATAGATTATTAACATATAAAGACAAACATTTTAATTACCTTTGGACTAAATATTTAGCATAGTAAAATGCAATTAGAAGAATTAGAAGCATGTTATTTCTGTTACTTAAGAATCAAAGTACAACCTAAGGCAATTATTTTTTATCCTCTTAATATCTACAGTAAAAATGCCTAAGGGAAAATAATTGACTTTGCTAATTTTACCACTGACAATTATAAAATAGCTTTGCTTTTCATTATGGCTTTAGATATTCACAACTAATTGCTAGTCCCAAGAGTGGACCTGAAAGAAGTTAATCATACAGAGCACAATAAAAGACTCTAGTAAAATACTGTAGCTGCTTAGTGTTAAAGCTCAACTTTGAAAAGAGCTACCTGGGAAAAAAATATACATCAGATTGTTTAAGGTGCTGTATTTTTTTCAACTTACATATTCCTAAACTTTTGACAATGGGGAAGCCATAAAATGTTCCTCTTCTGTGGAGCTTCTACAACTACCTCAAAGTGACAGCTCTCATGGACATGCTAACCATCAAGGAACACTAAGATTCTGCCAAGAAAAGTCCTCACACGGTCCTCTAAGAAGTCAATATTGGTAGTGGTCCTGTAGGGATTTATTATTAAGCCAACCTAATCAGAGGAGCATCTAGAATGACTTAGTACCACGGCAAAATGACAGGCTGGATACAACCTCTTTGACATGAGATGAGTTTTCTAAACCACAAATCCAACGCAATTTACAATGTAATACATAAGGAGAGAATTTTAACAACCCAAACAACCCAAAGTGGAAAAACTCCTCTCTCCACTGAAAAACAAGAATGCTCATTTTTAGGGCTGAGCAGACACATGGCAGTTTGGGTTCTCCGGTTTCAGCCAGACTTTAGTTACAAAAGTGCGGTTTGGGACCCGAACTTGACCCTGAACCCCGAACCTCATATAAGTCAATGGGGAGCCAAACTAATGGTGCTCTAAAATGGTCGTAATAAGGGTTGCAAAAGGATTCAAAATGAGGATAAGAGCAGGACAATTGCCCTGCAGACAAAAATGGATAGGAAATAAATAGATTAAAAAATGACTTAGGGTCCCCCCATTGTTCATAATAAGCGCAGGTAAAGCAGACAGCTGGGGGCTGGTATTATCAGACTAGGGAAGCTCATGGTTATTTGGCCCTTCCCAGCCTAAAAATAGCAGCCCACAGTCATCCCAGAAGTGGCGCATTCATCAGATACGCCAGTTCTGGCGGTTTGCCCAGTTCTTCCCAATTGCCCCGGTGCAGTGGTAATCGGGGTAATACTTTTGGGTTTGATGTCAGCTGTGAATAGAGAGCTGGCATCAAGCCCAGGGATTAATAACACAGAGGAGTCTATCTGACACCCCCATTACTAACCCGGCAAGTGTAGAGTTAAAAAAATACACACACACACAGGAAAAAAATAGTTTGACTAAAGACTCCCCCCCCCACACCACCTTTTTCATTAATTTAAAAGAAATTCTTGAAGTTCTGACGTAATCGGGTTCGCTCATCCCTTCTCATTAAGTTGTGGATGAATCCAGAGCACAATCCAATTCAATATTTGGATGTAATGTGTACATTTCACTGCAGAATTGACACATAATAGCACATATGCAGTAAAAATCTCTGTTAGAATTTTTCTGCTATTTCATGAATATACCCCGTATCTAGAAGTCAGTGTCCTATGACACTGGCTCTTGTATGTGATGATGTAAAGCTTATGTGATGTCAATCAACTTGAAAATAGCATGGATTAGTAAACACCATGGAAGAAATGCTTCCCGCATATGATAAGTTCAATGGTTGGGGTGAAATGACATGATGTTTTATGGATGTCTGTCACCTTGCACATTTTCTAGGTAAAAAGAACCAGGACAGGAGTTGGGAGCTGAACTTAGCAGCATTGCTTGGTTAAGCACATTAGGAATGATTTATCATGTATCTATTGATGTGGGATTGATAATTGTTCATATTATGTGGATTCGCAGGGCTGATGGCATTTAAGTCGTTAATTCATATGGTTATGATGAATTCACACATGATTGGAGGTTACTGGTTCTAAAAGGTTTTCCCATTATTCTATGATTTAACTATGCTGAGAGGCACTCTGTATGACAGAAATGCATCAGTCTATATGTCATGTGGAATACAAATTATTAAATGGAATTTTGAATTGATTTTTTAACCTCTTTATGACATCCGCTGTACATGCACAACGAAAGTTCGAAGCAGGTGTATAGCTGTGTGCTACATCCAGGTCCTACCGTTAACAATCACGGGTAGAGTAGAGCTCCGTCCGTGACTGTTAATCTGTTAAATCCCACTGTCAAACTCGAACAGTGGGATTTAATACGTTATGGGCCATTCTAAGCACTCATCATGGTGCCCGTAACGTAATCGCGGGCTGCAGATATAGTAGGAGATATGCTGAAGACCTTCGTACTTGTCATAGTGGTGCTCCTTTGAAACCCTACCTGTGGTCGGGCATCAACCTAGACAGTCATTTTCACTATATGGAGCAATGCTGTGGCATTGCAGTATTATATAGCACAAGCAATAAGATGATTGCAGCTTCAAATCTTACTAGAAACCTTAGAAAAATGTTCAGGGGGGTCTTTAGACAAAGTACACCTCAAAAAATCAAACCCCACCATAAAATTCAATACTTTATTCCATTAAACCAACAAAGTGCAAATTAAAAACAGAGTGGTTTGATGCATTAAGTTACGGTCACAGGGAGGATCCTGGGCAGATTCCCTATTCTTTCCTTTCCTGACCGCAGGGGTCGGCACCCTACAAGGGTAGACGCAGTGGTGCCCCCGCTCGACGTGGACTGACCCTTCAAACCCTGTACTGACAATCTTATTCGTGCTGCTGATCTCTGTGAGAGCCTTATATAATATCTCATGAGGTTCTCATGCACCCACACAGGCACTCTAGGAAAATATGTATTTAGTGTGACATTTATGATTTTTCCTTTTAAAAACACTAGATAAACATCTTTTCTTCACTCAGCATTTTGTAAATAACGTAGTCAGCTTCTCAAGTGGAAGACACAGTCCATGTTTTAAAGCAACAAACTTCTGGATTTCACCAGTAGATGATGTAGCTAATAGCTACTACTTCGCCATTAGGCGTAGCTCACTGCCTATTGCATTTTAATGCATTTTTCAGGGTTTTTTTCTTGCCACGCCATGTACCGATCGTTTAACTGATTTTATACTTTGATAGATTGGGCATTTCTGAAAGCGGCAATACCAAATATGTGTTTTTTTTTTAAATAGTCTTCTTTTCAATGAGGCAAAAGGGGGGTGATCTGAACGTTTAGTTTTTGGGGGTCAAAGTTTTTAAAACTTTTTATTTATTTACAATCTTTAATGATTTTACTAGTCCCCTTAGGGGACTTTATGACTACACCCTCCAACCGCTTCTCCTGATCAGAGCAGTGCTTCTGCATCGCTCTGATCGGGAGAAATCCTGCTCTCCTGTGAGTGTTGGCGCCACACGAGCCCGCATTTCAGGGACATACACGGCTAAGGAAGTGCAGTTACGTACCTGGTCAGGAAGGGGTTAAAAAAGTTGTCTCGCCTCACAAAAAAATAAGTTATCACATAGCTCCATCGATCGAGAATTGAAACCGCTATTGGTCCATTGAAAAATGGCCACACAACCCCCCAAATGTTTTGGGGGAAACTTTTTTTTACACCACTGAAATAATAAAAAAAAAAACTTTACATGTTTGATATCACTGTCATTGTACTGATGAGGTCAATGTTGCCACAAAATGTACACCAGGAAAACAATTACCAAAAATTAGAATTGTGGGGTTTTTTTTTCACAATTTCTCACCATTTTGAACTTTTTACATGTATTCTCATATGCTATGTTGTAAAATGAATGGTGTCTATCACAAGTACAACTTGTCAGAAAAATAAAAAAGTCATGGCTCTAGGAAGAAGGGGAAAAAATAATGAAAACACAAAATCAGAAATTGGAAATTGGCCCCGTTTTCATAACAAAAATGTTTTACAGACGTGGAAGTGCCTCTATGTTTTCATGAAGTGTATTGTTTGTCCATAATGGAATTGGTTCTCATAAATACCAAACTGGAGCGCAAAGAATCATAAGTGAATGTGGGAAGGCTTGTCGGACTGTGTTGTGCTTGCTGTTCTTTATTACTGTACTCTGGGGCTTCTCAAACGTTTTCTACAGGAACCACCTTACAGTTTTAGAAGCATTTCTTTATTTTATCCCTATACGATGCACTGACATCACAGTAAATACAATATATGGATACATTCAAATGAGAATATGCAATTACATAGCTCTGTATTTGAAAGATAAAGTCTAAGTACCATATGGAAAAAATATATACATTTTTTACCTTTGTGTTTTGTAGTTGTGCAAGCCCAGTGCAAGCATTTGCCAAGAGGAAATCTCCACTCAAAATGGCCATTTTATTTCCAAATTGCATGTCCTTTAGAGGCCCATCACAACTCTTCAGCTCTTCAATATTTACGATCCCACGATGTACTAGGAAAGCTGTATGGATCAGCTCTGTAATTTCAGCTAAGTTTCTCTGGCTGTGAAAATAAATTAAATTAATCATCAGTTAGTGGCAGTATCAACATTTGACATTTATTCTCAAAAATGGCAAGTTACTACTGATACAAAAGTTAGGCATTTGAGTGAATAACAGTTTTATGTTATTTAAAGGGGTTCGTCACGTTGAATATAAATGTCCAGCCTGGTAGTAAATGATAGCAAAAACTGTGGAAAGAAAGCGCACATAGGGTTTTAACCGATAGATATAGGTGCAGGGAATAGGACAGGTACTCACCTGCTTCAGTTGTTACAGGCACAACTCCTTGTCAGCATGGAATAAATGAATACAAAAGTGGTCAGCTGCAGCCCCGATATTGCAACAGGATGGGGGATGATCAAAAGAAATCGGGTTAAATGCTGCGCTAAAAACCACAATCCAAAGATATATCGTGAATTCCTTTTCTTTATTTTCACAGGTCAACGCGTTTCAAAGGCATCTCCACCTTCTTCATCAGGACAAAAGTCAGAAAGGAACAGCATAACACATGCTGCATGCAGAGGATATATATATATATATACAACTGAAGTAGCCACGTTTACAGAGATGACGTCAGCTGGCTGATGACTAAGAGTCACATGGGGAAGGCAGGAACATACAGACAAAAAGAGAACAAAGAGAAAAAAAAAACAAAAAAAAAAAACAAAAAAAAAAAACACACCTATGGGGGAAGTGTTATTTGTGAAAATGAAAAATCATGGTAGAACATTATAATCGTCCTTTGAAAATAATGTTATAAGGGGCAATAAACTTGGTACCTTGAAACCTGCAGGTCTAAATGAAATTACTGATCTCTTTTATTAATTTATTTCTTAGGGTATCACGATATATCTTTGGATTGTGGTTTTTAGCGCAGCATTTAACCCGATTTCTTTTGATCATCCCCCATCCAGCCTGGTAGTAAATAAGGCTTTTAGGTGCTGCCCACTTCTTGGGGGAATGAGTGCTGCGGTTGAAGACATCTGCACATGCCTGGGAGAACTGCACAGTAGGCAAAAATGTGCACCTCTCTTATCTAGAACGGCAGGTATGACAGATGCAAGATCATCAGCAGCAATCACCTCCACACACAGAAATCAACAGCACAGGTCTACACTTTTATTAGTCTAAAACTGAAAATGGTGCCATCTATACTCATTGCTGAAACCCCTGTAATCAGTCAGACCGCTCTGGTGCTCTTGGCCAACTTCGAAAGTGACGACGTTCCTCAATACAAGGCCAAAAACACGCTTCAGAGTTCAGGTGACTGAAACGGGACATCAATGATGGTGCATTCGATGGCATCTCCTTCCTGTGATCTTACTGCTGCAGGTAATCACAAGTCTCGGTGGTAAAGTGAATTAAAGGGAACCTGTCAAAAGGTTTTTCCCTTATGAGCTGTGGCCATCACCAGTGAGCCCTTATATACAGCATTCCAGATTACTGTATATAAGGGCCTAGGCTGCTCTGTATAACGTATAAGACATGTTTATTATACTCACCTAGGGGGCGGCAAGTCCGATGGGTGTTGCTGCTCTCGATCCTTCGCATCCTCCATCTTTTGCGATTGCCGTCACCCTGCCCAGCCTCGTATGCATGACACATCCTGCATAATTCCCACATTGGCCTCTATTGCGCTCCTGTACATGTGCACTTTGATCTGCCCTGCTGAGGACAGAACAAAGCACTGTAATGCGCAGGCACGAGGAAAGATCAATGACCGCCCATGCAATGCATACGCACTACAATACTTTAATCTGCCCTCAGCCAGGCAGTTCAAAGTACACTTGCGCAGGTGCGCAATGGAGATCTCTGTCTATGGAAATGTACACTAAAAGCGTGAAGAGGGCAGCTCCCAAAGCTCTGCCACATGGAAAAAAATTAAATCTGTCACTGTGTCGGAACAGCTGGAGCCAGTAATCTAAGTAATACATCGTTAGAGTCAGAATCTCTTTGTCTACATCAAGCTGCTCTCAGTTGAGGTAGTAAAAACAATGACTAATTCCTTTTAACTGCCTGCCTGAAAAAATTTATTTACCGTGGATAACTCCTTTAATCAGTTACAGTATACAATATTGTACATTGTTTTTCTTACATTTGACATGTGAATTATAAAAGAATATTATCTAATTTAATATAGGATTCAAAGAACATAGTTCAATTTAAATCTGCATTTAAAATTACATACATTGAAAAACCTTCAAAAACTAAATTGATTACAGTAGTACCTCAGTTTTCGGTGACGTCGGTTATCGTTGGCTTCGGTTTTCGTTGATTTTTTTCCACTAAAAATTTGCCTCAGTTTTTGTTGATTGCCTCGGTTTTTGTCTGCATGCCCATGTGACTACACTGCTAATTTTGAGACAACAAAGGGTGATCCATGCATTCTCCGGCTTTGTGTGGCATTGTGTGTCACCCTGCTCGTCAGTTACAAAATGTATGTAAGAAATGTAAGATAAAATGTATTTATTCTTTACATTAGTGTTTTATATTCATTTAATACTCCTTTTATATTCCTTTTATATTCATTTCTTATTGTTTTTAGTATTAAACACTATCTTTATTCCCTATAAAATGTGCTTTTTTTGGTATGTATTTTAGCGTGTCTAAAACAAATTAATTGGATTTACATTGATTCCTATGGAAATAATTGCCACGGTTTTCAGTAGTTTCGGTTTTCATTGATCGTCTTCAGACGGATTAGCAACGAAAACCGAGGTATCACTGTATTTTATCCAAATTTTCTAGTCTGCCAGCTACCCACCTGTAATGTTCACAATTTGCTGTTAATGGTTAAAAGCAAGACCTAGATTATTTGATAATGAATGAAACACATTCACACCTCATTCTGCAATACCGTAATCCCAAAATGAGTGTGAAAAGCAATAACTGTATTATCTCACTAACCAGTAAATCTTGCTTAAAGGGGTGGTTCACCCATTTTTTTTATTTTCTGTAGGAGTTCTACTTACAATTCTAGGTATTTTCTCCATTGGCTTGTATTTCCATTTCTGGCACTGAGCGGCGCTATCCTGCATGCTCAGTGCCTGTCACATGACCACCTGGAGCTGTGGCCGCCAGTATCCTCTTACGTCCCGGCAAGTTCCGGGCTCTCAAACTTGACGGGTACGTCAGAGGAGGCTGGAGCCACTCAGAATGAGTGACAGGGCTGTGGGCGGTGACTACCGCACGTCACAGCCCAGCATCGAGGGGAGGAGCCGGAGGACGTCAGTGTGGAGCCGGCTAAGCGTCCTGCAGATGGTGCGGCACGGGGCGCCAGGGTGGAATACAGGGGGGTTCTTCAGCTGAAATCCCCCCCTGCACGTAAGTATGTGCTCACACTCTCCACCCGCCCGCTCTGCTGCGATGTCAGGAGAGCGGCCGGTGTCGGGCAGTGTGATCATGTGCTCCTCCCAGCAGCACTGCAGGACGCAGCAAGACACTGACAGGAATGTCACCGCTGTGCTCTGCCACCTATCCTGCTGCATGGGACCAACTGTCTGCACTCTGTCACCTGCACCACAAGTCACAGAGTGGAGACAGTTGGTGACAGAGCACCTCTGCCTCCCCCTCTCTTCTTTCCCCACTCTCTTCTCTCCCCCCACTCTTCTCCCCCCCTCTCTTCTCCCCCCCTCTCTCTTCTCCCCCACTCTCTTTTCTCCCTCCTCTTTCCCCCCTCTCTTTTCCCGCTCTCTTTTCCCCCTCTCTCGTTTCCCGCTCTCTTCTCCCCCCCTCGCTCATTTCTCCCCCCCTCGCTCATTTCTCCCCCCCTCGCTCATTTCTCCCCCCCTCGCTCATTTCTCCCCCCCGTTCTCTCCTCCCCCCTCGCTCTCTTTTCCTCCCCCCTCGCTCTTTCCCCCCCTCGCTCTCTTTTCCTCCCCCCGCTCTCTTTTCCTCCCCCTCGCTCTCCTTTTCTCCCCCCTCGCTCTCTTTTCCTCCCCCCTCACTCTCTTTTCCTCCTCCCCCCCTCACTCTCTTTTCCTCCCCTCCTCGCTCTCTTTTCCTCCCCCCCTCGCTCTCTTTTCCTCCCCCCCTCGCTCTCTTTTCCTCCCCCCCTCGCTCTCTTTTCCTCCCTCCCTCGCTCTCTTTTCCTCCCCCCCTCGCTCTCTTTTCTTCCCCCCTCGCTCTCTTTTCCTCCCCCCGCTCTCTTTTTCTCCCCCCTTGCTCTCTTTTCCTCCCCCCCGCTCGCTCTTTTCCTCCCCCCCGCTTGCTCTCTTTTCCTCCCCCCGCTCGCTCTCTTTTCCTCCCACCCCCCCGCTCACTCTCTTTTCCTCCCCCCCGCTCGCTCTCTTTTCCTCCCCCCCGCTCCCTCTCTCTCTTTTCCCTCGCTCTCTCCTGGCATGGTCAGTACAGAAATCTCTCGATCGTGGAGGGGTGAGAGGGAGGGAGTAATAAATATGGAGTCCCTACTGTGTCTGTGTATTTATTTCTAATAAAGTATTTTTCTCTGTGTGATGTCTTTTTTTTTTTTTTAAACCCTTTGTTGGAGATTCTTAATGGCCAGATCAAACTTGGCCTGACATTAAGAATCTCGGGCTTTATACCAGCTGGTAAAACATAGCTGGTATTAACCCCTTATTACCCAGCGTGCCACCTGCCACCAGGGCCACTGGAAGAGTTGGATACAGCGCCTGAAGATGGCGCTTCTATGAAAGCGACATTTTCTGGGGCAGCTGTGGACTGCAATTCGCAGTGGGGGGCCCAGAAAGTTTGGGCACCCTGCACTGCGGATTCCAATCCCCAGCTGCCTAGTTGTACCTGGCTGGACTCAAAAATTCGGTGAAGCCCACATCATTTTTTTTTTTTTAATTATTTCATGAAATTCATGAAAAAAAAAAGGGCTTCTCTATATTTTTGGTTCCCAGCCGGGTACAACTAGGCAGCTGGGGGTTGGGGGCAGCCCGTAGCTGCCTGCTGTACCTGGCTAGCATACAAAAAGATGGTGAAGCCCACGTCATTTTCTTAAAAAAGTTTTCAGGGAAAAATCTTTATAAAAAAAAAAATGCTTCCCTGGATTTCTATTGCCAGTGAAAGTAACACCAAGCAGCGGGGGCTAGCAGCCAGTAGCTGCTTTGGTTACCCTTAGCAATAGAAAATGCAGCGGGAGCCCACAAACAATGTGATTTTTTGTGTTTTTTTATTTTTAATGAATTTTTTTTTTTAAAAAATCGGCATGGGCTTCGCCCATCGAGCACCAGAGCATTTTACTGCTCATTCATCCCAAGTAATCAGATGACTCCAGTGTCGGACGATTACTTGTTCTGTGTCCCCCTGCATCCATCGCAGCGTGTACGGGCTGTGAGGTCACCTGAGTTCAGTCCAGCACTGGAGTCAGCTGATCTGAACTCAGCTGAACTCCAGGCTGCACATGCTGTGATGGATGCAGGGGGAAACAGAACAAGTAAGGTCTAAGCCACACGGCGAGAAAAACAGTGCGAGTGGAGTGCGATAAAACATCGCATTCCACTCAGACCAATATTAGCCTGTGTGTTAGCGCACATGAGTGATTATTTTCTCAGCCCTAATCGGACCGATAAAACAATAGCAGCATGCTGCGACTGTAATGCAAGACTCTCTCTTTTACCCATTCAAGTGTATGGGGTGAGAGAAAAATCGCACTGCACTTGCGGTACATCGGTGGACTACGGAGGAGAGAGGGAGAGAAATCCCTCCCACCCCTCAGTGCTGGCCCACCCCTCGAGTGCTGGACCGCCCCTCGCAGCTGAGGTCTGCTCGCACAGTCGGACCTCAGTCGCAGGGACACACGCATGACACTCAGCTCTGCTGTACTGAGCGTGAGCCGAGTGTAATGCGAGGGGATCGCAGTAATCCCCGTGTGGCCCCAGCCTAGAGAGATGAATGAATGAATGAATAGAGGGCTGGATAGATAGATAGATGAGAAAGACATATATAATGTCCCACCCCCATGCATATTCTAAGCTGGCACCCTTTTGTGACTTTCATGTGGCATTAAGGTGCTTAGTCTTGTATTTAGCCAAAAATAAATAATTAAAAAAATGACATGCGGTCCCCCTATCTTTTGTAGCCAGCTAGGGTAAAGCAAACTGCTGCAGCCTGCAAACCACAGCTGGCAGCTTCACCTTGGCTGGTAATCCAAAACAGAGGGCACCCCACGCTGTTATTTTAAATTAAATAATTTAAAACAAAAAACACGGGGTCCCCCGAAATTGGATCACCAGCCAAGGTAAAGCGGACAGCTGTGGTCTGGTATTCTCAGACTAGGGAGGTTCGCCATTATTGGACACTCCCCAGCATAAAAATAGCAGGCTGCAGCCGCCCCAGAAGTAGCGCATCCATTAGATGCACCAGTCCTGGTGCTTTTCCCAGCTGCTCCCGTTGCCCTGGTGCGGTGGCAAACGGGGTAATATATGGGGTTACTACCAGATGTGTAATGTCACCTGGCATCAAGCCCTGGAGTTAGTGATGTCAGGCGTGTATCAGATACCCGACCTCACCAACCCAGGCAGTAATAAAAAAAAAAAATAGACAACAAACAGATTTTTATTTGAAAAAACACTCCCCAACACATTCCCTCTTTCACCAATTTATTAGAAAGAAAAACAAATCCAGGTCTGGTGTAATACAAGGGGGTCCCACGACGATCCATACCATAGTCAATGTCCCAGTCAATGAAGAACAGAATGTTCCCTATTTGCTGGGAGAGCCGTGCAGTGACCTAAGCTAACATCAATAGGTCAGCCCAGGTCACTGCAGGGCATGACGAGTGCTATCAGGAGGTTAGCGAGGCATATTACCTGCGATGATCGCTGAACTCCTGACAGCAGCGCTGTCACCGAGTTCAATGACCGCCGCCTTCACAAACCAAGTATCGCGAGCGGCCCGTGACGTCACCACTAGTCACAGTCTCGGGTTGACAGCGAGAGGTGATGTGACAAGCGGCGGGCATAGAAGGCAGTGACGACCGCTGACATCAGGAGGGCAGGACTTCATGACCGTAGGTAATGAACTTACTAACCTCCTGACGGTAGCGCTTGTCATCCCCGGGGCTGGGGCTGGAGTGGGACACTGACTGCACGGGCACCCGACGGAAGTCACACGGAAGTGTTTCTGCGTTGCTTCCGGGAATTTTGTGGACCCATTGACTTGTATTGAGTCACGGTTCGTTATTACGGAACAGATTAGGACATGTTCCATAATAACAGAGCGGACATACGGCATCCGATGTTTTTTTTTGTATGATCGGATGCACATGGAAGTGCTACCGTGTACCATCCGATCCTACACAAAAGACATTGAAAAGATGGTCCTGTCTGTGGGGCCGCAAAAAAACAGGAACTGACCAGGAGAAACGGAACGGTCATGTGAATGAGCCCACCTGTAGCCATTGCAGCGTGTGCGGGCTGTGAGATGAGGAGTCAGCTGACTCCAGCGCCGGCCAATAAATTCTGTGTCCTGCTGCAGAAGGATCCGGTAAAATAATGGTTGCATGCGCTGCACATTTAATCCACAGGATCCGGTCATATGCGGTTTGCGGATGATACGGACGACACACAGACTAGGCAAGAGGGAAAAAAGCAATCTCATGACCCCTTCACTTTTTTTTCCCCAATTATTTTTTTCACATGTTGCGCCGGCTAATAATCATAATTTCTGTACACACACACACACACACACTCACATTATACACACACACTCACACACACACACATTATATACACACACACTCACACATTATATATACACACACACACACACACACACACACACACACACACACACTTTCCTCCCCTGGCTGTGCAGAGCTGGCAGCTTCAGATGTCTCTGTGTGATTGCTCTCAGTGCATCCACACAGGGAAGAGGCAGGGAGGAGGCTTTGGGTGGAGAGGAGAGTGGGGTGTTACACACAGTGGGTGTGTTAGATAAGCTAGACACTGCCCTAGAGCCACAAAGAATTCTGGGACTTGTAGGAACTGAACACAGGAAGTCAGAGGAGAGATTAACCCCATCAGAGCTGGAGCCAGCAATGAGCATGTCCTGCTAGTGCACAATAAAAGGTAATTTTGCTGAAAAAACATAATAGATGTGTTAAGGGGCATATATTAGCAAGATTTATAAAAAAAAAAAAAAAATCAGTTTTGGTAACTGGACAACTTCTTTAAATTTTACTAACATAAATGACCTTGATCTTGGTGTGAGTAAACTCCCGAAGGAGCTAATCAAAATGTTGTCCTTGCTGTATAACCAAATCTCAAGGGGTCTATTAATCTGGTTACCCTGAACCTGTCTGGCTCTAGTCCCCAACAGAGTTCTGACCCAAAGTTACGAGACACTTTAACAAGATAGCTGAAATCATTAATTGGGAAATTGTAAGGACTTGTTCTGTAAGAATAAAGAAAACTTTATTTCTAATTGTACATAACGCACACGTATTTTTATTGCATAACATTAACGCTCAACCAAAAATGCATCATTTAGTGGGTCTCATGGCACTACACGGCAGCAAGGTATGCAATACCCCTTGATTTCCAATTTCACTGCAATGTTTTGGTCGCACAGTGAAAACAAGTATTTACACTGCTGTTCCCTGTGATAAAATACTATATAATTCATTCAGTATACAAGATTTAAAAAGGATGGAACAAAATGACAGCCTCTGTATTTATAACTGAGAGAACATAACACAAGTTTATTAACATGAAAAGACAAACAATACATGCAAGTCTACCTATAAAATACAAATGTTCAATGACTTCAACTGGTGATATGGCAGAAGTCTAGGTGGTTGTCCAGTTGTTTTAACTGATGAACAGTCCCAAAGATAAGGGCCTTTTTATGTTGTGTTAACTTACTTATTTTGACAAGAGGGTGTGGCTCACTAATCCTGTCAACCATGCCACATTAAGAATTAATATTAGTATTTAATGGCCTTCAGCTCGATTTCAAACCAAGGCGACTAGAGGGATGAACGCTCTGTATGAAGATCAATCTTGTGCAAGCTTAGATAGGTCTAGCTGGGTCTTCTCCGTCGTTATCTTGATTGTATAAAACCATAGTGTTTCTGGTCTTCCTCTTCACCTTGTTCCTTCTATACTTCTGACCATTATGTCCTTCTCCAGTAATTGTTCTCTCTTTGTATCATGTGTCCAAAGTAGGCAAGTCATAGCTTGTTGATCCTTGCTTCCAGCGACATGTCTGGCTTGAAGTGTTCCAAAATTAATCTGTTTTTCTTGCCATCCATGTTATTGATAACATCCAACACCAGCAACAGATTTCAAAGGCATTGATTCTTCTTCTCTCTTGTTTCTTTATCGTATAGGTTTCACATCCATATGCTACTACAGAATAGACCAGACTATGTACGAACCATGTCTTCATCAACAGTTAAATTTTACACTATTTGAAGACTTTATCTAGTGACTTCATTGTTGATTTGTCCATAGCTATTCTCCTACTGACTTCTGATGTTGTTGCTGCATCTTGTGTGATCATTAATCCGAGTAAATTGAAGTGCTTTACATCTAACAGTCTGTCGCCTTCGATCTGAAATGTGTCCAGGTCGTACCTGATAGTAGTCAATAAAATAAATAAAGTAAAATAATACGTACACATGATTGTATTTTGGCCACAGTATATGTGCACTTGCATATTAATTTTGTACCATAGGAGTGTTGGATATGTCCTATAGTATTCTGTATGTAATACAAATATATGTGTAAAGACAAAATTATACATATGTACAAAGACTGTAATGAAGAAAATCAATTTTCAGTACAAACTGACCAAGGTTTAATATCATATTGTTGTTTTATTTACTTGAAAACTAGGGGCACTTAGTTTTTAAGTAATAAATACTTTATGACAAATTCTTACATTTTAATAGCGCAATTAATCAGAAAACTACTGCAGTAGCAAAATTATTTAATTAGTTTAATGACTTAGTGCAGACTAGTTAATGAAATACTGACATCAGCTACTTATCGCAAATGCACAGGCCATAAAAATAAACTTTAGAGGTCATTGTCTGTAAGCAATCCTTACTTCATTCTGCATCGACCATATCAATTTTGGATCAGAAGCAACAGCTTCATGATTATCTCACTTATCAGAACACTGAAACCACCTCCTTGCATTCACCAGCCATTATCTTACCGATATTTGTGTGTGTGATCTAGTAAGTATCCTTATGTGGCTAAATGTTTTAACTTTAGTGAAGCTCAAAATTTCTATTCTATAGTGCCTTGTGAAAGTATTCGGCTCCATTGAATTTTTCAACCTTTTCCCACATTTCAGGCTTCAAACATAAAGATAAAAATGTTAATGTTATGGTGAAGAATCATCAACAAGTGGGACACAATTGTGAAGTTGAACAAAGTTTATTGCTTATTTTAAACTTTTAAAAAAAATAAATAACTGAAAAGTGGGGCGTGCAATATTATTCGTCCCCTTTAAGTTAATACTTTGTAGCGCCATCTTTTGCTGCGATTACAGCTACAAGTCGCTTGGGGTATGTGTCTGTCTTTTTTGCACATCGAGAGACTGAAATTCTTGTCCATTCTTCCTTTACAAAACAGCTCGAGCTGAGTGAGGTTGGATGGAAAGCGTTTGTGAACAGCAGTTTTCAGCTCTTTCCACGGATTCTCGATTGGATTCAGGTCTGGACTTTGACTTGGCCATTCTAACACCTGGATACGTTTATTTGTGAACCATTTTCATGTTTTTTTCCCTGAGGAAGGAGGCAGATTGAGCCTCTGAAACGCGTAGGAATGATCTAAAATAAAGAGAATAATTTTATTTATACATGCTCGTGGTTTTTAGCGCGGCAAGGAACCTGTTTTCTCCAGTCCTTCATATTTAAAAATCTGCTCTATAACGGGGCCGCTGCAGAACCACCTTAAACGCTCATCCATGCTAACAAAGGGGTTGTGACTGGCACAACCCGACCAGGTGAGTGCACTGGTTTTATCCTCTTTAACTTTGTAAACCGGGTAAAACCCTATTGCGCCTTTCTTGTCTCCCCCATCACAGCACATTTTTTGCACATCGAGAGACTGAAATTCTTGTCCATTCTTCCTTTACAAAACAGCTCGAGCTGAGTGAGGTTGGATGGAAAGCGTTTGTGAACAGCAGTTTTCAGCTCTTTCCACGGATTCTCAATTGGATTCAGGTCTGGACTTTGACTTGGCCATTCTAACACCTGGATACGTTTATTTGTGAACCATTTCATTGTAGATTTTGCTTTATGTTTGGGATCACGGTCTTGTTGGAAGACAAATCTCCGTCCCAGATCTTTTGTAGACTCCAACAGGTTTTCTTCAAGAATGGTCCTGTATTTGGCTCCATCCATCTTCCCATCAATTTTAACCATCTTCCCTGTCCCTGCTGAAGAAAAGCAGGCCCAAACCATGATGCTACCACCACCATGTTTGACAGTGGGACGGTGTGTCCAAGGTGATGAGCTGTGTTGCTATTACGCCAAACATATCGTTTGGCATTGTGCCCAAAAAGTTCAATTTTGTTTCTTACACATGTTTGGTGTGTCTCCCAGGTGGCTTGTGGAAAACTTTAAACAACAATTTTATGCATATCTTTGAGAAATGGATTTCTTCTTGCCACTCATCCATAAAGGACAGATTTGTGCAGTGTATGACTGATTGTTGTCCTATGGACAGACTCTCCCACCTCAGCTGTAGATCTCTGCAGTTCTTCCAGAGTGATCACGGGCCTCTTGGCTGCATCTCTGATCAGTATTCTCCTTGTTTGAGATGAAAGTTTTAGGGACGGCCAGGTCTTGGTAGATTTTCAGTGGTATGATACTCCTTTCTTTTCAATATAATCGCTTGCACAGTGCTCCTTGGGATGTTTAAAGTTTTGGAAATCTTTTTGTAACCAAATACGGCTTTAAACTTCTCCACAACAGTATCACGGACCTGCCTGTTGTGTTATTTGGTCTTCATGATGCTATCTGCGCTTTAAACAGAACACTGAGACTATCACAGAGAAGGTGCATTTATATGGAGACTTGATTAGACACAGGTGGCTTATATTCATCATCATAGGACAACATTGGATCATTCAGAGAACCTCAATGAACTTCTGGAGGGAGTTTGCTGCACTGAAAGTAAAGAGGATGAATAATATTGCACATCAAACTTTTCAGTTATTTATATTTTAAAAAAGTTTAAAATAAGCAACAAATTTTGTCCAACTTCACAATTGTGTCCCACTTGTTGATTCTTCACCATAACAATACAATTTTTACCTTTATGTTTGAAGCCTGAAATATGGGAAAAGGTTGAAAAATTCAAGGGAGCCGAATACTTTTGCAAGGCACTGTATGTGGCTACCATAGAGGTGCACCACTGTTCTGCTTTTAGCATTAATCTCTTTCCGATAGGGTGCTTTTGTATTTTGCACTTTTACTTTTTTCTCCCCTAATTCCTAAAGACATTTTTTTTTTAATTTTTCATTGATAAAGATGTGTGGGCATGTTTTTTGTGGGATTACTTGAAATTTTGAATGACACCATTTATTTTACAATTCCATGCACTGGAAAATGAGGAAACATTCTAAGCATGGTGAAACTGTGTAAATAGACACAACCCAGTTTTGCATTTCTTTATTATTTGTTTTTAAGGAATTTATTGTTCTATAAAAATGACCTGACAATAGGATTCTACAGGTCAATACAAACTTGTATAATTTTTTTTCAAGTGGTAAAAAAAAGAGGAAATTCGAATGTCAATAGAGCTGTGGGGAAGATATGAAGTTTTGATTGCTTCTTATTGCATGTTTTGAAGTGTTACAGGGCAACATTTCTGCATTTCTATTGTTTTTCCACTTTATGGCATTTACCTATCAGAATAATTTTATATTTTGACTTTTACAGACACAGAGATACATTTTTTTCAAACTACTTTTAATGTGTAAAAAGCGGGGCAATTTGATTTTTGCTTTCTGCTGTCATTCTGCTATGAGACCTTCTATCTCACATAGTCTATAGCTCGTTGCCAAGGAGATGGACAAGCAGAATCTGGCCGAGCTAACTCCTAAAATACCAGACACATCTCTCGAACCCATTGATTTCTGTACACCATTTTGGTGCTCTCCTCATCCTCTCTGTTAACTCCTAACCTTCCTGCCAGAGCTGCAAAACCACCATCGTCCAGCATCTGCAGTTTCCGGATCAGTTTTTCTAATCACTGCTCTCACTATCTCGTTCTATATCATTGTTCAAATGCATTGTCATCTCTTCATGTGAATGTAATAACATTGAGGAACTCCAGGACAGACACTTACTGCTAATCTGTTAGAGTAGTATAAGCTCAGCACCAGAGTAAGGGACACTTTGCACACTACGACATCGCAGGTGCAATGTCAGTGGGGTCAAATTGAAAGTGCCGCACATCTGGTGTCGCAGGCGATATCGTGTGTAAAGCCTTTTTGATACGATTAACAAGCGCAAAATCTTCGTAATCGTATCATCGGTGTAGCGTCGGTCATTTCCATAATTTGGAAATGACCGATGTTACGATGTTGTTCCTCGTTCCAGCAGGCAGCACACATCGCTGTGTGTGAAGCCGCAGGAGCGAGGAACATCTCCTACCTGCGTCCTGCGGCTCACGCCAGCAATGCGGAAGGAGGTGGGTGGGATGTTTACGTCCCGCTCATCTCCGCCCCTCCGCTCCTATTGGCCGCCTGCCGTGTGACGTCGCTATGACGCCGCACGACCCGCCCCCTTAATAAGGAGGCGGTTCGCCGGCCAGAGCAATGTCGCAGGGCAGGTGAGTGCTTGTGAAGCTGCCGTAGCAATAATATTCGCTACGGCAGCTATCACAATGATATCGCAGCTGCGACGGGGGCGGGGACTATCGCGCTTGGCATCGCAGCATCGGCTTGCAATGTCGCAGCGTGCAAAGTACCCCTTAACCTACTGAACCAGTACTGTATCTGCACCCCTCCCCCACCCAAGCAAGGAGATGAAGGAGACTGCAGAAGTGTTACCTGCTTAAGACACATTGAGAATAAACCTTTAAGCAATTCTGTAAACTATGATTGGGCCAAAAATGTGTAACCAATTCAGGTAAAAATTTGAGGGGTAGGTCGCAACCGGTTCGACTTAACAATTCAATAATGAGTTAAACTACTTAGGAATTGTGAATGAAACAATTTTTAATATTTACCCTATAAACAAGACTGTTGGTCAGAGCAGAACTACCTAATTTACGTGCTGCTGTCCACTGCTGACACAAGCCCCAATTTGAGGAGCATTTCCACACAAAAACAGTTTCTCATGTGCTTGAGTGTGCACTATTTCTAACAAGAATGTGAAAGTCAATTGACATCTTATTCAGAGGGATGAGAAGGCAAGGTGGTCAGGAAATCGGTCAGGATCTTTAGGGTCACCAGACTTATTATATTACTGGATAGGCAGTAAGACATCAATCAAGCCCATGTTTTTGGTGCTAGACAGGGAATAATGCAGTGCACTATTCAGCAATCAGCCAGCCATTGATACACTTGCAGATTCATTTATCTGTCAGCAGGTTTATGCTATGTTATCTGAGAGCAACATAATTTAGGGGCAGAGATCATGATTCCAGCAATATATTACCTAATTTACTGGGTGATGTAGTTTTGAATAAGCACTGTTTTCTCTGCTGCAGAGTTACCAGTTCTCTGAATACTGAGTCCTGTATAACCCCACCACACCTCTGATTGGCAGCTTTTTATACACACTGTACATAGGCAGAAGGGAGTCAATCAGTGATTAGGCATGGCTAAACTACCTGGCAGCTGGACCAGTAGTCCTCTATAGCGATGGGTAACCCATGGAAGTTCGATTTGGCAGGTGCAGTCGAACTTTTGAAAAAGTTCGGTTTGGGACCCGGACTTGACCTGAACCCCAATGGAAGTCACTAATTAGGCAGCTTGGGTCTCCGCCCACATGCAGCCAGCCATAAACAAAACACATTCAGGGGCAGGTAGGCAGGGTTTTTCCATTAAATTTTTTTGGTGCACACTACATCCGATCATGCTGTTGTTACTCCCAGTGTGAGCCGATAAATGATTGTAAGTGGTTCACATTGGGCTGAGCACCAAGAGCACCCGAGTAACAGCGATGCTCACGCGAATGGTTTGCATGCGTTATGCACTCAATCTCCGAACTCGAAGTCTGCTTTTCTTATAAAGTCTGTATTCGATACGAACACCGAACCCCGACTTCGCTCATCTTTAGTTCTCTAGTGATCATCTCTTGTTGATAAAACTGTGATTTTATAAAACCTACCCTGAGCAGTTCATCAAGTGATCAGGGTCTCTGTCCATGCTGTTTTCAGATTATGTACCAGAAACCTGGTGTCAGATTCCCTTAAAGGGAACCTGTCAGGTCCCATATATGTTCTGACCTAGAAGCAGGGTGATGTGTGGTCTAGAAACCCCTTCCTACCCATCCCTGTGTTGTAATATTGTGTAAAATGAATGTATAGTTTTCTTCCGGTTCCGGTCCTGGCCGCGGTGGAGGCATAAAGGAGAAGCTCCTGCCCCCCCCCGAGAAAAGCAGTCAGACAGCAGCCCCCCCGCATCGGAGTCCGGGACGGGAGGGACCCAGCCTGAAAGCGGAGATCTGCAGCTATGGACAGATACCTGCTGAGGAGCGCCAGCGGCGGTGAAGGGCCCGGGAGAGGCGGCGACGCTGTGGACATGAGGGGAATGGAGGAGAGGAACATGGCGCCGACGAGCGTGCCGGGGGCGGAGCCAGAGGTGCGGGGAAGAGACGCGATGGAGCCGGGTCGGAGCGAGGGATTAGCAGAGGACGCGGCTGCAGAGACAGAGGAATGTGGAGCTGGAGACAGGTGGCTGCAGGGGTCGGAGGAGGGCAGCTCGCAGTGGGAGGATGAGGGGGAGGTGGGGGGAGAGACTGGAGAGGAGGACGCTGGCGTTATGGAGGGGAGCTATGGAGGAGTAGGAGGGCTGGAGGAAAATGAAACCCAGCGAAGTAGAGGGCCCAGAGGGAGACAGCCGCAATACAGGAGGAGATCAACCTCAGGCACCCCCTGTAAAGGAGGAAAAAAAAAACAACAACAGGATCCACTGACATCTCAATTTTACAAGACATCTGAGGGAGGCAGAGATTCAATGCAAATAAGCAGATCTAAGAAAACAGCTCCACCTGCTGACCAAAACAAGCAAGTGCAAGAGTTTCATATGGATTATAAAAAACTGGCAGTAGAAGTAGCATCTCACTTGTCCAAAGACATAAAAATAGCCATTGAAGTAGCCGTACAAACTTCACTAGCCGCCATGCAGAAGCAATTGACTGATCATTCAAAGAGACTCACAGAAGCAGAGCAAAGAATCTCTAACTCTGAGGAGACAATCTTGACCATGCAAGCACAGATAGCAACTCTTGTAAAATCTAATGATTACCTGAGAGACAAGGCAGAGGACCTAGAAAACAGATCGAGACGAAACAATCTTCGCATTGTGGGGCTGCCAGAATCGGTAACACCGGGACAGCTGGACAATATTTGTGAGGCGGAACTACCACAGGCGCTGGGCATAAAGGCGAAATTTAGAGTGGAGAGAGCCCACAGAGTGGGACCATTGAGGCAGCAAGAGGCGAAGGAGGGAGAAGGGCAAAATTCAAGCAATAAACCGCCCTCAAGAGCCAGACAGGTGATAGTCAAATACCTTGACTACAAGCACAAAGAGGAAATTCTGAAAGCCTTTAGAGAACGAAAGCGACCTTTACAATACCAAGGAAATAGACTGCTGATTTTTGGGGATTATTCCGTTGATGTGTCCAAACGGAGGAAGGACTTCAGTAAACTGTGCACATTTCTGTACAATAAAAGAATAAAATGCCAACTACTCTACCCGGCAGTGCTGAAGGTCAGGAACTCCAATGGTTCGTTCTCATACTATAAAGATCACAAGGAGGCGGAGAATATTCTCATGTCAGAACATAAAGGGAACCGGACGGAGGGGCAGGAGAGGAGACCCAGTGGAGGAGAAAACTTCAGAAAAGGTTCCCCGGCGGGTTCGAGAGGGGAAGGTGGACAACGCGGAAGGCAAACACAACCCGAGGCCAGTGGAGAGGGGAGACGCAGTCCAGCCCAGCAGTTTAGCCCAGGGATGGGACCCAGGGAACAGCGTTCTTGAAAGACACCAAGACACAAGATGACTCTTGAACTGATCTCTACTAGCCCTTATCGATCTACCCCCCTGAGTGAGGAAGGTGGCCGAGCCGAGGGGGACGAGCCAGCGTGAAGGGGACGGAGGGGAGACTGATCAAGTCACCTACTCTCCCTCCCCTCCTCCCCCCTTTTTTTTTTTTTTTTTTTTTTTTTTTTTTTTTTTTTTTTTTTTTCTCTCCTTTTTCTCCTCTCCCCCTCTCTTCTTCCTCTCCCTCTCTCTGTTCTTCCCTACCTCCTCCCTTCTCTCCCCTAATTTGTCTCTGGTGTGTTCTCCCTTCTTTTCTCTTTCTCCCTTCCCCTCTTTTCCCCCCTCTCTCTCTCTATGCCCTCCCCGGTTCTACCTCTCTTGCCTTTTTTCCAATACTACTCCTCGCTTCTTTCTTCTCTTCTCCTCTGCGCTGTTTCTTCCCCTCTCGTGCTTCTTGGCTATGATATCCTTTATCTATTTCTATGCTGGGCTCTTTTATCTCTTTGTCTCTGCTCCGTTGTTCTTCTCTCTTTGTGGATTGCTTTGCAGGTCCAAATACAGTGGGCACGAATGGGTCGGCAGGAAGGTCCCACGAAACTAGGACTAACCCAGTAGATGAACTCTCTTTAAGGTCCTACCACTTATAACATAATGTTTTAATCTATGTATATTACTTCAGATCGTTATGTTTTACGCGGGGGATAGAGCTCTGAATCTGTCTATTGGGGGGGGACTAGGGAGACTCATATTTTGGCCAGGAAAAAGGGAAGCCACTAGCATGGCAAAAAGTGCCGAAAGTCCCACCAAAGGGACAACTTGTTATACTGTTGTAGGATTTATACTTTGCTTATGTTGTTTAAGAGTTTACACACAGGTTGGGGAAAAGAAATGCCATTCTGGGGAAACCACGTGTGAAGGATATAATGATAGTCGTGTCTCTCCTACAGCTGGGGACCTGGGGGGTGGTATTGATAAGAGCAAATTACCCAGACAAACATGGTGCAACTAACGACATGGAATGTTAAGGGCCTAAGATCACCTAACAAACGAGCAATGGTACTAAGACACTTGAAAAGATTAAAAACAGACATTGCTCTATTACAAGAAACTCACTTGGGGAGGGAAGATTTCTTTCGCATGAAAAAGTACTGGGTGGGCTCAGTATATGGGGCAGCGGCGCAAGGAAGGAAGGCGGGCACAATGATTTTGATAAACAAGCAACTTAGACATGAAATAGTGGCTCAGGAAGAGGATGACCAGGGAAGATGGCAGCACATAATAATTAATAGCCCAGCGGGGAAACTCAGCATATATAATATTTATGGCCCAAACTCGAAGCAGAATCAGTTTCACGACACCATAAAAGCCATAATTCTCTTGGACAAGGAGCCTAACATCATAGTGGCGGGGGACTTCAATGCAGTGCCAGACTCGGTGGAGGATAGAAGCAAGGGAGAGGGGGAGCCAGGATCCGGGGATAAGGGAACAAATCACAGAGATGTATCACTGGAGGATGTAGGCCTAAAAGACATCTGGAGACTAACTCACCCGCACGATAGAGAATATACGCACTTCTCTCACCCACACAACAGTTGGTCTCGCATAGACCAGATCTGGTTATCTATGGAACTTGCGAATGGTGTGCAAAACTGTATGATTGAGAATATGGTAATCTCAGACCACAGCCCGGTGAGAGTGGACCTTAGAGAAAAATTCAAAAGGGGATCAGATATTATTTGGAGATTCCCGACGTTTCTCCTTAGACAGGACAATTTTCGCAGGATAATAAAAGAATGGTGGGAGGAGTTCTCAGAGGATAACAAGGATCACAGGGTGACCCCGATTTTGTTCTGGGAAACTGCAAAGGCGGTCTTGAGAGGACGCTTGATGGGGTATGCTGCCATGGTCAAACGGAAGACGAATGCGAATTACAACTTGCACAGTGAGGCAGTACGTCTAGCGTATACTAATTATCTGTCAGACAGGTCTAGCAGGGCAAAGGAGAGGTGGCTGGCAACCAAGAGAGATTTTGACGAGTGGGCAAAAAAAAAGGAGCAATTATTTTGGTCACATAAAGAGGCAGATCTTCATAGATTTGGTAACAAGGCGGGGAGGATGTTGGCAAATCTAGCAAGAGGCAACAGAAAAATGACAGTAATCTCTTCATTGAAAACGAAGGATGGGGGGATGACTTCGGATCCTAAAGAAATCAACAAGGTGCTGGGAGAATATTATAGAAAGTTGTACGGGCCAGGACAGAATGACATGACTGACGAATCGGAGTGGCTACGACAAGCCCAACTACCTAGCTTAACGGAGGAGGAAAGGGAGGCCCTAAATACAAACATCACGGAGGAGGAGGTCTCAAGAACAATTGGGGAACTTAGCACCAACAAGGCGCCAGGGCCCGATGGTTTTAATAGTGAATTTTATAAAGCCCTCAAGGACCAGATTTCGCCGGATTTAACCTCAGTCTTTAATGCGATACTGGGAGGAGCAGAAATCCCTAAAAATGCAAATATAGCGTACATTAAATTAATTCCTAAGGGAGCCAAGGACCTGGACGACCCCTCGAGTTATAGACCCATTTCGCTCATCAACCAGGACTTAAAAATAATGTCTAAAATCATGGCTGACAGATTGGCAGCAGTCTTACCTAGATTAATTTCAGAACACCAGGTAGGGTTTATAAAAGGAAGAAATGCAGTGACCAATATTAGAAAGACGATTTTAGTGGTTGATGCGGTTAGACTGGGGCGTACAGAGGGAAAGGCAAGCCCTGCTTTAGTCACGCTTGATGCTGAGAAAGCGTTCGACAATGTTAACTGGAACTGGTTGGACAAGGTGATGGAGGCCGCAGGGATAGTGGGTAGGATGAGACTTTACATTAACAATTTGTATGCCAACTCGGGAGCAAGGATCCACACACCGGGATTTTTGTCTGACGTGTTCCCCCTGATGAAAGGGACGAGACAGGGATGCCCGCTATCCCCCCTACTTTTTAACCTTGCAATAGAACCCCTATCAAGAGTGCTGCAGGGTCACAATAGTTTTAAAGGGATCAAAATAAGGGGAAAAGAGATGAAGTTAGCGCTGTTCGCCGATGACGTGATTTTGTATATGGGGGACCCTGTTGCGGACCTACCCTGGACACTTGATATGATTGGAAAATTTGGTGCCTTTTCAGGCTTTAAGTTAAACAAAAAAAAATGCGAGCTCTTATTCCTGGGCGGAGGCAAAGGACCAACTGTGGGAAACCCAAGTGAGGGTCATGTGAATGGGATCCCTATAGCGCACTCATCAGTAAAGTACCTGGGAGTGCATATAGGGAGGACGACGGAATTAATTTATAAATTGAATTATGGTCCATTGATTAGAAAAATCATTAACCAGTTGAGGGGCTGGAAGGGGCTGCCCCTGCCACTATTGGCACGATGTCACCTCATAAAAATGATGAGCTTCCCTAGGCTGCTGTACCCCTTTCAGACGATCCCGCTATTGATAACACTGAAAGATGTCAACAGACTTAATTCAGCGTATGCAGACTTTGTTTGGAGGGGAAGGAAACCCAGAATAAAGCTGCGCACGCTGATGAAGTCAGTGGAGGAGGGTGGGATAAATTTTCCGGATGTCAGAGGGTATAACATTGTATGCATTATGAGACATGTGATTGACTGGCTGAGAGGAACGAGCAGGCACTCAGATTATGGAACGGAACTCAAGTATGCAGAACCATGGGACCTGACGTCCATTTTACACTCCCCAATGTCTAAGGTTGAAGGTCATATAAGAAACTCGGTTATATTTCGAGACACCATGTTGGCCTGGAGATTGGTTAGACGGAAATTGGGACTCTCCTGGAAGGTATCAAAATACCTAAATCCTTGGGCGTCACCAAACTTTCCCCAGGGGAGAGAGAATAAATTATTCCTCAAATGGAAAGAGAGAGGCATTAGGAGTCTGATAGATGTCATGAATGTGGAAGAGAGAAGATGGATGACAGGTCGGGAGGTGCTTGATAAGTACAATCTCAACGGCTCCCACATTATGCAGTACGAACAATTGAAACATGGAGTACTGAAAGAGCTTGGTGAGATTGGAAGGGAATTGAACAAGAGCATGATTGATGAGCTCATGGGATGTAGCGTAACAAATATAAATGTTTCCCGAATATACCAAACATTTAGAGGTGTGCTAATATCCAGGGAAGATAGTCGAACACTTCTAGCATGGGAAAAACAACTGAAAGGACAGGAAGTAGTGGAGGTCATACTGAAAGGATGGGTTCAGATGAGGAAACAAGTCACTAACGAGAGCTGGAGGGACACCCAATTTAGGATATTACACAGGGCTGTTTTGGGCTTCAACATCCCGGACAGGGAGGCACGGTGTCCTAAGTGCCACAAAGAAAAAACAGACATGCTGCACGGTTTGTGGGAATGCAGTCCAATAAAGAGGTTTTGGAACCAAGTCAGAGCGTTAGTTCAAACAACATGGAAAATTTCCTGCAAACTAGAACTAATGGTGTGGATCTTCCACTTTTTGGAGGGTGGAGTTAGAGGGGGATTGAACGCTCGGGACAAAAAAACATTTGTAATCATACATGACATAGCCATGATAGCTAAAAGATGCATCCTAAGGCACTGGATACAGGAGGAGGCCCCAGCCATAGGGGAAGTCATCAGTGAACTGCACAACCTTTTGAGGCTGGAGAAATTAGAAGCAGAAAGGGACAAGGATAATTTGACAACCAAGTTTTTTAGGAGGTGGAAAACTTTTATAGAAGTTCATTACAAACAGGAGGACATAAGCCATTTAGTGGCACCCTTCAGACATACGGAGTGGTACCTCATAAATGAAATCCAGGATAGTCTGGGAAAGCTGAGGACTAATTAGCAGGGACCCAGGTGAGGGACAAAGGCGAGACAACATGACGTCATCAAGACATGACATTGGCACTAGAACTATTAGAGAATGGCACAGGGGTTCAGGGGTTTGTTTCATTTATGTTATGTTTGGATTTTTTAACTCTGATTCATTATCTGTCAATGCAATCTGAAGCGGGATTGGAGATAGAGAGGGGATTCTACCCCTTCCAATGATACTTATCGACAGCTGCAATCTTGTCTTTTGTAAATCATACTACTTTTGATACGATATTGAAATAAGTTTGTAAAATCAATAAAAATTGTTTTGAAAAAAAAAAAAATGAATGTATAAAAAAGGTTTTATTACTTATGGGTTCCCTATGTAAATGATCAGAGGCTCTAGCCCCATGGGCATCGTATCGCCCTGTGGGCGTGACACCATGGATTTACATGAGTGATGTCACCATCAGCTTCTTGAGATCCCACGCATTAGTACTTGCCATTCCCGCAGCCTTGTTATCCGGGTACTTGCTTGTCGGCTTCAGACGCGCACTGTGCATGCTCAGAAGACTCCTGCGGTTCCGAGTCTTCTGAACATGTGCACAGCGCGTCTGAAGCTGAGAAACAAGCACCCAGATAACAAGGCTGCAGGAATGGCAAGCGCGCATGCGCGGGATCTCAAGAAGCTGATGGTGACGTCTCTCATGTAAATCCATGGTATAATGCTCACAGGGGCGTGATACCACAGAAACCATGCAAATGCTCACAAGGTGATGCAACGACCAGGGGACTAGACCCTCTCCTATTTACATAGGGAACATGTAAGTTCTAAAACTTTTTTTATACATTCATATTACACACAGGGATGGGTAGGAAGGGGTTTCTAGGCCACACATCACCCTGCTCGTAGGTCAGAACACATATGGGACCTGACAGGTTCTCTTAAAGGGGGATTGGATAATCACAGGAAAAAATTATCATGTACTTCTCTGAAATCTGCATTAGTATTATTCCTGCATTTTACAAGAGGTCAGTTCCTTTGGCCAGCAATCATCCCAAGAAGCGTTTTCATTGTATCATTAAGCAGATGGTCACCTCCAATATAATAATAGTGTGGATTTAATGGTTCATACAAATGATAGAAGCAGCTACTTTTGTCATTCTCAAGTGGATATCATTGTGAAGAAACTCCACTTTGTTCTTTGTCAGGAGCAGAGAATTGCTGGAAGGTTACAAATTCAAAGAACAATTATCTTGGCTGTCAGCAAATAAGCGTAGTGTTGCATTTAATTATGGTAACAAGCGGTAAAAGAGCAAATTACAATAGATCGTGTAAACAAACAATTGTTCATCTCCTGCTATTTATTTACTAACAATACACAGTTCTTGTCCTCCCATCCAATAAAATGGAACCGAAAAGTATAAAGAAAATGTCATTCTTATGTGAGCCGGCAAGTCAGTCCTCTGAGAAGATGTCCATAGGAGACTGCTACATCAGATGGACAGCTGATAGACAATAAAAAGTCTTGCTTTGGGCAAGGCAGAATACCTTTTCTGAATGCCAAATAATGAGCACAGCTTCTCTTTTCTCTTTATTTCCCCCTCCCATTTGTGGAGAAGATACAAATACAAATGGGAATCCCTGGTGCTGAGATCTAAAAGAAGCAGCTAATTTAGGGAACGGCTCATTTCCTCAGTTGAAGGAAACATCAATATCCCAAGGAGATCAGCTCCACCTCCGTGACCTAGCTATTCAGGCAGAACTGTGACTATATAATTTCTTTACTTAATAAGCTTTTAATGAACAGATAGAAAATTCCATCACTAATGCTCAGTCGGCCTGGAATAGGCTAGGAAAGAGCTTTGCATTACCATCTGCAGACTATCTATTCCTCTCTTCACCGCGCAAGCTATAAAACAGTCTGCTAATGAGGATTGTTTTAAGGTTCATTTCATAAAGGATTTGTCTCAGAGTAAAAAGCTTGGATGTGAGCAGAACGCTCCTTCGCTCCATTCCTTCCATTTTGCTATATATCTCCCAAACACCACACTTACAGAATAATGTCACTAAGAAATGCAGACTTTTTTCAATTTTCATGCACTTGATCCCAGTGATGAGATTATTGACGTCTGCGTAAAAAAAAAATGAAAATGTGTAAGGTGTGCATATCATTCTTATTACAAAAAAAAAAAAGAAATACTGCTGTAAATTACAGAACTATTTGACAAAGATTATAAATCTTGAAAAGGAAAATCAATGACTGCACAGACTTTCCCGAGGTGTGCGCCTATCCCTGGGAGTTTTTGCAACTAGATCTTACAGCCAGGCATCTTGTCTGTAAGACGGAATTGTCCAGGTGGGACAGCCATGTGAGGTTCAGAAGTAGATGGTCTCAAAAGATTATTAGTAAAACAAAAGTATACTTTGGGTGCCCAGAGCTTTAACTCTTCTCCCAAATGGAATGCGGTATATACTGTATGTATATGTGTATATATATATATATATATATATATATATATATAATAAATATACAGTATATATATATATATATATATATAAATATATATATATATATATATAAATATATATACACACACGGTACAGACCAAACGTTTGGACACACCTTCTCATTCAAAGAGTTTTCTTTATTTTCAGGACTCTGAAAATTGTAGATTCACATTGAAGGCATCAAAACTATGAATTAAAACATGTGGAGTGAAATACTTAAAAAAGTGTGAAACAACTGAAAATATGTCTTATATTCTAGGTTCTTCAAAGTAGCCACCTTTTGCTTTGATTACTGCTTTGCACATTCTTCTCATTCTCTTCATGAGCTTCAAGAGGTAGTCACCGGAAATGGTTTTCCAACAGTCTTGAAGGAGTTCCCAGAGATGCTGAGCACTTGTTGGCCCTTTTGCCTTCACTCTGCGGTCCAGCTCACCCCTAACCATCTTGATTGGGTTCAGGTCTGGTAACTGTGGAGGCCAGGTCATCTGGCGTAGCACCCAATCACTCTCCTTCTTAGTCAAATAGCCATTACACAGCCTGGAGGTGTGTTTGGGGTCATTGTCCTGTTGAAAAATAAATGATGGTCCAACTAAACGCAAACCGGATGGAATAGCACACCGCTGCAAGATGCTGTGGTAGGCATGCTGGTTCAGTATGCCTTCAATTTTGAATAAATCCCCAATAGTGTCACCAGCAAAGCACCCACACACCATCACACCTCCTCCACCATGCTTTACGGTGGGAACCAGCCATGTAGAGTCCATCTGTTCACCTTTTCTACAAAGACACGGTGATTGGATCCAACGATCTCAAATTTGGACTCATCAGACCAAAGCACAGATTTCCACTGGTCTAATGTCCATTCCTTGTGTTCTTTAGCCCAAACAAGTCTCTTCTACTTGTTGCCTGTCCTCAGCAGTGGTTTCCTGGCACCTATATTACCATGAAGGCCTGCTGCACAAAGTCTCCTCTTAACAGTTGTTCTAAAGATGAGAAGGTGTGTCCAAACTTTTGGTCTGTACTATATATTGACCTTCTGAAAGAAAAAGTTGCAATTGTAGCTATTTTTTTCAGTTTTACTACACTCTTACCACGTTTGTGAAAAGTGGGTGTGAAGCTTATCAGAAGAAGCAAGGGAAACGATCTCCCATGAGAAGTACAATGATTTTCTTTGGCATTTAAGCCAGTATCTTTACGGTCATGCATATTGTCAAAATGTGATTGTAGGAAACCGAGGGACTGGGTCTTCAATGCTGTCCCTCAGGCTAGGGGACCCTAACTTCACGGTTACCCCAATGATGGAGATGCTTGAGTACCATGCCTGGCTAAGCTCCTGGCCAGAAATTATCTGATTTCCTCCCACTAGGGAAGGAAGGTGCAGGAAAGATGGACACACAGATAAAGAAAGGCAGGGGAAAACTAAAACTCTGACACACTGCTAACATACAGGAACAAACAATGATAGACTCAGGAGAAAAGCAAGAGCAGGAAGTTATCGACAAAAAGACAACAAGGGTTAACTCTATAGCCACATACAAGTTCTACAACCAACAGTTTGGATCACATTATCTCACCAGACCAGCTAAGATAAACTACAGATGGCACTAATGGAAGTGTCCAGCCAGCATATATAGGAGGGGAGCAGATGTGATTGGCTCTCTCAAAACATGTAATCAAAGATGACTCACAAACAGACCAGCAGAGATTAACTCTTGCTATTGTGGCTATGAACTACCAATCTATTGGTCGACGCAGGAGTCAGCGTGCGCTAATTACAGAATTTAGTGAAGTTATCAGGCAGAATGTCAGAATCAGTAGTATGAACAGATCCCAATGCTACAATGACAGTTGGTGAAGTTTGTAAAACCTCTGTGGATGAACTCAGCTGTCAGCTTGGATAATGCAATCAGAAAATTTGAGTTATTCGAAGGATAAAGGTAGTTTAGTCCCAGTCTTGCAAAACTTAATGGATAATAATCTAATTGTTTGTGAATTACATTAATTAATTCACTGCTCTTGATGCTGTGATACCGTAAAATTAATTTTGATTCCCCCCCCCCAACCTTGCAGAATTGTCTACCTTTGTTCCAGGTCCTAACTATGATAGTTTTATGGTGGCCAATTTTGGAGTTATACTTTGTTTTCTGTTGATATCTTGCTTATTAATGTGGTGGCACAAGTTAAGTATGGTGCCCAGCCACAACTAGCTAATTTTCCATTGTATGGCATCAATGAGATAGAATCAGGAATACTTGTATTTTGCAGTTGTGGTAATTGTTCAGTCTGTGCGGTTGATTTCCTATGATTAAATTAATCTGCCTATTAGGACAGACTGTTCCTAAACCGCTTAGCATGTAATATTATTTCCAGCAAGGAAAGTGTATAACTGTTCTCATTTTCTCTTAGGCCTCTTTCACACGTCCAAAGAAAAAACACGCACGTTTTTCACGGACATGTCAGAGGTGCGTTTTGCCCTCCGTGAGGCGTGTTTATGGCATACGTGTGTTCTCCGTGTGTTATCCGTGATAACATACGGAGAACGGGAACTTTCTGCTCACCTGTCCCTGGCGTCGCTGTCCATGGTGCTGATCTTCGGTCCTGCAGACTCCCCACTGCTGCAGCTTCCGGCCGCAGTGAAGTGAATATATAATGAGCATAATGAGCGGCGGTCGGAAGCAAGTGACAGCAGCGGCAGAGACAGGAGGGCTGGAGAAGGTGAGTAAAGATTTTTTTTTTGTATTCTCAAACACGTGTGTTTTCTCCAGCACGTGTCACATGGAACACCTCTGTGTGGTCCGTTTGCGTTCCGTGTGACACCCGTGATGCCGGAGAAAAACGGACATGTTGATGTGTGGAGCACACGGACACACGTATGCTCCACACGTACACACGGTCCATGGCAGAACACGCACGTGAGCGCAGAGCCATTGATTTTAATGGGTCTACGTGTGCCCGTGTCTCCGGTACGTCAGGAAATGGACCAAACACGTACCGGAGACACAGATGTGTGAAAGAGGCCTTAGCTTGGGTGGGAAGGTTTAGGTTCTGAAACGATCAGCTAGTTGTTGGGACATTTTTATAAAGAGGTTGTTCTCATGAGACATGAGTATAAAAAGACAAGAAATGTTTATCCATAATTGTAGGATCCCACAAAACTAAAAATTGGCTAGTTGACACTTTGAACATGTGTACTAGCCAAGAGCAGTGAAATGACCAAAAAGCAAAATGACGGTAAAGCAGAACAAATAAAACTGAACCATATTTGTAGGTCGCCTTGCGCTCACCGGCATTTTATCTTTGCCCATAAATTTTCAATAGGATTGAGATCAGGGTTTTGTGATGGCCACTCCAAAACACTGACTGTTATCCTTAAGCCACTTTGTAAGCAGTTTGGCAGAATGCTTTGGGTCATAGTCTATTTGGAAGACCCATTTCAACCCAAGCTTTAAGTTACTGGCTTATGTCTTGAGATGTTACTTCCGTATTGCCACATAATCTCCTTTCCTCATGATGCCATCTATTTTGTGAAGTGCACCAGTCCCTCCTGCAGCAAAACAACCCCACAACATGATGCTGCCACCCACGTGTTTCACAGTTCGGATGGTGTTCTTAGGCTTCAAAGCTTCTCCTTTTTTTCTCCAAATGTTATGATGGTCATTATGGCCAAACAGTTCAATTTTAGTTTTGTCAGATCACAGGACATGTCTCAAAAAATGAAGATCTTTGTTCCTGTGTGCATTTGCAAACATTAATCTAGCTTTTTTTATGTTTCTTTTGGAGTAATGGTGTCTTCTTGGCAGAGTAACCTTTCAGCCCATGTTGATACAGTACTCTTTCAATGTGGATAATGACACAATCTTACTAGCTTCCTTCAGCATCTTCACAAGGTCTTTTGCTTTTGTTCTTGGGCTTATGTACACATGTCTAACCAAAGCACGTTCATCTCTGGTACAAAGAACCTGTCTTTTTCCTGAGCTGTATGATGGCTGGACATTCCCATCTTGTTTGTACTTGTGTACAATTGTTTGTACAGATGAACAAGGCACCTTCAGGTATCTGGAAATTGTACCCAAGAATGAACCAGACTTGTGCAAGTCCATAATTCTCTTCCTGAGATCTTTGCTGATTTCTTTTGACTTTCCCATGATGCTACACAAAGAAGCAATGTGTATCAGGTGTGCACCAGTATGGCTCTAGCTCAGATGTTGCCAATAAATCAGAAGCTTCAGAAGACATATCATCATCATATGGGTTGTCCCATACTGTTTAAAGGCATAGTACTCTTAGTGTATGTAAACTGTTGACCTTGCAGAAAGTACGATAATAAAAATACCTTAAAACATTCTCTTTAATTATTTGGCATTTGGCAAATAGAAATAATTTTGGTTCCTAATTGACCTAAATTGGGAAAGGTTTATTCTGATTTCATGACAGATAGTGAGCAAAACATGCATATGTATATTTTTAGATAGTGTATGGAAACTTTTCTTTCAATTGTACATAGCAGACTAAAGCGGGCTTTACACGCTACGATATATCAAACGATATGTCGTCGGGGTCACGTCGTAAGTGACGCACATCCGGCATCATTTGACATATCGTAGCGTGTGACAGCTATGAACGAGTAGAAATACTCACCTTCTCGTTGCTCGTTAACACGTCGCTCATTTTCTAAAAATCGAACGTCCGGTTGTTCATTGTTCTCGAGGCAGCACACGTCGCTCCGTGTGACACCCCGGGAATGATGAACACAGATTACCTGCGTCCCACCGGCAATGCGGAAGGAAGGAGGTGGGAGGGATGTTTACGTCCCGCTCATCTCCGCCCCTCCGCTTCTATTGGGCAGCCGCTGTGTGACGTCGCTGTGACGCCGAACGTCCCTCCCCCTTCAGGAAGAGGATGTTCGCCGCCCACAGCGAGGTCGTTTGGAAGGTAAGTACGTGTAACGGGGTAAACGACTTTGTGCGACACGGGCAAGAAATTGCCCGTGCTGCACAAACGATGTGGGCGGGTGCGATTGTACATGCGATCGCAAGAGAAATTGCAGCATGTAAAGCAGGCTTTAGGCCCCTTTCACACATCAGTTTTTTGCCATCAGTCACAATTCGTCGAATTTTGAAAAAAATGTATCCTGGTGACTGATGCTGCTGGAACTGCTTTTTTCTCATCGACTTGTATTAGCGGATTGAAGCCACGTTTCATCCGTCGTTGAGCGGATCTATCGAAAATTGTCTGTCCGTTGGACGGAGAAAACAGACAAAGTAACGTTTTTTGTCTCAGTCGAAAAATCGGACAGCAACGGATCTGTCGCTGTCCGTTGTTTGGTAGAATGGAAGCCTATGGGCGCAGGATCTGTCGTAATCCGTCAAATGATGGAATCCGGCGACGAATTCCGTTTTTTTAACTGAGCATGCTTCAATTTATTTTATTTAGTATCAAATAGCCAGTCGGATCAGTCGAAAAACGGATCCGTTGCATCAGTTTTTCCACAATCTGCGACGGCTCCGAAAAGCCAACAGATTGTGACTGATGGCAAAAAACTGATGTGTGAAAGGGGCCTTAAATATCAATGATCATCATATTTTTCATCATTGTGAATACATTTTCATAACATTGGATAAGCTCAGTATGACAGACCTGCAGGAGCACAATATAGGGTGATATAAGATTTTAATCTTGAATACACACTCTTTTTTTAATTTTATTTTTTAAATAACAAAAGCTTGTGTGAGGATGCCAGAACCTAGTGGGCATCAAAAAAATTTCAGACTGATGTATTACGACTGTAGAAATAATACGGTGTATAAAATCTTTTAATTCATTGACATGACAACTGTTTACATACCACTAATTGCAGAGACAAAATATTGGGTTGAACAATAGCGACAAGCAATCACGACAACATATTCCTCTCTCTGCGTAGGAAAAACCACTTACAAGCTTTGCTGAATCTGTGCCCTCCTGGCATCGTGTCTCCTCCCATGTCTCTCGTGGCTTGAAAGCCGACTCAAAAGCAGGTGGTTAAGCACCAGCAGAAAATAATTCATCTTTCCTAGCATGCCAAGTATTGCATATTTTTTCGCCTATTATAAAAATAACTATGATAACCGTTTTAGCAAGCTGTGAAGAAATGCAGTATGGAAAGTAGCACGTAATGTTCCGAGCTTGCTTCATTTTACTGTGCCCGGGGAGTGCAGATTTGACAACGGAAATCATATTGATGGCTCAGTAACATCTCTACTAATGTGCATATATGTGTTGCCCCAGATTTATGCTTAATAACTCAAAAATATTGTCTTTAATTATAGTTTGCCTTATAACCATTAGATGGCTCCAGTCAAGCACATCACATTTATTAGAGGCAGCATGTCAAATAGGAGTTGACAATTACTGGTTATATCAATACACATTATGCCAGATTGTAATGAGCCATACACAAAGGGCCAGCCATCCAAAATAATCACGCCATTTTCCTCAGAAATGCTGAAGAGGTTATGGTTTATTACACAGTACTCATTAGATATAGAGAGGCGCCATTAGCCATTTTTCCTTTTCCCGTGCTTCATTTAAGGCTCTGACTTTACAAGCTTTGTCAGGCTGGTTCACAAGGTTAAAACCATTACAGGAGACAAAAAAGTGTGCTGTATTGTAACACAGGAGAATGATGCTGGCTTCAAAGGGAACACAATAATATCAGTTCACATGTATTAATAGGTCACTTTAAAGAGACTCCTCTTTTAGAAATCGTGGCAACCTATGAAAAGCGCAGAGCAGCCTGTAAGCAGTGGAGCCTGCAGCCCTCACATGAACGCTGCGTCCCTCTCAAAGAGCTGATAGATGTGGATACTGAATGTTAGAGACCCCCAACAATCTAATATTATTGGCCTGTCCAAAAGATTGGCCTGCAATTTTAAAGGCATGGAAAACCCAACTATCGAGTAGAGTGTCACGTCTCCACCAGGGCCTGCTCCGGTGACGTCTGCCCCGGTCACCCGGCGCTGTTCTGCTCACACTGCAGACTGTGCTGGTGATGGGGGAGAAGTCAGTTCCGGTGGCTCTGGTGGGTGGAGTCGCCGCACATTCACCAGGCTTGGTCGGTCTGGAACTTGCAGTACTGCTGGCTGACTGTAGGGGTGTGTGCCTTCCAGCTAGTATCAGCTCCTACTCAAGCCTATGGGAAGGCACCACACCCTTTTCATATCCTTCAGTGTTCTTGGATCTTTGCCAGATATACTCTTGTGTTGCTGTGAGCCACATCCTTCCTGGGACTGCGCACCTTGCTTAATATCTCGTATGAACTCGGCTTTGTTTATTGATGTCCCTACTGCCTGCTGTTTTGTACCTTGCCTGACATCCCGGTTTAGACCTCTGCCTTGTTTCCGCACATTCCTGATGGCTGCTCTTTTGTACCTCGCCTAACATCCCCCTGCCTTCCTATTTTGTACCTTGCTGATGTTCTGATTTTGACCCTGCCTGGCGACTTTCCCTGTCTCTGTACTGAAGCCTACCTTAGGCAGTGAACCCCTGGACCCTGCAGTAATTCCAAATCCCTGTATAGGGGTTAAAGGGTTTCGGGTACCACGGGGTCCTGCTTATTGGGTGGCTTGCTGTTACACAGAGCCAACATGTAATTCTAATCCGCACCACTAATGCTGGATGCGTTTACATGATTATGTCACATTACTAGATGACTTAAAGGGGTTGTCAGGGACTAGAACTTTGGTGACCTATCCTTAGAATAGGTCATCAATGTCTGATCGGAGGGCGTGCGAAACCCAGCATCCCTGCAGATCACCTGTTCCCGGTGCTGCCACCATGCTGGCTGGAACTACGCCTCCATCAGTGGAATAGTGGTACTGCACATCCGCCTCCTATAGATCCAAATAGGGGATAGGGGGCGGATGTACAGTACTCAGCCATGGCTACAATACAGTTAATGGAGCGTCATAACTGAGTAGTTCCGGCTGGTAGCAGCACAGAAAATAGCTTTTCAGCAAGGGTGCTTAGTGTTGCACCCCCACCGATCAAACATTGAGACCTAAGGATAGGTCATCAATGCTAAAGTCTCAGATAACCCTTTAATATCAAATGCATGAACTGTATCTAAAATAAAAAGAAAAAAATAGGTTCTGCTCATCGCCTTAGGGGTACTTTGCACACTACGACATCACAAGCCAATGGTAGCGATGCTGAGTGCGATAGTCTCCACCCCCGTCGCAGCTGCGATATCTTGTGATAGCTGCTGTAGCGAACATTATTGCTAAGGCAGCTTCACATGCACTTACCTGCCCTGCGACGTCGCTCTGGCCGGCGAACCGCCTCCTTCCTAAGGGGGCGGGTCGTGCGGCGTCACAGCGACGTCACACGGCAGGCGGCCAATAGAAGCGGAAGGGCGGAGATGAGCGGGACATAAACATCCCGCCCACCTCCTTCCTTCCTCATTGCAGCCGGGACGCAGGTAAGGCGATGTTCCTCGCTCCTGCGGCTTCATACACAGCGATGTGTGCTGCCGCAGGAACGAGGAACAACATCGTAACATCGGTCCTTCTAAAATTATGGAAATGACCGACGCTACACCGATCATACGATTTCAACGCTTTTGCGCTCGTTAATCATAGTAAAACCGATTCACATACTCCGATGTCGACAGCGACGCCGGATGTGCGTCACTTTAGATTTGACCCCACCGTCATCGCACCTTCGATGTCGTAGTGTGCAAAGTACCCCTTAGGTTATGAAGACGCTGGGGAACCACATGTTCTAGTGGCAGACAGAAGGAAGGTAAGGATTTTATTTAGACATAATTAAAACATATGGGGGACACTAATGTCATGAAGAGTAAGGTCTACATGATTGTCTAAAATAAATGAGGTTTTTTTATGACGGATGTTTTATTTTGACTTTACCTGCAGCCACAATGTTTACTGGGCTGTAAACAATTTATACATTAAATTTTTTCGTAACTGCTCCATTTCTTATTGTTTCATATACTATATATTCACCTATATACACATTTTATCCTACTTTGGTTTAATTCATTACTGCATGTTACCACCAGATGGAACTCCAGTATTCACAGTTAGGAAAAACATACGTATATCCAAAAACAAAAATCGTCCATCCTGTACAAGTATGAAAAGCTTTGTCTTTTGGGAGAGCATACAATCTATAAACATACCGTACCTACTCACCAATAATAGCAACTTCCCCAATAATGCCGCACATAGCTCGCAGGATAAGATTGCCTATTGAAACTAACTGAAGAGATAGGAGCTAAAAGCTTAGCAATTTCTATTGTCATTAAATGGAATTACAAACAATGAAAAACCATAATACACAAATCAAATTATTTCTACACTTGAGGGTCTCAACACATGTTTTGTTCAGTGTGTGTGCCCATCTGCCAGAGACAAGGCAATCTGTCACCAGGTTTTTGACACCTAATCTGAGAGCAGCATAACGTAGGGGCAGAGATCCTGATTCCAGTGGTGTGTCACTTACTGGGCTGCTTAGTGTATGTTTGGAAAAAAACACTGATTAATCAGCAGTTGATTATCATTAGAGGACTACTTGGCCTGCTAACTAGTAGTCCAGCATATTCATGAGCTCTATATAACTGCTAGATCTGCAGCATAGAAAACATTGACTTTATCAAAATGACAGCAAACATCTCAGTAAGTGACACATCGCTGAAATCAAGGTCTCTGTCTCAACAATATGCTGCTCTCAGATGGGGGAGCAAAAACCTGTGGACAGATTCCCTTTAAGAGAAAGTACAATTATTCATTTTTTTTGCACTCTTGTCGTGATACTTTTCCTAGACGTCTTCCAATAGCTGTACATATTTTATTTTTTCGCTGGCATAGCCATGAAGGCTTGTATGTGCTGTAGTTGTACTTTTGAATGACGCCATCCATTTTATCATGCAACGCACTAAAAAAATGTGAAAAAAAAATACAGGTGTGATGAAACTGCGAAAAAAATAACAATTTTTTTGTGTTGCCATTTTTTATTTTTTTAACTGATTAAACTGTGGAAGGGCTTGATTTTTTTGTGTGACTATTTTGGAATAGATATAACATTTTGAAGACTTCTTTATGTATATTTTTGTGAAGTTGCAATGATGCGGATTTACTGTAATTTTTACCAAGCGGGTTAATTAATTTTAGATTTTAATAAAACAGATCTTTAGGCTACACTGCCACAATGAGTCTTCGTGAGATTTTCATGTTGAATATTTTCTGCTGCAATTCTGCACCTATTAGGTAAATTACCTTGTGTTTTTTTCATTGCCTTTTTATCACATTTTTTACCCAGTAATACTTGTCTTTTGTTGGTGTCTCATGATTTTATTAAAGCTACTTTGCTTTTGATACTTCCTGGTATACGGGTTTGGCAAAGCTTTATTGATACAGTCATGTGCAGATTACATGTGTTTTTCTGAATTTCCCCAGGAGAGGCGCACAATCATTTTGTACCCGAGGATTTTCTGCACCTAATTCAATCGGACCATCACTGAACAAGACACAGAAGTAGAGATGAGCAGACCCATGGAAGTTCAGGTTCAGCGGGTGCAGCCGGACTTTAAAGTTCTGTTCTGGACCTGACCTCATTGGAAGTCACTCATTGGGTAGTTTGGATGTCCACCCACATGCAGCCAGCCATAAACAAAACACTTACGGCGGACAGAGGGCAGGATTTTTCATTTTTTTTTCTTTTGTATACACTACATCTGATAACACTGATTTTACCCCAAGTGCGAGCCAAACACTGCAAGCGGCTCGCACTGGGCCGAGCACAGAGTATGCCTGATGTGAGACTGTGACCGGGGTTATCTATGACGGCCGGTATGTCTCGCCCCGGTTGTGCTCACTCCATGATAGAAAGTAAATCCACTCTAGGGTTAATGCTGTTTCCTTACAGGCTGAAGGAAGGGTTAAATAGAATCAGGAACAAGGGCAGGTGTGCCGGGTGTGAGGGAGTGAACAGAACTCCCTGAGTTTTCTGCTGGAGAGGCACATGTATTTTGGTTATGGACTTTTGTTTGGACATTAAAACCGTGTGCTGTGAACCTTAATGCCTGGATCCCGTGTCTTCTGCTGCGCAGCCGACCGTGCTACCTCACATATGGTGGAGAATGCGGGCATGACAGCCGGTGAGGTGTAGCATCCATCCCTGGTGAGCCAGCTGCGCATGTCCTGGATTCGAGCGGCTATACTACAGCCCAAACCCGGCGACGCCATGGAGGACATACTAAAGCATTTGGCTCAGGCTAATGCACAGCAGCAACAGACCAATGCACACCTGCTCCAATCCTTGCAAGTGCAGGAAAAAAAACTCCAAGAACAGATGGATCAAGCCAATGCACGTCAGCAGCAAGCCTTGCAATTGCAGGAAAAAAGGCACCAAGAACAGATGGTTCTCCTGGCCAAGTCGATCCGTGCCGGACCGGCAGCAACAACCCCGGGACCGGGTGACGACGGCAGCGTCCGGAAAGCGGTGAGACAAGCGTTGCAAAAGATGACCCCGGGGGATGATGTGGAAGCGTTCCTGGCGGTGTTTGAGCGGGTGGCCGAGCGGGAAAAGCTGCCGACCCCGCAGTGGGCTGAGGTATTGTCGCCCTATCTGACAGGGGAACCCCAAAAAGCGTACCTGGACCTCTGTACCGAGGACGCCATTGACTATGTGACCCTGAAAGCCGAAATACTGGCTCGGTTGGGGGTGAATACCTATGTACGGGCTCAGCGGGTAAATCAGTGGTTCTATGAGGAAGCCAAACCCGTACGCTCCCAGGCCTATGACTTGTTGCATCTTGTAAAAAAGTGGTTGCAGCCTGACACTCTGAGCCCAGTGAAAATGGTGGAAAGGGTAGTAGTGGATCGTTTTGTGTGCACTTTACCCGTCACCGTTCAACGGTGGGTCGGACAGGGTGACCCGAGTACCCTGGACCAATTAGTGTCCCTGGTAGAGCGGCATGTGGCTACGCAGGACTTGATACGGGACACTGAGACTTTGCGTACCGCCCGTCGGTCCGGCCCCTCCAAGCCTAGGGCCAAGGACCCACCGCTGACAACGGTGCAGGAGTCCCCTACCGTCCCGTCTGAGGCCGCGGCCGCCATTCCTGAGGTCCGGAAGGTTCTGTACCCTAAACGACAACCCGTCAAGGGGGTTTCCGTCCCCATTAGATGTTGGCGGTGCCAGCGGGTGGGACATATGGAAGCCCAGTGTCCACTCACCACGGAGCCCATGGATTGTGGGGTTACCCGGCGGGGTTCAATGTATGCTCAGGTGGTGTGTACCGCCGACCTGGTCTCCCCAGAGACGGAGCCCCACTTGTGCCAAATACAGGTGAATGGATGTCCGGTTACAGGATTGTTGGATTCCGGAAGCTTAGTGACCCTTGTGCGATCCACCTTGAGGGCTAAAGTAAAGGCCACAGGACGCACCGTGGGGGTGGTTTGCATACATGGGGACCGCCGCGATTATCCCACGGGGATTGTCACCATCACAGCACCTTGCGGTCAGGTGCAACATGAGGTGGGACTTGTTAACACTCTTCCTTATGACGTGATCCTAGGAAGGGATCTGCCCTATTTTTGGAGTTTATGGAGGGGACCCCCTAAGTCCCCTCAGATATTGGTCGGTCCGGGACCTGAGCCCTACAATCCTGAATCCGGGACACCTGCCGTAGGGGTCACCATGATAGGGACAGAGTGTGAACCCGATAGGTCGCCCCTAGAGGTATTGGCAGGAGAGGCTGAGACGGTCGAGCCCATCCTGGAGTTGGAGGCGTCCCCGGATACGTTTGGGACAGCCCAACTGCAGGACCCTACGTTAATACATGCTCGGAGTCGGGTGACAGTAGTTGACGGGGTGGCACAGCTGCCCGGTGCCCAGGTAAGGTACCCCCATTTCGCTCTTAAACAGGATTTACTCTACCGGGTAGATGAAATACGGGGCGTGGGGGTAGAACAGTTGGTGGTGCCCCAGCCGCATCGCCGGCGGGTCCTCGACTTGGCTCATAAACAGCTGATGAGTGGCCACCTAGGGGTCAAGAAAACGCAAGAGCGAATATTGCAAAGGTTCTATTGGCCCGGGGTCTTTGGGGAGGTAAAACGGTTCTGCGAAACCTTCCCGGAGTGTCAGCTTACCGCACCCCTGACCCATTTTCGCAGTCCGTTGGTACCGTTACCCATTATAGAAGTCCCTTTTGAACGGATAGGGATGGATCTGATGGGGCCCCTCGTAAAGTCCGCTCGAGGGCACCAACACATCCTAGTGATCGTTGACTATGCCACCCGGTATCCCGAGGCGATACCTCTCAGACATACTGCGGCGAAGCTTATAGCTCGGGAGTTGTTTGCTGTGTTCTGCCGGGTGGGGTTGCCCAAGGAGATCCTTACGGATCAGGGAACCCCATTCATGTCTAAAGTGACCAAAGAGCTATGCCGGCTACTCCAGATCAAGCAGTTGCGTACGTCTGTGTATCATCCTCAAACGGACGGTTTAGTCGAGCGTTTCAATAAAACCCTGAAAACCATGCTAAGAAGGGTGATCTCAAAAGACGGGAAAGACTGGGATATGATGCTTCCCTATTTGATGTTTGCCATACAAGAGGTGCCACAGGCATCCACGGGGTTTTCGCCTTTTGAATTGTTATACGGGCGACATCCCCGGGGATTGTTGGACCTGGCAAAAGAAACATGGGAACAAGAGCCCACCCCCCATAAAAGTGTGATCGAACACATTTTAGGTATGCAAAACCGCATAAGCGCGGTCATGCCAATTGTGAAGGAGCATTTACAGGAGGCTCAGGCCGCGCAAAGCGGCCGCTACAATAGACAAGCCACCGTGCGGACCTTTAAACCCGGGGATCGGGTGTTGGTATTAATCCCCACGGCGGAGAGTAAATTCCTGGCTCAGTGGCAAGGTCCCTACGAGATAAAGGAAAGAGTCGGGGTGGTTAACTATAAAGTATTGCAGCCCGGTAGGCGGAAACCTGAACAAATATACCATGTCAACCTATTAAAACCTTGGCAGGAACGGGAAAGCCTGATGGCTGTTTTTTCCCCACCTCCCTCCTCTTCGGGTCGTTCACATCCGGCTCCAGCGACCTCCGGAGAGGACGAACCGGAAGTAAGGATTGGAGAAGCCCTCACCAAGACACAGAGGCGAGAGGCCAGACGGTTGGTTCAGCAGAACCCCGATGTCTTCTCCGAACTGCCTGGTAGGACCAGTCTGATACGACATGATATTGTCACCGAGCCCCACCTGAAGGTATGCCTGAAGTCATACCGGGTACCGGAGGCTCGACGACAAGCCATATCGGAGGAAGTAAAGACAATGTTACGCCTGGGGGTCATCGAAAAATCCCGGAGTGAATGGGCTAGTCCGATTGTCCTAATACCAAAACCCGATGGCTCCTTAAGGTTCTGCAATGACTTTAGGAGATTGAACGAAATATCCAAGTTTGATCTCTACCCCATGCCCCGGGTGGATGAGCTGATTGATAGGCTGGGACAGGCGTGATATTTTACCACGCTCGACCTGACCAAGGGGTACTGGCAGGTGCCACTAACGGAGTCCGCCAAGGAGAAAACCGCTTTTGTTACGCCGGAGGGTCTCTTCCACTATGTTGTCTTGCCTTTTGGGTTACATGGCGCTCCGGCCACGTTCCAGAGGTTGATGGACTTAGTGCTGGAACCCCACCAGGCGTATGCATCAGCGTACCTGGATGACATCATTATTTACAGCTCCGATTGGCAGACTCACTTGGAACAGGTACAAGCGGTGGTAGACGCGCTTCGAACAGCCGGATTGACAGCCAATCCCAAGAAATGTGCATTGGGACTCACGGAAGCCCGCTATTTGGGCTACGTGATAGGCCAAGGAGTGATTAAGCCCCAAATTAACAAGGTTGAGGCGATCCAGAAGTGGCCTAGACCCCTGACCACGAAGCAGGTTAGGGCCTTCCTGGGTATCATGGGGTACTACAGGAGGTTTGTAAAAGATTTTGCGGGACTATCAGCCCCCTTGACGGACCTTCTCAAAGGCAAGAAGTCCGTCATGGTGCGCTGGACTCCGCAGGCCGAGGACTCCTTCCGGGCCCTGAAGGAGGTCCTGTGCGGACAGCCCGTTCTGGTCAACCCTGATTTCTGGAAGGAGTTCATAGTACAGACTGATGCCTCTGAGGTCGGCCTGGGGGCAGTGCTGTCTCAGGTAGTTCAGGGGGAGGAACACCCCGTCACCTTCTTAAGTAGGAAGCTCACCCCTCCCGAGCGGAATTATAGCGTAGTGGAGAAGGAGTGCCTGGCGATCAAGTGGGCCTTGGAGTCCCTACGCTATTACCTGCTGGGACGGCAGTTTCGCTTGGTGACGGATCACTCTCCACTGGTCTGGATGAGGTCCGCCAAAGAACGGAATGCCCGGGTTACCCGGTGGTTCCTTTCTCTGCAGAACTTCCGGTTTACGGTTGAACATAGGGCCGGTGGGTTGCAGGGCAACGCCGATGCCTTGTCCCGCGGCCCGTGTTTGATGGCTGGAGTTCAACCCCGCACGCTTGAACTGAGGGGGGGGGGGGGGTGTGAGACTGTGACCGGGGTTATCTATGACGGCCGGTATGTCTCGCCCCGGTTGTGCTCACTCCATGATAGAAAGTAAATCCACTCTAGGGTTAATGCTGTTTCCTTACAGGCTGAAGGAAGGGTTAAATAGAATCAGGAACAAGGGCAGGTGTGCCAGGTGTGAGGGAGTGAACAGAACTCCCTGAGTTTTCTGCTGGAGAGGCACATGTATTTTGGTTATGGACTTTTGTTTGGACATTAAAACCGTGTGCTGTGAACTTTAATGCCTGGATCCCGTGTCTTCTGCTGCGCAGCCGACCGTGCTACCTCACACTGAGCACAGCGATGCTCGATCGAGTGGTCAGCATACGTAAAGCACCCAAGCTCGAACAAGCCTGTGTTCGGTACAAACACCAAACTGTAAAGTTCAAGTCCGCTCATCTCGACCAAGAAATATCCCAAGACAGGTTTTTCAGAGGTTTTATGGACTGATGAGATTAGAGTGACTTGATGGACCAGATGAATGGGCCCATGATTGGATCTACAATGTGCACAGACCTCCACTTAGACATCAGCAAGGTAGATCTGGGGTACTGCTATGAGGTCATAAAGATAAGATACTTGAACGATTTTGGGTTGAAGATGGACTATAATCAACTCCCAAACCTACTGCCAGTGTTTGGAAGACATTTTCTTCGAGCAATGGTACAGGAGAATGATAATAATAATTGTATTCATTTATATAGCGCTATTAATTCCACAGTGCTTTACATACATTGGCAACACTGTCCCCATTGGGGCTCACAATCTAGAGTCCCTATCTGTATGTCTTTCGAGTGTGGGAGGAAACCGGAGTACCGGGAGGAAACCGGAGTACCCGGAGGAAACCCACGCAAACACGGGGAGAACATACAAACTCCTTGCAGATGTTGTCCTTGGTGGGATTTGATCCCAGGACCCCAGCGCTGCAAGACTGCAGTGCTAACCACTAAGCCACCGTGCCGCCCGGAGAATGTCTGCATCTTTCAAGAAAACCAATAATTTTATACAGGACAATGCTCCAATGCATGCCCTGAAGTACTCCACTGCTTGGCTACTAGTAAAGGCTTTAAAGATGAAAGAACAATGACATGACCCCTTCCTCACCCGACCTAAACCCTACTGAGAACTTGTATGTCAATCTTAATGGGAGATTTACATTGAAAGAAAACAGTTCACCTCTCTGAACATTGTCTGGGAGGCTGTGGTTGGTGCTGTCCAAAAATGTGAGTATGAATAGATTAACTCTTTCACAACATCAGCCGTACATGTACTCCGCAAGTCAGAAGTGGGTGTATGGAGCGGGTTCACAGGGTGACCCCGTCCCATACCTGACAGGTAAAGGCTGTGTGTTACATCCAGGACTTGTCCCTAACAATTGTTAACCTGTTAAAACCAGCTGTCAAACTCTGACAGCAGCATTTAACATGAGCCAACATGGGGGCGTGCCATTTTAAGCACCCATTGGAACACCCGTGACGTGATCACGGGTCACCAATGGGTTGCTATGACAGCAGGGGGTCTGCTATAGACTTCCGTGCTTGTCGTTAGAGCTCTCCTTGGAAAATCTACCTGTGCCCTGTGTGAGGTCATACCCATGTGACCAGAAGGGGCAGAGCCTCAGCCAACAAAACCGATACCAGAAAGCAACATTTTTCTGTTGGCCCTACTGGTCACATGGGTATGACCTCACCACAGGTCCTGCTAGGTCGACTGTATAATGCTTATGCTAATTCTAAAAGAGGGAGGGGATAACTACCCCCAGATATTATTTGATCCTCAGCTGCTGTCACTCAAAAAGCTGATGATTTTATAAACTTTACTTTCTTGGATTTCAAAACCAATACATCCGAGTTGACCACTAAAGGTATGTAGAGAATCAGCCTGATAGTGCCAGTATAGCACTGGCTTTAGGGTATGGATACAAAAATCCTGGTGATTGGTTCCCTTTAACCTCTGAGATTGCGCCATACACCCAATCCCAATGTGGGAGCAGGGTCAGATGTGACAGCACCTACTGTGAATAGTGGATCTTCTGTTACCAGCTGTGTATAGAGGAGGTAGCTGTAATTATATTACTACCTATGATAATATGGATCCTTGGTAAAACATTTCCTGAAAAAATACAGAATGCATGAGGCTAAAATAGTATCAGTGGCCAGTGTGAAAACTGCAAGATTACTGCCTGGAATCCACCGAAAAATAAGTACTTAAAAACATAATATGAACATGAACAAAAATGAACAACTCCAAAACCACTTGTGCATACATCTTTTTACCACTTCTTTCCACTGCTTTGAAAGCTGTGAAGAAGCTTAATGAAGTGACCTGACCAGTCTTCACGTGGTTCCTGCCAGAAAGCCGGCACCACTATCTTTTATTAAAATAAAATAAAAAAAAAAATAGTTTAGCCGCTGCAAACATGACACCACAGACATCACAGAAGATGCTTCAGGAGAAACACTACCAGTGATTTCCTTAAGTGGCTTCTGCTTAAAAAAATATTCGGGTACGCTGGCATCTAAATGATGTCAGGTGCACAAACCTTAGGATCGTTGCTGCACATGTGAAGCGATAACGGTGACATGCTGATATGAATTGCAACTTTCCCCTCTCAGAGCCATCACTTAGAAATACAAAGAATCATATAGTAAAACTAAAATGTCTCATCCTGCTTTGAGGAGACCGACTGCCATTGGTTCAGTATGTTGGCTGACAAATATTCATGCTACCTAGGGTACCTTTGCCTTGTGATGGAAAGTGTGTAAGGATCAATGAGAAAAAGCACAGTGCAGTCCTATATTCATTTTTCCAAATTAATTTTTCCTCCCCCATGAGCTTGCTTACTTAAAAACAATACATATTTGTGCAACAAACAAATAATTCTAAAATTACAAAAGCTACCATGTGCATGAGGACAAACACATGCTGGTGAAATAAATGCTCATATAAATACAAGGTCTTCTCCATTACAGTACTTTATACCAACGATCAGAGTAATAAAAGTTAATGTCCCATATAGGGACTAAGTAAAAAATTGAAAAATAAAAGTGAAAAAAATATGAAAATATTTTTTTTAAATCAAAATAGAGAACAAACAAATGAAAAAAATTATACCACTAAATATGCATATTTTTGTAACAACAGAAATATACAAAAAAGTACACGCATTTGGTATCGCCACATCCAGAACAACCCGATATATAAAACCATTACACTATTTAACCCTTTCTGTGAACACCGTTAAAAAATAAATGAAAAACGTAGCAAATACTGCCTTTTTCATCATCTACAGTACAGACCAAAAGTTTGGACACACCTTCTCATTCAAAGAGTTTTCTTTATTTTCATGAGGCATCAAAACTATGAATTAACACATGTGGAATGAAATACTTAACAAAAAAGTGTGAAACAACTGAAAATATGTCTTATATTCTAGGTTCTTCAAAGTAGCCACCTTTTGCTTTGATTACTGCCTTGCCCATTCTTCCTTTGCAAACAGCTGGAGCTGAGTGAGGTTGGATGGACAGCGTTTGTGAACAGCAGTTTTCAGCTCTTTCCACAGATTCTCAATTGGATTCAGGTCTTGACTTTGGCCATTCTAACACCTGGATACATTTATTTGTGAACCATTCCATTGTAGATTTTGCTTTGTTTGGGATCATTGTCTTGTTGAAAGACAAATTTCTGTCCCAGTCTTAGGTCTTTTGCAGACTCCAATAGGTTTTCTTCAAGAATGGTCCTGTATTTGGCTCCGTCCATATTCCCATCAATTTTAACCATCTTCCCTGTCCCTGCTGAAGAAAAGCAGGCCCAAACCATGATGCTACCACCACCATGTTTGACAGTGGGGATGGTGTGTTCAGGGTGATGAGCTATGCTGCTTTTAAGCCAAACATATCGTTTGGCATTGTGCCTAAAAAGTTCGATTTTGGTTTCATCTGACCAGAGCACCTTCTTCCACATGTTTGGTGTGTCTCCCAGGTGGCTTGTGGCAAACTTTAAACAACACTTTTATGGATATCTTTGAGAAATGGCTTTCTTCTTGCCACTCTTCCATAAAGGCCAGATTTGTGCAGTGTACGACTGATTGTTGTCCTATAGACAGACTCTCGCACCTCAGCTGTAGATCTCTGCAGTTCATCCAGAGTGATCATGGGCCTCTTTGCTGCATCTGTGATCAGTCTTCTCCTTGTTTGAGAGGAAATTTCTGAGGGATGTCTGGGTCTTGGTAGATTTGCAGTGGTATGATACTCCTTCCATTTCAATATGATCACTTTACACAGTGCTTCTTTGGATGTGTAAAGTTGTGGAAATATTTTTGTAACCAAATCCGATTTTAAACTTCTCCACAACAGTATCACGGACCTGCCTGTTGTGTTCCTTGGTCTTCTTGACGCTCTCTGGGCTTTAAACAGAACACTGAGACTAACACAGAGCAGGTGCATTTATACAGAGACTAGATTACACACAGGTGGCTTATATTTATCATCATAAGTCATTTAGGACAACATTGGATCATTCAGAGATCCTCAATGAACTTCTGGAGTGAGTTTACTGCACTGAAAGTAAAGGGGTCGAATAATATTGCACGTCTCAATTTTCAGTTTATTCTTTTTTTACAAAAGTTTAAAATAAGCAATAAATTTCGTTCAACTTCACAATTGTGTCCCACTTGTTGTTGATTCTTCACTATAACATTAAAATTTTTATCTTTATGATTGACGCCTGAAATGTGGGAAAAAGTTGAACAATTTAAGGGAGCCGAAGACTTTTGCAAGGCACTGTATATTTGTATGTGTATATATATATATATATATATATATATATATATATATATATATTTATATATATATACACACACACACACACACAGCTCCGGCAACAATTAAGAGACCACTGCAAAATGTAATTTTTTTCTGATTTTTCTCTTTATAGGTATATTTTTGAGTAAAATGTAAGTTGTTCTTTTTATTCTATAAACTACTGACAACACGTCTCCGAATTTCCAAGTAAAAATTTTGTATTTATTTCTGAAAATGAGAAATGTTCAAAATAACAAAAATGCATTGCTTTCAGACATCAAATAATGCAAAGAAAACAAGTTCATAATCATTTAGAAACAACAATACTAATGTTTTAACACAGGAAGAGTTCAGAAATCAATATTTTGTGGAATAACCATGATTTTTAATCACAGCTTTCATGCGTCTTGGCATGCTTTCCACCAGTCTTTCACACTGTTTTTGGATGACCTTATGCTCCTCCACTCCTTGTGCAAAAATGTAGGCAGTTCTTCTTTGTTTGATGGTTGTGACTATCCATCTTCCTCTTGATTACATTCTAGAGGTTTTCAATGGGGTTCAGGTCTGGAGATTGGGCTGGCTATGACAGGGTTTTATATGGCGGTCCTTCAGCCACACATTGATTGACTTAGCTGTGTGGCATGGCGCATTGTCCTGCTGGAAAAAACAGTCCTGAGAGTTGGGGAACATTGACTGAGCAGAAGGAAGCAACTGTTATTCCAGGATATCCTTGTATGCGGCTTGATTCATACATCCTTCGCAAAGTTTACTCTGCCCAACTCCAGCCTTGCTGAAGCATCCCCAGATCATCACCGACACTCCACCAAATTTCACAGTGGGTGCAAGACACTGATTTGTATGCCTCTCCAGGTCTCCGTCTAACCATTAGACGATCAGGTGTTGGGCAAAGCTGAAAATTAGACTCATCAGAGAAGATTACCTTTACTCCAGTCCTCTATGGTCCAATCCTCATGGTCTTTGGCAAACTTTAGCCTGGCTTTCCTTTGCTTCTCATTGATGAAAGGCTTTTTTTCTAGCTTTAAATGGCTTGAGCATCTGCCTCTAGGAGCCTGTTACGAACGGTTCTTGCCATGCACTTCACCCCAGCTGCCATTTGCCATTCTTTTTGTAGGTCACTTGATGTCATTCTGCACTTGCTGAGTGACATTCGAATAAGATGACGGTCATCCCGGCTAGTGGAGAGTCGCTTTCGCCCTCTGCAGATCTGTAGCTTTGTTGTCCCCAATGTATGCTGCTTGACCTTGTTGTAATGGACTGTCTTCTTAGAAATTTTGAGGATGGAGGCTCCTTCTATGCTTCTGCTAGTAAAGCCAGCATTGAGCCCTCACTCAAGACTTTTCTTTTCAACTCCTTTGGCATGGTTAAAAGTTATTTTTTTCATTCCTATTACTGTTGGGATAGTATTAGCATTTGTTTTGCAATCCAGTTTGTCCCATTGCAAGAGGATTGTGAAGACCACACCAATGTTTTTTAAACTTTCCCTCGTTAGATAAAATTTGGTTCAGGTGATCACCTAATCAGAAGCACATTAAGAAGAATGAAGTATACTCTGGTTGGAATTCAACTGACACTGGAATGGAATGGCTGTCAGATATGTAGAGAAGCTGATTTTTATAAAACTATGCAGTGGTCTCTTAAGTTTTTGCCAGAGAGGTATATATTGTATATAAAGGAATTGTTTTTGGAGTATCTGTTGACATTTTTAAAGAAACCATTCATTTAAAAGTGGGAAAAAAGTCCAAGTAGGGTGATTTTTCAGGTGTCACCTGAGACTCGTAAGTTTTTTTTATTTTCCATCAAATGAGCTGTGTGGGGATTTGATATTTGTGTGCAAAGTAGAGATGAGTGGACCCATGGAAATTTGGGTTCTGCCGAGCTTTAGATAAAGTTCTGTTCTTGACCTGAACCCCAATGTAAGTCACTTAAAGAGATGAGCGAACCTAAGGTTCAAGGTTCAGAAACCAACTTCCAAAAAAACAAAGTTTGGGTTTGAAGTTCCATTGAGTTACGAGTGCAAACCACTCAATCAAGCAGCGCTGTGCTTGGGTATGAATGATGTTCAGCCTTGTGCAAGCAGTGTGCAGTGTTTGAATGGCTTGCACTGGGGTTAAAACCAACAAGACACACAAACAAAAACATTTTTTTGAAAAACCCCGTCCACCCTCCCGCAGAAGTATTCTAAAGTTTTAATGTGCCCTTCAAACCAAACCTTCAAAAGGTCTGCTCATCCCTAGTCACTAATTGGGCAGTTCGGTTCTCTGCCCACGTACAGAGAGCCATAAACAGGACACTGACGGGGCGGATGAGGGTAATTTTTTTTTTCTTTTGTTTTTGTACACACTACGGTATATCTGATAACTGTAATTTTCCCCCAGTGAGAGACGTTCAGACACTGCAAGCGGCTTGCACTGCGCCGAGCACAGAGCATAACCGAGCATAGTGATGCTCAATAAAGTGGTTTGCATACGTAAAGCACCCAAATTCCAAACTTGGACACTGATTTTTTTTTGTAAATTCTGTGTTCAGTACAAACACTGAACTTCACTGTTCGGGTCTACTCATCTCTAGTGCCAAGCTGTAGTGTTCATTTTAACCCCTTCACGACCATGGACGGATCTTTCCGTCATGGATCGTGTCCCGGTAAGCCCCGCCCCCTGCCACGGGCAGGTGGCGTGGATCGGCACACATATCAGCTGTTTTCAACAGCTGATATGCGTGCCTACATGTTCCGAGTGGAATCGCATTCCACCCGGAACATTAACCCCTTAGATCTCGCTGCCAAAGTCTGGCAGCGAGATCTATATGCGCGCGGCCATGTTTTCTACTTACCGCCGCCCCCATCGGAAGTCACGTGAGTGATCACGTGACGTTGGGTGGTTGCCATCGTAGCACAGGGTCATGTGATGACGCCTGCTGCTACGAAGTTTCACTTTCCTTTTTCCTCGGCACGGAGCAGAGGAAAAAAGAAAGTGACTATTTCTGCTGTTTACAGCGGTATAGCTGTGATCAGCAGATAGCGATCAGCGATCGGATTGCTGATCGCTATAGCCCCCTAGGGGGACTAGTAAAATAAAATAAAAAAAGTAAAAAAAAGTTTTAAAAAATTAAAAAAAAACAAAAAACCTAAAAGTTCAAATCACCCCCCTTTCCCCCCATTGAAAATTAAAGTGTTAAAAAAAATAAATATACACATATTTGGTATCGCCGAGTTCAGAAATGCCCGATCTATCAAAATATAAAATCAATTAATCTGATTGGTAAACGGCATAGTGGCAAAAAAATTCCAAACGCCAAAATTACGTTTTTTGGTCGCCGCAAGTTTTACGCAAAATGCAATAACAGGCGATCAAAACGTAGCATCTGCGCAAATATGCTACCATTAAAAACATCAGCTCGAGACGCAAAAAATAAGCCATCACTGAGCCATAGATCCCAAAAAATGAGAACTCTACGGGTTTCGGAAAATGGAGCAAAACGTACGCCACTTTTATTGGACAAGCTTGTGAATTTTTTTTAACCCCTTACATACAAGTAAACTTATACATGTTTGTTGTCTACAAACTCGCACCGACCTCAGGCATCATACCCACACATAAGTTTTACCATATAATGAACAACGTGAATAAAAGATCCCCAAAACTATTGTGCCATCGCACTTTTTTTACAATTTTTCCACACTTGGAATTTTGATTGCTGCTTTCCAGTACACCATATGGTAAAGCTTATGGTTTCATTTAAAAGTACAACTTGTCCCGCAAAAATCAAGCCCTCATATGGCAAGATTGACGGAAAAATAAAAAAGTTACGGCTCTCGGAAGAAGGGGAGCAAAAAACAAAAACGCAAAAACGGAAAGTGCCCTGGGGCTGAAGGGGTTAACCATTTTTGGATACCTAAGACATAGTGATAACTTTTTATTGCATTGCTTGGTGACTGAAACAACAAATCTGGAGTTTTGATTTTTTTATTATGATATGTGTTAAATATTTTATATTTTGATAGACAGCTCTTCTATGGATGTGGTAGTACCAATTAGGTTTATAATAATAATAATAATAATAATAAAAAAAAATAATCTTTTAAAATATTTTTAAGGCTATGTGCACACGCTGCGTTTTTCTGACACTGCGTTTTTGGCCGCTAGAAACGCACAAAAACGCACCCGCGGCAAACAACGTGGCAAAAAACGCATCCGTTTTTACCGCGATTTGGTGCATTTTTGGCTGCGTTTTCCTGCGTTTTTGATCTCTGCGTTTTTCCAATGCATTGTATGGGGGGGAAACGCAGAAAAACGCAGGAAAGAATTGACATGTCCATTTTTTTTTTAAGCTCAAAAATGGCGCTTAAAAAAAAAGTTGTGTGCGGACAGCAAAAATTAAAACTCATAGACTTTGCTGGGGAAGCAAAGTCATGCATTTTTGAGGCCAAAAACGCACCCGAAAAACGCGCAAAAACGCCGCGAAAAACGCACTGTGCGCACATAGCCTAAAAACTATAAAATTATTTACTTTATTTTTCAGTCCACCTAGGGGACTTAAACCTGCAATCAAAATTGAACACTTGTACTACGTATGACAATACTATAACTGAGCTTCAGAGGAATACCGAGATGGAGGCGACAAAGGCCTTCAGCAGGGCCTCAGATGCCATGGTGACCCATGAGACCTTCACAAATGTTGGGTGGGGGGGTAAAGGAGACAGTTAGAGATGGTGAGCAAACATAATAGTATTTTCGCTATTGTTTGCCGTGGTCATTGATAGACAGTGGTATTTAAAGGGAACTTGTCAGGTCCGAAGTACCATCAGAACAACTAGTAGTTCTGGTTGCATATCTATAATTCCTACCTAATTGTCCCAGCATACTAGCATACATAAACAAATCTTGGATTCCTAAAGATCGTTTATGAGATACTAATGAGCGCAGGAACTAGTCACAAGGGAGTTAGTTCCCTGACTAGTCAGCCCACTTAGCCCCTGTGAGTGTGCAAACATGCTTACATAGCCACGCATGAGTGTGGCTTTGTATCCATTAGCATTGAGCTCCTTTGAAGCCGGGTGTATGCACCCTAGCTTCAAAGACGCTCAGTATCCATGATTGTATGTTGACCCAATGACACTGGGCATTGTGGAACATATTAGCATGCCCACAGGGGCGTGATAGCAGGGTAAGTGAGCTGATTAGCCAGGGAACTAAAGCCCCTGCAACTAGTCACTGCTCTAATTAGCATCTCATAAATGGTTTTTAGAAATTCTTTTTGTAAAGACCTGTTTAAATATGCTAGTAAATGCTGTGACAGATAGGCAAGAGTTCTAGATATGCACCCAGAATTGCCAGTGGTTCTGGGTGCATTGGAGAGCTGACAGGTTCCCTTTAAATAAACAGCAGTAACTGCAGATTATGGCTGTTAAGGGCTGATGCTGGATGGATGTATTACAATTGGCATCTGTCCTTTAACCGAGTAGGGACAGCTTCTGAGCCCAATCCAAACACACATAACCTGGCAGTGACATACATGTGCAATAATGCCGTCCAGTAATGCATTTATATGCATTTTGGATTGTTTGGTTGCGAGAAAGAGCAAGTTGGTAACCTAGTCCCAAGACCGGATGTACATTTTCTAATGATGTCCTGTATTATATTCATAGGGATAAATATGGAGTTGGTCCCACCTTTGCAGCTAAGAATTTCTACATTTTGAGATGAATATGTCAGATTTGCAATCAGACTACCATTATTCACCAAATGCAGACTCGTCTATAAGGCCTCTTTCACACGTCCGTGAAAATCACGTTTTTCACAGACGTGTCAAAGGTGCGTATTGTCCTCCGTGTGCTGTTTTTATGGCATACATGTGTGTCATCACGGATAACACACGGAGAACGGGAACTTTCTGCTCACCCGTCCCTGGCGTTGCTGTCCGTGGTGCTGATCTTCGGTCTCCGGTCCTGCCGACTCCCCGCTGCTGCTTCCGCCCGCAGTGAAGTGAATATGCAATGAGCATAATGAGTGGGGGTCGGTAGTAAGTGACAGCAGCGGCAGAGACTGAAGTGCTGGAGAAGGTGAGTATTTTTTATTTTTTTACAAACACGTGTGTTTTCTCCGGTGCGGGCCGCGTGACTCCCGTGATGCCGGAGAAAAACAGACATATCTACGTATGGAGCACACAGGCACACGTATGCTCCACACGTACACACGGTCCATAGCAAAACACGCAGACCCATTAATTTTAAGCAAAAATAAATCCCAGAGTTCCTTCTTTAGAGGTATGGTGTTGTGCTTGTTATATCAGCATGCTCTCTGATGGAGTCAGGGGCTTTCCTATGAGCAATATTCACCTCTAAAGGAGGAAATATGGGGGGGGGGGTTTGCTTATTATATGCAGACTCCAGTACGTATGTCCACTCTGAGTGTTTTTAATTGTTTTTAATAATGTATGTTGGTGTTTTTTGTCGATAAAATATTTTTTAATTTCATTAAAGAGCATTTGGTGATCCCATTTGTTACACACCCTCTCTTTTTTTTTTGTCTCGACTTGTATCACAGGTGTGTACTTTTGGCTAGATTCCATTTATTCAGTCGTGGTGCCCTCATCCTCCTCTTTTGCTAGAGTACTTCATGATAGTGGTACATTTAGGTCATTTGTTGCGTTTTGGAAAAATATCCAAAATTTGGTGAAAATTTTGAAAATGTAGTAATTTTTTAACTTTTACTTTTTATGCTTTTAAACCGGAGAGCTATGTCACATAAAATAGTTAATAAATAACATTTACCACATGTCTACTTTACATCAGCCCTAGAGATGAGCGGGCCCGTGGAAGTTCAGGTTCGCCGGGTTCAGCTGGACTTTAGATAAAGTTCAGTTCTGGACCTGAACCTCAATGGGCAGTTCGGGCCTCCACCCACATGCAGCCAGCCATAAACAGAGCACTTACGGGAGGCAGGGTTTTGTTTCTTATTTGACACACTACATCCGAAAACCTCTTTAACCCTCCAGTGAGGGCTATTCAGAGACTGCACTGGGCCAAGCACCAAGCGTACCAGAACACACCAATGCTCGATCGAGTGGTTAGCATACATACAGTCCCCGAACTTTGAAATCGGACACTGAAGTCCATGTTTGTTCCGAATTTCAAACCTCACAATTTCGAGTTCCCTCATCTGTAATCAGCTCCGTTTTTGAAACATAATTTTTTTTTGTTAGGAAATAAGAAGAGTAAAGTGGGCTTTACACGCTACGATATCGTTAATGAATTATTGTCGGGGTCATGGTGTTTGTGACGCACATCCGGCGTCATTAACGATATCGCAGTGTGTGACAAGTACGAGCGACCTTAAACGATCGCAAAAGCGGTCAAAATCGTTTGCAGTGGAGAGGTCGTCCTGAAACTAAAAATCGTTCTCTGCTTATTAGCGATGTTGTTCCTCGTTCCTGTGGCACCACACATCGCTGTGTGTGACACCGCAGGAGCGACGAACATCTCCTTACCTGCTTCCACCGGCAATGCGGAAAGAAAGAGGTGGGTGGGATGTTACGTCCCGCTCATCTCCGCCCCTCCGCTTCTATTGGATGGCTGCCGTGTGACGTCACTATGATGCCGCACGAACCGCCCCCTTAGAAAAGAGGCGGATCGCTGGCCAGAGCGACGTTGCAGGGCAGGTAAGTGCGTGTGACGGGGGTAAGCGAGGTTGTGCGGCACGGGCAGCGATTTGCCCGTGTCGCACAACCGATGGGGACATGTACGATCGCTTGCGATCTCGCTAGCGAGATCGCAGCGTGTAAAGTACCCTTTAATCATGTATGAGCAATTTCTCAACAAAATTTACAAAACTACTCTTTTTTTTGTAAGGACTACATCACTTTTGAAGCAACTTTGAGAGGCCTAGGTGACAGAAAATACCCCAAAGTGACACCATTCTAAAAACTACAACCCTTCAAACTGCTCAAAACCACATCCATGAAGTTTACTAACTCTTCAGGAGCTTCACAGGAACTAAAGCAATGTGAAAGGAAAAAATTAACATTTTACTTTTTCCCACAAAAATGTTAATTTAGCCCCAAATTATGCATTTTCACAAGGGTAACAAGAAATGCAATTTCTCCTGAGTACAGGTGTACTCCATATGTGGAGGAAAACTACTGTTTGGGTGTACAGCATGGCTCGGTAGGGAAGGAGCGCTTTTTGACATTTGGAACACAAAATTGTCTGGAATTGAAAGTGGACGCCATGTTGTGTTTGCAGAGCTTGTGATGTGCCTAAACAGTGAAACCACCATGCAAGTGACCCCATTTTGAAATCTACACCTTTTAAGAAACTTATCTAGATGTGTGGTGACCATATTAACCCCCAAGTGCTTCATATTATTTGATAGCGTTGAGCTGTGAAAATAAAAAAAAAAAATCACATTTTTCACACGAAAATGTTGTTTTAGCCCCAATTGTTACATTTTCACAAGGGTAACAGAAGAAAATCAACTGTACAATTTGTTCTACAATTTCTCTTGAGCACATATATTCCCCAGATGTTGTGGAAAACTACTGTTTGGGTGCACTGCAGAGCTCAGAAGGAAACTAGAGACATTTTGGCTGGAATAAATTGCAGACGCTATGTCAAATGTGAAGAGACTAGACATGCCAAACTAGCAGAACCCCCCACATATTACCCAATTTTGAAAACTACACCTCTTGAGGAAACCATCTAGGGGATTAGTGAGAATTTGTATCCTTCAGATGATTCACAGAATTTTATAACATTGGGCTGACTAAATGACAATTAATATTTTTTTTTCCACTAAAATAATGCCTTCGCCTTAAGTTTTCAATTTTCAAAGGGGTAATGGGAGAAAACAAATAATACAATTTGTTACACAATTTCTTCTGAGTAAGCCAATGCTCCATATGTGGTTGAAAACAACTACTTTGGAGGCACAGTGCAAAGCTCAGAAGGGAAGAAGCACCATACTATAGTCCAGATTTTGCTGTTATGGTTTGTGAATGCCATGTCACATTAGCAGAACCCATGAAATGGCAAAAAAGCAGAAACCCCCATAAGTGACTCCATTTTACAAACTATACCACTCAAATAATTCTTCTATGGGTGCAACAGTCATATTGACACCACAGATGTGTCCCACAATTTTATACCATTGGGCGGTGAGGAAAAATTAATTACATTTTTATCACAAAAATGTAGTTTTAGCCAATATTTTACATTTCCACACAGAAAAAACGGAGAAAATGGCACCAAAGTTTGTCACACAATTTACATAGTTACATAGTTACTTAGGTTGAAAAAAGACCTAGGTCCATCTAGTTCAACCTTCCTCCACCAGTTCTACATTTAGTCACTAAGTCATTTATAACCAATAATGTTTTGTGTACTGAGGAAATCATCCAGCCCTTTTTTAAAAGCTGTTATAGTATCTGCCATTACTACCTCTTGTGGTAGTGTATTCCACAGTCTGACCGCTCTAACTGTAAAGAACCCTTTCCTATTTAGCTGTCGGATTTGCTTTTCTTCCACTCGCAGTGAATGCCCCCTGGTCCTTAGTACTGTCTTTGGAAGAAATAAGTCATGTGCCAGTCCTTTATATTGACCACACATGTATTTATACATATAAATGAGATCTCCTCTGAGACGTCTTTTTTCTAAGCTAAACATATCTAACTTTTTCAACCTGTCATCATATGGGAGGCCTTCCATTCCTTGTAATAGTCTAGTTGCCCGCCTTTGAACTGACTCTAACTTCTGAATGTCCTTTTTAAAATGTGGAGCCCAAAACTGGATCCCGTATTCCAGATGTGGCCTTACAAGTGATTTATAGAGGGGTAACAATACGTTGGGATCACGGGATCTAATCTCTCTTTTTATACACCCTAAAATCTTATTTGCTTTAGCAGCTGCTGCTTGACATTGAGTGCTGCTGCTCAGCTTATTTGTAATGAGAATACCCAAGTCCTTCTCCTGTTCTGTAGCCAGAGTTTACTTCCATTTAATGTATACGCAGCTATAGGATTACTCCGTCCTAGGTGCATTACTTTACATTTATCAACATTAAATCTCATTTGCCAAGTATCTGCCCATTCTGACATCTTATCCAGATCTTTTTGTAATATTGTACTATCCAGGTCAGTTTTTAATATCCTACATAGTTTGGTGTCATCGGCAAAGACTGACACTGTACTATCAATCCCATCCACAAGGTCATTAATAAAGAGAGTAAAAAGAATCGGTCCAAGCACAGATCCCTGCGGCACCCCACTGCTGACTATAGCCCATTTAGAGAATGTACCATTTATGACTACTCTTTGTTTCCTATCTTTTAGCCAATTCCTTACCCAGTTGCATATTGTGTCCCCTAGTCCTTGCTTCTGGAGTTTTAGTATAAGGCTATTATGTGGTACAGTATCAAATGCCTTTGCAAAGTCCAAATAAATCACATCAGCTGCATTACCAATATCCAGGTTTGAACTTACCCCCTCATAGAACCCCAACAGGTTGGTTAGACACGACTTATCTTTCATGAATCCATGCTGTTTGTCAGTTATCATATTATTTTCTGCAATATATTTTTGCATGTCATCCCTTAAAATGCCCTCAAAAACTTTGCATACTACTGATGTCAGGCTTACTGGACGGTAGTTGCCTGGATCTACCCTCTTACCTTTCTTAAATATCGGTACCACATCAGCAATCCTCCAATCCTGAGGCACCAACCCTGTTACAAGTGAGTCTAAAAAGATGAGATACAGCGGTCTGTCGATTACGGAGCTCAATTCCCTCAATATTCGTGGATGAATGCCATCTGGCCCTGGGGATTTGTCAATGTTTAATTTACTCAGACGTAGGCGTAGTTCATCTTGTGTTAAATTAATTATATCGGGTGGTGGACTTTGATTTTTCACTTGTTGAATGATCCCTGGTACAGTCAGTTCCTTGGTGAATACAGATGAGAAATGCCTATTTAATATCTCAGTCTTTTGTTTGTCCTCTATAACTAACTTGTTATTATATTTTAAGGGGCCGATACTATCCTTTGTTTTCCTTTTGGCATTAATGTATTTATAAAAGATTTTGGGATTTATTTTAATGTCATTGGCGATTTTTGTTTCAGTAGCTAATTTTGCTTGTTTGATTTCTTTTTTACATTTCCTATTGATATCTTTATACTCCTGCAATGCTATTTCTGTATTCTCAGCCTTTAAGATTTTAAATGCCCTTTGTTTTTGTTTTATTATACTGTGTACAGTCTTATTTATCCATAGTGGTTTCTTTTTATTCCTGGACATTTTATTAACAGAGGGTATACGTTTTTTACAGGACTCTAGTAGTATATCCTTAAACGTACCCCATTTATGTTCGGTATCCCCAGTTACCATGACTTTGTCCCAATCTACACATTTAAGCTCTTCCCTTAATTTGTTGAAATCAGCTTTCCTAAAATTCCAGGTTTTAGCATTCCCCCTTTGAAATGTTCTATTGAATATTATGTTGAAGCTTACCATATTATGATCGCTGGTGCCCAAGTGCTCCCGGACCTGTAGATCTGAAATTGTATCCGGTCTATTTGACAGGACCAGATCTAGCAAATTATCTCCCCTGGTCGGTTCACCTACCATCTGAGAGAGGAAATGGTCTTGAATGGTAGATAAGAACTTACAGCTTTTAGCAGAACCAGAAGATTCTATGTCCCACTGAATGTCTGGATAGTTGAAATCCCCCATAATAAGAACCCGATTATTATTATTATTATTATTATTAGCTGCCTTTTCAATTTGTTCCAGCATTTCACCCTCTATTTGTTCAGGTATGTTAGGAGGCTTATAGCAAACTCCAATTAGCATTTTTCCATTATTCCCCTCCCCATGTACATTTACCCATACTGACTCTACATTGTTGCTGTTCCCCTCAATGTCATCATACAACACAGGTTTTAGGTTAGATTTAATAAATATACACACCCCACCACCTTTTTGGCCTTTCCTGTCCTTCCTAAATGTACTATAACCCTGTATGTTTGTCACCCATTCATGGCTTTCATCCAGCCAGGTTTCCGTAATGCCCACCACATCATAATCCATGGTTGACATAAGAGTCTCCAATTCATTCATTTTGTTTGCAAGACTTCTTGCATTTGCCAGTAGACATTTAATCCTATTAACACCTTTATTACTCCTAGCCTCCCTACATTCCTTGTATGTCCCATCCCCCCCTAATCCTTCATTGACCCCTACTGTCTCCCTGTCTCTATCTGCTCTATCTATCCCCTTATTTGCTCCACTACCCTCCCTCCCCCCCCCCTCGATCCTAGTTTAAAAGCTCCTCCATTTCTGCTGAATATGGCAATATATATATGTAGCTGTACATTACTGCTTAGCTACACGATGAGATTCAGGAGAGAATGAGCGCTAATTCACTCTTGGAGTGCACATTTTTGTACAGCAGTTTGCAGACTCCATAAGCAGAGGCCCTAAGTGCAAGAAGAGCAGAATCCCCTTCAAGTGACCCCATTTTGGAAATTACACCCCTCTAGGAATTTATCTACAGGTGTAATAATGATCCTGACTCTATGGGTGTTTTCCAGAAACAAGCAGCAATGGATGTTGCTGAGTGTAAATTGCAAATCTGCCATTGTAGAGCCCAGTACGTTGTAGTGCCCACAGATTATGCCCAGCTTTTGCTTCTTGAGATATGCTCAACGTAAATTAAGCGGGCATTCCTCACTACAAAAATGCCAAACACGTGGACGCTAAATGTGGTTTGGGCACAATGTGGGACTGAGAGAGGAGGGAAGCATTTAGATTTGCGAGCGCAGATTTTGCTGGATTTCTTTTTTTTGGGGGGGAAGGAGCTATAACGCATTTTCATAGCCTTTGTGCTACCAGCAACATGGAAGCCCCCTATGTTTCCGTTAATAAATGACAGACCTGAGTAGGGACTTGTAATTTGTGGGTTGAGTTGAATGCTATTTGGTGGCAATTTGGATCAGTTGACATTTATCTTGTGCCCTATGCTAAGCACAAAGTTTTCATCTACATCTCCGAAATATGTGATTTTAGTTAAAACCCCATGGATCCACTCACTAATGAAGCAGCAGAGTTACTCTGGACTCCTTTTGGCCTCTGTTCAGCAGTGTCCATCTTTTCAAAGCTGCACAAATCTGTTGTTGAAAGCACTTTTGTGCACACCTAAAAAGATGCATAAAAAGATGGACACTGCCAGACCATAGGCAAGATGAGAGGTCCAAGTGACTCCATCTGCAGCATTACAGTGAATTTTCCATTGGGAATTTTGTTTGAATTACGTTCTTCCTAGACTTACACATAATCCCCTGTGTAAGCACTCAGCGTAGAGGGCAGGATAAATGTGAGCCGCACTTTACTGCGATCTCTAGGAGGCAGAATAAGCATATCAACAGCAGGTGAAGAATTGGCTTTATTACTATTTTTTACGCTGTTTGCATTGCATTATAAGTGATAAGGCGGCTTTACTCCTCAGGTCAATACGATTATAGTGATATCAAGTTTATATAGTGGTTTTAGTTTTGAATACTATCACACTAAAAAAACCCCACTTTTTTACATAATATTTTTCTGCCGACAGAGTCATGTGAGATTGTTTTTTTGCAGGAAGAGTTGGAGTTTTTATTGGTACCATTTGGGCCATGTAATATTTTTTGATCGCTTTCTAGTCTACTTAATGTAAGGCAGAATGAAGAAAAAACTGAAATTTAGGAATTGCTTTTTGTTGTTTTAATTACGCCGTTCAAAGTGTCAGTAAAAGTTATAAGATAAGTTTTAAACTTAGGGTCAGTATGAATACAGCAATACACCATTTATATTGGTTTTTTATGTTTTGCCACTTTTGCAACATAAAAACAATTTTATAGAAAAAAATTGTTTTTGCATTGCTGTAGTCTGAGATCTATAGCTTCTTTATTATTTTCGGTGACAGAGCTGGGGGCAGCTTGTTTTTTTGCGGGACAAGATGACGTTTTCAGCAATACCATTTTTACTTACATATGACTTTTTGATCTCATTCTATTCCACTTTTTTGTCATCTACAGTACAGATCAAAAGTTTGGACACACCTTGTCATTCAAAGAGTTTTCTTTATTTTCATGACTCTGAAAACTGTAGATTCACATTGAAGGCATCAAAACCATGAATTAGCCCATGTGGAATGAAATACTTAACAAAAAAGTGTGAAACAACTGACGATATTATAGGTTCTTCAAAATAGTCACCTTTTACTTTGATTACTGCTTTTCACACTCTTGGTAATCTCTTGATGAGCTTCAAGAGGTAGTCACTGGAAATGGTTTTCACTTCACAGGTGTGCCCTGTCAGGTTTAATAAGTGGGATTTCTTCCCTTATAAATGGGGTTGGGACCATCAGTTGTGTTGTGCAGAAGTCTGGTGGATACACAGCTGATAGTCCTACAGAATAGACTGTTAGAATTTGTATTATGGCAAGAAAAAAGCAGCTAAGTAAAGAAAAACGAGTGGCCATCATTACTTTAAGAAATGAAGGTCAGTCAGTCCGAAAAATTGGGAAAACTCTGAAAGTGTCCCCAAGTGCAGTGGCAAAAACCATCAAACGCTACAAAGAAACTCGCTCACATGAGGACCGCCCTAGGAAAGAAAGACTAAAGGGCACTTTACACGCAGCGACATCGCTAGCGATGTCGCTGCCGATCGTACCCGCCCCCGTCGTTTGTGCGCCACGGGCAAATCGCTGCCCGTGGCGCCCAATATCGTTAGTCCCCGTCACTTGGACTTACCTGCCTAGCGACGTCACTGTGGCTGGCGAACCGCCTCCTTTCTAAGGGGGGCAGTTCGTGCGGCGTCACAGCGACGTCACACGGCAGCCGTCCAATAGAAGCGGAGGGGTGGAGAGCAGCCAAAAGAAAGTGACGCCCACCTCGTTGCCGGAGGACGAAGGTAAGGTGTTGTTCGTCGTTCCTGGGGTGTCACATGTAGCAATGTGTGCTGCCTCAGGAACAATGAACAACCTGCATCCAGCAACAGCAACGATATTTGGGATTAGAACGACGTGTCAACGATCAACGATAAGGTGAGTATTTTTGATCATTAGCGGTTTCACAAGCAACGACGTCGCTAACGAAGTCGGATGTGCGTCACGAATTCCGTGACCGCAACGACATCTCGTTAGCGATGTCGTTACGTGTAAAGCGGCCTTAAGAGTCACCTCTACTGCGGAGAATAGGTTTATCCGAGTCAACAGCCTCAGAAATCGCAGGTTAACAGCAGCTCAGATTAGAGACCAGGTCAATGCCACACAGAGTTCTAGCAGCAGACACATCTCTAGAACAACTGTTAAGAGGAGATTTTGTGCAGCAGGCCTTCATGGTTAAAGAACTGCTAGGAAACCACTGCTAAAGACAGGCAACAAGCAGAAGAGACTTGTTTGGGCTAAAAAACATAAGGGATGGACATTAGACCAGTGAAAATCTGTGCTTTGGTCTGATGAGTCCAAATTTGAGGTCTTTGGAGTCAACCACCATGTCTTTGTGCGACGCAGAAAAAGTGAACGGATGGACTCTACATGCTTGGTTCCCACCGTGAAGCATGCAGGAGGAGGTGTTATGGTGCTTTGCTGGTGACAATGTTGGGGATTTATTCAAAATTGAAGGCATACTAAATCAGCATGGCTGCCACAGCATCTTACAGCGGCATGCTATTCCATCTGGTTTGCGTTTAGTTGGAGAATCATTAATTTTTCAACAGGACAATGACCCCAAACACACCTCCAGGCTGTGTAAGGGCTATTTGACTAAGAAAGAGAGTGATGAGGTGCTACTCCAGATGACCTGGCCTCCACAGTCACCAGACCTGAACCCAATCGAGATGGTTAGGGGTGAGCTGGACCGCAGAGTGAAGGCAAAAGGGACAAGTGCTAAGCATCTCTGGGAACGCCTTCAAGACTGTTGGAAGACCATTTCTGGTGACTACCTCTTGAAGCTCATCAAGAGAATGCCAAGAGTGTGCATAGCAGTAATCAAAGCAAAAGGTGGCTACTTTGAAGAACCTAGAATATAAGACATATTTTCAGTTGTTTCACACTTTTTTGCTAAGTAATTCATTCCCCATGTGTTAAGTGTTAATTCATAGTTTTGATGCCTTCAATGTGAATCTACAATTATCAGAGTCATAAAAATAAAGAAAACTCTTTGAATGAGAAGGTGTGTCCAAACTTTTGGTTTGTACTGCATATGATGAAAAAGCAGTTTTTGCTATGTTTTTAATTTATTTTTTAACGGTGTTCACAGAAGGGGTTAAATAGTGTAACGGTTTTATACATCGGGTTGTTCTGGATGTGGCTATACTAAATGTGTGTGCTGCTTTCTTTGTATATTTCTGTGGTTACAAAAATATGCATATTTATTGGAATAATTTTTTTTCATTTGTTTGTTCTCTATTTTGATTTAAAAAAAATATTTTCACATTTTTTTCACTTTTATTTTTCAATTTTTTACTTAGTACCTATATGGGACATTAACTTTTATTACTCTGATTGCTGGTATAAAGTACTGTAACGGAGCAGACCTTGTATTTATATGAGCATTTATTTCACCAGTATTTTCACCAGCTTTTGTAGTTTTAGAATTATTTGTTTGTTGCACAATTATATATATTGTTTTTAAGTAAACATTATTCTTAATAAAAGTTCAATTTTGGGCTTAATATTTTTTATTGAGTTATTTTTTTGTGACAAGTATTTCAATGGCCTAAACAAAAAAAAATATACGGTATATATGATCAAAATCGGTTTCATGTAAACCTCCTCAAATGACAAGAGGACAGTTTGTAGAAAAAAACAAAAGAACAGTTCCATCTCCTAAGGAGACAAGCCTTCATTATCATGGTCAGAGTGAGAACTGCTAAAGGTTTAAAAAAAAGGTTTCAATGTTCCCCAAGAAAATAACTTTACTACTTAAGTCCATGTATAAAATTCTTATTCTGAATGTTGATCTGGTTGATTAATACTCGGGATTGAGAAGTTAGGTCACTTGACTGGATCATGCATTATGTATATACCTTTAATCCATTTTCATGATCCTTTCTATCCCTTAAAGAGACTCAGAAGATTTCTGCAATGTAACCTGAAGCCAGTAAGCTGTAAGAGTTAAAACAGAAAATTCAGCCCTGCATCTCTTATCTCAAAGTTGTTTTTTGTTTGCATGTAATGTTAAGGCCCCGTCACACTAAGCAACATCGCTAGCAACATCGCTAGCAACATAGCTGCTAACGAACAACTTTTGTGACGTTGCTAGCGATGTTGCTGTGTGTGACATCCAGCAACAACCTGGCCCCTGCTGTGAGGTCGTTGGTTGTTGCTGAATGTCCTGGGCCATTTTTTAGTTGTTGCTGTCCTGCTGTGAAGCACAGATCGCTGTGTGTGACAGCGAGACAGCAACAACTAATGTGCAGGCAGCAGGAGCCGGCTTCTGCGGAGGCTGGTAACCAATGTAAACATCGGGTAACCAAGAAGCCCTCTCCTTGGTTACCCGATATTTACCTTTGATACCAGCCTCCCCCGCTCTCACTGCCTGTGCTGCCGGCTCCTGCTCTGTGCACATGTAGCTGCAGGACACATCGGGTTAATTAACCTGATGTGTGCTGTAAGTAGGAGAGCAGGGAGCCAGCGCTAAGCATTGTGCGCTGCTCCCTGCTCTGTGCACATGTAGCTGCAGCACACATCAGGTAATTAACCCCATGTGTGCTGTAAGTAGGAGAGCAGGGAGCCAGCGCTCAGTGTGCGCTGCTCCCTGCTCTGTGCACATTTAGCTGCAGCATACATCGGGTAATTAACCCGATGTGTGCTGTAGCTAGGAGAGCAAGGAGCCAGCGCTCAGTGTGCGCTGCTCCCTGCTCTCTGCACGTGTAGCTCCGTGCAGTGGTAACCAAGGTAAATATCGGGTTGGTTACCGATATTTACCTTAGTTACCAAGCGCAGCATCTTCCACGCGGCGCTGGGGGCTGGTCACTGGTTGCTGGTGAGCTCACCAGCAACTCGTGTAGCCACGCTCCAGCGATCCCTGCCAGGTCAGGTTGCTGGTGGGATCGCTGGAGCGTCGCAGTGTGACAGCTCACCAGCAACCTCCTAGCAACTTACCAGCGATCCCTATCGTTGTTGGGATCGCTGGTAAGTTGCTTAGTGTGACGGTACCTTTAGTTTAAGCCTCTTAGCTTTATCGTTAGTGGGTCTCAGCATGAGCTGTAGTCCAACTCCACCCCCTTCTGTGATGAACAGCTTCTTTCTATGGCACTGTACACTGAAAGCCTGATAAGGAGGGCTCTTCTACATAAAAAAACCTAAAACCTTTGATTGTGTCAGAACCGCTGCACCCAATTATCTAAGTGATACATCATTGCACTCAGGGTCTCTTTGCCTAAATCATGCTGGTCTCACATGAGTGAGCAAAAACCTGCTGACAGTTTCCCTTTAATTGATCTTGATGAACATGTGCCTTTTTTCAACCATATAACCTATGTAACTAACTATAGGAATAGAGAATAACATGCTGATTGCTGGAAGTTTGACCAATGTAACCCACAACAACTACAAGATCGAGGCACAGGAACAGGGCTCTAACCACTATCCTGACTGGAGCAGAGATGTGCATGCTCGACCTCCACTCCATTCATTGCCTATAGAACTGCTATAGAGAGTCAAGCACAACACTTGGCTATTTCCAGCAGTCAAATTCTAAAAACAAAAGAGGTGAAGACAATGGAAAGTGGTCAACCTGTCCAGGCTATTGTCCTGCACAATATGTCTTTCTGTTCTTGAGGATAGAGCTTGTGATGACATTCCCTACTTTCAGGAAAACGTTGGGCAGCAAAAATTTTCTAACTTTAATTGGGAGCTCTGCCCTAAATTTCCAACAACTTTGTTACCGCTCCCCATGATAAGCATCATGGAATATGCAAAACAATACTTTCCTAATTCAGGGATAGAGATAAAGTAAGCTGAAATGACCATGTTTGCTTGTTACTAACCTGATTACAATTTACAGATAGTTTTAGAAAATCTGCAAGTACTAAAAAACCATAGCGTATGCCGAAGTTTCATGTTCCCCTTGCTTGCTCATCCTCAACGTTAAGCGTGCCCATTGAAGTAAAATGTGATTTGCAACGAATATTTTAAAACAAATTGCAAACGCGTAACACATTTCAATTACAAAGTGGTGTCAGTTTCCTTTACACACCATCAAATCTATGTATGGATGCACAGTCAGCCAAGTGTTTCCCTGAAACATATTATCTCTAATGAGTGTGTATGTAACATTAGAAGTGAATATACTGCTGTTTTAACACTTAAAGGTTCAATAACAAGGTAAGTAAAAACAAATCTGACCCAGGTCTCAAGGCACAAGTATGTAAAATTGATGTGCCAAGGCTGCAATTTGTAGAAGTGACAGAATATATACCGTATATTGGATAAGTACAAAATCATCTTTTTTTTCCAGATAAGGCAGCCAAAGCATGTACCATATTACAATTTGCCTGCTGCTAAGTGGTGCATACAGCAATATATAGCAGCACAAACTACTTGGCTTTTGTAGAACGCCATCTTTCTGTTAATGGAGTTCACAAAGTTTTTGTCCAATCCAGTGTAACAGAAGATGCAGGACAAAGGCTCATTTACACGACAGTGCTCTTCCTTGTATATTCTGTAACTTGTGGCCGGCGTTCATAGCAGATCTTGATTTTTGTCATACACAGCAGTGCTGTAATATTGTTTTGTGTAGTGCAAGAGATCAGGCGATTGCAGGTTTAAGCCCCTAGGACTATATAGGTAAGGATGGTTGACCTTAGGGAGATCAACATCCAGCACCGTGGAGCACCATCACGTGTTTTCTCAACGCAGTGATTGTAGAGCAATGCCCCCTGAGAAATATGCGAAACAAGGAAGCCTCGGAGACACCATCACATGTTTCTCAACGTTGGCAGGTAACTAGCCAGATCTTTCACCGGGAAGGAAAAACCACAGGAAGGGCAGTCTCCAGTCAAGGAAACCACTAGGGGACAGTGCTCTAGAATCACTGCGTTGAGAAAACACGTGATGGTGCTCCGCGGTGCTGAATGTTGATCTCCCTAAGGTCAACCATCCTTACCTGTATAGTCTTCTACTGGGCATTGCTCCTACTAGCCAGTTTCCTACTCCACACTGATGAGGGGCAAATACCCCGAAACAGCTGTCTGTGGATGGATACCATGTTTGGCATAGGTGGTCTCCTTGACTGGAGACTGCCCTTCCCGTGGTTTTTCTTTCCCGGTGAAAGACCTGGCTAGTTACCTGCCAGCGTTGAGAAACAAGTGATGGTGTCTCCGCGGCTTCCTTGTTTTGCATAAGCCCCTAGGACGACTACAAAATACGGTAAAAGGTTAAAAAACTAAAATATATATCTGTGTGTATATTTATTTTATTTTTAACTATGAAAGATACAATCTAAAGGTTTAAAACACCCCTTTTTAGTATTGAAAAATATACATACACTACAGTTCAAAAGTTTGGGGGGGTCACCCAATTTTGTCTTTTCCATGAAAAATCATACTTTCATTTATCAAATGAGTTGCATAATGAATAGAAAATATAGTGTAGACATTGACTAGGTTAATAATGATTTTTACTTGAAATAATAATTTTCTTCTTCAAACTTTGCTTTCGTCACAAAATGCACCTTTGCAGCAATTCCAGCTTTGCAGACCTTTGGCATTCTAGCTGTTAATTTGATGAAGTAATCTGGAGATATTTCACCCCATGCTTCCCCCCTTCCACAAGTTGGATTGGCTTGATGGGCACTTTTTGCGTACCATACGGTCAAGCTGCTCCCACAACAGCTCAATAGGGTTGAGATCTAGTGACTGGGCTGGCCGCTCCATTACAGATAGAATACCAGCTGCCTGCTTCTTCCCTAAATAGTTCATGCATAATTTGGAGGTGTGCTTTGAGTTATTGTCCTGTTATAGGATGAAATTGGCTCCAATCAAGCGCTGTCCACAGGGTATGGCATGGCATTGCAAATTGGAGTGATAGCTTTCTATACTCAAAATGCCTTTTACATTTTACAAATCTCTCACTTTACCAGCACCAAAGCAACCCAAGACCATCACATTACCTCCACCATGCTTGACAGATGGTGTCAGGCACTCTTCTAGCATCTTTTCAGTTGTTCTTCATCTTACAAATGTTCTTCAGTGATCCAAAACACCTCAAACTGGACCTGTGAGACGTTGATTTCTCAAACTAGAGACTTTAATGTACTTGTCTTGTTGCTCAGTTGTAGAGCGGGGCCTCCCACTTCTCTTTCTACTCTAGTTAGAGCCTGTTTGTGCTCTCCTCTGAAGGGAGTAGTACACCATTGTAGGAAATCTTCAGTTTCTTGGCAATTTCTTGCATGGCATATTCTCATTTCTAAGAACAAGAATAGACTGTTGAGTTTCACATGAAAGTTCTCTTTTTCTGGCCATTTTGAGAGTTTAATGGGACCAACAAATGTAATGCTCTAGATTCTCAACTAGCTCAAAGGAAGGTCAGTTTTATAGCTTCTCTAATCAGCAAAACTGTTTTCAGCTGTGCTAACATACTTGCACAAGGGTTTTCAAGGGATTTCTAAACATCCATTAAGCTTCTAACACATTAGCAAACATAATGTACCATTAGAACACTGGAGTGGTGGTTGTTGGAAATGGGCCTCTATACACCTATGAAGATATTGCATTAAAAAACAGACGTTTGAAGCTAGAATAGTCATTGGTCACATTAACAATGTATAGAGTATATTTCTGTTTAATTTAATGTTAGCTTCATTGAAAAAAAAAAAATGTCCTTTCCTTTCAAAAATAAGGAAATATCTAAGTGATCCTAAACTTTTGAACTGTAGTGTAAATGGTACGGCCATAAAAGTGTAATGTATTAAAATACAAAATTAACCTGATCGAATAGCAATATAATAAGGAGAAAAAAGGTACAATTTAGGTTTTTCAGCTGCTGCAACACTGGAAAAAGTGCAATAGGAAGAGTTCAAAACATCGTACTAACCCCAAAACGGTATTAATAAAACACATTAGCTCAGGATGCAAAAAATCAGACCTCTCACAGCTCTAGTGAAAACGTTGCAGGTCTCAGAAAATGGTGACAAGAAAATATTTTTTACTTTTTGTAATTATTTTTTCACTCCTCAAAAAAACCGAACTATGCTTGTTTGATATCATTATAGCCGTACCGACCTGGAGAATCAAATTGCCAGGTCAGCTTTATAGTATAATGAACCCTGTGAAAACATTAGCTCAAAGCACAAAGAGCAAGCCCTCACATAGCCTCATCAACCAAAAATAGAAAACGTTACAAGTCTCGGAAAATGACGACAGATGCACTTTTTTTATTTTAGAAATTACGTTTTTTTATACGCTACTTAAACACCCCCCTCCCCCGAAAACTAAGCATGTGTGGTATCGCTATATTCATACTGATCTCAGAACCGTACTGCCAGGTCATTTTTGTCATATAATGAAACCTGTGATTTATGGGATAAAAAAAATTGCGGAATTACAATTTAAACACAGAACTCTTTTCCCGCAAAACAAAAGCCCTCATATAGCTATGTTGACAGCTAAAATAAAGAAGTTGGAAGTAAAGGAAAAAAGGCAGACACAAAAACGAAAACTGGCTTAGGAAAGAATGGTGTTAATAAACCTATATATTTAGGAAAATAACATTGAGGTTTTGTCTTTCTTAGATTATCTATGTGTGCATTACTGGGAAACTATTAGGGCTCATTCAGATGTCTGATAATCTCGTATAAGTGCCATCCGTGATTTTCTACCCATGATAGTCTATGGAGCCATTGATATGTCCGTAATTTTCGGAGAGACAGCGTTGGATAAAGAAAATAAAAAAACTTGTCTCGCCAAAAGTCAAGCCCTCATATAGCTATACTGACGGAAATATAAAAAGTTAAAGCTCTTGGAAGACGGGAGGAAAAAAAACAAATATGAAAAATGGAAAAATCGCTGGGTGGTGAAAGGGTTAATATCAATAAGAATCCATACAAGAAGCTTTTTATGCCGATGATTAGTTACATGAAATGCTGAATTTCTTTGGAGCATTAGATATAAACTGCACAGAATGTGTAAAGGACCCAGCATAAGATAAGAATATGCAAATTGTCTAGGCCACCAAGGGTCTAGTATTTTGCTTTAGAGAATGTTCTCCGTGACAGCAATTAGAGAGGGAATTCTGAGCAATGACCACATTTTAAGACATGTATAATTTGCCCTTAATTGCTCTCTTTGTGAGATCTAAACTAAATATTAATTTTACATTTTACATTTCTTCCCCACAGAGATTAGAAGAGCCTTTGCAAACTAAGCAGATTGCCTTCTTATTAAATAACGGAGGTAAAAAAAAACTATACAAGCATATAAACAAATTACGACTTGTTCATATTTCTGAGCAGGTTATAAAGTAAAAGTACAGTCCTGAATATCTTTTTATTTTATTTTTTTTTACCATCTGAATTGTAAGAATAGGCCATTAATATAAAAACGTCTAACCACTTTTCACTGCAGCAAATTTTCATTTTAGCACTTTCGATTCCCTTTGTTCTTTCAAGGATCATAACTTTTTTCTTCGATGTAACCATATAAAATCTTAGGATTGAGAGACGACTTGTTGTTTTGAATGATTTATCTTTCCAGTCCATGCAAGGAAGAGGGGAGAGGTTGTCATACATGGAGGTCAATATTAGTGGTGAGCGAGCACTACCAAGCATTGGTATTAGTAACGAGTAGTAGTAAGTAGTGATGAGTGAGCACTACCATGCTTGGGTGCTCGGTACTCATAACGAGTAGTGATGAGCGAGTACTATCATGCTTGGGTGCTCGGTACTCATAACGAGTAGTGATGAGCGAGTACTATCATGCTTGGGTGCTCGGTACTCGTTAGGAGCGGTTGGACGCTTGGATAGCCGCTACTTAAGCACACGAGTATAATGGAAGTCAATGGGGGAACTCAAGCATTTTCCTGGGAAATTTTCCCTAAAAAAGCTTGAGTTTCCCATTATACTCGGTTGCTCGAGTCGCAGCCATCCGAGCATCCAACTGCTGTTAACAAGTACAGAGCACCCGAGCAGGGTAGTACTCGCTTATCACTAGCCAATATTATTAAAGGGACTCTGTCACCACTTTGTCCTTTTTAACCTAATAATATGGGCATACAGGTTATAGAATGCAGAAAAAAAGCTATACCTGTCTGCCTCATATCAGATTCCTTGAGCTGGAAATAGCATCCTTTTTCACTTTATATAAACAAGCTTTTCCAGGATATGGGGAGGATACTGCCTGGAAAATAACTCTTCCTCCAAAGCTTATTTTAAATAAAAGGGGAGTTACCAGTGTGATGTGTGATGGACGCTCTTTGCTCTCACTGTAGAGCTGTATGTGATTGTAACTGACACATCTGCAGGTTCCTCTTTGCTTCAGTCCGGGGCCACACGGGGAACTACTGCGATCCTCGCATGACACTCTGCTCACGCTGGCAGCACAGCAGGAGCAGAGTGTCATTGCGACTGAGGTCCTACCATGCGATCGGACCAAAGCTGCAGGAAGTGGGCCGGCACTGAGGAGGGGCGGACCAGCGCTGAGGATGGGAGGGCCGGCGCTGCGGAGGGCAGAGAGGGATTTATCTCCCTCTCTCCTCCGTAGCTGGCTATTGCCATTCTTGCTCTGCATTCGCATTACACCGGTGTACTGCGAGTGCAGTGCGATTTTCCTCTCGCCTCATAGACTTGAATGGGTGCGAGAGAAACAAGGATCGCATTACACCTGCAGCATGCTGCGATTGTCTTCTCGGTCCGTTTAGGGCTGAGAACATAATCGCTCATGGGTGCTGGTGTGCCGCCCCCGCGTCAGCAGCCGTGCTGCTCGGATCCGGATCCGGGGTGGCTCGAGGGATCTAGGTGTTTAACCCCTCCACGGGTAATGGGATGCCCCGGGACTCGGTGATGGTGACGGGGAGGTGCAGTTGGGATGGTAAGGGTCACTTGTGTACTCACTCAGTCCAATAACGCTGACACCGACAACTGTGGTAATCCAAAGTTCTGGCCACCGCTGCCGCTGAGAGGGAGCACGCCTGGATCCCGCGCCCGTTGGTGTTGCCTCGTCAGGTAAATTGCCAGGACGCCTGAAGCTACTTCCTGACCTATGGTCCACGTACCCCGTCGTGCCCTCGCCTGCCCGATAATGGCACAAGGCCGCCGGCTGTCCTCCTCAACAGTCTGTGCCCCTTGTCACGATCCCCTGCGACCGGCGTCCAGCTCCTACCAGGCCCAGACCAACGTCTGCCACCTAGTAGTTCCAAGGAGCTTAGCTCCTGACATCCTCTCACTTTGAGAGCTACTTCTATTCTGCTCCTGGCCCCCCAAGTGGGCGACCCTATTCCACTCAGGTCGGCCACTGGTGTGTCTGGTGGGTATGGTGCAGAGTTTTCCTAGGATTTTGATTAGCTTGTTCTTGGCAACACCAAAGGTCAGGGACCCGTAACCAAGGAGGAGGTGGATATTGTAAAGAAGGGCAGATTGCACAATACCCTGTGATGACCTGATAGGCCAGGGCGTCACACTGGCACATAGAGTAATATTGGTCTGAGTGGAATGCAATGTTTTATCGCATTCCACTCGCTCCAATTTTCATGCCATGTGGCTTAGGCCTCAGCCTCCAGCTTGTAGGCAGACAGTGTTGCAACACTGTTGCAATGACGCAGTTTGTAAAATGAGCAAAAGAAAAACAAAAACGGAAGAGGACCTAGCGTCACCTATCACAGGTGCTCAGAAGGAATAAATGCCACGAGAAACAGGAGATAACTCCGGCACACTGTTATATTTCCCAATTGGAAGTCAAAAATAATGAAAGTAATGAAAAAGTCTTGATCTTTTTCTTTATCTTTTTATTGAAAGAAAAATAGGGAGTGCTGTACAATTGCAGAAAGTCCGCCTATGTAAAATGAGCAGCTTCTTGAGTGACAGTTGAATTGGAGCAGATCATATATTCATAGTTATCCCTTCCCTCTGTTAGAATTAGCATAAGTAGTATACAAATGACTCACTTTGTCTAGCAGGACCTGTGTGAGATCATACCCATGTGACCAGAAGGGGCGGGGCCTCAGCCACCAAAGCTGGATACCAGGTCACATGGGTATGACCTCACCACAGGTCCTGCTAGACAAAGTGAGTCATCTGTATAATGCTTATGCTAATCCTAACAGGGGGAGGAGATAACTATGAATATATGATCTGCTCCAGTGCAACTGTCACTCAACAAGCAGCTCATTTTACAAACTTCACTTTCTTGGATTTCAAAACCTAAACATTCAAGCTGACCACTACAGGTATGTATAGAATCAGCCTGATAGTGCCAGTATAGCACTGGATTTAGGTTATATGCGAAAATCCTGGTGATTGGTTCCCTTTAAGTTTAATGCACTAGTATAGAACAGGGTGGTGATATCGTGAGTGTTTCCTTGTATATAATATACATATACAGTTTTACAGCATGCACAACATATGCTCTCTCTGCAGTGCACACAATTACACAACAGTGTGGCATGAACACATGCACAGCGTCATTTTCACGTCACTGCGACATACACAGCTCTGCTACACAGAAATACACAACACTGCTACATCAATACTAAGAGCTGTGCTACCTTAACCCACACACTCCAAGTTCTTTTATATGAAAGCACATACACCTTTGCTACTAACAATAACTGAACTACCACACTGTGAATTAACTTTCAGACATGTGACTGATCACCAGACCTGAAAAGATATCCACCCTCTTAGCATGGTAGCGCGCCCAATTCAATGCAGCATCACCAGCGGTGACGCGCGTACCTGTGTACGATGATCTGAATGTCCGGCACTCCCAGTCATGCACAGTATGTAGCCGGGTGTACGCGGCTTTAGAAAGGTCTAGTGCACATGAACGGAAGTGCTAGGACTTCTGATCAGTGGTCACTGTGGACACAGGTAGGCGCAGCACAGCTGATGATGCTGCATTGAATAGCATGGTAGCACGCCCCTGTGGGTGTACTAACATGCTAAGAGGGCGGAATGAGTGCAGGAACTAATGCCCTTGCGACTAGTCCATGCGCTCACTAGCATATCATAAAAAGATATTTAGAAATACTTTCTCTAAAGATCTCTTTATCTATGCTAATGTATACAGGGACGGTTAGGCAGGGATTAGCAATATGCACGCATAACTGCTCGTGGTTCTGGGTGCATATTGCATCAGACAGGTTCCCTTTAATAAATTGGACAGTATATTTTTAAACTGAAATATGGCATCTTCCTGTAATTGCTAGTATCTGTACCATACTACTGGGAAAGGATTCTATGACTTGACACCCCACCTCCCCCAAAAACCTCAATCAGCAAATATTTTTTTCTAACCAGAAATTATATATCTGTGGATATGCCCAGCTTTATAGTTAAAACCTCTGAAAGAAGGTGGAAAGGGTATTCCCATCTTGTATTTTTATGGCATATCCACTGCATGCAACATAAATGTATAGATGTGGATCCGAACATTGGGAACTACAACTGTAGTGAAAATTGGACCCCGATGCGTGACAATGGAGAGGTGATCAGGAATTCAAATTCATTTGTGTGGGAATTCCAACCGCGTCTTCACCGAAAGTAGCACATGGCGGGCTCTGTTCTCTAAATAGATGTGGGCACCATTGGCAGAACCCGCATCTATTATACTATATATTTATGGCATATCTCATGTATGACAGTATATGGGTCTCAACTTTTAAAGCAGGAGCAGCTGTGACTTATCCAGAGGTCCCAAATGTTTTTGTTAGCTAGTATGAATGATATTGCGCAGAAAAGCAAACCTCATGTTTTCTTAGGACCTGACTCTCTTTTATTATATAATATTATGCCATCGGAGTATATTTTTATTATATAATGTGTAATAAAAGAATGGAACTGAGACTAGTGCCGCAGAAAAACAAATATATTGTCCTTGTAAATTATTAGAAGGAGATTTCCACTCTTACGGTTTATGGCCTCTCCTAACGACATGGAGTTTGATTAATGGATATCCATCTGGTTACCATGGGACCATAATACTGCACACCGTCAAGCCAAGGACTACATAGTTCTCTCATATAAAGGCCAAATTTTATTGGATGCTATTCTAATGGGTTGTACAAATTTTACTTGTAACCTTATGTTCTGTACAATCCACTAAAGGAAAAATTGTCTCTACTACTTAATCCCAAAGACTTTTCCATTTCCCTCCAAAATACTGAAGTTTATATTACCAACTTGAGTATCAAATTCAAAGCTGGCAGTTACCGCTACAGAAAAAAAAATGTAATTTCATATAAAACACTAAGAAAAAAAAATAATGTTATTTAAAATATATAAGTGGAAGAAATCTTGCACATCTTATTTAACATGTGAAAAAACATTATAAAATAAGAAACCACTGGAAAAATATTATCATCTACAAATATATAAATCATGGATTACTTAAATTATCGACATAAATAGATCAAGAACTAGGAAATGCTTGTGCCCCAAAAAGTCTAAACTAAAAGGACAGTAATCTGCTGAACGATAATTCATAAGAATTCATAAGAACACTAGTTCACAATAACTGGCCTGTATAAACATGGTAGAAAAAAATCTATCAAAGGAGCAAGCAGTCTATTGTCAGCTGATCATTTTTTTTTATTTTGCTTAGAAAAATATTGATTTTGGCAGCAGATCTCCCCATGTATACAGGATGATCATCAGGTGCCATTCCAGTTTATAGACTAAAGGGTACTTTACACGCTGCGATATCGGTACCTATATCGCTAGCGAGCGTACCCACCCCCGTCAGTTGTGCAACACGGGCAAATCGCTGCCCGTGGCGCACAACATCGCTAACACCCGTCACACGTACTTTCCTGCCCTGCGATGTCGCTGTGGCCAGCGATCCACCTCCTTTCTAAGGGGGCGGTTCGTGTGGCGTCACAGCCACGTCACACGGCAGCCGTCCAATAGCAGAGGAGGGGCGGAGATGAGCGGCCGGAGCATCCCGCCCACTTCTTTCCTTCCTCATTGCCGGTGGACGCAGGTAAGGAGATGTTCATCGTTCCTGCGATGTCACACATAGCGATGTGTGCTGCCGCAGGAACGATTAACAACATCGTACCTGCAGCAGCAATGATATTAAGGAAAGGAGCGACGTGTCAACAAGCAACGATTTTTCCCCTTTTTTGTACTTGTTGATCGTCGCTCCTTGGTGTCACACGCTGCGATGTCGGTAACGGCGCCGGATGTGCATCACTAACAACGTGACCCCGACGATATATCGTTACCGATATCGCAGTGTGTAAAGCACCCTTTAGGTCAGCTCTATGACCAGTGCTTTAAACTGAGGGTTGTTTTGTCCTGTTAATAATGCGTTATAGGATTCAGTCACATAGCTGTTGTATCACATAGCACAATAGGTGCAGCCATTGTGACACAATCAAAGCTTTTAGATGTAGTAGACCTCAGAAAGCTAACCCCACCCACATCACAGTGTTCTGTGAGAATTGTATATGGACAGTGAGCAGCCTATTAAAGGAGGAGGCGTGGTCAGTCTAGCAGGTGAGATGAGGCCTAGTCCAGGCAGTGATTTTCTCCTGGTGATAAAATCTTCATTGTAATTAAACAACAGCACATAGCCTAATAAGTGACACATTGCTGAATTCAGTGTTTCCACCCCTACACCATGTTGTCCTCAGATTATGTAGCAAAAACCTGCTGACAGATTCCCTTTAAAAAAAAACACCTTTCACTGACCCAAAGTTTAGCCTCCTTACTACCGAAACAAGTTTGATCCTTCCAAACAAAACTCCATTGTTCAAATTTGACATGTGATAAGTTTCTTCTGATCCCAGTCATTCTAAAATGTTTTTTGTTTATTTGTCATTATTTTTTTAGGACATTGGATATTTTTTTTCTTTAAAATAGATGGTCATACCACACAAAATAGTTAAAAATAGCAATTTCTATATATGTTAACTTTTTGTTTGCATAATTTTTTAAACATCCGTTTATTTTGTTAGGATGTTACGAGGCTTAGAAGTTTAGCAGCAAATGTTCATTCTTTTTCAACAAAATTAACAAAAACTTTTTTTTATGGACCACTTTAATTTTAAGGTGACTTTGAGAGCTTTATAGGTTAGAAAATACCCAAGCAAGACCTATTTTTAAGAACTGCAGCCCTCGAATGGGTCAATAAATTCAGGTAATTGTTAAAGGGGTATTACTTTCTCCAAGATCTTATCCCAATAAATAGTAGGAGTAATAATAATATTAGCAAATATCTCCAATTAGAAGAAGGGAATTTTGTTACTTACCGTAAATTCCTTTTCTTCTAGCTCTTATTGGGAGACCCAGACGATTGGGGTATAGCTACTGCCCTCTGGAGGCCACACAAAGCACTACATTAAAAGTGCAAGGCCCCTCCCCCTCTGGCTATACCCCCCCCGTGGTATCACGGGTTCTCCAGTTTTAGTGCCAAAGCAAGAAGGAGGAAGCCAATAACTGGTTTAAACAAATTAACTCCGAATAACATCGGAGAACTGAAAAACCGTTCAACATGAACAACATGTGTACCCGCAAACAACAAAAAAACATCCCGAAGGACAACAGGGCGGGTGCTGGGTCTCCCAATAAGAGCTAGAAGAAAAGGAATTTACGGTAAGTAACAAAATTCCCTTCTTCTTCAGCGCTCTATTGGGAGACCCAGACGATTGGGACGTCCAAAAGCTGTCCCTGGGTGGGTAAATAAATACCTCATGTTAGAGCTGCAAAACAGCCCTCCCCTACGGGGGTGTCACTGCCGCCTGCAGGACTCTTCTACCTAAGCTGGCATCCGCCGAAGCATAGGTATGCACCTGATAATGCTTGGTGAAAGTGTGCAGACTGGACCAGGTAGCTGCCTGGCACACCTGTTGAGCCGAAGCCTGGTGGCGTAATGCCCAGGACGCACCCACGGCTCTGGTGGAGTGGGCTTTTAGCCCTGAAGGAACCGGAAGCCCCGCAGAACGGTAGGCCTCTAGAATTGGTTCTTTGATCCATCGAGCCAGGGTGGCTTTAGAAGCCTGCAACCCCTTGCGCGGACCAGCGACAAGGACGAAAAGTGCATCGGCACGGCGTATGGGCGCCGTGCGGGAAATGTAGATTCTGAGTGCTCTCACCAGATCTAGCAAACGTAAGGCCTTTTCATACCGGTGAACCGGATGAGGGCAAAAAGAAGGCAAGGAAATATCCTGATTAAGATGAAAAGAGGATACGACCTTAGGAAGAAACTCCGGAATGGGGCGCAGCACAACCTTGTCCTGGTGGAACACCAGGAAGGGAGCCTTAGATGACAGAGCTGCCAGCTCAGACACTCGCCGAAGCGATGTGATCGCAACAAGAAACGCCACTTTCTGCGACAGCCGAGAAAAGGAAACTTCCTTCAGAGGCTCGAAGGGCGGCTTCTGGAGAGCAACTAGTACCCTGTTCAGATCCCATGGATCTAACGGTCGCTTGTACGGGGGCACAATATGACAGACCCCCTGCAGGAACGTGCGCACCTTAGGAAGACGTGCTAGACGCTTCTGAAAAAACACGGATAGTGCCGAAACTTGCCCTTTAAGGGAGCTGAGCGACAAGCCCTTTTCTAACCCCGATTGCAGAAAGGAAAGAAACTTGGGCAATGCAAATGGCCAGGGAGACACTCCCTGAGCAGAGCACCAGGACAAGAAAATCTTCCACGTTCTGTGGTAGATCTTAGCCGAATTCGACTTTCTAGCTTGTCTCATTGTGGCAACGACTCCCTGAGATAATCCAGCAGATGCTAGGATCCAGGACTCAATGGCCACACAGTCAGGTTCAGGGCCGCAGAATTCTGATGGAAAAACGGCCCTTGGGACAGTAAGTCTGGTCGGTCTGGCAGTGACCACGGTCGACCGATCGTGAGATGCCACAGATCCGGATACCACGACCTCCTCGGCCAGTCTGGAGCGACGAGTATGACGCGGCTGCACTCGGATCTGATCTTGCGTAGCACTCTGGGCAAGAGCGCCAGAGGCGGAAACACGTATGGGAGCTGAAACTGCGACCAATCTTGAACCAAGGCGTCTGCCGCCAGAGCTCTTTGATCGCGCGACCTCGCCATGAATGCCGGGACCTTGTTGTTGTGCCGGGATGCCATTAGGTCGACGTCCGGCACTCCCCAGCGGCGACAGATTTCCTGAAACACGTCCGGGTGAAGGGACCATTCCCCTGCGTCCATGCCCTGGCGACTGAGGAAGTCTGCTTCCCAGTTTTCTACGCCTGGAATGTGAACCGCGGATATGGTGGATGCTCTGTCCTCCACCCACATTAGAATGCGCCGGACTTCTTGGAAGGCTTGCCGACTGCGCGTCCCTCCTTGGTGGTTGATGTATGCCACCGCTGTGGAGTTGTCCGATTGGATTCGGATCTGCTTTCCTTCCAGCCACTGTTGGAAGGCCAGTAGAGCAAGATACACTGCTCTGATCTCCAGAACATTGATCTGAAGGGTGGACTCCTGCGGAGTCCACGTCCCCTGAGCCCTGTGGTGGAGAAATACTGCTCCCCACCCTGACAGACTCGCATCTGTCGTGACTACTGCCCAGGATGGGGGCAGGAAGGATCTTCCCTGAGACAATGAGGTGGGAAGGAGCCACCATTGTAGAGAGTCTTTGGCCGTCTGGGAAAGCGAGACTTTCCTGTCCAGGGACGTTGACTTCCCGTCCCATTGGCGGAGAATGTCCCATTGAAGTGGGCGCAGATGAAACTGCGCAAAGGGAACTGCTTCCATGGCTGCCACCATCTTCCCTAGGAAATGCATGAGGCGCCGCAAGGGATGCAACTGGCCCTGCAGAAGAGATTGCACCCCTGTCTGTAGTGACCGCTGCTTGTCCAGCGGAAGCTTCACTATCGCTGCTAGAGTATGAAACTCCATGCCAAGATACGTTAGTGACTGAGTCGGTGATAGGATCGACTTTGGAAAGTTGATGATCCATCCGAAAGACTGTAGAGTCTCCAGCGTAGCATTCAGGCTGTGCTGACATGCCTCCTGAGAGGGAGCTTTGACCAATAAGTCGTCTAGGTAAGGGATCACCGAGTGTCCCTGAGAGTGCAAGACTGCTACCACCGCCGCCATGACCTTGGTGAAGACCCGTGGGGCTGTCGCCAGACCAAATGGAAGAGCTACGAACTGAAAATGGTCGTCTCCTATCACAAAACGTAGAAAACGTTGATGTTCTGTAGCAATTGGCACGTGGAGATAAGCATCTTTGATGTCTATTGAGGCAAGGAAGTCTCCTCTGGACATTGAGGCAATGACAGAGCGGAGGGTTTCCATCCGGAACCTCCTGGCGTGCACATGTTTGTTGAGCCGTTTTAGGTCCAGAACAGGACGGAACGAGCCGTCCTTTTTTGGAACCACAAAGAGATTGGAGTAAAATCCTTGCCCTTGTTCCTGAGGAGGGACTGGGATAATCACTCCTTCCGCTCTTAGGGAATCCACCGCCTGCAGCAGAGCATCTGCTCGGTCTGGACGTGGGGAGGTTCTGTAGAACCGAGCTGGAGGACGAGAATTGAACTCGATTCTGTACCCGCGAGACAAAATGTCCGTCACCCACCGGTCTTTGACCTGTGACATCCAAATGCCGGAAAAGCGGGAGAGCCTGCCCCCGACCGGCGATGCGGAGGGGGGGGGCTGGAAGTCATGAGGTAGCCGCTTTGGAAGCGGTACCTCCATTTGCTTTCTTGGGGCGTGTGTGAGTCCGCCACGAATCTGAGTTTCTTTGCGTCCTCTGAGTCCCTTTGGACGAGGTAAACGGTGTCTTGCCCGAACCTCGAAAGGACTGAAACCTCTGCTGCCACTTTTTCTGCTGAGGTTTGGATGTTCTGGGTTGTGGTAAAGAGGAGTCTTTACCCTTGGACTGCTTAATGATGTCAGCCAATGGCTCGCCAAACAGTCTATCTCTAGACAAAGGCAAACTGGTTAAACATTTTTTGGAACCAGCATCTGCTTTCCAGTCCTTTAACCACAAGGCTCTGCGCAAAACTACCGAATTGGCGGACGCCATTGAGGTGCGACTGGTAGATTCTAGGACCGCATTGATAGCGTAAGACGCAAACGCCGACATCTGCGTGGTAAGGTGCGCCACTTGCGGCACTGCTGGATGCATGATAGCATCCACTTTTGCTAAGCCAGCTGAAATAGCCTGGAGTGCCCATACGGCTGCGAATGCCGGAGCAAACGACGCGCCGATAGCTTCATAGACAGATTTTAACCAAAGGTCCATCTGTCTGTCATTGGCATCTTTAAGTGAAGCGCCATCCTCCACTGCAACTATGGATCTAGCTGCAAGTTTGGAAATCGGGGGGTCTACCTTTGGACACTGTGTCCAGCGCTTGACCACCTCAGGGGGGAAAGGGAAACGCGTATCTTTAGATCGTTTAGAGAAACGCCTTTCTGGGTGAGCGTCGTGCTTCTGGATTGATTCTCTGAAGTCAGAGTGATCTAACAAAGCACTCAATTTACGCTTGGGATAAAGGAAACGAAACTTTTCCTGCTCCGCAACCGCCTCTTCTGCTGAAGGGGCTGGGGGAGAAATATCCAACAGCCTATTGATGGCTGAGATAAGGTCGTTTACCATGGCATCCCCATCCGGGGTATCCAGGTTGAGAGGGGTTCCAGGAGTGGATTCCTGATCACTCTCATCCGACACATCACAGGGAGACTGATTGCGCTGAGACCCTGAGCAGTGTGAAGACGTCGAGGGTCTTTCCCAGCGAGCTCGCTTAGGGTGGCTGGGGCCATCATCTGAGTCATAATCCTCGGCCTGTGAAGCCGGGGACCCCCCTGTGGGCTGGATACATTCCAAGTAAGGGGGACCTGAGGACAGAGGCCTCTCCGTGCCCAGAGACTGAGCCCCATGCATAGATTGCAAGGTTTCAAGGATTTTTGCCATAGATACAGACATATTATCTGCAAAAACTGCAAAGTCCGTCCCTGTCACCGGGGCAGAACTTACAAGCGTCTCAGCCTGGGTCACTACCTCTCCTGACTCCGGCTGGCGAAGCAGCACCGGGTCGGAGCATTGCACACAATGGGGGTCATCGGAGCCTACTGGTAGATTAGCCCCACATGCAGCACACGCAGTATACACAGCCCTTTTTGCCTTGGCCGCCTTGCGTTTTGAGGATGACATGTTGCTGCTTCCACAGAGCGATCTGGGATATGCAGCCAGAAGCGCACCTCACAGTGCAAGAAATACAATATCTATATATATGTACCCAGTACACTGACACACAGTGAGGCACTAGAGGGACCAGCACAGAAAAATCGCTTACCGCCCGCTTAAAAAGCGGGTGTGTGGTCGCCAGATAGCCCCTAGTCCAGGTCTCCCAGAGCCTTGCGTCCTTCCTCCAGCCAGGCATGCATGTAATGGCTGCCGGCGTCTCTAGAGAGGAAGGGGGGCGGGCCCTGGGCGTTCCTGGCCAAGAGCGGGAAGCCTGCTTCCCTCTGTGCCAAGTGAGAGGGCTGGAGCATGTAAATCAGGCTCCAGCCCTCGTCGCTGCTAGCGAACAGCGTCTCTCCCCTACCCTGAATGACAGGGTGGGGGCGGGAACGAAACGGAGCTGCCGGCGTCCTAGGCCCAAAAAGCCGGGGACTAAATTTATAACCGCCGCCGCCGTAAAAGCGCGGACGGCGGATCCCCGGCGCACCACAAGTCACAGCAGCGCCGCCCGGTCCAGAGGGGGTCGGCGCTGCGTTCCCAAACACAAACAATCCCCCAGTAATCTGTAGGGACACCAACTCCACGTTGCGGTCTCCGGCGCACTACAACACCCAGCCAGCCCGGAGTGTGTCTGTGCCTGCCGGGGACACAGAGTACCTGTATGATGCAGGGCCTGTCCCTGATCGTACTCCTGCTCCGTCTCCATCAGGTTCTAATGGGTCTGTGGATGGAGCCCGGCATCAGAGCTGAGAGGCCGGCAGGATCCCACTTCCACAGAGCCCTACAAGGGGATGTGGAAGGAAAACAGCATGTCAGGCTCCAGCCCTGTACCAGCAATAGGTACCTCAACCTTACAACACCATCCAGGGGTGAGAAGGGAGCATGCTGGGGACACTATATGTGTCCTCTTTTCTTCCATCCGAAATAGTCAGCAGCTACTGCTGACTAAAATCTGTGGAGCTATGCATGGAATGTCTGACCTCCTTCGCACACAAAGCTAAAACTGGAGAACCCGTGATACCACGGGGGGGGTATAGCCAGAGGGGGAGGGGCCTTGCACTTTTAATGTAGTGCTTTGTGTGGCCTCCAGAGGGCAGTAGCTATACCCCAATCGTCTGGGTCTTCCAATAGAGCGCTGAAGAAATGTAGTATAGTTCTCCTGATTACTTGTGTTGTTTATCCAACGTGCAGGACATTGCAGTGGCTTAGATATCCATGGATATAGCTAGTATGGTCATTCCTTGCCTGGCCAACTCACCTTTTGCTACAGAACGACTGTAGTGCATGCATACTAACAACAGAGATGTCCTGTCCAGATTTCTCTTCTCATGAAGCGACATATAACAAAAAGTAACAGTCACTATGTGAGAAGAGAAACCCGGACAGGACATCTCTGCTGTTAGCACGCATGCACTACAGTCGTTTTGTAGCAAGACTAAAGGCCACTTTACACGCAGAGATAAATCTTTGGCAGATCTGTGGTTGGAATGAAACCATGGACATATTGTTCCATTTGTACACAGCAACAAACCTGGCACTGATTGTCCACAATTTCACTGCAACCACAGATCTGCCAAAGATTTATCTCTGTGTGTAAAGTGGCCTTTAGGCTGCTTTCACACCTCCGGTTTCTGCAATCCGGCACAATCCGGCACTTTGCAGGAAAATCGCAACCGTTTTTTATTGCTGCCGGTTGCGTTTTTTTCGCATAGCCTTTAATTAGTGCTGCATTGTGCCGCATGGCCTTGCGTTCCATCCGGTTTTTGCCGCATGCGGCAGATTTAGCCGATGCGGCGGCCGGATGGAATGTTGCCTGGCACGTTTTTTCGTGCGGCAAAAAAAAAAACGCATTGCGCCGCATTCGGCCGATGTGGCGCATTTTTCAATGCATGCCTATGGCGGCCAGATGCGGCGCGATGTGGCAAAAACGCATCCGGCCGCCGCATGCGGTTTTTGCCACTGCGCATGCTCAGTAGCATGCCGCAAGCGGCAAAAACCGGATGGGCCGCATGGGAAAAACTTATGCAAAGGATGCGGTGTTTTCACCGCATCCGTTGCATAGCTTGCACAGCCGGATTGAGCCGCACAGCTCAAGCCGGATGTGTGAAAGCAGCCTAAGATGGTCAGACAGGGAGCTTCTGTGCAGACTCTAGCTATAAGTACAGAAAAAAAAAGGGTTTTCAGCTCACCAGTTTGTTGAAAATTCAGCTGGATGAAAGCTGCTGGACGGTGCTCAGTAGAACAAGGGAGGCTGTAGAACAATCAAAGTAAGGAGGTGCTCCGGCACAAAACGTCCATGCAGACAGAATTGTTAGAGATTAAAAGAACATCTTTAATTCCTAATAGTTAAACAACATGGTGAGGATAAAATTTCCTATGATTGACGTGTTTCAGATGCTGGGTCTTTAGTCATAATCAATTATTGCTGTTGATTATGACTAAAGACCCAGCGTCTGAAACGCGTCAATCATGATAAATTTTATCCTCACCATGTTTTTTAACTATTAGAAATTAAAGATGTTTTTTTAATCTCTAACAATTCTTTCTGCATGGACATTTTGTAACGGAGCACCTCCTTACTTTGATTGTTCTCTAGCTATAAGTACACCTGAAAACCCGGCCATCAATAATGATAAACTCCTTACTCACTGCACAAGCTTGTTAGGCAACACCATAATGGCCATGACCATGGATATCTGAGATACTGCGAGATATAACTGTTACTTTTTGTTATATGTCGCTTCATGAGAAGAGAAATTTGGACAGGACATCTCTGTTGTTAGTATGCATGCACTACAGTCGTTCTGTAGCAAAAGGTGAGTTGGCCAGGCAAGGAATGACCATACTGGCCATATCCATGGATATCTAAGCCACTGCAATGTCCTGCACGTTGGATAAACAACACAAGTAATCAGGAGAACTATACTACATTGCTAATTGGAGGTATTTGCTATTATTACACCTACTACATACTGGGATATGATCTTGGAGATGGGAATATCCCTTTGACCCTTCAGATGCTCCACAGGGATTAATTCAAAGTGAAATGTAAAAATTTAAAATTTCATTTCCACTAAAATGTTGCTTTAGCCTGCAATTTTTAATTTTCACTAGGGGGTAAATGGGTGACAATGGACCTGATCATTTGTCCCTTAGATGTGGTTGGTTGGATACTGTTCTTTCACCACACAACAGAACTTGGAAGGTAAGGAGCACTGTTTGATTGTTGGAGCATAAATGTGGATGGAATAAATTGTGGACACCAGGTTGCATTTGCCGGGTCCCTGAGGCAATAGAACAGCAGAAAACCCCCGAATGTGATCTCACATTGGACAAGACAACCCACAAGTGATTCATTTAAGGGTGTACTGGGCATTTAGAACCCACTGATGCTTGACAGAATTTTATAAACATTGGGCCATGGAAACGAAAAATTACATTTTTCCTACTATATTGTTTATGCAGTCCAATTTTTTTGTCATTTTCAAAAAGGATAACATGAGAAAACAGAATCCACAAATTGTTTCTTCTGAACGTTGCAGTACACAACACTTTTGTTCACGCTATTCAGAGTACAGTGAGAATCAAAGACAACTATGTTTTTTTGGAGACAGCATGACTACAGCAAGACCAGAATCATATAGTAGGGTTTTATTAACCCTGCTGTTCTGTTTCCATTTACTATACACTTGTATTGCTCCAGGGTCACTATGACCCGGTTTATTAAATCTTGATTTTAGATACTCTAACTCAATTATTTGTATACCTTTTGCTTACTAGACTGTATGGGAAACATGTTTGCAAATAAAAAAAAAAGAAAAATGAAGAAGGGAATTTTGTTACTTACCGTAAATTCCTTTTCTTCTAGCTCCAATTGGGAGACCCAGACGATTGGGTGTATAGCTACTGCCTCCGGAGGCCACACAAAGCATTACACTAAAAAGTGTAAGGCCCCTCCCCTTCTGGCTATACACCCCCCGTGGGATCACGGGCTGCTCAGTTTTAGTGCTAAAGCAAGAAGGAGGAAAGCCAATAACCGGTTTAAACAAATTCAATCCGAAGTAACATCGGAGAACTGAAACCGTTCAACATGAACAACATGTGTACCCGAAAAAAACAAAAATCCCGAAGGAAACAGGGCGGGTGCTGGGTCTCCCAATTGGAGCTAGAAGAAAAGGAATTTACGGTAAGTAACAAAATTCCCTTCTTCTTCGGCGCTCCATTGGGAGACCCAGACGATTGGGACGTCCAAAAGCAGTCCCTGGGTGGGTAAATTAATACCTCAAGTTAGAGCTGTAAAACAGCCCTCCCCTACGAGGAGGCAACCGCCGCCTGCAGGACTCTTCTACCTAGGCTGGCGTCCGCCGAAGCGTAGGTATGCACCTGATAATGTTTGGTGAAAGTGTGCAGACTCGACCAGGTAGCTGCCTGGCACACCTGTTGAGCCGTAGCCTGGTGTCGTAATGCCCAGGACGCACCCACGGCTCTGGTAGAATGGGCCTTCAGCCCTGATGGAACCGGAAGCCCAGCAGAACGGTAGGCTTCAAGAATTGGTTCCTTGATCCATCGAGCCAGGGTGGATTTGGAAGCCTGCGATCCTTTGCGCTTACCAGCGACAAGGACAAAGAGTGCATCCGAGCGGCGCAGGGGCGCCGTGCGGGAAATGTAGATTCTGAGTGCTCTCACGAGATCCAACAAATGCAAATCCTTTTCATACCGATGAACTGGATGAGGACAAAAGGAAGGTAAGGAGATATCCTGATTGAGATGAAAAGAGGATACCACCTTAGGGAGAAACTCCTGAATCGGGCGCAGCACTACCTTGTCCTGATGAAAAACCAGGAAGGGAGCTTTGGATGACAGCGCTGCCAGCTCGGATACCCTCCGAAGAGACGTGACCGCTACCAGAAAGGCCACTTTCTGTGAGAGTCGAGAAAGTGAAACATCCCTCAGAGGCTCGAAGGGCGGCTTCTGGAGAGCAACTAGTACCCTGTTCAGATCCCATGGATCTAACGGCCGTTTGTACGGAGGGACGATGTGACAAACCCCCTGCAGGAACGTGCGTACCTGAGGAAGTCGTGCTAGACGCTTTTGAAAAAATACCGATAGCGCTGAGACTTGCCCTTTAAGGGAGCCGAGCGATAAGCCTTTTTCCAAACCAGATTGCAGGAAGGAAAGAAAAGTAGGCAATGCAAATGGCCAGGGGGACACTCCCTGTGCCGAGCACCAGGATAAGAAAATCTTCCACGTTCTGTGGTAGATCTTAGCAGACGTGGGCTTCCTAGCCTGTCTCATGGTGGCCACGACCCCTTGAGATAATCCTGAAGATGCTAGTATCCAGGACTCAATGGCCACACAGTCAGGTTCAGGGCCGTAGAATTCAGATGGAAAAACGGCCCTTGTGACAGTAAGTCTGGCCGGTCTGGTAGCGCCCACGGTTGGCCGACCGTGAGATGCCACAGATCCGGATACCACGACCTCCTCGGCCAGTCTGGGGCGACGAGCAGGACGCGGCGGCAATCGGACCTGATCTTGCGTAGCACTCTGGGCAAGAGTGCCAGAGGGGGAAACACATAGGGCAGCTGGAACTGCGACCAATCTTGCACTAAGGCGTCTGCCGCCAGAGCTCTGTGATCGCGAGACCGTGCCATGAAAGTTGGGACCTTGTTGTTGTGCCGGGACGCCATTAGGTCGACGTCCGGCCTTCCCCAGCGGCGACAGATTTCCTGAAACACGTCCGGGTGAAGGGACCATTCCCCTGCGTCCATACCCTGGCGACTGAGGAAGTCCGCTTCCCAGTTTTCTACGCCGGGGATGTGAACTGCGGATATGGTGGAGGCCGTGGCTTCCACCCACATCAGAATCCGCCGGACTTCCTGGAAGGCTTGCCGACTGCGTGTCCCGCCTTGGTGGTTGATGTATGCCACCGCTGTGGAGTTGTCCGACTGAATTCGGATCTGCTTTCCTTCCAGCCACTGCTGGAAGGCTTGTAGGGCAAGATACACTGCCCTGATTTCCAGAACATTGATCTGAAGGGTGGACTCCTGCTGAGTCCACGTACCCTGAGCCCTGTGGTGGAGAAAAACTGCTCCCCACCCTGACAGACTCGCGTCTGTCGTGACCACCGCCCAGGATGGGGGTAGGAAGGACCTTCCTTGTGATAATGAGGTGGGAAGAAGCCACCATTGAAGAGAGTCCTTGGCCGTCTGGGAAAGGGAGACTTTCCTGTCTAAGGACGTCGACTTCCCGTCCCATTGGCGGAGAATGTCCCATTGAAGTGGGCGCAGATGAAACTGCGCAAACGGGACTGCCTCCATTGCTGCCACCATCTTCCCCAGGAAGTGCATGAGGCGTCTTAAGGGGTGCGACTGGCCTTGAAGGAGAGAGTGCACCCCTGTCTGTAGTGAACGCTGCTTGTCCATCGGAAGCTTCACTATCGCTGAGAGAGTATGAAACTCCATGCCAAGATATGTTAGTGATTGGGTCGGTGACAGATTTGACTTTGAAAAGTTGATGATCCACCCGAAAGTCTGGAGAGTCTCCAGCGCAACGTTCAGGCTGTGTTGGCATGCCTCTTGAGAGGGTGCCTTGACAAGTAGATTGTCCAAGTAAGGGATCACCGAGTGTCCCTGAGAGTGCAAGACTGCTACCACTGCTGCCATGACCTTGGTGAAAACCCGTGGGGCTGTCGCCAGACCAAATGGCAGGGCTACGAACTGAAGGTGTTCGTCTCCTATAACGAAGCGTAGAAAACGCCGGTGCTCTGGAGCAATCGGCACGTGGAGATAAGCATCCTTGATGTCTATTGATGCTAGGAAATCTCCTTGAGACATCGAGGCAATGACGGAGCGGAGAGATTCCATCCGGAACCGCCTGGTTTTCACGTGCTTGTTGAGCAGTTTTAGGTCCAGAACAGGACGGAAAGAGCCGTCCTTTTTTGGTACCACAAACAGATTGGAGTAAAAACCTTGACCTCGTTCCTGAAGAGGAACAGGGATCACCACTCCTTCTGCCCTTAGAGAGCACACCGCCTGCAGAAGAGCATCGGCTCGGTCGGGATGTGGGGAAGTTCTGAAGAACCGAGGCGGAGGACGAGAACTGAACTCTATCCGGTACCCGTGAGACAAAATGTCTGTTACCCACCGGTCTTTGACCTGTGGCAGCCAAATGCCGCAAAAGCGGGAGAGCCTGCCACCGACCGAGGATGCGGAGAGAGGAGGCCGAAAGTCATGAGGCAGCCGGCTTGGAAGCGGTTCCTCCGGCTGCTTTCTTTGGGCGTGAGTCCGCCAGGAATCTGAGCTCCTCTGCTCCTTCTGAGTCCTTTTGGACGAGGAGAATTGGGCCCTGCCCGAACCTCGAAAGGACCGAAACCTCGACTGTCCCCTCCACTGTTGAGGTTTGCTTGATCTGGGCTGGGGTAAGGAAGAGTCCTTACCCTTGGACTGTTTAATGATTTCAGCCAATTGCTCACCAAACAGTCTGTCTTGAGATAATGGCAAACTGGTTAAGCATTTTTTGGAAGCAGAATCTGCTTTCCATTCCTTTAACCATAAGGCTCTGCGTAAAACCACAGAGTTGGCGGACGCCATTGACGTACGGCTGGTAGAGTCCAAGACCGCATTGATAGCGTAAGTCGCAAACGCAGACATTTGCGAGGTCAACAACGCCACTTGCGGCACTGATGGACGTATGACAGAGTCCACCTGCGCCAGACCAGCTGAAATAGCTTGGAGTGCCCACACGGCTGCGAATGCTGGAGCAAACGACGCGCCGATAGCTTCATAGACAGATTTCAACCAAAGGTCCATCTGTCTGTCATTGGCATCTTTAAGTGAAGCCCCATCTTCCACTGCAACTATGGATCTAGCCGCAAGCCTGGAGATTGGGGGGTCCACCTTTGGACACTGGGTCCAGCGTTTGACCACGTCAGGGGGAAAGGGATAACGTGTATCCTTAAGACGTTTGGAGAAACGCTTATCTGGATAAGCATGGTGTTTCTGGACTGCTTCTCTGAAGTCAGCGTGGTCCAGAAAAGTACTCAATTTACGTTTGGGATACCTGAAATGGAATTTCTCCTGCTGTGCTGCTGCCTCCTCCGCTGGAGGAGAAATATCCAGCAGTCTATTGATGGCCGCTATAAGATCATTCACCATGGCGTCACCATCAGGGGTATCCAGGTTGAGAGCAGTCTCAGGATTAGACTCCTGATCACCTAGCTCTGTCTCATCATACAGAGAATCCTCTCGCTGAGACCCTGACCAGCGTGATGACGCCGAGGGTCTCTCCCAGCGAGCTCGCTTAGGCTGCCTGGGACTGTCGTCCGAGTCAGAGCCTTCAGCCTGTGATGCCTGGGACCCCCTTGGAGCACGGATTAGTTCCAACTGAGGGGGACCGGGGAACATTGAATCAGCAGTGCCCATGGTCTGAGTGACCGGCCTGGACTGCAAAGTTTCTAGAATTTTTGTCATAGTCACAGACATCTTATCAGCAAAAACTGCAAACTCTGTCCCCGTCACCGGGGCAGGGTTCACAGGCGTCTCTGCCTGGGCCACTACTAGCATAGACTCCGGCTGACGAAGTGGCACAGGGACCGAACATTGCACACAATGGGGGTCAGTGGAACCTGCCGGTAGATCAGCCCTACATGCGGTACAGGCAGCATATAAAGCCTGTGCCTTGGCACCCTTGCTTTTTGCGGATGACATGCTGTTGTCTCCTCAGAGCAATATAGGGGTATAAGCCAAGAAGCGACCGTACAGTGCAATATATAGGTACAGACAAAAGTACACCAAACAACACTGTGGCACTAGTGGGGTCAGCACCTAGGTGCTGCTTACCGCCCGCTTAACAGCGGGTGTGTGGTCGCCAGAATCCCCTGTCTGGGTCTCCCAGGGCTATGTCCGTTCTCCAGCTCAGACTGCGTGCAGGAATGGCTGCCGGCGTCCTGTGAAGAGGGGCGGGCCGTGGGCGTGCTGCAGACAAAGAGCGGGAAACTGGCGTCACACTTTGCCCAGTGAGAGGGCTGGAGTATGTAAATAAGACTCCAGCCCTCGGCGCTGACTATTGTACAGCGTCTCTCCCCTTCCCTGACTGACAGGGCTGGGGGCGGGAACGAAACGTAACTAGGCCGCAGAAGCCGGGGACTAGATTTATAAGCGCTGCCGTCGTAAAAGCACGGTCGGCGCGAAGTCCCCGGCGCACCACAAGTCTCAGCCGCGCCGCAGTCTCCGGGGGCGGCCGGCGCGGTAGTTCCCCACACATAAACTCACTCAGCTAAGCTGCAGTGAGTATAACCCAAGCGCGCAGCGCTACTGTCCCCGGCGCACTAGAACACCCAGCAACGCTGGAGTGTGTCTGTGCCTGTCTGTACGGGGACACAGAGTACCTGAATGTTGCAGGGCCTTGTCCCTGACGGTACCCAGCTCCGTATCCAGCAGGATCTCCGGGTCTGTGGATGGAGCCCGGCCTCAGAGCCTGGAGGCCGGTAAGATCCCACTTCACCAGAGCCCTCAGGGGGATGGGGAAGGAAAAACAGCATGTGGGCTCTAGCCTCCGTACCCGCAATGGGTACCTCAACCTTAACAAACACCGCCAACAAGAGTGGGGTGAGAAGGGAGCATGCTGGGGGCCCTTTAGCATGGGCCCTCTTTTCTTCCATCCGATATAGTCAACAGCTACTGCTGACTAAACAGTGGAGCTATGCGTGGATGTCTGACCTCCTTCGCACAAAGCTTGAAAACTGAGCAGCCCGTGATCCCACGGGGGGTGTATAGCCAGAAGGGGAGGGGCCTTACACTTTTTAGTGTAATGCTTTGTGTGGCCTCCGGAGGCAGTAGCTATACACCCAATCGTCTGGGTCTCCCAATGGAGCGCCGAAGAAATTGAAATTTTTTTTTTTTATTATTCAGAAAAAACTTAGTAATAAGCAAAACGAAAAATAGCAAACTACACATATGTGGTAAAAAAACCAAAACAAGCAAATCAAACATTTTGTGAAAAAAAATTAAAGATAATAAACACTTCAATTTGAACATATTCACATGGTAATATTACTTTATGTATTCTTGAAAGAAGAACAATAAACATGGGCTTTGCATAAGAATTTTTGGCATCCAGAACATGTAATACCTATTTTATTATCACAAGAATAAGGGCAATAGCTGCACCTTTTTCTTTTTATTCTTGAAGCACCGCTGGTAGAGGCCATGGGGGTAGAAGTGGTTGTGGAGGCCATAGTTTCACTTTCCTGAGCATGTTGCTGGATGTGTATAACATATGTGTACTGATAAGGGCAGAGAAGATAAGAACCCTTCTGAAAACAAGGAGCTAAAGGTGGCTTTACACACTGCAACATCGCAAACGACATTGCTGTAACGTTACCGGTTTTGTGACGTAATAGCGACCTCCCCAGCGACATTGCAGTGTGTGAAACACATCAGCGACCTGGCCCCTGCTGTGAAGTTGCTGATCGCTACAAATCGTTCAGGACCATTCTTTGGTCCTTTGTTTCCCGCTGTGCAGCATGATCGCTAGAAAGTCTCAGTGTGTAAAGGGGACTTTACAGCGACTTCCCTTTCAAAAAGCTGCTTTACAACGTCCCCAATGACTAGCTAGGTCGTTCTGCAGGTCCGGATCGCTGTTGCGTCGTTGGCCAGGTCTGCCTGTTTGACAGCTCACCAGAGACTTTGTAGCGATACCGGCCAGGTCTCAGTGTGTAAAGGGGCCTTAAGCCAGGAAGACAGACTTACTTAGCAAAAAAAAAAAAACATTTGGAGGCCTTTAGAGCTCAGCTTTACAAAATAAGGCCCTCTTACCCAGCGCGTTCTGCGCAGTCCGTTCTGCGCAGAATATACATGTGTAGTGCACACCTAGTGATCTTTCTGGATACGCTCTACATTTTAGTATAGACTGCACACCAAAAATAATCAATATAAACCATTTTCATGGTGCGCAGATCTCAATGCATACATTCGGCAGATCATGTGTACGACCCCATTGAAATAATCTTGGAAATAAATAAATTGATATACAATAGTAGATGCAATAAATAGACCCAACTGAGGTTATAACTCCTTTATTTCACTGAAAATATGGCCTCACAGCTGTAAAAAATGATACTGGGTCACTATGACCCGAACACGACTACTGCACAAATCAGCGTGTAGCTAAACGTAAACACAAAAAAAAAAAAATATACTCATAGATAGGTCCCTCCAAATGAGGGAAAGTCAAGTAACCTCAAGTTTTAGAAACTTATAGAAAAATATCTACAGGGCCACAAAACATTGTCTACGGGTCACTATGACCCGAACACAACAGCAGGGTTAAAGTTTGGCTACTTTTGAACACTAGCAGCTATTTAAAAGAAAATCTAATTTGTTTTTGCCGTGATTTTGTTTTTTATGGTGTTCACTTCATGGAATAAATAATGTGCCATCTTTTTTAGGTCAGATTGTACACATGGCAATACCAATAATATATACTTTTTTTTCTTACTTTTTATTTAAAAAAAAAAAATGTGATTTTAGCGGTGAAACATTTTTTAGAACTTCATTTTATTTTGTGCAAAATGTGGTGGATTTTTTACTTCGTCCCTTTGTGGGAGTTTACCTTCCACTGGTTTGATCACTAGTCTAATACTCTGCAGCATATTAGACCTGTCAGTTTTACACTGATAGGAGGACAGTTACTCGCTGTCACCGTAGCTGGCAGACCTGGAGAAAATTGGTTGCGTCGTGGGGGTGCCAATAAGAGTGGTAAATGGAGCCCCATTCATCTCACAACCATTTAGATGCCACTACCATTATTGACGGCAGAATCTAAAGGGTTACATGGCCATGATCAACACTAGCACTGATAGGAGCCATTGCAGCAAGGTGTCATCCATAATATATAGATAACTCCTGAGCCAGCTTCATCACAGCATTATAAGTGTACAGCTCTTTGCAGGAACTCCTTGCCTGCTGCGCCATACATGTACAGCGATGTCTGTAACGGGTTAATGGAACTATTATTTCATGGATTTGTGTGACCGTTCCATTAAACTCCGTACATGTTCTTTTCGCATTTGTTTTCTGGATCAATCTTGGCCATTCAAGTCTATGGGGATCCATTTTTAACTGATTTAGTGGTAAGAGGGAATGGGAGAAAAAAGTTCAGACACCTCCTTTAGTTTTTAATAATGAACAAGCAAATACAGAAGTCAAATGGAGGCAAAACAGATGACACAAGATAAACAGTCCATTTAAAAACTGAAATGGGTGGGTTAAGGTGGTCTTATTTCCTGACCTGCAGAGAACCTATAAATTAGGAGTGTATTGTCCAGAAAGCTTCAATATAAAAATGGACTGTTTATTTTATACATCAATATACTGTATATGACTTAAAAGATTCTGTCAATACATAACAGTTCAAACCCAGTAGAGGCAATCGGGGCATCATGGCGTGGACAATCATTTAAGTGCACCTCCCAATCTGCTTGTTTTCCCTCTATTTTCAGCACCCCCCACTTCTTTGATTGACAGCTCTGGCTGCATAGACCCAGAAAAAGGCGCAGTTTGTTACCCTAAAACACAAATCAAACAGTTATATGGGATACTTAATCTATATAAAAATGCTACCTGCAGAACAATTAAGTATCTCCTGCAGGTGTGGTGGTTTTTATAGGTGCAAAGTCATCTATATGACTGTTCATTTGCATTTGGGGGTGACAGACTCACTTTAAAATTTAACTTCTTTTAGTTGGGGGGGAGGAGGGTGTTTCATAAAAGCAAAGGAAAACTTATTATGATAAGCCAAAAGACATATTATACAAGAGACATACATTTTACATGTGGATAGTAAAAAAAAAACACCTAGGTATTGCTCACCTTGCGTAAATACCGCTAACCATGTCATGCTGGAGAGTGTCATCTGCTGACTTACTAGGCCCAGCTGCTTTGGAAATAAGTAACACCACCAAGCCTCTCATCTGTAGATTGTTGCGACTGTCATGCACAAAGGCCCTGCAAGGAAAGACAGCAGAATTGTATATTCATTATGCAGCTATTAACATACACAGTGCATGCGATGTGAGGATTCACAAGTCCGCAGTCACATAGAGTGATACACAGAGTGACTGCAGACTTGTGGATTTAGACTGGATGTCACCTTTAATGATTACTTGATTATTTCAAGGGTATGTGCCCACGATCAGGACTCACTGCATCCCGGAGGCAGCGGGTCCTGGAGGCAGCGGGTCCACAAGTCTCCTCCGCAGGAGAACGCAGCTGCCTGTACCCACGATCAGGGTTCAGTGCGCTGCGGTCTCTCGCTTGTGTTCTCCCGATGGATGACGCATGCAAATCCGCAGCAAACAATTGACATGCTGCAGTCTGGAATGACGCACCGCAGGTCAGTGATTGCTGCAGAAAAAACAAGCACAGTGGGCACAGGATTTCTAGAAATCCCATTCACTATGCTTGTACTGTACAACGCAGCGTTTTGGACGCAGATGAAGCACGCTGCGTCCAAAACGCTGCAAACACTGATCGTGGGCACGCAGCCTAACACATTTTCTATTGCCAGTAATATGTTCTTGCTATTAAGTTGCTTAACGTATACTTTTCATAGACTATTAAGTCATACAGACAATGAACATCCAACCTCTGGGACCCCCAAGGAAACAGAAAATGAAGGGAATGAATGAAATGCCAGTGTGATTGGAACTTTTGGATATACTGACAATTGCTCATTATCATTCAACCTTTCCACACATATTGGGGTGTGTTCCAAAAAGGGCACTGGACCCCAAGCTTTCTTACCCTTACAATAACATTTAACTCAGAGATGGTGTTGCAAGTTATGTCCACAACCCCCTACCCTGAGCAGTGATATCAAGATCCCCCTTCCCCCACAGAAGCGAAACTCAGAGTCCTCATTACTGGTATAACAGCCGAAGCTTCCCCATAAAAATCACACTGAGGAAGAGAGTTCTGTCCAGGGGTTCCCACCTTACCTCCATTTGGTATCTTCGCATCAGGCACTCCCTCCATACTATTGCATCTGGCTTCAAGTATCCTTCAGCTCTGTCTTGCCATACTTAATTTATCCCTGCAACTCTAAAAAGAAGTGGTTCACCCATATTTATTATTGGACACAACATACCGTATGTTGAGAAACAAGGTGTCTCTTAAATACCTTGTGTTGATAATAGTGCCTGTGAGTGGCGCTATTGCGAACTGCTCTTCCCATCGCATGACCCCGGGCTCCGTGAGCTCGGGGATTCGGTGATCTCACGTCAAGTTCCTGCTCACCTGACATCACTGCAGCCGGCCCCAGTCTCCATGAATGACTGGGCTGTGGGCGGACTTTCACCGCTCGTCACAGCCCAGTATCGCTCCTGCTTGCGCGCTCTGCAGCGAAGGAGGAGTTTGCAGGGAGGTGCTGCGCTGTGATGCTGGGCTGTGATGAGCGGGGAAACCCCGCCCATAGACTTGTCACTCACAGAAACAGTAGCTGCTGCGGTGATGTCAGGTGAGCAGGAAGTTGACGTGACATCACCGGGAACCCAAGGTCATGGAGCCCGGGGGGGTGGGGGGTGGGGTCAGGCGATGGGAAAGAGCGGTCCGCAATAACGCCACTCACAGGCACTATTGGCAACACAAGGTGTGTGAGAGAAACCTTGTTTCTCAACATAATATCGGTGTGGCCAATAATGAATATGGATGAACCACCCCTTTAAAGTGAACTTGTCAGGTCCTGGACCACGAGCAGTTCTGGGTGAAAATTGCTAATCCCTGCCTAACCGTCCCTGTATACACTAGCATAGATAAAGAGATCTTTAGAAAAAATATTTCTAAAGCTCTTTTACTGTATGCTAATGAGCGCAGGGACTAGTCCCCTGGGCGTTGCTTCCTTTGCTAGTCGGCTCAATTAGCATGTTAGTACGCCCCTGTGTGCTAACATGCTAATGAATGCACAGCATCACAGGTTGATCTCACTCACCTCTCTGCTGCGATTGACACCCGACACTGAATTTCGGCTCAGTGTGCATGACCCCGGAGTTTGGGTCATGCACACTATGATGCCGGGTGTACGCATCCTAGCTTCAAACTGAAGTAGTGCACATGACCTAAACTCCAGGGTCATGCGCACTGAGCTGAAATCCAGAATCGGACACGATGGCAGTGGAGAGGTGAGTGAGATCATCCTGTGACCCTGCACATTCACTAACATGTTAGCACACTCACAGGGGCGTACTAACATGCTTAGGGGTCGACTAACTAGGAGAACTAACACCCAGGGGATTAGTCCCTGTGCTCAGTAGCATACGATAAAAGATCTTTAGAAACATTTTTTCTAATCTTTATAAAGATCCCTTTATCTATGCTTCCAGATACAGGGACGATTAGGCAGGGATTAGCAATATGGACCCAAAACTGCTCGTGGCTGTGGGTGCATATTGGACCTGACAGGTTCCCTTTAAGTATTTGCCCATCTAGATCTTCTCTTCTGTGCAGAGCTACTCACAAGTGTCACCATCTGGAGACCTCTTCATAACTGTTTGTTGGACCTGGTGCTAATGGAACAAGATGTCAGACATCCGCTAGCCACACATAGTGAGTCCGCGAGCAACAGGTTGGGGACCTTTGCAGTAGAATGAGACTATCAGCGATGACTGACATGGGTAGGGGCATGCGGTATTGAAAATGAGAATATGATTACCTCTGACTACCAATATATTCATATGTTTGCTGGAGAAATGACATAGGAATGGCACAATGCAGACTTCTAAGAAACCTACATGTGAATATAAATAGTTTGGGAGGTGAAATGTGCTGACAGATTCTTTTTCATTTCTTTATAGCACACTCGAGCCACATAAATTAAAACAGAATGAAAATCCCTTTAATAGCAAATTACACAAACATAATATTTAAATATAGTAATAATGCACTTTTCTTGTCAAAATCAGACTGAAATCTGAAATATCCTAAAAACAAAATTCTGCAAAGAAAACTAAAAAATCTCAAAAGTGAGTTAAAGTAATAAACTGCTCCCTCGCACTTCAGTCTAAGGCCTCAAATAACAATTCTTCCTTGAGTTCCCAAGAGGACGTTTCGCCTTGACAGTCCACAAGGTCTCATTTTGTTTTTGGGTTGGATCTCTATACCCTTAGGCAGCTGATAATGAACAGCTTTATCAGAATTACTAAATACTTACATGAAAATGTTAACCTATCATTCATTTCTTTTCTGCCTAGAACATCTGCCCTCCTGACATAAAGATAAGCTATTTCTGGTGAGAAAGCCAAGGGGCACACAAACTTCAAGAATACGAAGAGCGCAGCACACAGAAAGGAAGGAGGTAAATCCCACAGGCTTCCAGCTGCTTTACCTTTACTGTCACTGTCGCTTTTGAGGCTGCCATCTGATCCTAGTTACTAAAACACCGGCCTTCATCATCACTACAGCCATCATCGTTATATACTTAGTATTTGGAACTTAGTATTTTCCAAGGATGTACATATTAGCCACAGTAACTTCCAGCAATTCCAGGACTATTTGTATTTGCTGGTGAGAACTCAATAGGTATTAATTTTAATTAGTTTTAAGGGCATTAGAGGGGTGGTTCATTACTCTGTAGTAGTAACCACATCTCTGTAAAACTGATAGGGGAGGCTTTTTCTAAATATCCTGTGTTGCCAATTCAGCCTCTGAGCGGTGGTATTGCGGTCCGCTCATTCCCATCACGTGACCCCCGGGCTCAGTGACCTCAAGGATCTGGTGATGTCACGTCAACTTCCAGTTGACCTTAGATCACTGCGGCCGGCCGCAGTCTTCCTGATGAAAGGGCTGTAGGCGGAGTTACACCGCTCATCACTGCCCAGCGTCACAGCCCAGCATCGCTCCTGCTTGCAGCACTCTGCAGTAAAGGAGAGCGCACACAAGATGCTGGGCTAGGACGCTGGGCTGTGATAAGCGGTGAAATGCTGCCCACAGCCCAGTCACTTAGGAAGACTGGAGCCGGCCGCGGTGATGTCAGGTCAACTGGAAGTTGACCTGACATCACCGGATCCCAGAGGGGTCCCACGATGGGGATCAGCAGACCCCAATTGTGCCGCTCAGAGGCTGAATTGGCAACACAAGGTATTTAGAAAAAGCCTCTACTGCAGAGTAGTGAACCACCCACTTAGATTTTTAGGAAAATAGAATATTTTGTAGTCTCTGATATGTTACAACAATAAGGCTTGTGCCCTTGAAGAAAATTTGCCTTCATACAGGTTCTCCATTAAATAGGATCTCACATGTTTGTTTAACTAAACACTTGCATTCTCCATAAAATAACAAAGCTAAGGTATCTTTTTTAAAGGTTCCTACATACATATAACAGTTGACCCAACCAGTCAACCATCTAATGTGCATGGGGGGGGCTTCCTTCCGCCCCCCAAAGACTATGTTGGGGGACAAAAGTGTTGAGTATTTTAAAGAGGTTGGCCACTACTCTTTATTTATGGCCTCTCTATAGGAAAGGCCATTAATATATGGCTCCCTCCACATATTCACCTCCACTATGCTGCGATAGGCATTTCTCTGGTGCTCTCACCATTCTCCCAATTACCATTAGTATAACAAGTCCTCACCCATTGTGTGGTTCACCTACCATACCATGTATGATTGATTATCATACTATATACATTCAGGTTGCCACCTATTGCAGCATTCATCCATCTCTTCATCTATCTTTGTGAGCCCCATCTACACTATATGACAGGACACTACTGTACTTTTCTGACCCTGATGAAGGCTCTTGTACGAGCCGACACGTTGGACAGTACCGTTTAATTGTGAAAATAAAAATCATTCAAGCATACCATACCTGGACTGTTCAATTTTTCTTGTACTGTGTGCCGGGGTCCTCCTTCACATTAATATATGATTGGCAGAAGTGCAACACCCAGCCCCCCTCAAGCCCCACACACCGATCAGCTGTTATCGGCGCTGAACTGAAGTTCTCGAATGCTGACGGAACACAGCAGCTCCGTCATTTCTATAGTGGGAGTGAGCTACAAATCCACCCCTATTCATATGAATAGGGGTGAATCTGCAGTACACGGAAGTGGCCACTAAAGAAATGTTGGAGCTGTTGTGTTCCGTCAGCATTCAAGAACTTCTATCAGGTGCCGATAACAGCTGATCGGCAGGGGGGAGGGGAGACTGGGTGTCGCACTCCCATCGATCAGATATTAATGACTTGTCCTAAGGAGAGACCATCAATAAAAAAGTAACGGCCGCTCTTTTAAATATAAACACCTGATCCTTTTGTTCCCTGGTGGAGAAGCTGCTGCCAGGGGTCTGAGAGCAGCTTGCTCTCCATGTGACATGCTTGGCCGAGCTGAGTGTTCATGTGTATGGAAAGTCACAAATGATAGTTTGGCCTAGAGCCAACCAAGAAATATGGGCATCTTAAGAAAATCCTTTTTGTGCAGTTCCTTTGTGATTTCTCATGGAAATAGAAAACTGACAACTGGACATTACTACTCCACCTTTCATTAGGTTATTTCCCTCATTGTTATTGGGGATGGTAACATCTAGTTGCCAATGTATTCATAGATTTCCAGAATAACAGGTCAACAGCACAACAAATTGTTCTATAAAAAGACGCTCCTGAATTGTGATACAACATGATGATCAAAAAGAGAAGTAAATAATATATAAACCCTTTAATAAAAAAAATCTCAATGAAGAGGATTATTATAATACAAATTATGGAGCAAAAAACATTAAGGCTATGTTCACACAAGGCGTTTTTTTTAGCATGATTTTTGCCTTGGTTTTTTGCAAATTCATGCTAATAAAATGCATGCTTCACAAGCCTAGCAAAGCCTATGAGAATCCAGAAATCTCATGCACGCACACACAAAACATTTTTTCCTAAATGTTTTGTCAACCACCTTGGTTTTTGCTCGTTTTTTCAAAGAATGAGTATGTCAATTCTTTTCACCATTTTTGCAAAACCTCGGCAAAAAATGTGGCAAAACTGCAGGTTATTTCCTGGCAAAAGATGAGGTTTAGCTGCAGAAAAAAAACCTGACCAAAAATACCCTGTGTGAACATAGTCTTACAATGCTAATTTGTTGGGGGGTTTCAGTGTCAAACTCAGCTCATTGCCAGTTTAGGATTTAGATCACAAGCACATGCTGATTTAAAGGGAATTTGTCACCACTTTGACCATTTTAAACTGTTAATATGGGCATACAGGTTATAAAATGCTGAGAAAATACATACCTTTATGTCTAATATCAGATGCCTTGTTGTGGATAAGTCATCTTTTATCATTTTATGTAAATGAGCTCTTCCAGGCTATGGGGTGGATGCTGCCTAGAAGATAACTCCGCCTCCAGAGATTATTTTAAATAAAAAGGTGTTACCAGTGTGAGACAAGTAACTGACAGAACAGGAGAAATAAAATGTGCCTTCTTGCAAACACAGTTTTTATAGCTTTCTGAGCTCTGTTTCATTGCAACAATATTGTACCCATGCCTGCCTGTGAGATGGAGGCTGAAGCTGAGAGGAACCTGCAGAAGTGTCAGTTATAATCACACACAGCTCTGCAGTGAGAGCAGCCATCACACATCACACTGGTAACGCCTGTTTTATATAAAATATTCTCTGGAGGCGGAGTTATCTTTCTGGCCGTAGCCTGAAATAGCTCATTACATAAAGTGATAAAAGATGATTTCTCTACAAGGCATCTGATATCTCTTTAATAGCATTAACAATGTGAAGTAGTTATAGAGGTTGTCCACTACTTTATTAAAGGTCATCAATGTCTGATCGGCCGGGGTCCGACACCTGGCACCCCACCGATCAGCTGCTCTCAATGCCACCGCCGGCAGCAGGCAGCTGGAAATGCTCACTTCCGGAGCTGCTCCGTCTTCTGATCGCAGCCACAGCGGATACTGCACATCCGCTTCCTATTGATTTGAATTGGAGGCGGATGTGCAATACCCGATCGAGGCCACGATAAGAAGACGGAGCAGCTCCGGAACTGAGCATTTCCGGCTGCCCCCGCCAGCACCGAGAACAGCTAATCAGTGAGGGTGCGGTGGGTTGGACCCCAACAGATCAGACATTGATAGTCTATCTTCAGGATAAGCCATCAATGTCTGATCTGTTGAGATCCAACTCACCGCACCCTCGCTAAGGATAGGACATCAATGTAAAAATAGTGTACAACCTCTTTAACTTTTTAATGGCTGCCAAGCTTCAACCAAAGTAGTTGAAGGATCCTAAGGGGTCAAGTCCAACAAATTAAAACCCAGAGGATGCAATGGATTTCTCATGGCTTCCTAGTTCTGCCCTTTTCAGTGAGAAGTATAGTTTTATCACATGACAGATTAGAATAACTACATTGTGCTTGAGGGAAGAAGTTTCGAACAAACTTTTAACAAGTCCGTGCACTATAAAGATGAACTAAATTCACTAAATCAATTGCTGCAATCCAACTGTCATAAAAAGTCAGAGGATTTAATTCAGAGATGGACTCTGATAATACCACTCTGAAGCAAGATTAAAACATATCCCCATATCTATTTGTATAAGAAGTTATATTCTTTGGACTCGGCCATCAATTCGCGACTGACAGCATCCCAGAAGACTGAGTAAGTCACTAGAGGAGCGCTGGCTTCAACCTAAAGGCATTATCTGACATAATGTAGCTGCTCAACATAACCTATTACATTAAACACAAGTTTGGATGGAAATGTAATCACTATTGGATCAAACAGTACAACTATATATAAATCTGATGTTGCAGCAATATCAGCTTCATTTACAGAATAATTACAGTCTAACCACTAGACTCATTGAGACCTGTCCCAAAGAAACCCAAGGACATCATCATCTAGATGACATTGCTTTAGGGGCACAAAGAATATATGTACCTGAGTGAGCCCTCCAAGGGACATACATCAACCAACTATTAAAAAAGTGGAAACAAAAAAAGCCCAGATGCAGCAATTATATTTGATGAGCATGTGGCAGCAGTCAGACGCCTGGAGAGAAGAAGGAGAGCAACATAAGCAAAAAATGGAACAAAAAAAGCACAAAACATCAAACTGGATTATTTTCAGGAACTCCTACTGCAACCAGATGAGAACATTTAGGTGTCTAACTGTAGCACACGAGAACCCTGGACAGCAGGTGACTGTGCGCGGTGCCAGGGATCATTTGGCAAAATTAAGGCTACGAAAGAACAAGAGCAGAAAATAACAGATTGAGTAAATAAAATAGAAATGCTCAAATCCAAAACGGCTTATCATGTTTCATCAGGTTTGCGTTTTATGTAGGTCTTACCGATTTACTGTATATTCCTGGTATACTGTAGTTGAAGTATCATGCAGCTTCATAGGGAAACTGTCAGGTGCAAAATGTACTCAGAACCACGAGCAGTTCTGGGTGCATATTGCTAATCCCTACCTAACTGTCCCTGTATACACTAGCATAGATAAAGGGATCTTTAGGCCTAAGACACACGGCATGAAAATCAGTGCGAGTGGAGTGTGATAAAACATCGCATTCCACTCGGACCAATATTAGCCTGTGTGTCAGCACCCATGAGCGATTATTTTCTTAGCCCCAATCGGATTGAGAAAACAATCGCAGCATGCTGCGATTGTAATGCGAGACTCTTTCTCTCGCACCCATTCAAGTGTATGGGGTGAGAGAAATATCGCACTGAACTCGCGGTACACTGGTGTACCGCGAGTGCAGTGCGAGAATGGCAATAGCCGGCTACAACCGCGAGTGCAGTGTGAGAATGGCAATAGCCGGCTACGGAGGAGAGAGAGAGATAAATCCCTCCCTCCCCTCATCAGTGCTGACCCGCCCTCTGCAGCTGAGGTCTGCTCAGAGTGGTTTAACATAAATATTCTGTGAAACATTTAGTAATTGCAATAATTTTTCTACAAAACTTCCTCATTTCATGGTCTCAAAAAGTAATTGGACAAATTTATTTTACCATAAATGAAATGTTTATTTTTAATACTTTGTAGAGAATCATTTGCAGACAATGGTTGCCTGAAGTTTGGAAGCCATGGACGTCACCAGATGCGGAGTTTCCTCCTTTGTGATGCTTTGGTGGACTCTACTGCAGCTGACTTCAGTTGTTACTTGATGGTGGGTGTTTGTGCCTTTGGTTTCATCTCAAGCATGTGAAATACATGCTCAATTGAGTTTAGATCTGGTGATTGACTTGGCCATTAAAAAATATTCTACTTCTTTGCCTTAAAAAACTCCTGCGTTGCTTGCATACTATTGTTAATAATCTGCAACCACTATAATACTTGGGTGGTTGGTACTCGTAATAAACAGTTGGATGCTCAGATGGAGCTCTTCCGGAAAAAAGCTTGTGCTCCCCATTTACTTCCATTACAATACAGTGCTCAAGTCACGCCCATCCGAGCATTCAACTGCTCGTTACAAGTACCGAGCACTCAGGCATGGTAGTGTTCGCTCATCACTAGTCACTGTACACCTTAAGGCTATGTGCGCACGCTGTGTTTTTTGCGGCGTTTTTGCACATGTTTTTGGGTGCATTTTTGGGCTTAAAACAGCATAACTTTGCTTCCCCAGCAAAGTCTATGAGTTTTCATTTTTGCTGTCCGCACATTTTTTTTTAAGCTGCGTTTTGGAGCTTAAAAAAAAAAATGGACATGTCAATTCTTTCCTGCGTTTTTCTGTGTCTTCCCCCCATGCAATGCATTGAAAAAACGCAGAGATCAAAAACGCAGCCAAAAAAACGCATGCGTTTTTACCGATGTGTTTTTCAGCGTTTTTGCTGCGGGTGTGTTTTTATTCGTTTTTAGCGGCCAAAAACGCAGCGTCAAAAAAACGCAGCATGCGCACATAGCCATACTGTGAAGAACTGTCCAGTCAACCTTGCTGCATTTGGTTTAATCTGAGCAGAAAGTAAAGTCCTGTACATATCAGAATTTATCAGGCTGCCTTTATCTTGAGCAATAAACACTAGTGACCTGATGCTATTGGAAGTCATGAATGCCCATGCCCTCAAATTGCCTCCTCCGTGTTTTACAGAGGATGTGGTGTACTTTGGACCATGAGACCTTTCAAGTCTTCTGCATACTTTCTTCTTCCCATCATTTGGGTACAGATTGATCTTTGTTTTATCTGTCCAAAGTATGCTTTTCCATAACTGAGCTGGCTTCTTTAGATATTTTTTGGCAAGATCTAATCTAGTCTTTTTATTTCTAAAGGCCCAGTCACACACAACGACTTACCAGCGATCCCGAAAAAGATGCGACCTGATAGGGATCGCAGGTAAGTCGCTGGGAGGTCGCAGGTAAGATGTCACACAGTCAGATCTTACCAGCGATGCAGGAACAATACAGGTCACAGTAGCGACCTGTATAACGATCTCAGCAGTCACTATGACCCTGTCACACAGTGTCAAACACAGCGATGTGTCCTGCCCAGCAGGACATCGCCTTTGAAGAAAATGGCCTAGACCATTCTGCAACGACTAGAGATCTCACACCAGGGGCCTGATCGCTGGTAGATGTCACACATAACAAGATTCGCTAACGGAAACCGTGACTCAGCTGCAATCTCGCTAGCGATCTCATTATGTGTGACGGTACCTTAAGGCTGATTAATGGTTTGCACCTTGTGGTGAACCTTCTGTATTTACGCTCATGAAATCTTCTTTGTATGGTAAACTTAGATACTGAAACAATTAGTTCCTTCAGAGTGTTCTTCACCTGGGTGGATGGCAAGAAGGGGTTTTTCCTCACCATAGAAATGATTCTGCGATCATCCACAACTTTTGTCTTCTGTAGACGCCCAAACCTTCTCCAGTTCCCAGTCTCAAGAGTGTGCTTTTTTTTTCTTTTTTCTGCAGAATGTACCAAACGGTTGATTTGACATCTCCTAACATTTCTGCTAGCACTCTTTTTTTTTTTTCAGCCTAATGATTGTCTGTTTCTTTACCATTAAGAGCTCCTTTTACGGCATGATGTTGTTTCACAGCCAGGGCTGCCACCTGGAATTTCAGGGCCCCATACTGCCAAAAATTTCAGGCCCCCTTCAGACTCCGCCTAAACCACAGCTCCGCCTCGAACCTTCGGCAATAGAAAAAAGTAGTTTCCAGCATCACGTCCAAGTAATAAGGTTAAAAAACAACTTTATTCCATAAGGTTAAAACCAACACTAGGTTGGATGGACGTCCACGAAGTATAAAACAATGTCTTACGTTTTTCAAACTTAAAAGAGGTAATTAATCTTAGATATATTCTGTTAGATTTGCACAACTAAGTTATGGAATAAAATTGGTATTTAACCTTATTTCTTGGACGTGATGCTGGAAACAACTTTTTTTCCACTGCCGGATTTTGCCTCTTTGAACACGGAGCTGACCTCCTTGCACCGTCTCCCAGAGAACAGACCCAGGTGATGCATTTACCGGATGAGCGGAGATCCTCCTTTGCATACTTACCTCGAACCTTCCACAATCCCACCATCACTCTTGGAAAATCTACAATTCTGCAAACAGTCCTCCCCAATCAAACATTAACCGCTAGTCATCATTTTGCCAGCCCGAAAAAGCTGCATGCACCATTTTTCGGGCCATCAAAATGATGAGCCGCAGTCAGTATCGTCAGCCATATGCGTATATCTAATATATAAAGCTAAGTGTAAGTGTATGTATGTGTATATGTATTTGTATGTATGTATGAATGTATGTCCACTAAAGGAATCCGCACCATCACATTTACAATTACAATATTTTGCAGACACCCCATTTGACTCAGAGAATGTCATAAACTACATTTTGAGGGGAAAATTTAACCCCGCGCTTTACAGTTATTCGCTAAAAAACCTCCTTTCATTAAAGTCAATGGAGCTGGAACCTACATGTCATTAACAGCAGATGTGATTGCTTGCTATAAGCAACGAAGGACATTCTTAGTATAAGAAGCTTATGTGTGAGGTAATATGATTTCTGTGGAGAGACGGACAGAGAGAGAGAGAGACAAACAAGGAAAGAGACAGACAGACAAGGAAAGAGACATACAGAGACAAACAGACAGGGAAAGAGATAGTCCCAGACTGGCAGACAGAGACAGAGTCAGACAGAAAGAGACAGACAGAGAGGCAGAAAGGGATTGAGACAGAGACACAGACAGACAGACAGGGAAACAGACCGACAGGGAAAGACACCGAGACAGACAGGGAAAGAGACAGGGAAAGAGGCAGAGACAGGCAGGGAAAGAGACAGGCAGGGAGAGAGACAGGCAGGGAAAGAAGCAGACAGGGAAAGAGGCAGACAGGGAAAGAGGCAGACAGGGAAAGAGGCAGACAGGGAAAGAGGCAGACAGGGAAAGAGGCAGACAGGGAAAGAGGCAGACAGGGAAAGAGGCAGACAGAGACAGACAGACAGGGAAAGAGACAGACTACTTGCACATATGCACACACAGCCCTACAACAGGCACATTTACTTATACACACTATATATTACCTCATCTTGCAGTTCCTGATTGGTGCAGAGCAGGAGAGGAGCCACTGGGGTTTGCACGAAGGCTGCAGCAGCTGAACAGCTACAGGACCTTCCACTTCACCGGTTATGTGATCAGGCATATGATTAGTCAGATGACCGGGAAGGTCCTTCACCTTCTCAGCCTCTGTTCTGGTCCAGTACATTTCCTGTCCTGATCTGCACCGATCAAATAAATCAGTGCAGAGCAGGAAGAGAGAGGGCAGATCTCTATGAGTGACCCGGGTCTCCCTCATTGCCCTGAGGACTGTCCCGCCCCCTGGGGCCTAATGAACAGAGGAATAAAAGGGGAGGGGCCTGGGCTGTCAGCGGCCGGGCCCCCAATTGGCTTCTGCTCACGAGGCCCCTTACAGGAGTCACGGTTGTAATGTCTTGATGGCGGCCCTGTATCAATCTACTTGACTAATCCTGCTCTATAATGTGATGCCTGTAGATTAGACTACATTTTCCTGGTGACAGTGCCTCTTACAGGAGTCATGGTTCTATGCCCTGATAGCAACCCTGTTCACAGCAACAGCTACCAAATACAAATGCCACACCTAGAATCAGCTTCAGACCTTTTACCTGCTTACATGATGATGGACTAAAGAAGAAACAGCCCATGCAGCTCATTAATAATTTTTTTTAGATAGCTATCCAATTTCTTTTGGTCTCTTGAGAAAAGCAGTTAGATATTAAAGAGCTGTAATTACAAAACCCTTACTCCAATTTGTGAATACCTTCAAACTAAAGCTGAGAGTCTGCACTTTAAAGGGAACCTGTCACTAGAATCTTCGCTATGAAACTAAAAGAATCCCCTTCTGCAGCTCCTGGGCTGCATTCTAGAAAGGTTCATCTTGCTACTGGCCCCCCTTTCAGACCTAAATAAACACTTTATAAAATCTTACCTTTTGGTATGCTAATGAGCTTTGCTGGCTACGGGGGCGGGCTGTATTGCTTCTGTTATTCCCCCTACTGCCGCTGTTCGCCGTCCCCCAGTGTTGATTGACATAGATGAGGCCGCCGCCCTTATGTTACTCAGTGCTCCTGAAGTCTCGCGCATGCCCAGTGGCACTATCGTGGGACTGAGCACTGTTCAAATCACGAGCGCCGGTGATCATATTGCGAAGGTGCGAGATCATTGGCAGGTACTTGGATGACGCTGGTGATGACAATGTCATCACTAGCGTCATCCAAGTAGCCGCCCACAATCTCGCGCATGCGCAATAACATCACCGGTGCTCGCAATTTGAAAACAGTGCTGTCAAGCGATAATCTCGCGCATGCGCAGTGGCACTATTGCTTGACAGCACTGTTTTCAAATTGCGAGCACCGATGATGTTATTGCGCATGCGCGACATTATGGGCGGCTACTTGGATGACGCTAGTGATGACATTGTCATCACCAGTGTCATCCAAGTACCCGCCAATAATTTCGCGCCTGCGCAATACGATCACCGGCGCTCGCAATTTGAACTGTGCTCAGTCCCGCGATAGTGCCACTGGGCATGCGCGAGACTTCAGGAGCACTGAGTAACATGAGGGCGGCGGCCTCATCTATTTCAATCAACACTGGAGGACGGCGAACAGCGGCAGGAGGGGGGATAACGGAAGCAATACAGCCCACCCCCGAGGCCAGCAAAGCTTATTAGCATACCAAAAGGTAAGATTTTATAAAGTGTTTATTTAGGTCTGAAAGGGGGGCCAGTAGGAAGATGACCCATTCTAGAATGCAGCCCATGAGCTGCAGAAGGGGATTCTTTTAGTTTAATTGTGAAAATTCTAGTGACAGGTTCCCTTTAATCCCTTATTGTATGTTAAATATGTTTTGGTAAACAGCTAAAATGCCAAAACCTGTGCCACTGTCCAAATATTTGTGGACCAAAGTGTAAAAGTTTTGAGACGCAACTTTCCTAGTGACTCATTACAGTTCATAAATTGCAAAGCCGGCAAGGATAAGACATTATTATAAGAAAAATATAATGTATATATATAAAAACATGTGGTCAGACCGCTCTGACATGTTAAGTCTGACTAGATCAACTAAGCACAAGTGTTCTGGCATGCAACGGATATTTCTTTAAATCCTAGAAAAGGCATGTCTGCTTCTTAGAAGTGGCTATGGCTGAATGTATTCCCAGATCCTTAATAATTCCTGTTATGTAAGGGTTTATCACACACGACTGAAACAAGCAGGCTCATAACATGTACAATTTCATTCAATAAAAAAATTATTCCAAAAGCTGGGTACAAAGCATATGTTTAAACGACTTTCACAGAGCTGTGCCGATTGGCAAACCCAATACACATTTCTATTCTTTATAGACCTGTTCTAATGGAGGAGAGAAACTAATATGAAAAGGTTGAAGAATTTGTGCAAACACTAGTGGTTTTGGAAATGTTAGTTCCTATGGAAACCAGTCCGACTGTCTTTATATAGCATTATAAACAGATGGTAAAAAGTGGTCACGTTAGCTTCCCTGCCAGCATATCAATAAAACGGCCATAGTCGTGTGTTTGTTAAATAACTTAAGTATACTAGCAACAAGAGCTACTCCTAGTCCAGAGGACTACAATGACTTATCTCTTTTTTCAAGCAAAAATGCGAATTTGCCCAGTCAATTCTCTGCAGCTTACGCTGTCAACCAGGCTGACTTGGCTGGGGTCCCTACAAATGTTTTCATAGCACTTGTAATGCAGGGCACGTCACAGCAAATATGATTCTGCCTGGTAGGGGGACACAAACACAGAACCCATTTGCTTAAAAAGAGCTCATAAAATGTGAAAGCAAAATAAATGGAAATTTAAGAATAGCTGTTTTCTAAGGGTTGTACTTTATTTTTACGTAAGCCCCTATTCAGAAAAGGAGGCAGTCTTTACCATTTGCGGTGGACGGCCAAAGACATACCTCATTTATTGGACTGGGGGAAACTGTGCTAATTATATAAAGTGAAGAATTGAGATCATAAAATCACAATTAGTTCTGAAATGGTATAGAATGGTTTTAAAATATAAAATAAGTGATACTCACTCTCGCCAATCTCCGAAGCCTTATCCACACTTGGAGGTCCTGTCTTAACACACTTGTGACCACCTTAGCTATCGACCGGCTGAGGAGGGATTTTATTGGGAAATTCTGGTGTGTCTGAATCTCATACATAGAGAACAGTGGAGATTAAAGGGAACTGGTCACCACATTTTTGGCCTATAAGCTGCGGCCACCACCACTGGGCTCTTATATACAGCATTCTAACATGCTGTATATAAGAGCCCAGGCCGCTGTGTATAACATAAAAAACACTTTATAATACTTACCTAGAAGGTTGCTCCGGTGCACAGCAGTCGGATGGGTGGCTCCATTCTCCGAGACCGGCGTCTCCCCTTTCAGCCAGCTTAGTCTTCCCTATTCTGAAGCTGTGGTGCATGTCGTGTCTACATCATACACACTCACCGGCATTGAGGTCATGCGCAGGCGCACTTTGATCTGCCAGGCTCAGGGCAGATCAATGTATTGTAGTGCGCCTGCGCAGGACTTCATTGTCGGTGAGTGTGTATGACGTAAACGCTACATGCACGGCGGCTTCAGAATAAGGAAGAGCAAGATGGCTGAAAGGGGAGGCACCGGTCCTGGAGAACAGTGTCACCTATCCAACTGCTGTGCACCGGAGCGACCTTCTAGGTAAGTATTATAAAGCGTTTTTTTATGTTATACACAGCGGCCTGGGCTCTTATATACAGCATGTTAGAATGCTGTATATAAGAGCTCAGTGGTGGTGGCCGCAGCTTATAGGCCGAAAATGAGATGACTGGTTCCCTTTAGGTAGTTGGAATTGCAACTGAGAGATCAGTGAAGTGTAATTTAACTTCTTTTATTCATTTAGTGGGCTCACAGACTTAAATAAGCAGTGTTATAAACAATCCAGAAGGTCATTGGTGTGACCACTTGTTTTGAGAACCGAACAAACAAGCTACCACAAAGTCTTTCCCATCCTAAGGCAAAGAAAGCCACCAGGAAGTGCATATAAAAAAAATGTCTTGCTGACTATAGAATGACCGGCAATCTTGAAATAAGGTCTGTGCAAGAAGAACCCTCTTCTTAAAGGAGTTTTCCACTACTTGCCATATAACATAGCTCTTCAAAACAATACATTTTTTAATATACTTGTATTAGATGTATAGCTTCTATGAGCATCTCTCAGCAGGGATCACATAGTACTCCATTATTATGCAGATAATTACTCTGATACTTTCTTTTCCAGCACAGAAATCAGACCAAATGAAAGGAAGTCATCACTGGGCTCCTGATGGTTGGAAGAATCGCAGCTTGTCTGAGCATGCATCCTTAAGACACAACTAAGGCGATGTGTGCACGCTGAGTATTTAGTTGCAGAAATTTCTGCAATAAATCTGCATAAAAAACAAAACATGATAAAAATGCACTGTGAGCACATAGCTTTAGTCTGCCTCACACAAGCTGATCTGACACCTTTGCTAGTTAAGTGCTGCTATTGGGATTTGAAAAGCAAAGGGTTTAGGAAATCCAGTCACTGACGTGGACAGCTGAAAAGATCTGAAATTTGAATAACACACACAGAGACAGGGCTGTACTGGCCACCTTGTAACTGCCAGATTGGCTGGTACGTACCCTGGGCTAGTCTAATGCGGGCGTCACACGAGACGATCTATCGTGCGATGCATCGTCGGGGTCACGGTTTTCGTGACGCACATCGGGCATCGTTTGCGACGTCGTTTCGTGTGACACCCCGGGAACGATGAACACAGCTTACCTGCGTCCCGCGGCACCCGCCGGCTATGCGGAAGGAAGGAGGTGGGCGGGATGTTTATGACCCTCCACCTTCAGGAAGAGGATGGTCGCCACCCACAGCGAGGTCGCTCAGCAGGTAAGTACGTGTCACGGCGGTTTAACAACTTTGTGCGACACGGGCAGCGATTTGCCCGTGACGCACAAATGACGGGGGCGGGTACGATCGCTCGTGCGATCACACGATAGATCGTACCGTGTGACTCCCGCATTACACTTGGCGTCTCCCAATATTTTTGTCAGAACTCTTTCTATGGCAATATGAAGCTGTTGAGAGTGAACAAAAGAGTGAGGGAGGAGTTTGGGTTGAGAATGAAGGCCGCATGCTAAGTGTTGGCTCACAAGCTACTGAAATGCATGATGGAGCTTGCAATAGTAGATCACAATAAGCCTGGGGAGAGGAAGGGATGGATGTAAACATCAGAGCTACAGAAGGCAGACACCAAATGATGCTATCTGCATGCTAAAAAGTTTATATTACTATAATAAAGAGTATGGATGCATTAAGTGGCACATAATAGCCTGATTGAAGAATAACAAATGAAATTATTTAGGGTGGATAACATCTTTAACTATTGAGTTTCAAATAATTCAATGGGGTCAAATCTACAAGTAAGAGGCTGCAACTGCAAACCGCTTTTGGAGATAAGGCCCCTATACACATTAGATGAAAATGGGCAAACACACAATTGCTTTGAGAAAGGCCACAAATAAGTCACAGACATTTTCGGCGAATATTGAATATCTTCCCAAGGCACCAGACCCATGTTTTTCTATGGGCGGCGTCCATAGGCATGCATTGCAAATCGCGCCGCATCGGCTGGATGCGGCGCGATGTGGTTTTTTTTGCCGGACAAAAAAACGTGCCAGGCAACGTTTCATCCGGCCGCTGCATCGGCTAAATCTGCAGCATGCGGCAAAAACCGGACGGAACGGAAGCCCATGCGGCACAATACGGCACTAATGTAAGTCTGTGCAAAAAAACCCGCAACCGGTGGCAAAAAATACCGGTTGCGGTTTTTCTGCAAAGCGCCGCATTGTGCCGCACAGGAAAAAACGGATGTGTGAAAGCAGCATAAGCAGGCAGGAACCTTGATACACCAGTAGAGTTGAGTGTGCAGACAACACTTTGAATCAGCAAAGTGGAGTAGGCTATTGGATTTCAGGACAGCAACTTGAAATAGCAAAGGAATAGACTTGGAAGACCTGGTTGTAGCAGACCTGGATGTGCATACATCACTCAGGAATAGCAAAGCTCTTGTTGACAGTTAGGCATCTAATTGTACCAGTGTTGCACGTGTGCACAGTAATCAGGAAAAGCAGCGTTGAGTGGCATGGAAAATCATCAAGGATGCGCAGTGAGTTACTATAAAAACCTGACATGCACTAGACCAGAAAGAGCCAGCTGTAGGATGCAAAGTCCAGCATTAGAGCCAAGACTAACTGTACCATCTTTTAGGACCTAGAAGACTGTAAAAAGAAAAAAAAAAAAAAAGAAAAAGAAGGCTTGGTATGAAACTTCTTGAGAAAAGACGAAGAATATATACTTTAATAAAAAAGCATTTTTCTTCCGGGCCAAATCATTTCCAGTCTATCAAGTAAAAAAGGACACCCAAGAACCTATGTACATTTCAGAATTTTGTTAATCCTGAACATCATATCAGAATCAGTGGTGGATGAAGGTACAAATGTGATCGTAAAGTAGAATTTATTTAAAAGATGAAATAAAAGGATATGAAAATCATAAAAAAGGGTAAAAAAAAAAATGGAGGGTAGTTTCAAATGGAAAGTGACTGGATTGATTTATTCAAAGATTTGGCAAGGACCTAAGAATATAGAAGTCAGCATGTTGAGTCTTTAATTGGATGTTTTTGATTGAAAGCCAAGCCTTATCAACAGGAAAGATGTTGGGAACAGGTCGATGTTTATCAGCACTCCTCATTGCTTTGGCTCAAAACTACTGCCAAATTGGATTGCACCTCAGTGCAGATGTCATGTATGTCCCAAAAGACACTGTTCACAGCATGATGCTGACTCTTGGAAATAATTGGCAGAGGACTGGAAGACTCTGAAACTGAATTGTCCTGGGCGAGTTTAGCCCAAGGAAGAAAATACAGCCAATTCTCTTCATGGGAATTTTAAGATATTGTCCTATATAATTTGTGGGAGCTAGGTAGATGAAAAGTCCAAGAAGATTTTGACAGAGCCACTTCCAGAACCTGGGAACAAATCACCCACCATGGACAGAAACTATAAAATCTGGTAAACTGTGGAATTAGAAACGTTTTTTTGAAGAACACTTGGGCCAGCAGTGGAGAGATTAGGAGTCCAGGTAACAAAACAAAACAAGATATCATAGAAAAACAGTGCACCATGACCCAGATGGTAGTGAACCATTGTGATTCAGGAAGATCTGTAGAAAAGTCCAGGGAAATTTCAACCCAAGGTTGGAATACGAAAAGGTTGTAGATGACTAAAAGGCGCATGCAGGGCCGGATTAAGGTTGGTGGGGGCCCCTGGGCAGAAAATCTGGTGGGGGCCCCATAACATTAACATTTTTAGCCATAACAGTAGAGCGCGAACTGTAGCATTTAGATATAAATCCAATGAACATTTATCTTATCCTGTTCTGCCACATTCAGATTAACAGTACTACAATACAGATACAGTCCAGGATAACTCACATCCGTCACTTATACACAGAAAGTAGTGTTAGGCTATGTGCGCACGTTGCGTTTGTCTCTGCAGAAATTTCTGCAGCAATTTGAACAGCACACGTGCGCTTCAAATCGCTACAGAAAGAGTCCGTAATGAAAAGCCAATTTCATGCGCTCTGAGTGCAGCCCCTCCCATAGACAGAGCAGGGGCTGCATCCAAAGCACATGAAAGAAGTGACATGTCACTTCTTAGAACGCACGCTTCAGGCAGCAGCCGAATCGCTGCGCTCTAATACACCACGTGCGCACGGCTCCTGCATAATCTTCATAGATTGTGCTGGGGACGCAGGATGCATGCAGTTACGCTGCAGTGCAGATCGCAGCGTAACTGCATGCAAATACGCAACGTGTGTACAGAACCTTACTCACATATTTTTTATTGATCCCAATGTTAAAGCAGCCCGGGCCGGCTCCAGGTTTTTGTGGCCTCCGGGTGAAAGTCTCAGTGGACCCCATCCACACACAGACACGCACACACACATACAGGCATACGTACATATACATATTTGAAGACAAATTCAGAAAAATACATATAAACAGACAAATATATGCACAGTCATATACACTGACATACATGCAGACACAGACGCATTAGGGCTCGTGCGCACGTTGCGTAATTCCATGCATTTACACTGCGTATAGCACTGCAGTGTAACTGCATGCGTCCTGCGTCCCCAGCACGATCTATGTAGATTGTGCATGATATGTGCACACGTTGCTTTTATGAACGCAGCGATTTGGGTGCTAAAATGTTGACCCAAATCTGTGCGTTCATAAAATGAGCATGTCAATTATTCTGTGCGCTATGGATGCAACTCCCACTCTGTCTATGGTGGGGGAAGCAGCCAGAGCGCATGAAATCGGCATTTTTTGTAAAGAAAAACTGCATCCATTATGCAGTGTTTCTGCAGCGATTTGACACGCACATGTGCTGTCAAATCGCTGCAGAATATTCAACAGTTACGTGTGCATAAGCCTTTACAGGTATTAATATGGGGAAATCACCAGCAGCCTCACTCACCTCTCCCGCTTGTTTCCGTCCAGCTTCTTTAGGACATGTGGCTGTGTTTCACGATGGCTGTCACTAACAGACATGACTGCACACTGACAGCACTGCTGTATTTACATCACAGGAGGGGCTGGGGGCTACAATATATACATTACAGGAGGGGCAGGGGGCATAGACGTTACTGGAGTGGCAAACAGCTCTGGTGGTGTACTCATTACTGGGATAGGTGACATAGCGCTCTGGGGGAGCCATATAGTTCTGGGGGGCTGCACAGACTGCTTCTTACACACACAGCTCTGACACACACACACACACACACAGCTCTGACACACACACACAGCTCTGACACACACACACACAGCTCTGACACACACACACAGCTCTGACACACACACACAGCTCTGACACACACACACAGCTCTGACACACACACACAGCTCTGACACACACACACAGCTCTGACACACACACACACAGCTCTGACACACACACACACAGCTCTGACACACACAATGCACCCACCCATCACCCCCCCCCACACACACACAATGCACCCCCCTTTACCGCCTACACACACACAATGCACCCCCCATCACCTCCTACACACACACAATGCACCCCCTTTACCCCTACACACACACACACACAAAATGTACCCCCCATCACCCCCTACACATACACACACACACAATGCACCCCCCTTTACCTCTACACACAAACACACACACACAATGCACCCCCCATCACCCCCTACACACACAAACACACACACAATGCATCCCCCCTACACACACACACACACACACAATGCACCCCCCATCACCCCCTACACACACAATGCACCTATCACCCCCTACAAACACACACACACACAATGCACCCCCCATCACCACACACACACACAAATACAATGCACCCCCCATAACTCTACCCACACAAAACACACATACAATGCACCCACCCATCACCCCCTACACACACAAAATGCATCTCCCCATCACCCGCCCCACACACACAATGCACCTCCCATCACCTCTACACACACACACAATGCAACCCCCATTACCCCTCCCCCCACACACAATACAATGCAACGCTCATCACCCCCTACACACACTGCCCCATCCCTACACACTCCTGCCTCCCCCCCTCGGAATACAGTACTCCTCCTCTGCCTGCCACAAAGCTATGCTCCACTTCCTTCACAGATGTTCCCCGTTATATGTCCTCAGCCCCTCCCCACTCATCATCATTAATTAAACCTGTCTCTTCGGCTCCTTCATGGAGCACTTACCATCTGATGTCCCGTGTGCCGGCGCACGCAGCACTGTGATGACGTCAGCAATGTGCTGATCTCATCACGTTGCTGCACGTCGGGGGCGGGGCCCAGTCCCAGCGCGCTGTTCAAATGTATTTACGTCTGAAAGACGCAAATACATTTGAATAGGAAGAAGGACGAAGCTGCGAGCACCGGCTCCGGCTCCGCTGCGCTCCTCTGCATTGTGTGCATGCCGGGCACACAGCACACAGCAGAGCCGGCACAGCACAGCGCTGCCTCCTGCTCCTGCTGCAGCTAGTGTGTCGGGCCTGCATGCACACACTGCGGAGGAGCGTGGCTGCACATACAGCGGCCCATTACACCGTGCCCCTGCTTCTAGGGGGGGGGAAGGTGCCCCCCCGCCCCTCGCTGGGTACGCCCATGACGGCCGCAGCACATAGCAGGGAGCTCATTGGCACACCTCTGACCCCGGAAGTGCAAGCACTGGTACTTCCGGGGTCATTCAGCGTCCTGTGCCCGCAGTTTGTTTTTGCGTCTTAAAGACGCAGATACAAATAAATGCCGGTGCACCGGCCCACCCCCTCCCCCCTCCGAAAACACAGCTGATTTATTAGACTGTCTTTACGGAGGGGGAGAGGGTGTGAAGAAAAAAAAAAAATGCTGACAAGTATGGCCCTGGTGGTGGGGGCCCCCTTAGAAGCTCTTTTGGTGGGGGCCCCTGGGCTGGAGCCCCGCCTGCCCCGCCTATAATCCGGCCCTGGGCGCATGACTAGAATATTTTAACTGTGCTCACTGAGGACGAGATGTCATAAAGCGTTTGACATCTTGCTTCCATTTAGGTCAATAATATAGATGTAAAAGGATTTCTGCAGTTTATTTTAGTCCTGGGTTATTGGTTATTTTACTCCTAGGTGGAGAATTATTAAAAGAAGAAATAGAAGCAAGAATACATTCTGTTTCAATCACATGCAAAAGTGCTGTCTTCAGAAGCATCACATGGATCAAAGGACCCAAAAAGAAAATCAGTTCTGTGGCATTTTCCAACTAGATGTTAGGTGAGGAGGAAGTCAAACTATGAGAATTCAGGCTGACTGAAGATACTCATAATAGATGATTATTGCCATCTGAATGGTCCCTAAGATCCTAGCTCTTCAAGTAGGTGCCTTGAATAGATTGCTCAAAAACGTTGTTGAAGGTACACAGGATAAAAGGAAGAGTAGATATTTTTGGCTATTTACATTTCAAGAAAGGAGCATTGCAGGCCAAATCTTTAACAAAAAAATTATATATAACTCTTTCATTGACGTATAGAATAATGTTGAGTAACAACTAGTAATGGGCGAGTATTAAAATGCTCAAATTACTCCATTTAAGCTCAAATTGTCTCTCCAGTAAAGGACAAACTCTAGCACAGCGCCACCTATTGGAAGTAGCGATCCTAAAAGTCACAAGTGGATTTTTAACAATCCTTTGCAATATGACTCAGGATATATAAGCCAGATCAGAATCCCAATTTGCAGACACGGTGTTTCGGGGTGCTTGCCCCTCGTCAGTGCAAAGTATGGGGGTGTCTGATCTGGCTCATGAGAAAGCTATGTGGGGACCACAGGAGAACACTATTCTCCTTAAGGAGACTTTGCAAGCCAGTCTGGCTGCCAATTAAGGGGACTTATAGCTGCCACGCCCCTCTAAGAAATATTCAAATTGTCTCTCCAGGAAAGGAGACAAACTCTAGCACAGCGCCACCTATTGGAAGTAGCGATCCTAAAAGTCACAAGTGGATTTTTAACAATCCTTTGCAATACGACTCAGGATATACAGTGCCTACAAGTAGTATTCAACCCCCTGCAGATTTAGCAGGTTTACACATTCGGAATTAACTTGGCATTGTGACATTTGGACTGTAGATCAGCCTGGAAGTGTGAAATGCACTGCAGCAAAAAAGAATGTTATTTCTTTTTTTTTTTAAATTGTGAAAAGTTTATTCAGAGTGTCATTTATTATTCAACCCCTCAATCCACCAGAATTCTGTTTGGTTCCCCTAAAGTATTAAGAAGTATTTCAGGCACAAAGAACAATGAGCTTCACATGTTTGGATTAATTATCTCTTTTTCCAGCCTTTTCTGACTAATTAAGACCCTCCCCAAACTTGTGAACAGCACTCATACTTGGTCAACAAGGGAAAGACAAAGGAGCATTCCAAGGCCATCAGAGACAAGATCGTGGAGGGTCACAAGGCTGGCAAGGGGTACAAAACCCTTTCCAAGGAGTTGGGCCTACCTGTCTCCACTGTTGGGAGCATCATCCGGAAGTGGAAGGCTTATGGAACTACTGTTAGCCTTCCACGGCCTGGACAGCCTTTGAAAGCTTCCACCCGTGCCGAGGCCAGGCTTGTCCGAAGAGTCAAGGCTAACCCAAGGACAACAAGGAAGGAGCTCCGGGAAGATCTCATGGCAGTGGGGACATTGCTTTCAATCAATACCATAAGTAACGTACTCCACCGCAATGGTCTCCGTTCCAGACGAGCCCGTAAGGTACCTTTACTTTCAAAGCGTCATGTCAAGGCTCGTCTACAGTTTACTCATGATCACTTGGAGGACTCTGAGACAGACTGGTTCAAGGTTCTCAACCAAGATCGAGATCTTTGGTGCCAACCACACACGTGACGTTTAGAGACTGGATGGCACTGCATACGACCCCAAGAATACCATCCCTACAGTCAAGCATGGTGGTGGCAGCATCATGCTGTGGGGCTGTTTCTCAGCCAAGGGAATGGCCATCTGGTCCGCATCCATGGGAAGATGAATAGCACGGCCTACCTGGAGATTTTGGCCAATAACCTCCACTCCTCCATCAAGGATCTTAAGATGGGTCGTCATTTCATCTTCCAACAAGACAACGACCCAAAGCACACAGCCAAGAAAACCAAGGCCTGGTTCAAGAGGGAAAAAATAAAGGTGTTGCAGTGGCCTAGTCAGTCTCCTGACCTTAACCCAATTGAAAACTTGTGGAAGGAGCTCAAGATTAAAGTCCACATGAGACACCCAAAGAACCTAGATAACTTGGAGAAGATCTGCATGGAGGAGTGGGCCAAGATAACTCCAGAGACCTGTGCCGGCCTGATCAGGTCTTATAAAAGACGATTATTAGCTGTAATTGCAAACAAGGGTTATTCCACAAAATATTAAACCTAGGGGTTGAATAATAATTGACCCACACTTTTATGTTGAAAATTTATTAAAATTTAACTGAGCAACATAACTTGTTGGTTTGTAAGATTTATGCATCTGTTAATAAATCCTGCTCTTGTTTGAAGTTTGCAGGCTCTAACTTATTTGCATCTTATCAAACCTGCTAAATCTGCAGGGGGTTGAATACTACTTGTAGGCACTGTATAAGCCAGATCAGAATCCCAATTTGCAGACACAGTGTTTCGGGGTGCTTGCAAAGTATGGGGGTGTCTGATCTGGCTCATGAGAAAGCTATGTGGGGACCACGGGGGAACACTATTCTCCTTAAGGAGACTTTGCAAGCCAGTCTGGCTGCCAAGTAAGGGGACTTATAGCTGCCACGCCCCTCTAAGAAATATTCAAATTGTCTCTCCAGTAAAGGAGACAAACTCTAGCACAGCGCCACCTATTGGAAGTAGCGATCCTAAAAGTCACAAGTGGATTTTTAATAATCCTTTGCAATATGACTCATTTAAGCTGTCAGACGCTCGAACGAGTTCAACGTGAGTAATGAGTATTATGAAGAGTCAATGATTGGCCTGTTCTGGTTTCTGACCATATACAGCCAGCCATGAATCGAGCATTTTCGGCGGGAGGGAGGGCAAGATTTGTTTTTTTCACCCTACGTCTGAGAACTTTGTTTTATTCCCCAGGAGAGCCATTCAGAGGCTGTGAATGGCTCTCCCTAGGGTGCCTGCACACATCATTCAGTGAAGCAAGCCTGTGCGTTGAGGTCGTTATTTCACGGATAAAATATCAGAGCACCCACGATACTCGGTTGAGCTCTGCGAGTACCCGAGCACGTTAATGCTTGATTGAGTAACAAGTAGTGCTGAGCACGTTCCCCCATCACTAGCTACAACACCATACTGAACTTTTCTGGGGTTACAAAAAGTGTCTCATAAGTAGAGAAAAAAGCCCATTTAGATAATATACACTGTATATCTTATCTTTGCTCATATAAATGGTTGCAAAGTTTTTTTTGAAAATTTAAAGATGAAAATCAATGTCTCTTTGGGGACTACGTAAAACAATATAAAGGCAAAACATTTACTTAATACCAAACCTTTGGAAATGACTCAACTTACCATTAAAACATATTCAACTTTATATTTTGGGTAAAAAAATTACCGTATTTTTTCGGTTTATAAGACGCACCCCCAAATTTGGTGAAGAAAAAGAGAATTTTTTTTAATTTTAAAATGGGGTCCGTCTTATAATGCCAGTGTCCGTCCAACAAATCATATAGGGTATATATCCCTCATAGCCCCCATCCTAAAATTAGCCCCCTTAGGGCTGCTTCTCACTTGCGAGTTTCTCGCAGTAGAGCAATGCGAGAAAATCTCGCATTGGAATCGGACACATGTTAGTGAATGATTCAGCTCTCATCTGCGATTTTTTTCTCAGTCCAAATCGGACTGAGAAAAAAAATCGCAGCATGCTGCTTTTTTGAGAGTTTCTCGCACCATTTGTCCCAATGATTTCCTATGGAAGGGGATTAAAAGTAGGATCACACACGTGCACCAGCGTTCACATTTGCGAGTGTGGCAGTAACTTCGTTCATTAAATATTCAACAGATGAATGTGACATCACATTCCCAAAGGTAAATTAAATGACACATGTGTAATAGCTTTTATATAATTAAGATGTTGCATGAAACTAGCATCGCAAACGCGACACCCACGCGAGCAAAAAGCACTTGCGTTGCACTCGCACCTAACGTGAACTAAAATCAGCCGAGTATTTTTCAGCCCAGCCGGACCGATTTTACTCGCATAGATGTGTTTCCAGCCTTAATCTGGATATGGCCCCCTTATATTGAATATAGCCCCCTTGTGCTGGCACACGTCCCCCAGTGATGCCACATGTCCCCCATTGATGGCGCACATCCCCTATTGCTGGCACATGTCTCCTATTGATGGCACATGTCTCCTACAGCTGGCACAGGTCTCCTATGGATGTCACACATCCCCCTGTGCTGCCCATGGCCCCCTATGGATGGCACACGTCCCTCTGTGCTGCCCATGGCCCACTATAGATGGCACGCGTCCCTCTGTGCTGCCCATGGCCACCTATGGATGGCACACGTCCCCCTGTGCTGCCCATGGCCCCCTATGGATGGCACACATTGCCCTGTGCTGCCCATGGCCCCCTATAGTTGGCACATGTCCCCTATAGATGGCACACGTCTCCTATGGATGGCACACGTCCGCCTGTGCTGCCCATGGCCCCCTATGGATGTCACACGTCCCCCTGTGCTGCACATGGCCCCCTATGGATGCCACACGTCCCCTTGTGTTTGATATGGCCCCCATGCTGCTGTCCATAGTAAAATAAAAAACTCTTTACTTACCTTCTCCAGCGCTGTCCTCCCTCGTTTCTCCCTCCGTGCTGCTGAGCTCCTGCACTTCCTGGTTCTCGGTGCCGGTCATGTGATCGGCACAGCAGAGTGACATCATCTCTGCGTGCCTGATCCCAGTGGCAGCAGGGAGACCGGGGAGACACGCTGGAGGAGGTAAGTAAAGAGTTTTTTATTTTAGGATGGGCCGCAGCATGGGGGCCATATCTAACACAGGGGGGGTATGTCCTTCAAAGGGGGGGCGCAGGAACATATAATATGCGCTGCTCCCCCAGCACATCACCACGGTATGGTTTCAGCACCACGGTGATGGACAGCGGCAGTGCATATTATATGAGCGGGAGCAGGAGATCTCCTGCTGCCTCCTGCAGCCTTCACCAGCCTCCATCAGCCTGCCTTAGCCTCCAGCACAGCTCCAGAGCTGCCCCCACCTCTCCTGGGCCCTGCAGTATATAATCCGTATATTCAGATTATAAGACGCACCCCCTACTTATCCCCAAAATTTGGGGGAACAAAAGTGCGTCTTATAAAGCAAAAAATACGGTATTTCCCAAAAAAAGATTATTTCCCAAAAAAAAATTTAAAATAAGAATTTGAATGATACCTTTTCCTACGAAGATTAATGTTGAAACTTGCTACATCAGTAGTTCATCAAATAAGAAAGAAAAAAAAATTAAAAATTGACATGTCAACGCTCCATTATTTGGTCAACCCAAGTTCAGGAGCACAAATATTATAATTTAGAAGCCCCTATATTTCTGACTTTAGATGTCAAAAATTGCAAATTTCCATTACCTAAAGCTTGATGTGTAGAGATTATAATCCAGGAGCTGTAGTAATATTTCTAGAGTGAGAAACGTTGCCACTCCTCAAGAATTTAAAGGGGTGTAACTATGTCCAGTCTCCTCTCCGACTCCATCCCGAAACACAAGTAAATATACCAAAAGTTATCCATTTTTAAGGAACTTTGTGTTGCAACTTTTCTAGGTGTGTTGTACCCATCTTCTAGTGTAAACACTATGATCAATCGGGGCCACAGAAATGTAACCACAATATCGGCATTTTTCTCATGAAAACATAAACCATTGTTCATCAATGTTTTGGAACAGAGTTTAGTGTGTTAATTTTTACCATTACTGCAGTGTTTCATCAGAAATGTACGAAGTCTACACACATGCCACCCGTGTGCAGTTCATGATTTTCATGAATGTATCAACTTGTATGGGTAACTCTGATCCACGACTTGGATCACAAATAGACATGTCTCCATCATTTTTTGTGGACTGCTTGGTCCACAAAAAAAACAACACAGCCTTACAAATTATTAGGTACAAGTTTTATTTGTGATAAACACTGCTAGAACACGTATGTGACTCACGAATGTTAAAATAGGCATAAAGTTTCCTGACATTGTAATCTGAAAAAGTGACTCACTAGACACAAGGTTTTTGTAGAGGTCTAACCATTTAGAGGAGTTGTCCAATCTAAAATGATACGTTTGGAGTCACTCTATGCGACTGCAGACTTATCTATCCTCCCAGCAGACACATCATGGCCTGCAAGGGCTCAATGGTTTCTAAGCTGGAAACGGCGGACACGTGACCGCAATTGTGCAATATGCATGCTCCCGGTCAGAACCCAATTAGTGGGCGTGGCCTCCCTCAATATAAGTATATTGAGCAAGGCAGCTCCCACCAGACAGCCGCGCCTACTAGCCGAAAGTGCCCATTCAATACACTTGTATTGAGTGAGACCGAACCAACTAGTCGGCTTGTGGCTAGGAACATGCATATCGCACAACGGTGGTCACGTGACCGCCGTTCCTGGTTTAGAAACTGGTGAGTTCTCTAAAAGCACAGTGTGTACACTGGGAGGATTCATTAGTCACAGAGTGACTGCAGACTTATCATTTTAGACCGGACAATCCCTTTAACACCATTTTACCAACCTATTCTGGCATGGGGAAGACAACGATTTGGAAAATTTCAATAGGCAAAGCTAAACATTTTTATTGGAACAGCTTTTATAGTGTGGACACAGGACTTTACGCATACATATCCCAGATTTACTGTTAGTACAGCCAAGGCGCTGTAATATGGTCCCAAGTACCATAATGCTGTAATACCAGCACTTCAGTGTTTCATCACAAATAATGCTAACATCAATAAACTTTATTTATACGGCACATAAAAAGCCAGACCCTTGTAATTTAGAGTATTAATGACCACATATTGCACACAATTTGTATTCCTTTTAATATAAACAGAATATACCAGGTTTTCACAAGTTTTATAATAGTACAGATTTTTGATTCTTCATTTACATTTTCTCTGTAGAAAGCAAATACCTTGTACGATCCTGCAGAGTTCTGCAAAATACTGGAAACAAAATTAAGAGTATAAATTGTTCAAGGTAACAAGGCTGCTTAACCTCCAAAAGCAAAACCTAGACTCGAGAAGAACCACTATAATTGACATAACAGAAAAGTACCTTGGAAACATGGCTCTTACTCCGAAAATCAGAGGAAATTACATGTCACAGCACAGGGCTTTCCTAGGTCACCAAAAGCTATTCTGTACAAATCAGTTCAGTCATAGCATGAAGTATTGTCTGTGCTTTTTTTCTCTGCTCCAACTTTAGTTCCTATAATAAGCAAACCATGGTATGAACTTCAGAACTGCATTCACAATTCAGCAACTTCGGAGCTGAAAGCAACAAGCTTATTGCCAATCAACAGAAAAAAACCTTACTGTCTTGATAATGTCTCACTAACATATGCTCTTAAACTTTAGGCTTTACACGCTACGATATATCATACGATATGTCATCGGGGTCACCTCGTTAGTGACGCACATCCGTCATCGTTTGACATATCATAGCGTGTGACAGCTACGAGCGTCTGTGATCGAGCAAAAATACTCACATTATCATTGCTCGTTGACACGTCGCTCATTTTCTAAAAATCACACGTCCTTCTCTGCGCCGGTTGTTCATCGTTCCCGGGGCAGCACACATCACACCGTGTGACACCCCGGGAACGCTGAACTGCAGCTTACCTGCAACCCGCTGGCAATGCGGAAGAAAGGAGGTGGGCGGGATGTTTACATCCCGCTCATCTCCGCCCCTCCGCTACTATTGGCCGGCCGCTGTGTGACGTCGCTGTGATGCCGAACGTCTCTCCCCCTTCAGGAAGAGGATGTTCGCCGCTCACAGCGAGGTCGTTTGGAAGGTAAGTACGTGTGACAGGGGTTTACGACTTTGTGCGACACGGGCAACAAATTGCCCATATTGCACAAATGATGGGGGCGGGTGCGATCGCAAATGCGATCGCACGAGAAATTGAAGCATGTAAAGCAGCCTTAAGCTAATTGCATTACATAGTATTTACGGTACATACTTTTTAGGAAAGTAGAATAGTTTAGCATTAGCAAAAAAAAATTCCAAAAAATAAGAAGGATTGGAGGCACTCACCGTCATCGCAAAAGGTGCTTTATTCAGACTTCATGCTTCAGGGGAGGGAGTACGTGCAGGGCACATCCGGACTACGGCTGCCATTTCGCACCAGCTGTGGCGGCGCTTCAACGGGTCCATCCTGATGCATGAAGTCTGAATAAAGCACCTTTTCCTATGACGATGAGTGTCTCCAAACCTTCTTATTTTTTGGAATTTATCATTTGCTAGTGCTATGAAAAGCACCGCCGTCTCCGCATACTTCCATTGCAAAGGAAGCGTTCTATTTAATCATGCTATTCCCGCAAATATAGCGGTAATAGACACTGTATCATAAAGTGGACAGTGAAAAAGTGCAGTGCCCAAAATTTCTTGCTATATATATGATCAAAAAGAAATGTTGACCATCTTAAACCAAAACATTTAAGGAAAAGATTAATAAAGATTAACATTTTAGATGAACCGCTAAATGTTATGTAGTATACCAACCCGGAAAGAAGTGTCAAAACATCATCACAATTGTATTACAACAGAGCAATATGTTTAATCCTTATAGACATTTTAGGTGCTAGACCACCCCTTAAAAAGTTCTAAGTATCTGTCGTTACACCCTAACCACATCTGTAATTTGCTTTCTAACACATAACCCTATAATTCTCCCTATCCTGCTAATCCGTAAAAGTGTTTTTTTTTTGTTTAACTTCCTGTTTTGTTTGAGAGGAGTCTCAAATGTGATGTCACAGGAGGCTGGGGCTGCACTCACTTCCCTGCAGCGTCTTTCACCCCTCCTGGAACGAGACATCAGCAGCGGGCATCGCTTCATTTACTTACTACAGTTTCATGCATCACCACCCTGTAAAGATGTCCTGAATCCATGACGCCGATTAAAGCTGAGGAAGTCGGAGAGTGCAGCACCGGCACACTGCTTACATACATCTCTGCCACATCTACGATAACTGTGAAACAAGGTGTCATCAAGGGCAGAGATAGAAGCAAAGAGTGACAGTAGCTCTGCCCCACAGTTTCTATCAATGCCCTCAAAACAAGTAGTTAGAATGGAGCCTCCAAAGAAGATAGGAATAAAGCCTAAAATTACTGACAATTTTAGCAGTCAGAAACTTATTTCCAATCACAGATCATGAATGTAGGAAGCATCAGCTAAGCTTTACCAGAAACATTTTACAAGTAGTACTTTAAGAATAACTACCATAACTCAAGCAGGGAATGCTGCAAAACTAATCCCACAAACAAGTAGGTTTTGTAAAAAAAAAAGTGTATTATCACGAATGAGCATTCATACAAATGCACGCTTGTCGATTTTTGGTCATCTAAAAGAGGCTGCCAATCACTCAATGATCGAGCAAAGTGCTCGTTCTTCAGGTTAAATTATGTTTTTTCATTTGCTTCAAAATCATTGTTCTCGGCAGCACATATCTTACTTAGGCAAGACATATGTTATCAAAAACAATGCACACAGAACAATCTCATTAACGATTGTTCTGTGCGCATTGAAGTACAAGTCAACCTGTCAAAATAAGCTACTACATGACGACTGATCAACATTTAAATGGCCGTAGTTGGCCAATGTAAATGTGCAACTGGACTGATATTGCAATTAGTGAACGTAAAGGGTTGGTCCACTATAAAGCAAAGTGGCCACATCAATGTAAAGCTGAGACACAAGGCTTTTTATAAATACATTCTGTTGTCAATTCTGCCAGTGAGCGGTGCTATAGCTTTCCACTTATCCCTATCACGTAACCTCTGATGTCCAGTGAGGCCATGTCAACTTCCGGAATTGGAAGTTGACTCGGCATCACCGAGCTTTGGACCCAGTCTCCATGAGTGACTGGGCAGTGGGTGGAGTTTCATCACACATTACAGCCCAGCATCGCTTGAGCTTGCGGTGCTCAGCGGTGAAGGAGAGAACGCGTGATATGATAGGCTATGACATGTTATGAAACTCTGCCCACAGCCCAGACACTCAGGGAGACCGGGTCCCGCCTCGGTGATGGCGGGTCAACTTCCAATTCCCGAAGTTTACGTGACATTATGGCGGTGGTAAAGGGCCGTAGTCGTGGGCAGAGGTGAGCTCTTGCTTCCAGGCAGCGTCTCTCTTCTGTGCTGCACTCCTGTCACCTCCACAGTGCAACCAGGGACACCGCAACTTCTCCTCTTTAGGACAAATTCAGACACGAAGTCCAGGATAATGTTTAACACTCCTTTACTGAATAACTTGCACAGTTTCTGTGGAACACATCCACTGCGGGCACATAGCTGGAACGTTACGGTTTGGTTTCATTTCATATTTTCCTGCACACCGCTCCCTCCTGCACATCTCTCCGGTTACTGTAGGACTGTCTGTTTCCCCGAACAACACCACAGTGGCAGTTAGTAAATTCATGGAGTCCCACATGTATCTAATCATGTCCCCTCCCAGAGGGATTTGTTTCACCACCAGACAGAGTTCCTTCACCACTGTCTCTGTGACGAACCGATCGTCAAGGTCTATGTTACCTCACACCTAGACTGGTCGTATTGGAGTCCGTTGCTTCCTTGAAATGCCATTAGAATCAAGACCCAGGTCTTCAGGTCGTCCGTGCCTATTTCTGCACCTGCCTACTAAAGAGTTTCCTTTGCCCATTTGATCTGGGTTTCCTGGGGTGACCCTGAGGGTCTGGCCAAATTACTCGGGGCTTCTCTAAATATACCCCCCCTTAGGTACAGCTTCTTCTCTCTACTCAACCATGTCCCTATCTGACTAATCCCAACAGTCAACTCACTGTTGCTGGGCAGATTTAACTTTTAACTGCTTCAGCCCTGTTCTTCATTTCAACGCCAAGCGTATGGACGAGGAGCAGTGGCGCATGAAAACAGTGCACCTGAGAGCACACACATATAAACAACATTTCCAACACATAAATACACAAAATAACTATGATGTCTTCATGGGCTGCAGAGCACCGGTCACGCTCCTACAACAGCACTGGACATCAGAGCTCACGGCAGCCAGGGGTCATGTGATGGGGCTGAGTGGACAGCAATAGCGCCACTCACAGGCAAAATTGACAACAGAAGGTATTTAGAAAAAGCATTCTTTCTCAGCATTACATTGATGTAGCCACTTTCCTTTGTAGTGGACCTCCTCTTTAACTAGATACATAGATTGTATCCCTCAGTAGTATGCAATGTGGCATACTGGCCTTTCTTACTCTCATTTTTTATTCATTCTTTTGCTGGGTTTTTATCCATTACTATGCATATTTCGAACAATTTGGTCTCTTTTTATAACTATATTTTGTTTTATTTTCATGTATGTTTTAAAAGGATTAAGCAATTCACCAGAATTCAGAAATATATACTTTTTTTTATTTTCAGAGCCAATTTCCACCAAGGTGTTTGTCTGGATTAGACTGCCAGTTTCGGAAGAGGACAACTTGTGCCAGCAGTGGAGAGAAGTCAGAGAAATGCCCAAATGAAGACCATGATCTCAACACTTCTGGGCATAAGCCAAATACTTAAGCAGTTTTCACATTTTCTAGGAAATTTTCAAGTTAACTCATTACTACAGTAAAGTAAAAAAAAATCTCAGATTAATTCCAATACTTTTTTGGTATTCTGAAACTAAAGGGGGCTTTACACGCTACGATATCGTTAATGTTTTATCGTCGGGGTCACGGTGTTTGTGACGCACATCCGGCGTCATTAACGATATCGCAGCGTGTGACACAAATGTGCGACCTTAAAGGATCGCAAAAGCGTCCAAAATCGTTTGCAGCGGAGAGGTCGTCCTAAAACCACAAATCATTTACCTCTCATTAGCGATGTTGTTCCTCGTTCCTGCGGCAACACACATCGCTATGTGTAACACCGCAGGAGCGAGGAACATCTCCTTACCTGCCTCCACCGGCAATGAGGAAGGAAGGAGGTGGGAGGGATATTACGTCCCGCTTATCTCCGCCCCTCGGCTTCTATTGGACGCCTGCTGTGTGACATCGCTGTGACGCCGCACAACCTGCCCACTTAGAAAGGAGGCGGATCACCGGCCAGAGCGACGTCTCAGGGCAGGTAAGTGCGTGTGACGGGGGTGCGGGTACGCACGCTAGCGATATCGGCACTGATATCGTAGCATGTAAAGCCCCCTTAACACTTATCCCATAAGTTGTTACATAGTGAAAGAGGACTTATTTACTTTGGAATATACAATAAGTTACTGAAGAGCATGTATATTGTCCTAAAGATAAAGGAGATGAAAGATCAATATTCTTACTATTAAAAGGAATTAGTTAGCAAGTTTTTACTATTTAATCTGAGAGAAGCATAAGGCCCTGATTCCAGGGATGTGTCACTTATTAGGCTGTGTGATGTAGTTTCTCTGTAATCAGCATTTTCTGAGCAGGAAATTATCACTATAGGACTACAGCTCATATGCAGAGTAGTAGACCAGCTAATCTGTTGAATCCCACCCCCATCCCCGATTTGCAGCTTACTCACAATTCACAGTGTACACAGGAAGCTGCCAGTCAAGGGTGTGGGCAGGGTTATAGACAGTTTAACTCTATTCTATAAAAACGTCTCCAAGCAATCCAGTAAGAGACATCACTGGAATCAGGCTTTCTTGCCCTATCATATGCTGCTATCAGATTATATAGCAAAAACTTGCTACCAGATTCCCTTTAATTCTAGGGGCATAACACATGGTGAAATTGACAATAGTTTCAGAATAACCTGTGCCGTTGTCAAGTGAGCACTATGCTATATTGGGTGCGCTAGCCTGGAGATCCGATAGGACTGTTAAAGTCAATTAATTGAATTAAAATCAATTAGGATTAAAAGTGCCTTAAAGGGGTTTTCCACTACTAAGACAATCCCCTTCTCAATCCATGTTTTTCCCCATTAAAAAAAAGGGTCATAGTTCCAGTGGTGACGCAGTTCCCAGGGGTCGGGGCTCACGTTCTTGGGGCTCAAGTGAGGTTGTGACTTCACACGAACCCTCTCCCCCCAACCCCAACCAATCACTGCCGACTTCTCTCTCCTCACCTTTAAGCACAGGAGCATTCAACAGGAAGTGAACGGCAGCAGCTGCTCTCACTTCCTATTGATTAACTCATTTGTCCAAAGATGGGAAGACAGTGGTGATTGGTCGCAGGGCTCATGTGAAATCCCAACCTCACATGAGCCCCAAGAATGCACGTGCTAACACCACTGGATTTGCGCCACCAGTGGAGGCGAGTATAGGCTTTTTTTATATTAATGAGAGAAAACGTGGATAATTGAAAAGGGGTTGTCCTAGTAGTGGACAACCCCTTTAATTAATGAATAGGTAGGACATTGGTTATTCACTGAACTTTAAAAAGGTCACCAAGCAGGCAACACATTACCATATGCTAAACTGATAATTACTGCACTATTTTCTAGAAAAATGGCTGAAGATCGGATCAAAGATTATATATTTGTACAGTGCCTTGCGAAAGTATTCAGCTCACTTGAATTTTTCAACCTTTTCCCACATTTCAGACTTCAAACATAAAGATAAAAATTTTAATGTTATGGTGAAGAATCAACAACAAGTGGGACACAGTTGTGAAGTTGAACGAAATTTCTTGCTTATTTTAAACATTTTTAAAAAATAACTGAAAATTGGGGCATGCAATATTATTAGTCCCCTTTACTTTCAGTGCAGCAAAAACACTCCAGAAGTTCATTGATGATCTCTGAATGATCCAATGTTGTCCTAAATGACTGATGATGATAAATATAAGCCACCTGTGTGTAATCAAGTCTCCATATAAATGCACCTGCTTTGTGATAGCCTCAGTGCGCTCATTAAAGCACAGAGAGCATCATGAAGACCAAGGAACAGAACAGGCAGGTCCGTGATACTGTTGTGAAGAAGTTTAAAGCCGGATTTGGTTACAAAAAGATTTCCAAAACTTTAAACATCACAAGGAGCACTGTGCAAGCGATCATATTGAAATGGAAGAAGTATCATACCACTGCAAATCTACTAAGACCTGGCTGTCCATCCAAACTTACATCTCAAACAAGAAGACTGATCAGAGATGCAACCAAGAGGTCCATGATCACTCTGGATGAACTGCATAGATCTACAGCTGAGGTGGGAGAGTCTGTCCATAGGACAACAATCAGTCGTACACTGCACAAATGTGGCCTTTATGGAAGAGTGGCAAGGAGAAAGCCATTTTTCAAAGATATACATAAAAAGTGTTGTTTAAAATTTGCCACAAGCCACCTGGGAGACACACCAAACATGTGGAAGAAGGTGCTCTGGTCAGATGAAACCAAAATTGAACTATTTGGGCACAATGCCAAATGATATATTTGGCTTAAAATGAACACAGCTCATCACCCTGAACACATCATCCCCACTGTCAAACATGGTGGTGGCAGCATCATGGTTTGGGCCTGCTTTTCTTCAGCAGGGACAGGGAATATGGTTAAAAATGATGGGAAGATGGATGGAGCCAAATATAGGACTATTCTTCAAGAAAACCTGTTGGAGTCTGCAAAAAACCTGAGACTAGGAGGGAGAATTGTCTTCCAACAAGACAATGATGCCAAACATAAAGCAAAATCTACAATGGAATGGTTCACAAATAAACGTATCCAGGTGTTAGAATGGCCAAGACAAAGTCCAGACCTTAATCCAATCGTGAATCTGTGGAAAGAGCTGAAAACTGCTGTTCACAAACGCTCTCCATCCAACCTCACTCAGCTCGAGCGATTTGCAAAGGAAGAATGGGCAAGAATTTCAGTCTCTCGATGTGGAAAACTGATAGAGACATACCCCAAGCGACTTGCAGATGTAATCGCAGCAAAAGATGGCACTACAAAGTATTAACTTAAAGGGGATGAATAATATTGCACGCCCCAATTTTCAGTTTATTATTTTTTAAAAAGTTTAAAATCAGCAATAAATTTCGTTCAACTTCACAATTGTGTCCCACTTGTTGTTGATTCTTCACCATAACATTAACATTTTTATCTTTATGATTGAAGCCTGAAATGTGGGAAAAGGTTGAAAAATTCAAAGGGGCTGAATACTTTCGCAAGGCACTGTAGTTGCATAGCAATTGAATGAGGATGATGGGACATGGCACTGAAATCAGTCACGGTAAGTAAAAGGGACAAATGTTTCACGACCAAGAGGGAAAAAAATAATTATATGTAATAAATTATTTTTGGTTAAACTAGTAATTAATACCAGAGACTTGAGTAGTGTGACTTTCAATCAAATGATGAAAGCCTTGGCTGGAAAATTAGTTTATCTAAACTTTCTGGATGAATACAAGTGGGACACAAGATTGGAGAAGAGGGATATTGGGTTAAATTTTGGTGGCACGGTGGCTCAGTGGTTAGCACTGCAGTCTTGCAGCGCTGGGGTCCTGGGTTCAAATCCCACCAAGGACACCATCTGCAAGGAGTTTGTATGTTCTCCCTGTGTTTGCGTGGGTTTCCTCCGGGTTCTCCGGTTTCCTCCCACACTCCAAAGACATACAGATAGGGAATCTAGATTGTGAGCCCCAATGGGGACAGTGTTGCCAATGTATGTAAAGCGCTGTGGGATTAATAGCGCTATATAAATGAATAAAATTATTATTAATTATTATTAAATATATTTTTACATTTTAAGCAGCCTTAAGGGTGCTTTACACGCTGCGACATCGCTAGCGATAGCTAGCGATGTCGTGCGTGATAGCACCCGCCCACCTCGCTGTTTCGTCATGGGGGTGATCACTGCCGTAGCGAACAATATTGCTACGGCAGTGTCACACACGCTTACCTGCTTAGCGACGTCGCTGTAGACACCAAAAAATCTCTCCTTTAAGGGGGAGGTTCGTTCGGCGTCACAGCAGTGTCACTAAGCCGCCGCCCAATAGCAGAGGAGGGGCAGTGATGAGCGGCCGTTACATGCCGCCCACCTCCTTCCTTCCTCATTACCGGTGGACGCAGGTAAGGAGATGTTCGTCATTCCTGCGGTGTCACACATAGCAATGTGTGATGATGCAGGAACAACGAATAACCAGCGGCATGCACCACCAATGATATTATGAAAAGGAGCGACGTGTCAACGATCAACGATTTTTTATGTTTTTGCGATCGTTAATCGTCGCTAACAACGCTGGATGTGCGTCACAAACACTGTGACCCCAACGATATATCGTTAGCGATGTTGCAGCGTGTAAAGCACCCTTTAGTCTTTAAGCAATAGTTTCTGAGAATAAACTGTACAAATATAACCCACAGTAATGTATAATGACCAAAAGGAAAAAAAACACAAAACACATAAATGTAAACTTAGAAAACGGATGTGCAGGGTTCATGTATCCAGGGATGGAAAATAATCTTTAGTCATCCATATAATAGAACATATATAATAGCATACAAAAACAAACACAAAGAAAAACAGAAAAATGGGTGAAACTATGGAAAGGGACATGCTAGTTTTTATATTTTATATAAGTTTTTTATATAAGTTTTTATATTGCTATCAGTGTAGTGCTGTCCAACCATAATGGGTAATCTGATAGTAGGTAGGTCACTGCAAAATACAGGTGTGGATCCAGCCTAAATTATAGGAGTGTCCCAATACTTTTATCTACATAGGTCTCTATATATAGTGTGTGTAGTACCTTTCTGTGTGCTAAATAAAGTTTTTATATTGCTATCAATGTAGTACTGTCAGACCTTAGTGGGTAATCCAACAGTAGGTAGGCAACTGCAAAACACAGGTGTGAATCTAGGCTAATTTGTAGGAGTGTCCCAATACTTTTATTTACATAGGTCTATATAGTGTGTGTAGTACTTTTCTGTGTGCTAAATAAAGCTTTTCTACTGCTATCAATGCAGCACTGTCAGACCTTAGGCTAGTGTCACACATCCGACTTTTCGACAGTTTACCGGATTCAGTGGACTCCAGTACAGTGTGATACAGTACAATGGCAGCACGACAACTTCCGGGTCACATGCTCTGGTCACATGACAGCATGTGACCGGAGCTTGTCGCGCTGCCATTGTACTGTATACACTGTACTTGAGTGGATTCGGCACTGTGTGTGTGTGGCTGTGTGTGTGTGTGTGTGTGTGTGTGTGTTTAGTACCTTTCTGTCTGCTGAATAAAGTTTATTTACAAAAAAATAAACAGACATTTTTGAAAATATATACGAGATTTTATTTTTAAATGTATATGATTTTTCTAGTGACTGCTAATCAGAGCCTACAATATCCTTTCCTGCGAGGTGATCTATTTCACTACTTATGGGTTATGTGGTTAAAAAGAAGTGATATCAGGGTGCCATAAAACGAAGGCCAGAACTGATATTTTTTATTTTATCCTAACCCCAAAATTGCCCGAGGTGATCCCACATCTGTGTCTGGAATCTGCACCACATCTAATAAAATTGTGGGGTTTTTTTGCTCATTAATTTTTTAGATTTTTTTAACAAAAGACAGAAAAAGGGGGTGTCTTATGAAGACTCTAGTCTATGGAAGGGTATCGCCTGCTCCGAAACTCCATTATGCGCCTGAACAGGCATCCATTATATTACAAGGACAGCCATTCATCTGAAATGTAATAATACAAATACCATGCCTGGGTGGCGGTAGCGTCTCTGGCAAAATCTGCTGTTTGCCAAGACTGGGGTGCTGCTTTTTGAAATCGGTTGTGTCCCCCTTTATTACAAAAAGAGAAAATAGCTTAGCAAACAATTAAGTAGTAACTCCTCCACCTATAAAGCGGCTGGGCTTACATAGAAAAAACATGAAGACGATACTGCTAGTTTCCCAATAGCACCATTTTCCTCTTTGGAGGGTCCTGCTTAATATTTGGCAACATGACATCACTTGGAGAGCTTGTAAATCTGGATAAAGTTCTTTCAGTAGATAAGTGGGGCTGTTAGACTGCTTACACTTGATTATAAGCTTCCAGCATCTAAAAACATGTTTGATTTTGCTGTTTTGATGTCTTACAGATTTTAATTGTAGATATTAAAGTCCGCATGGCTGAATCCCTAACACAATAGCCAAGTTATCTTTCCAATTGAAGTGTTTCGGATTGCTTAATTAGGCAATATGTAAATTCTGATAAAAGTATTTTATTCATTAAAACACAATTTTGTCTAACAATGACTAAAGCTTTTTTTTTATCCACTCTCAACTGTAAGTTACGTAAATTTAAAGTTTATATGGTTCCATTTTTATTTTTTTTTGCTCCAATGCTACCTATTTGCAAAAATGAAAACTTGGCAAAAATTTTACTGTTCTCTCTATACAGCTTTTATGCAGATCTATATATCACCAGGGTAGCGGATGTAATTAAAAATGATGTGTCGTCTAATCTGCAGACATTCTTGTTCCATCTGTCCCCTACTCTGCTCATCTGTCCAGTGAAAAAGTAGTGGATAAACACTGAGGGGAAACAGAGAGCACCACACCATAGGGTGATACCTTTATAAAAAGATATTTTACATCCAGGTAATATGCTCACCTGAATGAATTCTGTAGGCACAACTCCGGTGATAACAATTGCTGTTGCCCCGTGGCCATGGGATGCACACCACCAGGATGCTTGACGGTAAATTCCCGGTTTTGGGCTGAGCTAACCAAGATGAAAGTCCTTGATCCGATAATAAAAAAAGATGTTTTTTATTCCACAATACATTTCCATGCCAGACTGGCTTCTTTATCAAGTGTAAAAAATAACTGTACCATTATATTGGATCAAGGATCTTCTTTTCAGTTAACATAGCCCAAAGCCCTGAATTGAACTACACTAACCAAAATAAACAAGAGAAAAAATACCCACAGATTAGATGGAATATATATCACATCTAAAGGGTGCTTTACACTCTGCGACATCGCTAGCGATTGCTAGTGATGTTGCAAACAATAGCACCCGCCCCCGTCGTTCGTGCGACATGTGGTGATCGATGCCTTAGCGAACAATATCGCTACGGCAGCATCACACACATACCTGTTCATCGACGTCGCTGTTGCTGCCGAACAATCCTCCCTCCTTCAAGGGGGAGGTGCGTTCGGCGTCACAGCGACGTCACAAAACGGCCGCCCAATAGAAAAGGAGGGGAAGAGATGAGCGGCCGGACATGCCGCCCACCTCCTTCCTTCTTCCTTTCCGACGCAGGTAGGCTGATGTTCGTCGTTCCTGCGATTTCACACACAGAGATGTGTGGTGCCGCAGGAACAACAAACAACATGCGGAATGAAACGCCAACAATCAGCGATTTATGCCATTTTTGCGATCATTGATCGTCGTTCCTAGCTGTCACACGCTGCGATGCCGCTAACGACGCCGGATGTGCGTAACAAACACCGTGACCCCGACAATATATTGTTAGCAATGTCGCAGAGTTGGTGCAGAAATTTCTGCAACCAAATAATCAGCATGCGCACATAGCATTCTCCCAGAAAATTATTACAATTCCACAAGCCTTGTTATACACGTTTATTTCCTTTGTGTATTGGAGAAACAGAAAAAAAATGAGGAATAAAAGACAAATTGGAGATAATTTCACATAAAGCCCCCAAATTGGGCTGGACAAAATTGTTGGCATCTTTCCAAAATTGTGATAATCAATTTTGTTTCAAGCATGTGATGCTCGGTGAAACTCACCTGTGGCAAGTAACAGGAGTGGGCAATATGAAAATCCCACCTGAAACCACATAAAAAGAGGAGAATAGACTCAATCTATTCATTGTGTCTGTGTGTACACCAAGCATGGAAAACAGAAAGAAGAGAAGAGAACTGTCTGAGTACTTGAGAACCAAAATTGTTGAAGAATATCATCAAACTCAATGTTACAAGTCTATCTCTAGAGATCTTCATGTTCCTTTGTCCATGGTGCACAATGTAATCAAGAACTTTACAACCCATGGCACTGTAGCTAATCTCCCTGGACATGGACAGCAGAGAAAAACTGATGAAAGGTTGCAACGCAGGATGGTCCAGATGGTGTATAAGCAGCCGCAATCAAGTTCCAAAGAATTTCAAGATGTCCTGCAGGCTCAGGGTTCATCAGTGTCAGCAGGAACTATCTGTCAAAATTTGAATGCAATGAAACGCTATGGCAGGAAACCCAAGAAGATCCCACTGCTGACACAAAGACATTGAAAAAATGGACTGCAGTTTACCAAAATGTATGTGAGCAAACTAAAAGTGTGAGATCAAGATAGAGGTTTTTGGCAAAAGCACATCAGTCTACTGTTTACTGAAAATGATAGGAGGCCTACAAATAAAAGAATACAGTACCTACAGTCAAATACTGTATAGTTGAAGTTGAAAGCTATTTTGGGGTGGCTTTGCTGCCTCTGGCACTGGGTGCCTTGACTGTGTGCAAGGCATCATGAAATCTGAAGATTACCATAGGATTTGGGATCACAATGTGGTGCCCAGTGTCAGAAAGCTGAGCTGGCATCATAGGTCCTGGGTCTTCCAGCAAGACACTGACCCCAAACATTCTTCAAGAAGCCAGAAATGGATGGAAACAAAGCGCTGGAGACTTCTGAAGTGGCCAGCAATGAGTCCTGATCTAAATCCCATTGAACATCTGTGGAGAGATCTTAAAATTGTTGTTGGGAGAAGGAACTTTCAAATATGAGAGACCTGATCCAAAATCTAGCTGAGAGGTGGAAGAAGATTGTTGATGGTAATAGGAAGCGATTGATTGCAGGTATTTATTCAAAAGGGTGTGCAATCAAATATTAAGTTGAGGATGATAACAATTTTGTAAGGGCCATTTTGGGGGTTTTATGTGAAATTATGTCTAATTTGCCTATTTTTCTCTTTTTTTGTGTGTGTGTTCCATTACACACAAAGGAAATAAACATGTGTATAATAAAACGGGCATTGCAATAATTGTATGGGAAAATACTTCATTTTCTGGAACAATTTCAAGGGTTCCATTTTCAGCCATGACTGTACTTATAGGTCAATGTCTAAGGGCAAAAATAATCTGCTCTGATAATATTCTATTTGTAAAACAGGCTAATGTTTTTAAGAGAAGATTCAAAGCACGAGCATACTGTAATGACCCAGAAGGAGCCAATATGAACGTTTCTGCATTCATAGAAGTATCATTCATAGAATAATGTATGGTTTAATATATTGCATGGTGACAGTCTGTAAAATATACTGTAAGTTGTGCTCTGTAATACCAGTGGAGACCAGCAGGTGGTGGTGTGTGTTGGCAAGGGACCGTATTGGATGCAGTTTGATCAATATTCTCTATCGCCTGGTCAATATGGTAACCAGGGAGAGATGACAGTTGGCAGTTGAGACAAGTCGAGCTTGAGGTGATAAGCAGGTTACAAGGGCGGCTAATGTCATGCACCAAAGATGTAACCTATGATTGTGCTATGCAGTAAGGTGCTGTATGCCTTATTGCTACCTACCTACCTCATACAGATGTAGGCTGGGAACAGGTTTGGAGCACCAAGAACCAGGTAGGAGCACCATGACACCCCAAACTACACAACACCATAGAAAATCCACACCACAACTCGGCACCTACGTCTGGGCCTAATAATGCCTCCTGGATCTACTACCTGGGTGTGATGTATGTTACATCTAAAATTTTTGATGTAACATATACGTCACACCCAGGTAATAGACGTAGGAGGGGCATTTCAAGCTATCTACTGCATAACACAATCATGGGTTATATATCTTTGGTACATGACATTAGCCGTCCTTGTAACCTGCTTATCACCTCAAGCTCAGCTTGTCTCAACTGCCAACTGTCATCTCTCCCTGGTTACCATAGTGACCAGGAGATAGAGGATATTGATCAAACATCATCCAATACGGTCCCTTGCCAACACATACCACCACCTGCTGGTCTCCACTGGTATTACAGAGCACAACTTACAGGATATTTTACAGAATGACACCAGGCAATATATTAAACCATACATTATTCTATAAATAATAAATACTCCTATGAAAGCAGAAACATTCGTAATGGCTCCTTCTGGATCATTACATACCCCTTGAAGAAGAACCAAGCTGTCCTCAGGTTGCCCAAGAGGTCTCTTCTAAACAGATAATGGGCATTCTTAGTAACCACTAAGATGTGTGGTGATGTACACCTGAAAAGAACACCTTTGGCCTATCATAGTGCAACTTTAGGATTTTCCTGTTACTGGTGTTCTAGAACTTAACTTGACTTCACAAGGCAACCTATGTTGCTTGTACTGTATATAATTGTGCATGTGCCTGTGTATATATAGTATATGTGTGTATGTTAATGTATATATGATGTGTGTATGTACCTGTGTGTATGTAGTATATGCATCTCTGTGCATAAATAGTATATGTGCCTCTGTGTACTGTATATATCAGTGATGCTCGAACCTATGGCACGCGTGCCAGACAGGGCACACAGAGCCCTTTGTGCTGCCACGCGCGCTATCGCCACACTGCGCCACTTTGATCTGCCGGTGTGATTGCTCCAGCAGCTCAAAGTGGTGTTTAGCAGAGGAGACATTTCTCCTTGCTCTGACACGCCTCCTCTCCTGGGCCGCAGGCCTGTTGCCTAGGAGATGGAGGAGCGTCAGTAGGCAGCGCCGGTGTCTTGTTTCCGCGCGGGAACTGAAGTGACTGAGGACGCAGCAGTGGAGGAGTGAGGGCTGGAAGGTGAGGGTTTTTTTTATTATTTTTAAGCTCTGTGCGGCTGTGCCAAGGTGTGGGGGACAGAGCCAGCACGGGGCAAACATGGAAGCACGGGGGACAGAGCCAGCACGGGGCAAACATGGGAGCACGAGGGGAAACATGGAAGCACAGGGGACAGAGCCAGCACGGGGCAAATATGAGAGCACGGGGGAAACATGGAAGCACAGGGGACAGAGCCAGCACGGGGCAAACATGAGAGCACGGGGGAAACATGGAAGCACGGGGGACAGAGCCAGCAGGGGGCAACCATGGGAGCATGGGGGACAGAGCCAGCTCGGGGCAAACATGGGAGCCCGGAGGACAAAGTCAGCATGGGGTAAACATGGAGCGCACGGGGGAAACATGGAAGCACGGGGGACAGAGCCAGCACGGGGCAAACATGAGAGCACGGGGGAAACATGGAAGCACGGGGGACAGAGCCAGCACGGGGCAAGCATGGGAGCATGGGGGACAGAGCCAGCACGGGGCAAACATGGGAGCACGGGGGACAAAGTCAGCACGGGGCAAACATGGAAGCACGGGGGACAGAGCCAGCACGGGGCAAACATGGGAGCACGGGGCAAACATGGGAGCATGGGGCAAACATGGGAGCACGGGGCAAACATGGGAGCACGGAGCAAACATGGGAGCACGGGGCAAACATGAGAGCACGGGGCATACAGAGCACGGAGAAAACAGGGAGAGCACGGGGCATACAGAGCACGGGGAAAACATGGCTGCAAGGATGGAGGAAACGTGCAAAGATGCAGAGAAACGTGCAAAGATGGGGGAAACATGGCTGCAAAGAGGGAGAGAAACATGCAAAGATGGGGGAAACATGGCTGCAACGATGGAGGAAACATGCAAGGATGGGGAAACATAGCTGCAAGGATGGGGGAAACGCAAGGATGGGGGAAACATGACTGCAAGGATGGGGGAAACATGACTAAGCATGGGTGGAAACATGACTGTAAGGATCGGGGAAACATGCCAGGATGGGGTACATTTAGCAGGAAGGGAAACATGCCAGGAAGGGGTACATTTACCAGTATGGGGGATACATTTACCAGGATGGGGGGATACATTTACCAGAATGGGGGGGGGGGACATGAAAGGATGGGGAAAACATGCCAGGATGGGGGTACATGAACGAACATGCCAGGATGAGCAAAAATGCCAGGATGGGGAACATTTAGCAGGAAGGGTGACATTTACCAGGAAAGGGGACATTTACCAGGATAAGGAAACATGCTTGGATGAGGTACATTTACCAGGATGGGGTCATTTAACAGCATGGGGGAACATGCCAGGATGGGATACATTTACAATGATGGGGTACATTTACCAGGAAAGGGGTACATTTACCAGGATGGGGCCATGATAGGGACAAACATACCAGAATGTAAGAAATATATATCAGGATGGGGGACATGTTTACCAGGAAGTGGCCCAGGAAGGGGGATATAACTACATAATGAAGGGGGAGGGGAGCAACTCGCACGTCTTTATGGGATTTCAAGATGTTCAGACTTTGAAATGTAGATGTGGATTACAGGGTGACATCTGATTGCATTCCAGGCTAAAATCTCTGTCTAATTTGCTGCAATTTTTTCCAGATCAATCAATCCAAGATCAATCCAACTGCTGTGTCTGGAAAGGGCAGTGGCACAGCTTCAATGTGTGGTAAGCATGCATGAGCTTGATGCCCCCTGCTGAAGAGAAGAGAAGACGGCAAAGGTAAGGTTAAAATCAACTGTTTACATAATAGGATTGGTTGGTACTTCGGAAAAAAAAATGAGTTCAGGGCTACAGTTTGGGCACTCAGTCTGTAAAAGGTTCGCCATGACTAGTATATATATAGTGTATGTGCCTGTGTGTGTATATACAGTGTATACATATATATATTTTCTCCTTCAGACTTTGCTTTCGTCACAGAATGCTCCCTTTGCAGCAATTCCAGCTTTGCAGACCTTTGGCATTCTAGCTGTTAATTTGCTGCGGTAATCTTTAGAAATTTCACCCCATGCTTCCAGAAGCCCCTCCCACAAGTTGGATTGGTTTGATAGGCACTTTTTGCGTACCATACGGTCAAGCTGCTCCCACAACAGCTCAATAGTGTTGTGATCTGGTGAATGGGCTGGCCACTCCATTAGAGATAGAAAACCAGATGCCTGCTTCTTCCCTAAATAGTTCATGCATAATTTGGAGGTGTGCTTTGGGTCATTGTCCTGTTGTAGGATGAAATTGGCTCCAATCAAGCGCTGTCCACAGGGTAAGGCATGGCGTTGCAAAATAGAGTGATTGCCTTCCTTATTCAAAATCCCTTTTACCTTGTACAAATCTCCTACTTTACCAGCACCAAAGCAACCCCAGACCATCACATTACCTCCACCATGCTTGACAGATGGCGTCAGGCACTTTTCCAGCATCTTTTCAGTTCTGCCTCTCGCAAATGTTCTTCTGTGGAGCACCCCATCTCAAACTTCGATTCGCCTGTCCATAACACTTTTTTCCCTCTGTCCAATGTCTGTGTTCTTTTGCCCATATTAATCTTTTCCTTTTGTTAGCCAGTCTCAGATATGGCTTTTTCTTTGCCACTCTGCCCTGAAGGTCAGCATCTCGGAGTCACCTCTTCACTGTAGACGTTGACAATGGCATTTTGCGGGTACTATTTAATGAATCTGCCAGTTGAGGACCTGTGAGGCGTTGATTTCTCAAATTAAAGACTATAATGTACTTGTCTTGTTGTCTCTAATGTACTTGTCTCAGTTGTGCACAGGGGCCTCCCACTTCTCTTTCTACTCTGGTTAGAGCCTGATTGTGCTCTCGTCTGAATGGAGTAGTACATACCGTTGTAGGAAATCTTCAGTTTCTTGGCAATTTCTCGCATGGAATATCCTTCATTTCTAAGAACAAGAATAGACTGTTGAGTTTCACATGAAAGTTCTCTTTTTCTGGCCATTTTGAGAGTTTAATGGAACCAACAAATGTAATGCTCCAGATTCTCAACAACCTCAAAGGAAGGTCAATTGCATAGCTTCTCTAATCAGCAAAACTGTTTTCAGCTGTGCTAACATACTTGCACATGGGTTTTCAAGGGATTTCAAAACATCTATTAGCCTTCTAACACAGTTAAGAAACACAATGTACCATTAGAACACTGGAGAGGTGGTTGTTGGAAATGGGCCTCTATACAGCTATGTAGATATTGCATTGAAAACCAGATGTTTGCGGCTAGAATAGTCATTTGCTATATTAACAATGTATAGAGTGTATTTCTGTTTAATTTAATGTTAGCTTCATTGAAAACAAATGTGCTTTTGTTTAAAAAATAACGAAATATCTAAGTGACCCTAAACTTTTGAACTGTAGTGTATATAGTTTATGTGCCTGCACGTACCCATATATATTGTTTATGTGCCTGCATGTACAGTTAGGTCCAGAAATATTTGGACAGTGACACAATTTTCGCGAGTTGGGCTCTGCATGCCACCACATTGGATTTGAAATGCAACCTCTACAACAGAATTCAAGTGCAGATTGTAACGTTTAATTTGAAGGTTTGAACAAAAATATCTGATAGAAATTGTAGGAATTGTACACATTTCTTTACAAACACTCCACATTTTAGGAGGTCAAAAGTAATTGGACAAATAAACCAAACCCAAACAAAATATTTTTATTTTCAATATTTTGTTGCGAATCCTTTGGAGGCAATCACTGCCTTAAGTCTGGAACCCATGGACATCACCAAACGCTGGGTTTCCTCCTTCTTAATGCTTTGCCAGGCCTTTACAGCCGCAGCCTTCAGGTCTTGCTTGTTTGTGGGTCTTAAGTCTGGATTTGAGCAAGTGAAATGCATGCTCAATTGGGTTAAGATCTGGTGATTGACTTGGCCATTGCAGAATGTTCCACTTTTTTGCACTCATGAACTCCTGGGTAGCTTTGGCTGTATGCTTGGGGTCATTGTCCATCTGTACTATGAAGCGCCGTCTGATCAACTTTGCGGCATTTGGCTGAAGCTGGGCTGAAAGTATATCCCGGTGCACTTCAGAATTCATCCGGCTACTCTTGTCTGCTGTTATGTCATCAATAAACACAAGTGACCCAGTGCCATTGAAAGCCATGCATGCCCATGCCATCACGTTGCCTCCACCATGTTTTACAGAGGATGTGGTGTGCCTTGGATCATGTGCCGTTCCCTTTCTTCTCCAAACTTTTTTCTTCCCATCATTCTGGTACAGGTTGATCTTTGTCTCATCTGTCCATAGAATACTTTTCCAGAACTGAGCTGGCTTCATGAGGTCTTTTTCAGCAAATTTAACTCTGGCCTGTCTATTTTTGGAATTGATGAATGGTTTGCATCTAGATGTGAACCCTTTGTATTTACTGTCATGGAGTCTTCTCTTTACTGTTGACTTAGAGACAGATACACCTACTTCACTGAGAGTGTTCTGGACTTCAGTTGATGTTGTGAACGGGTTCTTCTTCACCAAAGAAAGTATGCGGCGATCATCCACCACTGTTGTCATCCGTGGACGCCCAGGCCTTTTTGAGTTCCCAAGCTCACCAGTCAATTCCTTTTTTCTCAGAATGTACCCGACTGTTGATTTTGCTACTCCAAGCATGTCTGCTATCTCTCTGATGGATTTTTTCTTTTTTTTCAGCCTCAGGATGTTCTGCTTCACCTCAATTGAGAGTTCCTTAGACCGCATGTTGTCTGGTCACAGCAACAGCTTCTTCCAAATGCAAAACCACACACCTGTAATCAACCCCAGACCTTTTAACTACTTCATTGATTACAGGTTAACGATGGAGACGCCTTCAGAGTTAATTGCAGCCCTTAAAGTCCCTTGTCCAATTACTTTTAGTCCCTTGAAAAAGAGGAGGCTATGCATTACAGAGTTATGATTCCTAAACCCTTTCTCCGATTTGGATGTGAAAACTCTCATATTGCAGCTGGGAGTGTGCACTTTCAGCCCATATTATATATATAATTGTATTTCTGAACATGTTTTTGTAAACAGCTAAAATAACAAAACTTGTGTCACTGTCCAAATATTTCTGGACCTAACTGTATATATTGTTTGTGTCTGCATGTATATATACTTTATGTGGATGTGTGTATATGTCCCTGTGTATATATACTATATGTGCCTGTGTGTATATATAGTATATGTGCCTGTGTGTGTGTATATATATATATATATATATATATACAGTTAGGTCCAGAAATATTTGGACAGTGACACAATTTTCGCGAGTTGGGCTCTGCATGCCACCACATTGGATTTGAAATGAAATCTCTACAACAGAATTTAAGTGCAGATTGTAACGTTTAATTTGAAGGTTTGAACAAAAATATCTGATAGAAATTGTAGGAATTGTACACATTTCTTTACAAACACTCCACATTTTAGGAGATCAAAAGTAATTGGACAAATAAACCAAACCCAAACAAAATATTTTTATTTTCAATATTTTGTTGCGAATCCTTTGGAGGCAATCACTGCCTTAAGTCTGGAACCCATGGACATCACCAAATGCTGGGTTTCCTCCTTCTTAATGCTTTGCCAGGCCTTTACAGCCGCAGCCTTCAGGTCTTGCTTGTTTGTGGGTCTTTCCATCTTAAGTCTGGATTTGAGCAAGTGAAATGCATGCTCAATTGGATTAAGATCTGGTGATTGACTTGGCCATTGCAGAATGTTCCACATTTTTGCACTCATGAACTCCTGGGTAGCTTTGGCTGTATGCTTGGGGTCATTGTCCATCTGTACTATGAAGCGCCGTCCGATCAACTTTGCGGCATTTGGCTGAATCTGGGCTGAAAGTATATCCCGGTACATTTCAGAATTCATCCGGCTACTCTTGTCTGCTGTTATGTCATCAATAAACACAAGTGACCCAGTGCCATTGAAAGCCATGCATGCCCATGCCATCACGTTGCCTCCACCATGTTTTACAGAGAATGTGGTGTGCCTTGGCTCATGTGCCGTTCCCTTTCTTCTCCAAACTATTTTCTTCCCATCATTCTGGTACAGGTTGATCTTTGTCTCATCTGTCCATAGAATACTTTTCCAGAACTGAGCTGGCTTCATGAGGTGTTTTTCAGCAAATTTAACTCTGGCCTGTCTATTTTTGGAATTGATGAATGGTTTGCATCTAGATGTGAACCCTTTGTATTTACTTTCATGGAGTCTTCTCTTTACTGTTGACTTAGAGACAGATACACCTACTTCACTGAGAGTGTTCTGGACTTCAGTTGATGTTGTGAACGGGTTCTTCTTCACCAAAGAAAGTATGCGGCGATCATCCACCACTGTTGTCATCCGTGGACGCCCAGGCCTTTTTGAGTTCCCAAGCTCACCAGTCAATTCCTTTTTTCTCAGAATGTACCCGACTGTTGATTTTGCTACTCCAAGCATGTCTGCTATCTCTCTGATGGATTTTTTCTTTTTTTTCAGCCTCAGGATGTTCTGCTTCACCTCAATTGAGAGTTCCTTAGACCACATGTTGTCTGGTCACAGCAACAACTTCCAAATGCAAAACCACACACCTGTAATCAACCCCAGACCTTTTAACTACTTCATTGATTACAGGTTAACGGGGGAGACGCCTTCAGAGTTAATTGCAGCCCTTAGAGTCCCTTGTGCAATTACTTTTGGTCCCTTGAAAAAGAGGAGGCTATGCATTACAGAGCTATGATTCCTAAACCCTTTCTCCGATTTGGATGTGAAAACTCTCATATTGCAGCTGGGAGTGTGCACTTTCAGCCCATATTATATATATAATTGTATTTCTGAACATGTTTTTGTAAACAGCTAAAATAACAAAACTTGTGTCACTGTCCAAATATTTCTGGCCCTGACTGTATATGTTCTGTTTTAATTTGTTAATGCCTATAGTCTAGTTCTAGCGAAAAACAATACATTTAGGATAATTTATAATCCTCAGGACCAGCAATTCCTCTTCTGCTCTGGTTTATGTTTGCAGGCTGCAGCCATGATGTCATGATTAAATCACGTGACTGCTGTAGCAAATCCCTGAGCTCAGCAGTAACAGATGGGACAAGTTGCTGAGCCCTGTGATTAGCTAAAGTAGTCACGTGTGACATTATCACTGCAGCCAGTAAACATTCATAAGACGATTCAAAGAGCAATGGAAAGCAGGTTAATATACCGCGCCAAACCACAGGAGTCAAAATGTTATTAGTAAATCCCTTTTTCTTTATTTTCACAGGTCTACGCGTTTCAGGGACATATCCGTCCCCTTCCTCAGGACAATGTACAGACTATTCTCTGTACATTGTCCTGAGGAAGGGGAAGGATATGTCCCTGAAACGCATAGACCTGTGAAAATAAAGAAAAAGGGATTTACTAATAACATTTTGACTCCTGTGGTTTGGCGCGGTATATTAACCTGCTTTCCATTGCTCTTTGAATCGTCTCTTCACCGCGGGACCGCTGCCTCCCACACCATCTCCTCGTGATTTACATGCTCACAAAGGGGTTGTGACTGGCACAACCGCACCAGGTGAGTGTACCTGCCAGCATTAACTCCCACGTGTTTTACCGGGTAAGACCCTATTTGCGCCTTATCTTTCCACAGCTATCTCATCTAGTAAACATTCATAGACAGACCAGAAGCAGAGAGACATCACTAGGCCAGGTGAAAATGAGTAACTCTGATGTTATTATTTTTCTCCCAGTGCATATAGGCATTCCACAACTGTGGTTTTTGGTGTGTGGTCTCTCTCCACTGTGTGGAGTGCATCAGGTGCTCAACCACTATGATGTTTGGCATTGGAAAGTTAGGCCTTCATGCGTGACACCTGTATGGGATGTAGAGTGTCCAATCTGGGAGACGTCTGTCATGGGGATCTGCTCTCCACTGTCATGATCCAGGTCTGTATCGGCCGCTGTGGTTTGATTATTTCACCTAGCTCTGGCCTGGTCATGTCAGGGGTTAACTCCTCCCTGCCTCACTCCGGTTTCAGGGACAGTATATCCTGGTGCTGAACGTCCAGTTCAGTGGCAGTTTATGCTCTGCAGCGTGTGTTACTGGCTATGGTGAGTTACATCATCTGTCTGGCCTCCCAGCTACCTTGTTCTCACCCGCACTCTCTTTGTCCGTCTGTCCCGGTCCCTGACTAATCGCTCCTGTCTATGTACCCTTCCCTGTCTTTCTTATCTCGGTCCTGACCTGTTTGTCCTCCTCCCTTGTTTGTACTTGGACTTCCTGGCATCTGACCTGTATCCTCGTTCCTAACTTGGGTTAATTTCTCTCCCCTCAGTTGCATACGTGACTTCCCGGCTTCCGACCCTTGGCTATCACCTGACCACGATTTGATTATCCCTGTGGTATTAACCAGCCCTTCTGATGCACATCTGGTTTACTGACTACTCTATTGCCCTGTGGTGGTTTGCCTGCTAACTGCACTCTGAAGCTACACTGCTTTCAGTGTCTCTTTTAGTACAGTGTGACATCCACTATTTTGATTAGCAGATCTACCTGTCTATATACAAGTACAACCAAATACCCATCAAATGGGGTAGGACATAATTGGTATCTGCCCAGCACACCTGGAAGCATCAACATGTAAACCCCTGCAATGCTCTCATTTCTATGCTTCCCCAGGAAGAAGCGACAGCGAAACGTGTGTAGGACATCATAATGAAATATAATTGACACTATAGCACTTACTTAGTGCTAACAAATGAGATATTTATCTGGGTCTATGTGACTAAAAAGTTTGTCTTTGTAACTTGGGCAACTTAACACTTTTTCCCTATTATTTTGCACTATGCACATATGATTTTGGAGCGAATATGAATATATTCAATCATGTCCAGATTGTGCTTGTTCTACCCTTTTATATGCAAAAATATTTTTTGCAACTAAATATATGTTAGATGGAGATCTCTCCTTTTATTACTTTGTGCTATGTAAGTGCTACATTATATACCCTTATCTGTAATGTTTTCACCATTTTACAAAAAACTTTTGTCATTTGTATGCATTTTATATGGATTAAAATAAAAATCAGTTTTTTTACATACATGTGTGGTCTCACTTGTAGGTTTTCTATTGCTCTTTGATCACCAACATTCTGGTATAATTATTACATCTCTGGCTTTTCTGGCTTGCTGCCACTTTTGTAGGGTGTGTGTGTGTGTGTGTGTGTGTGTGTGTGTGTGTGTGTACACTCAAGACTAGAGATGAGACTAGAGGTTCAGTGTTTATACCGAAAACAGACTTTTCCCAATAAACAGATATCGGGTTCTGGTGCTTTTTCGTATGAAAACCACTTGCACGAGCAATGCTGTACTTGGGTACACTTAGTCCTCAGCCTAAGCCAAGTGCGAGCCTCTTGCAGTATTTGATTTATTCGCACTGGGAGTAACAAAAGCATGTGCGAATGTAGTGTGCACCCAAACACATAAAAAGAACAAAAAAAAAACAACAAAACCCACCCATTCGCCTCCGGAAGTGATCTGTTTAAAGGGAACCTGTCACCAGTTTTTTCACTATTAAAACAAAAGTATCACCTTCTGCAGCTCCTGTGCTGCATTCTATGAAGGTGCACCCTGTTGCTGACCCCCCTTGCAGACCCCAAAAAGAACTTTATAAAATCACACCATTTCCTATGCAAATGATCTGTGTTGGCCACATGGGCGGGTTCTATTTCAGCTCCTGTCCCCCCTCCTGCCGCTGTTCACCATCCTCCTGTCATGATTGACATGGATGACGCCGCCGCCATCATCCACGCTGCTGGCGAAGTCTCGCGCAGATGCAGTTCGCTGTGCCCATATCGTGGGCCTGAGCAGAAAACATTTAACCGCGCGCCGGTGATGTATTTGCGCAGGCTCAAGATTATGGGCGGGTACTAGGATGATGCTGGTGAGGTCATGCACAGTGCCGCACATAATCTCGCGCCTGCGCAAATACATCACCGGCGCGCACAAGGGAAACAGTTTTCTGCTCAGACCCGCGATAGTGGCACAACGAACTGCGCGAGACTTCGCCAGCAACGTGGATGATGACGGTGGCATTGTCATACATGTCAATCATGACAGGAGGACGGCGAACAGCGACAGGAGTCGAAATAGAGCCCGCCCATCTGACCAACACAGGTCATTTGCATAGGAAACGGTGAGATTTTATAAAGTTCTTTTTGGGGTCTGCAAGGGGGGTCAGCAACAAAGTGCACCTTCATAGAATGCAGCACAGGAGCTGCAGAAGGTGATACCAGTTTTTTCACTATTAAAACAAAAGTGACAGGTTCCCTTTAAGGCAGGCTACATGTGGGGGGAGACTTGAACGGCCCAATTAGTGACTTCCATTAGGGTTTGGGTCAAGTCCGAGTCCTAAACCGAACTTTGTCAAACTTCCACAGATTCGCTGATCTCTACTCAAAAAATGTGAGCATAAAGTCAAAGCTGACAGAATTTTTTGCCATAACTGTAATAATCCTGTCATGGGATGTAAATGGATAACAGGACAGTGGGACTCCTAGACTCGCCCTCAGGCTAGGTAGCCCCAGCAGTTCCTGATCCCAGAGATACCTCTAGTGGTGTACATGTCTGGGCCATCTTCCTTGCCCTTCTCCTGGCAAGCCCTGATCTTATACCCCCCACTCTCCCAACCCAGGGGAGGACCGGGACAGGAGAGGATGAACCCGCAGATATGGACAAATGGGGAAACCAAAAAACACTATCACACAACAAGCACACACGGCGATATAAGACAATGTGTGATAACCCAGGGTGGTGTAGACCCAGGGTTACTATGGCAGCGATCGGGTCCCTGTGATCGCATTACAGGGACCTGATCTCCAGGGAAAGTTAAGTGATTCCTGGATGATGTGTGCTTAAAGAGAATCTGGCAACAGCTAATTTGCTACCACATCTCAGAACAGCATGAGGTAGGGGTAGAGACCCTTATTCCAGAGATGTATCACTTAATGGGATGCTTGCTTTAATTTTGATTAAATCACTGGTATATCTGCAAAAACCTGGTGCCCGATTCTCTTTAACCATGGAATTAGTCAAATATAGGCTATGTTGGCATCCATATAACATGTATGTCTCAAGCTTCTCATAACATATATACTAAATGTATGCCATAATAGTCTATGGGCATTAGAAACCACTGTAAATCTATCCCAGACATTTCACATCCCTAAGCCATTATGGCATCCATGAAAAGCTCATGTTTACGTTTCATGGATGCTTGGGACAGTTTTCATATAGTGGCATTCATCACCCATAGGTTTCCATTTTAAAATGTGTTTTTGTTTTTTGTTTTTACTAAACTCCAGTGGATGAAATGCTATAGCCTGCTGGGCTTTTCCATTTGCCCATTTTTGCAATATAATGACATATAGCAGTCATAAGTAAGCTTGAAAGACACTCGTGTCCTCCTAGTGATGGAGCCCTATAGACACATTTAGCATGTACGTCAGGACCTTTTCTTGCCATAGATATAGCAAAAATGTGATGTGATTAGGAGCCAAATTAAAATGATTGTATAAACAGGCCAGTAAAGAACAGGAAAAAGCTTACCGTAAAATAAACCATTCAAAATAGATCAGGCACTTAAGTAACAGAGAGCAATGAAATCAGATGAGAGCAAAAGCACGTTCAAACACCCACAGTTTGTGCTTTGTCAGCCGGCTGCTGGAGACTCCCATTCTTCAGAGATCACATAAGAGTCACTTATCACAGCTGTCAATGCATTGAACCCAGTCCTGGCAACACAACAAGGCAATGTGCCACCACTTCTACTGCCATTAAGGGCTTCTCTAAATATGCGGTTTCTTTATTAAAGAAAGAAATTACACATTCATTTTTCAACTAAAATGTCCAATTCTTGTCCTAAATGGATAATAAACAAGGATGCAATGTAAATGAAACATAAGTAGTTACTCACTTCTTAACGAGTGATCGCAACACCAAATTGATGCATTCAGTTCTTCTAAAAGCAGAACATTATTTCATGACACTACCCACAAATTCACAGATTTTTCATTTTTAAATTATATTTATGCTTCCACCATGCCTAACAGGTCTCTACGTATACCTGCATATAGTTTTGTTCGGCCCATTTTGGGGGTTTGGTGTGAAATTATGTCCAACTTTCTTTTTTTTCCTCGTTTTTTTTGTGTTGTTGCAATACACTTAAAGGAAATAAACGTGTATAAAAAAAAAGTGTAATTGCAATAATTTTTTGGGAGACATACTCACTTTCTGGAACAAATTCAAGGGTGCCAATACTTTCGGCCATGATTGTATATTGCACTCACTTTCCTCCAATTCTGTCTCTGTATTTTCTGAGCAAATACCATCTTGAATTTCAGATTTCACATTGCTTTTTCCCAGTCTATGCCTGGCTACTAATCCCATGATGTGTCAGCGCAGTCAGTACAATCTCTGCCGATTCTTACCTCCTATTTTTTCCTAAATAAGCTAATACATGATAAAGTATAAAGTATACAATTAGTAAGGCTAAATGGTCATCTTTTACATTATAGCTGTGTGACAAGAGCCAGATAATTATCTCCACTAAGGTTACATTCCGATGTCTGTGCTAATGCACATTAGTCATGTCCACAAATGCATACATGACTTGATCCATGCAGCTAACTGCTGTCATGCCCTGACCCGCGGAACCGACCCCTACTGGGCAAGGGGGTCAGTGCCCAGCACGCGGCTCCATACAGTCCCATTCCGCTGTTCTTCCTTCCATACAGGGAAGCTGTCTGCCTTTGGCTTGTTCGTCCAGAAACATGCATGCACTGAACAGGTCATCCAGGACCATCCTTAGGCGATGCCTGACGCATTCTGCTGTGATTTAAAGGGCCAGTACTCCTTAACCTGTAAGTGCTTCTCAACCTTGTCCCTTGCCTTGTTATTTAACCTTGCTCTTGTTCCTAATCTCTGTACCTTGCCTCCACTCAGAGCCGGCTGTACCTGTCTGCTGCTCGAGCCCATACTTGGGTTCCTGTGCTTTGCAGAGTCCATAACTGTACAGCCGTGACCTCTCCGCTTCAGCCCTCTGGATCGGATCAAGCACCGCCAGAGGAGGTCCTTACCGAGTCACCTGTGTTAACATCTTTCCTACTACTGGATCAAGGCCTGGCTAAGTGTTACTATCTACCTCCTTTTAAGACTGGACTTCGAAGGTGCTCAGGTCATATTTGCTGTGCATTGCCATTCCTACAGGTATTCGGACTATTCCTGTGCTGACTGTACCTGCACTCTACCATAGGACCCTGTGTTGTTTGGCGCTGTTCGCACTCTAATCATTTAAGTCCTTCTCTTCCTTCCAGCTTTGTAAGAGTCTGTCTCTGGGGTCAGCTGCCACAGTCCTCTGTGGTTCTGTGGGTTCACTACCGCGATCCCCCATGGGCAGCGCAACACCTGCATCTCAAACTATGCATCATATGGCACAACTGAAACTACTGTAGCACTGTTTTGTCTGAAAAACTAAGGAAAATAGCTCATGTGAACTACAAGTACATTGACCTAGTCAGTCCGCAATTTGTAAGATCAAAAGGAGAAAAAAACTAACAAAAAGGTCTAAACAAATATTAGTTTTATTAGGTACATACAAGACATAAAAGTTGTCTGGAAAATAGGGCGTCACAGAAAATTGTATACAGCCTGAATATATTCTTCGCCAAAACGCACGTCGAGGTGGGTGTCACAGTCACATACCTGTTGCTGCACATCAGTAGTCGTTTAGTGCCGCTAATCAATTTGTGTAAATGGATCTTTAACTCCTTCACGACTTGACGTACATGTACATCAAAAATCGTGTCTCTCCCTTTGACACGGGCTTGCATGCAAAGTCCGCATCCTTCTCTACACAGGATGGCTGATTTAATCAGCCATCATATGCCTTTACCAGCTGCTGGTGGGGCTGAGCTCTGCCCGCGATTGTTAATCAATTAACAAATTGACAGCGACATTTAACACATGTCGGCGGGGTGGGAGCCTCATTCCTCCTGCACATCAGTTTGTCTGTGACGTGATCACAGGTCGCCAATGACTAGTCATGACAGCTGGGAGGCGATTCTCCTATGATAGCTGGCCCGTGGCTGGCGTTCATAGAAGACTGTGATTTTAGCTATACATAGTAGTGCTGATGCACTGCTATGTATAGCATAAGCGATCAAATGATGGAAGATTCAAGTCCCCTAAGGGGACTATTTAATACAGCATAAAAAAAAAGTTGTTAAAAAATAAGAAAAGGAAAAAAAGAACACATCCAAATTACCCCCCTTTTGCCCTATTAAAAATGTTGCAGGTCTTGGAAAATGGCGACATAATCAAAATTATTTATTTATTTTTACAAATTTAAAAAAAAAAAAAAATCACTATTTAATTTTTTTTAAAAACCCTAAAAACTATAGATGTTTGGTATCTACATACTCATACTGACTTGGATAATCATATTGCCTGGTCAGTTTCATTATATAGTGAACATGGTTAAAAAAAAAAAAGTTGTAGAATTGCACTTTTTTTTTTTTTGCAATTTCACCACACTTGGATTTTTTCCCCCATTTTCCAGTACACTATATGGTAAAAAGAATGGTGTCATTCAAAAGTACAACACGTCCCACAAAAAAACAAGTTATGGCTCTTGGAAGAAGGGAAGGAAAAACAAAAATGAAAGAATGGGAAAATCGCCGAAGGGTGAAGGAAGGAGTTAAGTATATATCAGTAGGCCTTTTTTTAGACAATTTCTCTAAGGGCAGAAAATGTAGACAATACTTTAACCTTAATATCTTTGAAGTGAAGTTTAGGGATTGTGAAGAATCAAGTACATTCACAAACTGCAGCCACTAATTCCCCTGGTGCAAAGACGTGTGTAACACGTGGCTCACAGTATAAGCTCCAAGGGGATTCATGGGCTTGAAAGTCACAAACTAGAACATAGTGTAGGTAGCTAGGGATACAAATTCCCCATGGATTAAAGGAAAAGAAAATCCATTCTACATTTCTGTAACCATGACAACATGAACGTGTCGTGTGATGTCGATTTTACCAAACAGAAAAGCTGAGGCTCGGGGGTCAAGGATCTATATCTAACTCCGTCCAAGAATATGCAGATTATAAAAAGCAGCATGGTAGCTGGAATTAAAATAAACACTATGTAAACTGCTATTCAAACCTGCTCTCATTTACTGCTCACAACGGGTTACAAACAAAGGAAAAGAAAAGTTGTGTTAATGGAGCTGGCCGCTTTCTTATCCATTCAGCTAAAACACAACAAGACTAAGGAGTCGGAGTTAGTAAGATGTTGCCTATTCACACTCAAGTTATATATCAATATTAGACCATTCCTTAAAAGCAGATTCAGAACATGTTTGAAAAGTTTGGAAGTTTGGACGCTGCATGTAATAATAATTTCTAGTGATGCAAAGTTAAAAAGGATTTCCGGTTTGGGAGAACCCCCTGTCCCCTAGTGTAGTTTGCTTTATAAAAAATAAGCTATCCATCTGCTGCATGTGATGTGGTCCTGTGGGAATATTGAGGAATACTGAAGGGCAGGATTAGCCCTGATGGCGCACATTTTCAGCATATGATGACAGCCAAGGCTTGTCACGTGTATTCTGGGTCTCCTGGATTGGGGGTTGGACTTGAGCTCACCAGCAACAGTCGGTATCACAAGGCTCCTATATCAGGCCAGGGAGCTGTTAGCCTACCACCGGCTGGACCCAGCTCCTCTGGCCATTGGGGACCATAGGGAGAGAGTTAACACTATACTTTGGTTAGAGAGGGAGGTGTACCTTAAAAGAAATGAGCTGAAAAAATTCTCTAAGATTTGGGGGATGTGGTTGGATACTCCCGGTCTTCCCTCCCCGGCACTATTGCAAGATAGTATGGGGGACCAGGTCCTTCTCCTTATAACTGGTTAATGATTTCCTGGACTAGGGTGGTCTTATGTCTTTCCAAAACACATATGGTGGCTGGGGAGGATGTGGTGTATTTAGGTCATGGGTAGTATACCGAAATGAAACATCTACCTCGTGACATGCATTGATGATGGGTGTGGACTGCAGGTGCACTGTTTATTTTACTGTATAATTTAAATGTTGTTTTTGTGATCGAAGACGGTCCTATTCCTTTCTCTGTACTCTTCTTGCAGGGAAAGTGACTTATCTGTACAATGTGTTTTTGGTGGCTAATAAAAATTAACCTGATTAAAAAAAAAAAAATAAATGAGCTGTCCGTTCCCCACCCTCTCTCTGTGCGTCTCCACTGCTCTCGGGGTGCGGCAGTGTCCGCAGGGCTGTCATCATGTCGACAGTGCTGTAGATAATCAGTGAGTTCACAAGTTACTTGAGCTCTCTGCATAGGCAGAGTGACTGAGCTCAGTGCTGTTGATTCTGCACAGAACAGACACTGGGATCAGCGGCAGAGGCTCAGCACTGGACCCCAAGGGAAGTGGGTAAGGCACAGTTTGTTTCTCTGAAATAAACTACAGCCAGAGGTATCCTGAAACCAGAAAACCCCTTTAAATTGAACAATGATTTAAAAATTTAATTAATGTTTTGCAAAGTTACAGTAGAATGTACACAATTTAAAGAGGCTGAACAAGACACTTTTATTTTTAGCTATGGCCTGAAAAACTAACAGGCAGGTAGTTCCTAACTACCTTTCTGTTCTACCTGGTACCAACTCAGAGCGGCCATGGATGACTCCTGCTGCTTCACGTCAACAGAGCAGCTCTTTCTCTTCTGTTTTGTTGACAGTATGTTACTGCAAACATCATAATGGTTAACTGCGAGGAGATGGCTGCAACGTCCCATCAACAGAACAGAGCAGAAGAGGAAGAGCTGCTGCTCCATAGACATGACGTCAGTGGAAGCCGCACAATCACCGGCAGGAGCAGCAAGCTGCCTGTAAGGCCCGTATCACACGTCAGTGAAAAACACTGACGTTCTTCACTGACGTGTAAAACACGCACATGTCCCTCCGTGTTCCGTGATTCACGGCACACGTGGGTTGTCCATGTGCAATCCGTGATCTGTGATCCGTGATTGCATATGGACATTTATTCACCTGCCTTCGCTCCTGCTGTCCATGGTCCTGAACTCCTTGGTTCTGCGGTGTCCGCCCACTGCTCTCTGCAGCTACTTCCTGGTCGGCTATTCCTGCTCTCATGAATATTCATGAGCCAGGCAGGAGCTGCCGAGAGCGGAGGCTGCACAGCGAATCGCAAGCAAGGTAAGTTGAAAATATTTAATATTCAATATGTCCGTGATTTTCTGGTACGTGTTTAGTGTGGTCCGTGGGTCATCAGTGATGCCAGAAAAAAACCTGACTTGTCTCCGTGCAGAATCACGGCCACGGGTGTACGCTGCATGGAGACACGTTCAGTGAAAAATCACTGATGTGTGAGCAGACCCATTGATTATAATGGGTTTGCATATGTCAGGGATTCTGGTACGTATAAAAAAAAAGCACATACGTACCAGAATCACGGACGTGTGAAGGGGGCCTCAGATCTGAGGCCGAAAGTAAAGAAAAAAAAAAATAATTCCGGAAAACCCTTTATCAATGTTTCTCTTTGCTTCCCGCTTATCATTTATGCTTCGCTTAGATCCGACAAACGTAACAAATAAACTAAAATATCCTGTGCATTCGTGTGTCAAACGGAAGTTCAGCATACAGAATGATTTCCGTTCTAAAAATAAACAAACAAACGGACAGCAGCGTACCGCTCATAAATGAGTAGGACCCCTCTGATTCTGTTTGACAAAGGAATTCACAGGATGCCATTTCCATTTATATGTTCCACTGTCTGTTCTAAATGCAACGGACAAAAGGAAAAGATAATTGGACAAGTGAATATAACTATTTCTAAATGGGTGACAGACTAAAGGGGGCTTTACACGCTGAGATATCGGTTTCCATATCGCTAGCAAGCGTACTCGCCCCCGTCGGTTGTGCGTCACGGGCAAATCGCTGCCCTTGGTGCACAACATTGCTTACACCCGTCACACGGACTTACCTTCCCTGCAACATCGCTGTGGCTGGCAATCCGCCTCCTTTCTAAGGGGGCGGTTTGTTTGGCGTCACAGCGACGTCACATGGCAGCCGTCCAATAGAAGCAGAGGGGCGGAGATGAGCGGGCGGAATATCCCACGCAGCTCCTTCCTCATTGCAGGCGGCCGCAGGTACGATGTAGTTCCTCGTTCCTGCGGTGTCACACGTAGCGATGTGTGCTGCCGCAGGAACGACGAACAACCTGTGTTCAGCAACGATATTTGGGAATGAAACGACGCGTCAACGATCAACGATCAGGTAAGTAATTTTGATCGTTACCGGTCGTTCCTGCGTTTCACACGCAACAACGTCGCTAACGAGGCCGGATGTGCGTCACGAATTCTGTGACCCCAACGACATCTCGTTAGCGATGTCGTTGCGAATAAAGCAGCCTTAAGTATGAAAGCAAAAAGGTTGTGCCCCTTTCCTGATTGCTTGTATTGTTTAGTATTGGAGGTGATTTCAGCATAAAAAAAACCCAAAAACACAAAAAAACATACATGGCGCCTGCCAAACTGAATTACAATTTGGACACCTTTTATGGGTCCTTTAAACGTTAAGGCGTTACACTGGTTAGATCCATAAGTGAATATCAGTCTTTCACACAGCTTTTTTGTCATTTGAAAAAGAAAATTCTATGTGTGAACAAATGCACAATTTCATACAGAAAGGGCTTGTACACAAGACCATTTTCTCTTCCTCTGAGAAAAATGGTTCATTATGCTAATCAGACTCCGATCACAGTGCAATGTGATCAATATTTCTTAAAGGTGGAGAGGAAAAAAAAACATTTCTCAACCTTCTCCGTTATGTCAGTCCATGGATATCGGATGTCATCCGAGTGCAGTCCAATGTTTTCCACAGACTCAGACTGGTACTGACAATTTTTTTTACTTGGACCAGTAGCGTAGCTAGCGGGGGGGGCAGAGGGTGCGGCCGCCCCGGGCCCCGTTCTCAGAGGGGGCCCACCTGGAGCTGCGATACCATTAACTATATCAGCGTGCACAGCGCGCGCCGATATAGTTAACCTCTGCGGCAGTGCGGAGGAGACACGGTCTCCCTGCACTCCTGCTGATAATAGCGCTCACTCAGGATACAGAGTCCCAGTGTGGTGACGTCATTGCTCAGCGCCAGGCAGGGGCTGCTATTGTAGAGGGCCGGCCACCTGCTGCATAATGTCATTATAACACACATGGCCGCGCACAGTGAATTGCGTGCGGCCGCATGGTACAGGAGACACGGCCGCTCGCAGTGAGAGCACAGTGCGCGGCCATGTGTGTTATAATGACATCATGCAGAGCGCGCTGCCTCCATCCAGCCGAGGAGCATCAGACAAGGGTTGCGCCTACATACCAGTGGCTAGGAGCTGCCTGGGTAGTGGGCGTGGCTGGATTTGTTAGTAGGCGTGGCCATGTTTCCTCCCTCTCCCCCTGCACCCCCCATCTGGAGGTCTTACCTCAGACCCCCTCTTCTATTATAAAGAACTCCAGGACACCTGGAGTTTCTTTCTGTTATCAGCTGCGTTGCGGAGGCCCCACCCTTTCTGATCACATGGACGTGACACGCCGTGACGTCACCACAGGTCCTTTAGCCTAGATGGATTTACCATGAAACAAGTCTGTTGCTGCACGGGAGAGAAGAAGTGTCCCCCAATCATCAGAAGTAAAAGCCCCCCAGTATGTGACTGTGTGTATAGGATTGTGTCTGTGTATGTGTATGATTATGATTCTGTGTATGAGTATGTGAATGTTTTCAAATATGTATACGCTTCTATGTGACTATATCTGTATATGCGTCTGTATATATGTGTGTGTATACGGCTGTACACAGGTGTGTGTATGTGTATATGGCTGTACACAGGTGTCTGTATATATGTGTGTGTATACGGCTGTACGCAGGTGTCTGTATCAGGATACGGCTGTACGCAGGTGTGTGTGTGTGTATACGGCTGTACGCAGGGGTGTGTGTGTGTATACGGCTGTACGCAGGTGTCTGTATATGTATACGGCTGTACGCAGGGGTGTGTATGTGTATACGGCTGTACGCAGGGGTGTGTATGTGTATACGGCTGTACGCAGGGGTGTGTATGTGTATACGGCTGTACGCAGGGGTGTGTATGTGTATACGGCTGTGCGCAGGTGTCTGTATGGAGCTATAGGCCCATCATATTGTGTATAGGGGAGGAGTAGAGGTATCATATTGTGTATAAGGGAGCCATGGGAACATCATACTGTGTATAGGGGAGGTATAAGGGCTTCATACTGTGTATAGGGGAGCTGTACATGGGAGGGACATTATTAAATATTAAGTGGACACTTAGGAACCATTATTGTTATAGGGATAGTCAGGGTATTGTGACCGTCAAAGGCACATTGGGGGCTCTATTACTTTCTAGGAACAATATGTGGGCACTTACACAGGTCATTAATATTTTCTAGGGGGAAATGTTAAGATTTAGAGGGCACAAATGAGGCATTTTACCATGTAAAGGGCACAGTAGTGGCATTAATATGTGGGGGGCACAGTGGTGGCATTAATATGTGGGGGGCACAGTGGTGGCATTATTATGTGGAGGCACAGTGGTGTCATTATGTAGGAGGCACAGTGGTGGCATTATTACCATGTGGGGACACAGTGGTGGCATTATGTGGGGTCACAGTGGTGGCATTATTATGTGGGAGGCACAGTGGTGTCATTACGTGGAGGCACAGTGGTGGAATTATGTGGAGGCACAGTGGTGGCATTATGTGGGGGGCAAAGTGGAGGAATTATTATGTGGGGGGCACAGTGGTGGCGTTAATATGTGGGCGGCACAGTAGTGGCATTATTATGTAAAGGCACAGTGGTGGCATTATTATGTTGGAGGCACAATGGTGGCATTATTATGTGGGGGTCACAGTGGTGGCATTATTATGTGGGGGGCACAGTGGTGGCATTAATATGTGGGGGGCACAGTGGTGGCATTATTATGTGGAGGCACAGTGGTGGCATTATTATGTGGAGGCACAGTGGTGGCATTACTATGTGGGGGGCACAGTGGTGGCATTACTATGTGGGGGCGCAGTGGTGGCATTATTATGTGAGGGGCACAGTGGTGGCATTATTATGTGGGAGGCACAGTGGTGGCATTATTATGTGGGGGGCACAGTGGTGGCATTAATATGTGGGGGGCACAGTGGTGGCATTATTATGTGGAGGCACAGTGGTGGCATTATTATGTGGAGGCACAGTGGTGGCATTATTATGTGGAGGCACAGTGGTGGCATTATTATGTGGGAGGCACAGTGGTGGCATTACTATATGGGGGGCACAGTGGTGGCATTACTATGTGGGGGGCACAGTGGTGGCATTAATATGTGGGGGCACAGTGGTGGCATTATGTGGGAGGCACAGGGGGGGCACAGTGGTGGCATTAATATGTGGGGGCACAGTGGTGGCATTATTATGTGGGGGCACAGTGGTGGCATTAATATGTGGGGGGCACAGTGGTGGCATTATTATGTGGAGGCACAGTGGTGGCATTATTATGTGGAGGGACAGTGGATGCATTATTATGTGGGAGGCACAGTGGTGGCATTATTATGTGGAGGGACAGTGGTGGCATTACTATGTGGAGGCACAGTGGTGGCATTATTATGTGGGGGGCACAGTGGTGGCATTAATATGTGGGGGGCACAGTGGTGGCATTAATATGTGGGGGCACAGTGGTGGCATTATGTGGAGGCACAGTGGTGGCATTATTATGTGGAGGCACAGTAGTGGCATTATTACCATGTGGGGACACAGTGGTGGCATTATATGGGGTCACAGTGGGGGCATTATTATATGGGGACACAGTGGTGGCATTATGTGGGGGCACAGTGGGGGCATTAGTATGTGGGGGGCACAGTGGGGGCATTATTATGTGGAGGCACAGTGGTGGAATTATTATTATATTTGGTGGCATTATTACCATGTGTGGCCACAGTGGTGGCATTATGTGGAGGCACAGTGCTGGCATTATTATGTGGGGGCACAGTGGTGGCATTACTATGTGGGGGGCACAGTGGTGGCATTATGTGGAGGCACAGTGCTGGCATTATTATGTGGGGGACAGTGGTGGCATTACTATGTGGGGGGCACAGTGGTGGCATTATGTGGAGCCACAGTGGTGGCATTATCATGCCGAAGCACAGTGGTGGCATTATTACCATGTGGGGGCACAGTGGTGGCATTACTATGTGGCTCAGTAAGAGGAGCATGGTTTTTGTGCCACACAGCAGGTGCAGTAATAGGGACACACACGGCAGCAGTGGCTCAGTATTGGGGTGACGGCAGGATGAGGAGTGTGTGCAGGTTGGGATTAGATGGGGTACGGTGCCGGAAGTGTGAGGAGTCAAATGTGTATTTGTTGTAATTTCTGTAGATGACTTGTGGCTGGAAGAAGTGGTCATGTTGGTCTGGGCCAGATGGAAAACACAGAAAAGGTGAACAACTCCATCCGAAAGAACGTCAGCAGTAAGTCACCATCTATAACTGCACTGTGATCTCTTGTATGTGCTGCAGCACCGATATCTACCACTATATAGTCACCATACAGCGGCAATATCAGTGTCATCTGCCGAGGTCCACTATACCCATGATTAGTCTGTGCCACCGGCCCCTTATCATAGTTACTTGGTAAGGGGCCCACTCAGATGTTCCCCCCCCCTGAGCTGAAACCCTAGCTACGCCACTGACTTGGACCTTTGGGTCCGGAAAAAAAAAAAAAAATCGGACATGTGCAGAGCCCCATAGAACATCATTGGATTGAGTGCTATCAGTGAAAGCCACAAAGAGTACTCAGATAAAAAAAAATTGATCATTTGCACAATCCAAAACAGTTGATCCAGAACACACTGCTTCATTATCTCCCTAAGGCTATGTGCGCACTAGAGCAAAATACCCGCGGATTTACCCGCGGATTTGCCGCGGAAATTTCTTGAGAAATGTCTGCAATCTTTGTGCAGACATTTCCCATGAAATTCTATGAGAAAAAAAAAAAGCTGTGCGCACTGGTGCGGATTTTTCTCAAGAAAGTTTCGGTGCGGAAATTTCTCGAGAAACTTTCTTGAGAAAATGAACATGTCCATTAAATCCGCAGGTATCCCGCGGATTTCTGCAGTACAGCCTGCAAAAATCCGCAGGGAACCACCCGCGGGAAAATCGCGGCAATTTCGCGGCAATTTCGCGGCAAATCCGCGGTAAATCCGCATGCGGTTTTGCCGCGGATTTTTTCCGGAGTTCAGCAAATCTTCACTCCCAGAAGTTTCTCGAGAAGATTTTCTCGAGAAACTTCACATCTCTAGTGCGCACATAGCCTTAGGGTGCGTTCATACTAAGTTATTTTCGGTCCAAGCACTGTCCATGTGGAAAACAAACAGCACACAGACTAATATTAGTGAATGGGTATGCGCACATGAACGATTTTCTACACAGACCAACGATCTGTGTAAGGCCCTGTGCAGTTTTCGATGCGTTTTGGGGGCAGTTTATCGTGTAGTTTGTTCAGTCACCGATCTGTGTACAGAGCGGCAGCTGTAAGAATGCCCCTCGCACTGACTGACAGCTTCTTCTAACGCTGAGCAGTTGTCAGTCAGTGTGGGGGGCGCAGTTAGAGCCGTTGCTCTCCATACACAGATCGATAACTAAACCCTCGCCAGCGCCACCCCATGACTGAAACCCAAACACTGCAGGGGGGAAATAAAATCCTTTTCCTCCTGGCAACCGGGCTAAATGTGCAAGCACCGGGCAGGTTGCGAACGCTATTAACCAGCAAATGAACCCCATATATCTGAAGGTTAATAGTGTTTTTTTTACACGTGACAGGTCCCTCTTCATGTATAAGGTTTTAATTATTGATGTATAAGAATGGATAGCACACAGATGTCATACAGGTTGCATATAGATGACAATACTGATGCAAAATTGAATTTTCTCTGTTTGAAAAATATATGATTTTTTATACACTCTTGTGATTTTAGCCTAAGGATGCCCTATATTCATAGTTGAAGTACACACCCCAGTGTCCTGAACGATTGCGGGTCTAATGACCTGAACTTAAAAGCCTCATAGGTATATATGAGATTGTTGAGTTTGCATCGGGAGACCTGTGGCAGGTCCGGACATCGCGGTCCATACTCAGAGCATGCATATCAGACATGTTAAATGTTAAACCGGCCTAAAGGGTGCTTTACACGCAACGATATCGCTACCGATATGTCGTCAGGGTCACGGAATTCATGACACACATCCGGCGTCGTTAGCGACATCGTTGCGTGTAACAGCTATGAGCGAGTGTCAACGATCAAAATACTCACCTAATCGTTGATTGTTGACACGTTCATTTTCAAAAAAATCGTTGCTCGTTGTGGACGCAGGTTGTTTGTCGTTCCTGAGGCAGTACACATCGCTACGTGTGAACGACGAACAACAGCTTACCTGCGTCCTCTGGCAACGAGGTGGGCGTGTCATTAATGTGGCTGGTCTCTGCCCCTCCGCTTCTATTGGTCGGCCGCTGTGTGACGTCGCTGTGACGTCGCACGAAACCCCCCTTAACAAAGAGGTTGTTTGCCGCCCACAGCGACGTCGCTAGGAAGGTAAGTACGTGTGACGGGTGTTAGCGATATTGTGCGCCACGGGCAGCGATTTGGCCGTGACGCACAAATGACGGGGGCGGCTACGCTCGCTAGCGATATCGTAGCGTGTAAAGCAGCCTTTAGACTTGGTTGGACAATGGCTGCTCATATGTGCTGACAAAGATCAGAATATCACCAGAGTTTCTTGCATATTACATTGATCTGTCATAATATTAATTGTGGAAAAACCGTTAAGGATAAAAGACACTGTGTACACATAGCCTTAGATGGTTTATGTGACTAAATACTTGTTGGCTAATATCAATGACTACCGACAGAATTGTGAATACAGCTCTGCCTAAATGGATAAATTGTTGAAGGATATCACAGAAAGGCTTGAAAAGTCTCCTGACTAGAAAATGCAAATACTTAAATTTACCAAAAAGCGTAAAAATAAATAAGGCATGATGTGAATCCACCGCAAATATTAAACTGAAAATAGTTCTAAAGACATTCATCTAGCAGAGGCCTTTTTAATGTGTTTCATGTAGGAACACATTACCTTACCTGGCTGTATTCAGCAGAGGATGCTTAGTTCCCACCAGCTTTCGAACTTGCATGGCTATGTTACTCAGTTCATCACTCAGAAGGCAGCGGAGACTCATAAAGGACGTTGGATAGCCCACAATTTTTTCTGCATCAGAAACCACTTTGCTCCACTGTGTAGTTGTAGATGAGCCAGAAAAGAGGCTGATTGTCCTTCTCGTGCAAAATCCACCGGGACTGTGTCTAAAAATCCGCAAGGGCAACGTAGCACACTGCATCACAGACATTGTGCCACCGCACCTACCAAAAATAGAAACATAAATAACTCATATTTACACACACACACACATATATATTATACATATATAAATTATATATATATATATATATATATATATATATATATATATATATATATATATATATATTTATATATATATATATATATACACACACATACATACATACATATTATATATATATACACATATATAATTACTAGCTGTAGTACCCTGGCATTGCCTGGGATAGTAACGGTCTCTCTGTCTCTCTCCCAGTATCTGTCTGTGTGTCGCTGTCTGTCTCGCTGTCTGTCACTTTCCTTATCTGTCTGTTTCTATCTCTCTGTCTGTACTTACATCAGTCTATCTGTCTCAATCTCTGTATCCGTCTGTCTCTCTTTGCCCGTCTGTCTGTTTCTAGGTCTGTCTCTTTGCCCGGCTGTCTCTTTGCCCGGCTGTCTCTTTCCAAGCCTGCCTCTTTGCCCGTCTGTCTCTTTGCCCGTCTGTCTCTTTGGGCAGTTGTCTCTTTGCTGGGCTGTCTCTTTGCCGGGCTGTCTCTTTCCCCGCTCTGTCTCTTTCACCACTCTGTCTCTGTCTGTCTCTTTCTGTCTCTCTTTCTGTCTCTCTATCCGTCTCACCACCGACATCTTTTCACCTCACACATAAGCTTCGTATACTAACAGTTTATTTTGTTCCTATAGCAACCACTGACAGTTGCTATTTACAGCCTGCAGCTCCCAGCTCCATTCAGTTTAATGGAGGCAGGATTTTCGTAGAGTAATTGGAAAGCACGGGGTTACATTTTCCCACCTAAACATAGTCTATGACGTTCCCTGAGTCACATGGAGTGTCTGTGCAAAATTTCGTGATTGTACATGCGACGGTGCGGATTCCTTTAGCGGACATACACACATACACTGAGATTATATATTAGAAATTATATATATATATATATATATATATATATATATATATATATATATATATATATATATATATATATAATGTGTGTGTGTTCTTTCTATATTAATTACTCCAACTGATCCAGAAATGAATGGCAAACACCAGTGGCAGTTGACCATTTTGTTTACACCCTATATATCATACAGGGCTTCTTCACGCTACGTTTATTGGGGGGAAAAAACGCAGTATTTTACAGTACCGTTTTTTCAAATCTGCAACATGTCAATTATCTCAGTGCTTTTGGCCCATTCAAATAAATGGAAAATAAACGCAAGAAAAAACATAGCAAGAACACGCATATTTTTTGCAGCATGTTTAGCTGCCAACAATATGGTGTTTTGCTGAAGAAAAATCTGCTGCAAATAATAAACATGTACACAGAGCCCTAAAAGACTTGTCAGTTCCCTTCCACATTGAGAGGTGAGTGGCGCTGATGACTTGGTGCCTACGCATACCCGCCAGAACAGATATTGAAAGGTATGGTGCATTTCTTCTGTTTGGTAGAAACTTTAAAGAGAACCTGACATGTATTAAAAAAAATACGCTATTAACCTCAGATATGGGGTTATTCTGCAGGTTAATAATGTTCTGATGCCGTGTGGACACTGCAATGAGAGCCGCACTGCCAGGAGGAAATTAACGTTATTCCTCCCGGCAGCATCAGGCTTTCAGTCAGAGGTGCAGCTGATGTGGTTTCATTCACCACCAATGCATGATAACCATCCCTGACATTGACTGACAGCCGGCTCTGTACTGATGTAACACTGAGCTGGCTGTCAGTGCTGGAAGCGTTGTTTCAGCTGTCATTCATTATGTACTGAGCAGTGACTGAAGCCGAACCAGGTGAAATGTCCCTATGACTGCACGTTCAAGACTGCCGGGAGGAATAAAGTTAATTTCCTTCTGGTAGTGGGGAAGCCACATGGCACCAAAACGCTATTAACCTGCAGATTAACCCCATACTTGCAGGTTAATAGCCCTTTTTACATGACAGGATACCCATAAGATAAAGAATGTTCCCAATGAAGAGGTTGACCCTCTAATAAAATGTGTTTCAATACTTTGCTTTCTCTCTTACAGGAAACTTTCTATGATGTCTCCAGTTTTGAAAACTTCCCAAAACATTCAGAGGGAATCTGTCAGCAGTTAAATGGTGTCCAAAATATGCGAAACAAAAAAGAAAGCCGGCTCCCTCATATGAAGCATTATGTTTTAGCTAAAATATCGTTGAAAATAACGTTTTGGTTTTAGAAAGAGCTGGGTGCAGGAAGAAGAGTTCCCTCAGCTTTCCTCTGACTTCTCTCTGCCCATCTTGATGCTTTCACTCAAACCTACACGACTAGGGAGACGTTTGGGGAGACTAACGTGAATCACTCTTTCATGTATTAGAAATAAAAACCTTGGATCATTCTACACTAGGATGGAAGCTATTCATCTTACCCTAGGCTGCATTATTAATATGACCGTGATTTCAAGTCTGGCTAAGACGTCTTCTGACCTAACCTTTGCAGCCTCATAGGCAAACATAGACTTGCAACCACTTTCCAAAACTATTGTCCATGCATGGACTGTGAAACAAGGACGTGTGAATGCTGCAGCCGTATGTCCATTGGTTTTATGATCCAGTGGGATTGTTTGTGGTGTTTCTCTGGCTGTTTGTGCCATGTATTAGGGTCAGTGGTATTTTTTTTTATTTTATTTCTAAACAGAGAAGGTTTCCCATTGTGGAGGGGGCAAGGTTGTCGTAAACAGACTTATAAGGCTGCTTTCACACTATGTTTTTTTAACATGCGTCATGAACGTTTTTTTGCTGTAAAAGTGGATCCTGTTTTTACAAAGAAAAACGCATGCAAACGCATGTGTTATTTTGCAGGATCCTGCCACTTGAAGTTTATGGGCGGGCATTGGAGTCATGTGATCGGGAGTGAGGGGAACTGAACGTGATAGATTGGGAGCCGGCATCTGACAGCTGCAGACGCTGGTAACCAAGGTAAACATCAGGTAACTAAGCGAAGTGCTTTGCTTGGATACCCGATATTTACCTTGGTTACGAGCGTCCGTAGCTGCTAGGAACCGGCTGCCTGCTTCCTGCACATGTAACCAAGGTAAACATCGGGTAACTAAGTGAAGCGCTTTGCTTGGTTACCCGATATTTACCTTGGTTATGAGAATCCGCCGCTCTCAGGCGGATGAGAGCGAGAGGAGAGAGAGGGAGGGGGAGATAGAGACTGATCACGCCAGGCTGGTTTCTGGGCATGCTCAATAGAGCAAGCAGGATCCTGTCTATCAGCATGCCAGCGTTCACATGCGTTTGCGTGCAGTATAGTCAGGATCCAGTGAAAAACAGTATTTGGACGCAGCTCAAAAACACTACAAGTAGCGTTTTTGAAAAAAGTTAAAAAACTGCAAGTCGCTGGATCCTCACTATAACGCACGCAAACGCAGGTGAACGCATGTTGACGCGAGTCCATTGCAAATGCATTGAAATGAAAACGGTAGCTCCCATGAGTGATGACTAATCGGACCGAGAAAATAGTCGCATAATGCTGCGAGTGTAATTCGATCCTGTTTCACTCGCACCCCCCCTCAGCTGTGGTGTGATCACACGATTGGATCACAGTCGCATGACCCTCGCATGACACTCTGTTCCCGCTGTGCTGCCTCGTGCACACATTGAATATTTAGTGAGTTTTTACCTCAGTATTTGTAAGCCAAACAGGAGTGGAACAATCAGAGGTAAAGTATAATAGACACATGTCACCACTTCTGTATTTTTTACCCACTCCTGGGTTCGGCTTACAAATACAGAGGTAAAAACTCACCAAATACTGAACATGTGAAAGTGGCTTTAGACCCTCAGTCAGAGGCCTCCCGCCCAGCCAAATCAGATCTCCTGCTTTGCACTGATGAGGAGCAAACACCCCAAAACACATCTGAAAATTGAGTTTCTTGGGTTTGGCTTCTTATCACAAGTCATGTGAAAGGGCTTGTTAAAGGGAACAATATATGACTTAAAGGCAGTGCTATACTGGCACTCAGATGCTGAATCCAGGCATACCTGTTGTCGAAAGATCGGATGCTTGGTTGCTGAAATATCTGTAATCAAAGTTAAAGAAATGCACTGCACCTTTGATTGACGTGTGCATCGGGTCCTCGGTGTATATTAATCATCCTGCGTCTTATATTGGATGGTCCCTTTTCTTTATTTAAATATAGCGCCGCGCTGCCATTGCTGCTGTTATCTGCACTAAGTCTTCTCCACAGTGTCTGCAATAAAATGGCGCCGGAGATAGAGGTACGCACATGCACGGAATCCGGCGCCACTTTAATGAAGACATAAATAATAAGGTAATGCACATGTGCCGCCAACAGCATCAATGGCGGCGTGGCACGATATTTAAGCAAAGGGTGCACGTCATAGAGGATGCAGGAGGAGGAATATACACCGAGGACACGACCCACAAAGGCCCACACCACTGCACACGCCAATCAAACACGCAGTACATTTCTGGAACTTTAATTAAAGATATTTCAGCAATAAAGCATCTGATCTTTCAACAAAAGGTATGTCTGGATTCAGCATTGTAGTGCCAGTATGGCACTGCCTTTACTTCATATAGCAAAATCCTGGTGACTGGTTCGCTTCAACCCCTTCAGCCCCCGGGCATTTTGCGTTTTTCTGGGGGCTTTTTCCCTCTCCGAGAGCCATAACTTTTTTTATTTTTCCATCAATCTTGCCATATAAGGGCTTGTTTTTTGTGGGACGAGTTGTAGTTTTAAATGGAACCATACGTTTTACCATATAGTGTACTGGAAAATGTCAAAAAAATTCCAAGTGCAGAAAAACTGCAAAAAAGTGTGATCGCACAATAGTGTTTGGTATATTTTATTCACCGTGCTCACTATATGGTAAACCTGATGTGTCAGTGTGATGCCTGAGGTCAGTACGAGTTTGTAGACACCAAACATGTATAGGTCTACTTTTATCCAAGGGGTTAAAAAAAATTCACAAGCTTGTCCAAAAAAGGTGGCGTTCTCATTTTTCGGGATCTATGGCTCAGTGACTGCTTATTTTTTGCGTCTCGAGCTGATGTTTATAATGGTACCATTTTTGTGCAGATACTACGCTTTGATTGCCTGTTATTGCACTTTGTGCAAAATTTGTGGCGACCAAAAAACGTAATTTTGGCGTTTGGAATTTTTTTGCTGCTACGCCATTTACCAATCAGATCAATTGATTTTATATTTTGATAGATTGGGCATTTCTGAATGCGGCTATACCAACTGTGTGTATATTTTTAATTTTTTAACCCTTTAATTTTTAATAGGGTGAAAGGTGGGTGATTTGAACTTTTAGGCTTTTTTTTTAATTTTTTGAAACTTTTTTATTTTATTTTACTAGTCCCCCTAGGGGGCTATAGCGATCAGCAATCTGATCGCTCTGCCATATCTCAGATCACAGCTACAGAGCTAAGATCTGCTGCTTTACTTTCAATGCCGGCAGTATTGCGGCATTGAGAGTAAATGACTCGTGTTAGCTACAGGCGTCATCACATGACCCTGTGCTACCATGGCAACCACCGGAAGTCACGTGATCATGTGACGTCCGATGGGGGCACGGTAAGTCAGCATAATGGCGGCGCGCATATAAATCTCGCTGCCAGATTTTGGCAGCGAGGTGTAAGGGGTTAATAGTCGCGGGTGGAAGCGATTCCACCCGCGACTAGCAGGCACACATGTCAGCTGTTGAAAACAGCTGATATGTGCACGGATCGCCGCAGCCTGCACACGGCAGGGGGCGGGGATTAACCGCACACGATCCATGACGTACCCAGTATGTCATGGGTCATTAAGGGGTGGAAGGGTTGATATTGACTTTTTAGAAATGCTACATCATATACAGTAAGGTCCAGAAATATTTGGACAGTGACACAATTTTCGCGAGTTGGGCTCTGCATGCCACCACATTGGATTTGAAATTAAACCTCTACAACAGAATTCAAGTGCAGATTGTAACGCTTAATTTGAAGGTTTGAACAAAAATATCTGATAGAAATTGTAGGAATTGTACACATTTCTTTACAAACACTCCACATTTTAGGAGGTCAAAAGTAATTGGACAAATAAACCAAACCCAAACAAAAAATTTTTATTTTCAATATTTTGTTGCGAATCCTTTGGAGGCAATCATTGCCTTAAGTCTGGAACCCATGGACATCACCAAACGCTGGGTTTCCTCCTTCTTAATGCTTTGCCAGGACTTTACAGCCGCAGCCTTCAGGTCTTGCTTGTTTGTGGGTCTTTCCGTGTTAAGTCTGGATTTGAGCAAGTGAAATGCATGCTCAATTGGGTTAAGATCTGGTGATTGACTTGGCCATTGCAGAATGTTCCACTTTTTTGCACTCATGAACTCCTGGGTAGCTTTGGCTGTATGCTTGGGGTCATTGTCCATCTGTACTATGAAGCGCCGTCTGATCAACTTTGCGGCATTTGGCTGAATCTGGGCTGAAAGTATATCCCTGTACACTTCAGAATTCATCCGGCTACTCTTGTCTGCTGTTATGTCATCAATAAACACAAGTGACCCAGTGCCATTGAAAGCCATGCATGCCCATGCCATCACGTTGCCTCCACCATGTTTTATAGAGGATGTGGTGTGCCTTGGATCATGTGCCGTTCCCTTTCTTCTCCAAACTTTTTTCTTCCCATCATTCTGGTACAGGTTGATCTTGGTCTCATCTGTCCATAGAATACTTTTCCAGAACTGAGCTGGCTTCATGAGGTGTTTTTCAGCAAATTTAACTCTGGCCTGTCTATTTTTGGAATTGATGAATGGTTTGCATCTAGATGTGAACCCTTTGTATTTACTTTCATGGAGTCTTCTCTTTACTGTTGACTTAGAGACAGATACACCTACTTCACTGAGAGTGTTCTGGACTTCAGTTGATGTTGTGAACGGGTTCTTCTTCACCAAAGAAAGTATGCGGCGATCATCCACCACTGTTGTCATCCGTGGACGCCCAGGCCTTTTTGAGTTCCCAAGCTCACCAGTCAATTCCTTTTTTCTCAGAATGTACCCGACTGTTGATTTTGCTACTCCAAGCATGTCTGCTATCTCTCTGATGGATTTTTTCTTTTTTTTCAGCCTCAGGATGTTATGCTTCACCTCAATTGAGAGTTCCTTAGACCGCATGTTGTCTGGTCACAGCAACAGCTTCCAAATGCAAAACTACACACCTGTAATCAACCCCAGACCTTTTAACTACTTCATTGATTACAGGTTAACGAGGGAGACGCCTTCAGAGTTAATTGCAGCCCTTAGAGTCCCTTGTCCAATTACTTTTGGTCCCTTGAAAAAGAGGAGGCTATGCATTCCAGAGCTATGATTCCTAAACCCTTTCTCCGATTTGGATGTGAAAACTCTCATATTGCAGCTGGGAGTGTGCACTTTCAGCCCATATTATATATATAATTGTATTTCTGAACATGTTTTTGTAAACAGCTAAAATAACAAAACTTGTGTCACTGTCCAAATATTTCTGGCCCTGACTGTAGGTGACACTAGAGTTCAAGTCCTCTTCCTTTCTGAAGAAACTCATGGAAATGTATTGGAACTTATCAGTGATGCTAGAAAAATCATAAGACTCCTCAATTTCTAGACAAAAAAAAAAACACAGATGTCTGAACGGCCCCATCACAGAAAATCACTGACAGAATACATATGTGAAAAATGGATGTCTGCTTAAGGCTTTAAATGGGTGACAGCAGCATTTACAATGATGACTGTCACTTCTGATGATGGCTTCCTGTCCCCATGCTACTCCATGATTGGGTGTCACGTTATCATTCCTATGAAGTCCAAGGTGTGGATGAACTTCATAGAATGTCAATGGAACAGTACACAGCAATACTAAAGTATTGTGTATTGTGTATTGCACAGTAGTTAATGAAACGGCGGCAGCACTTTGAAAGAAGGGGTGCAAACCTCTAAGGACTTGATCCAACTCCACCAACTAAGGAGAATGAGCAGCAGATCCAACGAACTGAACCTTTTATTAATCCATGAGACGTTTCAGCTCCAGTGACCATTCTGGGGGACTGGCTAAAGTGAATTGGTCATGTGAAAAACCGATATTAACCTACAGATACGGGGATAATCACGTTATGAACCTGCCCAGCTCAGTTGGCTGTCAGTCAGTGCCGGGGGCGTTTTCAGCCACCGCTAACTATACATTGACTAAACTCGCACCGGTGCCTTCCCTATGACTGGAAGCTGAAAGCTGCCGGGAGGAAGAAGTTCTTTTCCTAAAGCGAGGCTCTAAGTGCAGGCACTGGACAGGTTCACAACGCTATTACCCTACAGATTAATCCATAGCTGCACGTTAAGGCTGTGTGCGCACTTTGCGTTTTTTCATGCGTTTCCGCAGCGTTTTCAACTGCAGCGTTTTAATGCAAAAATGTATGCGTTTTGATTTTCAGGCAAATTCTATTGGAAATTGGGCTTTCTTGTGCGCACAATGCTTTTAAAAACGCTGCGTTTCAGTTGCAGAAAATTTGTCAAAAACTCTGTGTTTAAAGAAGCAGCATGTCAATTGTTTTTGCCATTTTGGCAGCGTTTTGCTAACATTAGAGTCAATGAGAACTTTCAAAACGCATCCTGAATCACAATCCTACCGTTTAACATGCTTTTTTGACAAAATAAATGCATGCGTTTTTGACATTATATTAAGGGCATGATATGTCCCTTTACACACACACACAGTCCGACAATTAAATTAATGAAAATCACTAATTTAACGTTATTTGAAACATAACTATTAAATCACAGTCATTTTAATAAAATTAGCTATTTTGTGTATGATTTTAAGCATGATATTCGTTATGATTGTTTTCCTTTTTTCATAGTTTTGAATGTTTAAACTTTATTTAGTAGTGTATTTGTATTGAAAACGCATCTGACTTTAAGCAATGAAAAAGCATGTAAAACGCGGTAAAAACCAGTTAAAACGCGTTAAAACGCCAGCGTATTTTTAGCATTTTTGTAGTCAAAACCAAATTTGGCAAAGACAATTTCTGCCAGAGGATGCGTTTACAACTGCAAGTAACTGAACGCAAAGTGCGCACATAGCCTAATAGTGTGTTTCACATGAAAGGTTCCCTTTACGTGTAAAAATAATCAAAAAACAAAAAGGGAAAAAGAAAACTTTAGATCACCCCCTATGTTCTACAAACATAAATAGCAAACGGTAAATAATTTAAAAAAAAAAGTAACAAACGGTATTGCCAGGTGTGTAAGGCTGCTTTCACACATCCGGTTTTTGCTGTGCGGCACAATCCGGCTCTTTGTAGAAAAAACGCAACCGTTTTTTTTTTTGCCGCCGGTTGCGTTTTTTCCGCACAGACTTTCATTAGTGCCGGATTGTGCTGCATGGCCTTGCGTTCGGTCCGGTTTTTGCCGGATGCGGCATATTTAGCCCATGCGGCGGCCGGATGGAACGTTGCCTGGCTGCCATGCATACGCATGCAGCCCCCATACAGCGGTGGATTCCGCGTCTGACAGCCCACACAGCGTTTTCCCTCACATATGTGCTACTGAGGAAGGTCCACATAGGACCGAAAACGTTTTTGTTACGCACATGAATAAGTTTTTCTTCAAATCATCTTGGGAGTGCCTTGTATAATTCTCACTGTTAGGATCCCAGCAATAACTTGCAAACTTGGTATAACCCCTTTAAAAGGAATCCTTCCAGCTCCATATTGGCTGCCTTGATATATTTATCCCTCCATTTGTGAAGAGCTCAAAATGAGACTCTGCAGCAAAACCCGATAGACCCGAGGATAAGACTTGGGATCTGCAATGTGGTAGCCATTTATGACAGCACAATGCAAGGCCTCCTTCCCATGTCTGTGTTTCCAATTCGTGCAATGTCCATTTTCATACGTACTGGAGACACGTAGACCCATTAAAATCAATGGGTCTGCGCAAACCTCCATGTTTTCACACGGACATGTGTCAGTGTGGAGCATACTCGTCTGTGTGCTCAACATGGCGACATGTCCGCTTTTCTTTAGCAGCGCTGATGTCCCACGGACCGCCCACTGGTTATCCGTGTGACAAGTACCGAAGGAAAACATGTGTCTGAAATAAAATAATTAAACTCACTTGTCTACGGTGCTGCTGTCTCTGCTGTTACTTCGGCTGCTTTCACCCATCCGTTTTTTCCTGTGCGGCACAATCCGGCACTTTGCAAAAAAACCGCAACCGTTTTTTTTTCCGCCGGTTGTGTTTTTTTTTTGCATAGACTTTCCTTAGTGCCGGATTGTGCTGCATGGGCTTGCGTTGGGTCCGGTTTTTGCCGCTTGCGGCAGATTTAACCGATGCGGCGGCCGGATGGAACGTTGCCTGGCACGTTTTTTTGTCCGGCAAAAAAACCTGCATCCGGCGCGATTTGCAATGCATGCCTATGGACGCCGCATATTTCAAAGAAAAGATCGACCAAACCAGACAAGTCTTTTCTGCTGAACCACCACAACCCCTTTATATAACAGACCACTGCCCCTCCCCCATAAACTTCCTCCCCACTATCACCGAAGGAGAGCTTGCACATCTTCTCTCAAAAGCGCACCTCACTACATGCGCACTTGACCCCATCCCATCCCACCTCCTCCCCAACCTCACCACTATCCTTATTCCCGCCTTATCCCATCTCTTCAACCTATCTCTAACAACTGGTACCTTCCCTTCTGCCTTTAAGCATGCAACAGTCACACCTATCCTAAAGAAACCTTCCCTCGACCCAACCTCTACTACCAGCTACCGACCCATATCGCTACTCCCACTTGCCTCAAAACTCCTGGAACAGCATGTCCATGCTGAACTTTCCTCCCACCTCTCCTCTAACTCTCTCTTTGACAACCTACAGTCCGGCTTCCGTCCACATCATTCCACTGAAACTGCCCTGACTAAAATCACAAATGACTTACTTACCGCCAAAGCTAACAACCACTTCTCTGTACTCCTACTTCTAGACCTATCCTCAGCCTTTGACACTGTTGACCACTCCCTGCTACTACAGATCCTCTCTTCCCTTGGTGTCAGAGACCTCGCTCTCTCTTGGATCTCTTCATACCTCTCCAACCGCACTTTTAGTGTCTCCCATTCCCACACAACCTCTTCATCCCGTTCTCTCTCTGTTGGTGTCCCTCAAGGCTCTGTCCTGGGACCCTTACTTTTTTCTATCTATACATTTGGCCTGGGACAACTCATAAAGTCCCATGGCTTCCAGTACCACCTATATGCTGATGACACTCAGATCTACCTCTCTGGTCCAGATGTCACATCTCTGCTGTCCAGAATCCCAGAGTGCCTATCTGCTATATCTTCCTTCTTTTCCTCTCGCTTCCTAAAGCTCAATATGGCCAAAACTGAACTGATCATCTTTCCTCCATCTCCCCTGCACTCTCCACCTGATCTATCCATTACAATTAATAACATCACGCTCTCCCCAGCACCCAAAGTTCGGTGCCTCGGAGTGACCTTTGACTCTGCCCTGTCCTTCATACCGCACATCCAATCCCTCACCACCTCCTGCCGTTTTCAACTCAAAAATATCTCCAGAATCCGCCCTTTTCTCAATCCCCAATCTACAAAAATTCTAGTGCACGCCCTCATAATCTCCCGCATCGACTACTGCAACATCCTCCTCTGTGGTCTCCCTGCTAACACACTTGCCCCTCTCCAGTCCATCCTTAACTCTGCTGCCCGACTGATCCACCTCTCTCCTCAATACCACCCCGCGTCTCCTCTCTGCAAGTCCCTCCACTGGCTCCCAATCTTCCACCGTATCCAATTCAAATTACTAACACTGACCTACAAAGCTATCCATAATCTGTCTCCTCCATATATCTCTGAACTAATCTCTCGCTACACTCCAAAACGTAACCTCCGGTCCTCCCAAGATCTCCTTCTATCCTCCTCTCTCATTCGCTCCTCATGCAACCGACTCCAAGACTTCTCCCGAGCATCCCCAGTCTCCTGGAACTCACTGCCTCAACACGTCAGACTATCTACTACACTCGCAAGCTTCAAACGGAACCTAAAGACTCATCTGTTCAGAAATGCCTATAACCTTCAATGACCTCACTGCTTCACCACCGTGCGGAGCTGCCGCCCCACCACCGTGCGGAGCTGCCGCCCCACCACCGTGCGGAGCTGCCGCCCCACCACCGTGCGGAGCTGCCGCCCCACCACCGTGCGGAGCTGCCGCCCCACCACCGTGCGGAGCTGCCGCCCCACCACCGTGCGGAGCTGCCGCCCCACCTACACCCCACCTACTGTCTCCTCCCCAAAATCCTTTAGGATGTAAGCCCGCAAGGGCAGGGCCCTCTTCCCCCTGTGCTAGTCTGTCTATTGTAACGTGTACATGTATTCTGTATGTAACCCCCTCATGTACAGCACCATGGAATCAATGGTGCTCTATAAATAAACAATAATAATAATAATAATGTGGCGTCCTGCGGCAAACACCGCATCTGGCCGCCGCATGCATTTTTTCCACTGCGCATGCTCAGTAGCGTGCCACAAGCGGCAAAAACCGGACAGGCCGCATGTCAAAAACTTATGCATAGGATGCGGTTTTGTCGCCGCATCCATTGCATAGGTTTTAGAGCCGGATTGGCCGGCTCTGCTCTAACCGGAGGTGTGAAAGCAGCCTTCCGAGCCCGTTCATTATGCTCATGCATATTTACTGCACCACAGACCCGGACGCAGCAGCACTGGAGACAGGTGAGTATAGACGTTCCTGCTGTCTGTGCGCTATTAGATGTCACACGGCTAGCGCACATACACACATGTGTTTTGCACGGATGTGTGAAAGAGGCCTAAGACTGTACAATGCAGACCATTCAGACCCTGTAAAGACTCTGCCATGTAAGCTGTGGCCATGCATGTTCCTTCACATACGTGTACAGGCGCAGGCTCACAGCCATGACTAGAAGGTCACAGCTAATCAGTCCCAGCACCACGTGCAGGAGGTCTGTACAGTACAGTACAGTACAGCGGACACACATGCGCACTGGGAGGCACTGGAGTAACTTCATCATTTACCGAATCCCTCTGCACTCTCCACTGACACCCTGCATACAGCACGCACACCTAGCCATAGAGAGCGCTAGCGCTGTACAAGCTGCAGGCGGCACCGGGAGCGTCTCATTTTATTACACCGAAAACAACAGACAGGTGATACACTGTCCGGTCACACTCAGTCACACGCGATTCGAACAATACTCACCGCGCATGCGCTTGGAGAAGACGTAAAAAGTACGCGAGATTAACTACCCCGCGGGAAGACGCGGGATTTCCTAGAGCATGCGCGGTAGAGGTCTCTCCACGAGACTTCCTTGTGCATGCGCACTAGTTATACAGCCACGGACAGCGGTAGTAGTAGAGTCTGCTGCTAGTGACCGTGACGTCTGTGCCGTGCTGCATAGGCTATAGCTCCACAGCTGCCGGCTCATGTCCGTGTGGTAGACTTTGTCGGTAGTGTTTTATAATTAGTTTGTTTTTTTATGACAAAAACCTTTGAGGAAGAATAATATTGACTCCGTTTTTTTCGTTTTTTGTTAGGAATTACCTGTGATTGACCAATCCTGCAGCCACCAGAGTGTCTGTTCACACAGCAGTGCCACACGAGCAGTGCCACGCATTAGTGCCATACATGAGCAGTGCCACGCATTAGTGCCATACATGAGCAGTGCCACGCATTAGTGCCATACATGAGCAGTGCCACGCATTAGTGCCATACATGAGCAGTGCCATACATGAGCAGTGCCACACATGAGCAGTGCCACGCAACAGTGCCACACATTAGCAGTGTCATACATGAACAGTGCCACACATTAGCAGTGCCATACATGAACAGTGCCACACATGAGCAGTGCCACGCATTAGTGTCATACATGAGCAGTGACACACATGAGCAGTGTCACACATGAGCAGTGCCACACAACAGTGCCACACATTAGCAGTGTCATACATGAGCAGTGCCACACAGCAGTGACACACATGAGCAGTGCCACAAATGAGCAGTGTCATACATGAGCAGTGCCATACATGAGCAGTGTCACACATGAGCAGTGCCACACATTAGCAGTGCCATACATGAACAGTGTCACACGAGCAGTGTCACACATGAGCAGTGCCACACATGAACAGTGTCACACATGAGCAGTGCCACGCAACACTGCCACACATGAACAGTGCCACACATTAGCAGTGACACACATGAGCAGTGCCACGCAACAGTGCCACACATTAGTGCCATACATGAGCAGTGCCACACATTAGCAGTGCCACACATGAGCAGTGCCACGCAACAGTGCCACACATTAGCAGTGCCATACATGAGCAGTGCCACGCAACAGTGCCACTCATTAGCAGTGCCATACATGAGCAGTGCCACACATTAGCAGTGCCACACAACAGTGCCACACATTAGCAGTGCCATACATGAGCAGTGCCACACAACAGTGCCACACATTAGCAGTGCCCCACATGAGCAGTGCCACACATTAGTGCCATACATGAGCAGTGCCACACATTAGCAGTGCCACACATGAGCAGTGCCACGCAACAGTGCCACACATTAGCATTGCCATACATGAGCAGTGCCACACATGAGCAGTGCCACGCAACAGTACCACACATTAGCAGTGCCATACATGAGCAGTGCCACACAACAGTGCCCCACATGAACAGTGCCACACATATGCAGTGTGACATTGCTGCAAGAATAGTCCCCATGTTATTCCCCTCGCTGCCCCCACTGCGCCAAATCCTCTTCAGCCCTTTAGGATGAGACACTTTTCCGTTTTGAGCTTTTGTTTTTTCTTTCCTTTAAAAGTTGTAACTTTTTACTTTTCTGTCTCCATAGCCAGGTGTATGGCTGTTTGAGGATAGAATTGCTATTTTAAATACGGTAACACTATTAATTTTACCATATTGCATAGAACAATGGGAATAAATACAGGTGCAGGGGCTTTGTGGGGGAAAAGACAATATCTCTTTTTTTATATATATATATATATATATATATATATATATATATATATATATGTATATATATATATATATAATGACAGCATGAGTCTCCAGGATGGAACAACTACATCAGTGCTAATGTATGGGCCCCAATTACCACCGTCCGCTTTCCACCTTCCTGGCCGGGCCATTTTTTACAACTGTCACTTTCACAGTTTATAACTCTGGAACACTTCACTGGATCCCAGTGATTCTGATATTGTTTTTTCGTGACATTTTGTGCTTTTGAAATTTTATGCCCTTAAACCAGAGCCTTATACAGTAGTAGACAAAATAGTTAATAAATAACTTTTCCCACATGTCTACCTTACATCAGCAAAATTTTGGAAACATTTTTTGTTAAGGCTCTGTGCCAATGAGAAAATGTACCTGCGGATTTTTCTGCAGGTATTTCGGCAGGTTCACACAGCAGCTCCCTGGAATCCACAGCTATCTGTTATTGCGAATTTCATGCAGAAAACGTGCGGAATTCGAGCGTTATTCCTGCGGATTTCACCCCCCCCTGTATCTCCATAGTAGAAAGGCAGGAAATCCGCAGGAAAATCCGCAGGAATAATTGACATGCAGTTCTTTGCGGCTGCGGGACATCCGTAACATTTTCCGCAGGTGCAAAATTCGCAGCATTGAAACAGCCCTCCCCAAATCCCATAGAATAACATGGGGAGTGTCTGTACTTGCACAAACCTGCGGATTTATCTGGAAAATCTACAGAATCCGCAGGTTTTTCAGAGCAAAATCCGCGGGTATTTTCTCCTGTGGGCACAGGGCCTAAGAAGGGTTAAAAGTTCATCAGCAATTTCTCATTTTTCCAACAAATTTCTAAAACCATTTTTTTTAGGGACCACATCACATTTAAAGTGACTTTGAGAGGCCTAGGTGACAGAAAATACCTGAAAGTGACACCATTCTAAAAACTGCACCCCTCACACTGCTCAAAACCACATCCAAGAAGTTTATTAAATCTTTAAGTGTATCACAGGAGCTAAAGCAATGTGGAAAGAACAAATGAAAATGTAACTTTCCCACAAAAATGTTACTTTAGCCACAAATTTTGCATTTTCACAAGCGTAACTGGAGAAATTCTCCCAAACAATTTGTTGTGCAATTTCTCCTGAGTACTTTGATACCCTACATGTGGAAATCTACTGTTTGGGTGCACGGCAGGGCTAGGAAGGGAAGGAGCGCCATTTGAATTTTTAGAGAGTAAAATTGTCTAGAATCGTTAGCAGACAGCATGTTGTGTTTGGAGAGCCCCTGAGGTACCAAATAGTAGAAACCCCCCACAAGTGACCCCAATTTGGAAACTAGACCCCTCAAGGAATTTATCTAGATGGTTGGTGAGCACCTTGAACCCCTGGAGGCTTCACAGAATTTTATATGATTGAGCCATGAAAATGTAAAAATACATTTGTAACCACAAAAATGTTACTCGTACCCCAAATTTTATTTGGACCGTACAATTTGTTGTGCAATTTCTCCTGAGTACGATGATACCCCATATATGGTCGAAAACAACTTTTGAGGGAAAGTACAAATTGAAGAATGGAAGGAGCACCATATTTGAGTTCAGCTATACTCAGAATGATTTGCGTGTGCCATGTCACATTGAGAAAGCTCCTGAGGTGCCTAAACAGTGGAGCTGCTTCACAAGGGAAACAAGACCCCTATTTCAGTTTAGATTTAGTTAGAATGGTTTGCGGATGCCATGTCACATTTGCAGCGACCCTGAGGTACCAGAACAGCAGACCCCCCACAAGTGACCCCATTTTACAAACTGCACCCCTCAATGAATTCATCTGGGAGTGCAGTAAGTATATTAACATTACAGGTGTGTCACAAAATTTCTTACTATTGGGTGATGGAAAAAAAAATAATTACTTTTTTTACCGCTAAAATGTTGTTTTAACCCCAGATCTCCAATTTTCACAATGAAAATAGTTTAAAAAAAAAAGGCCCATAATGTATTACACAAATTTTCCAGAATGTGGCAGTACCCCACAATTGACAATACTGTACTGTTTGGCCACACCGCATGGCTTGGGAGGAAAGGAGTGCTTTTTGATTTTCGGAGCACAGATTTTTCTAGAATAAATAAATATAAAAAATGTGCGGTAATAGAAAAGTTCACTTTTATAGCAATCATCCTAAGATATATTCAGATCCTGTAATTATAAACAAAAGGGTCATCCCTCAAATATTGTCCCCTATTACAAAATATATGATGCAATGATTACATATTGCCCAACGACTCCAGTTCAAAACCCTAGCCATAACCTACAAAGCCACCCACAACCTATCTCCTCCTTACCTCTGTGACCTAGTCTCCCGGTAATTACCTGCATGTAACCTTTGATCCTCACAAGATCTCCTTTTCTACTCCCCTCTCATCTCCTCTTTCCACCACCGCATCCAAGAGTTTTCCTGTGCCTCCTCCATACTCTGGAATGCTCTGCCACAACATATCAGACTCTCGCCTACCTTGACAAGCTTCAAATGGAACCTGAAGACCCATCTCTTCCGACAAGACTACAACCTGCCGTAACCGTCCGTCCGCTATAGCACTGCACGACCTTCTCTACCCTCACTTACTGTATCCTCACCCATGCCATGTAGACTGTGAGCCCTCGCGGGTAGGGTCCTCTCTCCTCCTGTACCAGTCTGTGCCTTCTTTTGTTTATGATTATTGTACTTGTCCATACTAAGTATAGCCCTTTTCACATGTAAAGCGCCATGGAATAAGTGGCACTATAATAATAATAATAATAATTAATAATAATAAAAAATAATAAGTAGTGGACAACCCCTTTAAGTGTCATTTTCCAACAATTGACCTTTGCCTTTAACCATTTGCTTTGACAGACTGCACTTTAGGAATATTTTAAAGCAGCCTCTAATATGGTAGGCTATTTTTGCCTCTTTTAGAAATCAGGACATGGGGAATCCCTCTAGGTCACATAGATGGGGAATGAGAAGGACAACCCCTTTAATAATTCTGGCATGTCTGAAAGTGGCTTGCACCTCACCACAAAACTTACTCTAGTTGAACTGAAGTAAGATTTCTGATGTGAGGTCCACCACAGCTTGTCATGAATTAGATGAGCATGGGTCACACAGAGCAGTCACTGCATTGTCTGGATTGTCTATCTGTTTTCCCCTTGTCATTAGCACAGGAGTGAGTGTTTGGCAATGGCAATCTGAAAACATCGCCTTGCTCAGCGCCTGTTCCTTACCTTGGGTGGCCGCACGGCCATATTTCCAACATGTTCATCTTCAGTCTTATTTCCTGTGATGTCAACAGCTTAGATGTCAACAGGTAATAATAGATGCCCCAGTTACAGAGAAAATTTGAGCAATAAAAAAGTCACATTCCCCAGTTGTTTTGTCTCTCTCTCTTTTTTTTTTATGAAATATAAAAAAAATATTAAAAATGCCCTACTCAAGTGAATACGAAAGATATGGTTATTTATTATGAATACATTTAACTGCATATATTGAAAATTGCAAAAAAATATATATATATCTTAGACATCAACATGACAGTAATATCCTGAAGAATTAATTTATTAGGTTATTTGGAGTAAAATGTAGCACTTTAAAAAAGGAAAAAAAATCCACAATATAGTTTTATTCTATTGGTCTCATACAGCCATATCAATGGGGAAAAAAGAAGATTATGGGGGGAGAGACAAAACTGAGAAAACAAATAAATAAGGAGTTATGGTAACACCTGGATTTTGATTAATTGGGGCTAAATCAGCATATCTCTTATATAGTATACCGTAGCAGTTGTTAAATTATATGTCACCGCTCCTGACATGTCTGTTTTAGCAAACACTTGTATTCACCGCAAAACAAAAATTGGGGAACATTATTTGTCATAGCTTATGTTGGGATGTTGTGATGCTCCTTTTTTATTCCTTCTAAACATTTATCCAATCAGTGCTGAACTGTTGTCATTTTACTAGTACTTTTCTGATAGGTTGACGAGAGGAATATGAGGAGCGATACAATACTGTTGATTGTTTTTAATATGCTCTAGAATTTTTATGTTATGGAGAATACAGCTATTTACTAAAACAGATATCCCTTTCAATGAGTACCTGTCACTTGCTCTAACAACATTGAGTTAAAAAAACTTGTAAAAATCTCTATACTCCCGATTCTGCTGCTCTTCTCATTTTATCACTCAATTCACATTTCACTCAAAACTCCGCAGTGTCAGAGACTGCTAGATCATCTGCCGAGCTGTGATTGGTAGTGTCTGGGAGGGAGGGGTGAAAGCATTTTCCCCCAGAGAAGACTCTGACATAATGCCCAGTTGGAGTACAATCAGAGATTTCACATACTGCTCTCCAAAAGCAACAATTATGAATCTCTGTTCAATTGAGTGATGCAGCCTACACGGCAAAAATTGGCATTGCCAGGGAAGCTTAGAGATTTTAAAATGTATTTAACACCGATTTTTTTTTTGAGCAAGTGGCAGGTCCTTTTTAAGAAGGCAGTTTTTTATGTCAGGTTGAAAGAGTGAGATTTATATTCATAGAACTAATTTGAAAACCAACTAAAAGAAAATCATTATAACTAATGTTAATATTTATCAGGATTTGCAGTACCCCATCATTTGACATTTTTGTTGACCAATATTACGTGAAAATAACTGAGCTTGAGATTATAATTGCATGGAAAATTAGGTATTGGTTCTGAAGATACCACAGTGTTGACCTATAGTATGAAAAAATGAGGGTTAGAATAATAATCAGATAATTATTACACATCTTATACAAATCTTTGTGTAAAAGTCAGAAAAAGCTGCTGGAAACTGGAATAATGTAACATTGAAATGTCATCACAATAATGACTAACATGATTCAATCTTCTAAGAATATACTTTTACTTAAAGTTGTGCTCGTCAGGTGAGCACGGGGTTAATTGATCCACTGGACCGAAGGTACCAATCATTGACCTGGAGGAACAAACTGGATTGGCTACCGAGTCTTCACTAAAGCCACTGGAGGTGATGATAAGCACACACACTGGTACAGTAGGTAGCCAACAGAGGGCAGCACCAGGGGATCACCGGTACCTTGGCAGCTGGTGCCACGGATACAGTCTCTTTTTGTAGAAACATTAGTAGCACCCGTGGTTGTGGATTCAGCCTGGATGGATAGATGGATGCAGCACCGGCGTGGAAACTTGCGGCAGCGGATATCATAGAAGGTGGTCGGTGGGGAAACTTGCAGCAGCGGCAGTGAATATCGTAGCAGGCAGCTGGCATGGATAGTTGCAGCAGTGGACTTGTCATGCACTGAAACACGTATAGTAATCAGCAACAACACACAACACAATAACAGCAGCACTAGGGACCTGAGAACTAGCAATATATAGAACTCGTTGCTCAGGCATCATCCTTAAGGGAAGGTGCCTTAGATACCTGATGCCTCTCAGCTGAGCGAGGTATTGGGGCTCGGTTACATTGATCAATGCGATTGCTAAATATCTCTTTTTTCCTAATAGTCTTGGCAGGTATGGATTTCATGATTCACATGTTCACTTTCCAGTTAGCAAATTGCATTTTTCATTATAATTGTCAATCAAAAAAGGTCTGTGGAGCCTCTGTTAGGAGTCTCAAGACAGAAAATAGCCAGATATCCCTCCGGGAAGGACCTAGCTAGCTCTTTTTAGGAGACCACCATAACCACCATATTAAGTGGCCTTTTTAGTCAATATCCAACTCTTTGATGAGTTTAAGGATATGACAAGAGAAACACCAAGGCCAGGCATCCATGCACAGACAGCCACCTCGGGCGTTGTCTCTCATCAGTGTGGAGCAGGATCCTGGCTATGTGGGAGCAATGCCTAGTAGACCAACAAGACAAAATAATCACTGATCTCGGGGGGACCAGCCAGAGAAAACACTGCCAGCAGCCAACAAAGGTGCTCAAAACAGTGAAATCCTAGGTGCATTGCCCCCTGGGAAGTATGCAAATCAAAAAAGGTCCATGGAGCCTCTGTTAGGAGTCTCAACACAGAAAATAGCCAGATATCCCTCCGGGAAGGACCTAGCCAAGGAGTGGCTCTTTTTAGGAGACCACCATATTAAGTGGCCCTTTTAGTCAATATCAAACTCTTTGACGAGTTTAAAGATATGACAAGGGAATGCATTGCATTTTTCATTATAATTGTCAGCATGCTTGTACCATTATACCATTATCTTATTATTGGATGTGCAGCCTTCATCTTTATTGATTATGTATTTTTTGGCTTGCATTCTGTATACATATATACATATTGGTGCTCACTTCAGTTATCCTTTAGTATTGTGTAGTGCAATAGAGCAGTCATTGCTGGGCATTCATGAAGATGAGAGAGCCGGCGTCCCTGCCACGGGAGGAGAGCAGAACAGGATGGGGATACCGATACGTGGGTTACAAGAATCATAGAGTAAATTGGTGATGTGCCTCCTGAGAGTGGGTTAGCATCCCTTTTATAATTACTGGTGGTGGATGAGTTGCTGTTACCACTTGGGATGTGGGGGGCTACAGATGGAGGTGGGAGCATTTGTCATTATTGGTGAAGTAGTGTGTAGGATTAGGCCAGTGGTATATACAGATGTACCGTAGCTTTTCTTAAACTTACAATAAAGATATCATAATCTTACACTTAACTGAATAAAAGCCATTGAATTTGTATATTTAGGTATCCAGTTACATTTCTCTGCATCTCCATATCTTTATCATTTTAAGAATGGTCACATCTATAGTCTAGATATTATGTGCACAGCTAAAAAGTGGACAATTTCCTAAATCCATGTGTATCTCATTCAGGCTGCACTGATGATAGTTCTTGAAGAATGTGTGAAGCCCAGGAGTAACGGGGACACCTATCCACCTTCAGGGACGCCACAGGGTCTTCTTTAGTATATGGCAAGGCAACAGGTATGTAGTTTTTGTTTGCATGTGTCGTGACGCCAATCACGGTTTGCAGTCAGGGATATGGGTGACTGCCACTGCAGGTTTAATGAGCGTCTGGGGCTGATGGAGTCTGCAGTCGGATGGTGTGGCCTCCCGTGAGTGAGGCCAGCCCCAGGGGCTCCAGTTTGTAGAACAACAGGTCCCAGAATAACTCAGTCTCAGTCCAAAATGTCTTTCAACTGCTCTTTACTCACTTTTGTTGTTTCTGTGAGGTAACCCGGGCGATGCTGAGATAAACCAGGTGAGAACCAGGAGCTCCTTCAGGCCGGTCTAAGGGTAACCGTTAACTTGCCTTCCTTGCACTCCTTTTTTCGGATAACCCCTGACTTGAAGTACCGTGGGGTCTATCCAGGGAAGTCGCTACTGCCTTTTCTCCCCTTTTTGGCCCATTTGCCAGTAGCGTGGACCAAGTGAGATGGCTCCAGGCTCGATCCCCTTATGGGCCCCCTCGTTGCTGCTGAGGCTCGGACTCTAGATGGTTGGTGAGGGACTTGTAGTTCCCCTCACCGGCAAGTTTAGCAGATCAATAAATGGACGTCTACTCAAGGGACCTGTACCCCGTACGTGCCTAATCACCAGCAGTCCCCGTTCTCGACTGACTCTCTTCCTCAGTCTTTCTTACTGACTGACTGGTAACCATTCTCCCCCGCTAACGGCTACTTCACGTGCAGGGTCTGACTAGTGTGAGCGCGCGTCTCCCTGCAACCGGCTCTCACCACTACCAGACTGGATCGCTCCACTCCTTCCTTTCTGCCTCTGCAACTTTAGCTCCCAGGCCCTCAACTGCACCCCTTGATGAGATGTGGAGGCAAGCCCCCTCTTGAGTCTACCCAAGGGTCCCCTCTGAAGGTGTGGGAGACCTGGTTGCTATGTGTCTGTGCGTACACACCCTATTCCAGCCCTTAGGATTACCTGGAAGTACAGCCCCAGCATGGGTGCAGTACTCAGTGGTGCCTGACGAGGTCAGGGGCGCCACAAATGCATAATACAAAAGGAGCTTCAAATGATCCACTTTTCTTAGTAGACAAAGCGATCAAGAGTTAATCACACAAAATCTGTTGCGGTATACAGATTTAAAGAAAGCTCAAAGAAGTCAAAGATTTAACAAAACATTTTTTCTTTATTGAAATATAAAAAAAATTTTTTTTAAAAATATATATGTAAATAGATAAATAATTCCACTATATAGTACCCAAGGACAGGATAATAAAGGTCATAGGTTTAATTAACCTTTACCAGCATATGGTTTCAAGATATTAACATATCATAGTGCCTTTACAATTAATAAAACTTGTATTAAGCTGCAGTGAAAATTTAAACCACTTTTTTTCATATAGAATTATTTAGTAACAATGATCACAGCAGCATACCTTGTGACAAAATAAGCATATTGGTACAAAGTCGTTAAGCATTAATAAGTGAAAGTTAGTGCTGTAGAATTCATCAGTTTAACATATACTACAATCAGATGAAATTGCAGATTGTCATATATCAGACACCAAATGCTAGTGCAGGAATCCTAATCATTAAATTCATTCTCCGTTCTATGGACATGAGGGCAGATCATTACAAATTTACACAGTGACAAACCACATAGTTTCAATAAAAGTAATGGATCCACAAACCCACCGCATAGAGGGATCTATTCATGCATTACCTTATTAGAGACCTAATATCCACGTCCTACAACCCCAACACGTGTTTCGCCGTTTCTTCTTCAGGGGGCGTGCCACGCCCCCTGAAGAAGAAACGGCGAAACACGTGTTGGGGTTGTAGGACGTGGATATTAGGTCTCTAATAAGGTAATGCATGAATAGATCCCTCTATGCGGTGGGTTTGTGGATCCATTACTTTTATTGAAACTGTGGTTTGTCACTGTGTAAATTTGTAATGATCTGCCCTCATGTCCATAGAACGGGGAATGAATTTAATGATTAGGATTCCTGCACTAGCATTTGGTGTCTGATATATGACAATCTGCACTTTTTCATCTGATTGTAGTATATGTTAAACTGATGAATTCTACAGCACTAACTTTCACTTATTAATGCTTAACGACTTTGTACCAATATGCTTATTTTGTCACAAGGTATGCTGCTGTGATCATTGTTACTAAATAATTCTATATGAAAAAAGTGGTTTAAATTTTCACTGCAGCTTAATACAAGTTTTATTAATTGTAAAGGCACTGTTACGGGGGGACCGGCAGATTAGGACCAGGGGGTATATATCCTAATCGCCAGTCGGGGCCCACCGTGCTCCAGATGACAAAGGAGCTGCTGGCACCTGAGGGTTAGGCGGAGACTATAGAGCTGGATGGCTCTGAGATAACGCAGGAACTCTGGGAACCGGTCACGTGTGTTGGGACACGTCAGACCGAACGACAACCCGATTAGCGTTTTGGTGCACCTAGCGCTACACCAACCACGTGTGCAGGAAGCACGTCAGGCCGGGTGGTAACCAGGTAGCGTTGACCGGAAGACCGCCACGAAAGCGCCCTGTCTGCCACGTGTGTAGGACACGTCAGGCCGAGCGGTCCTCCGATTAGCGTTTCTGGCCACCTCTCGACTGGCCACGTGTGTGTAGGACATGTCAGGCCTGATGGGTACACCAGTAGCGTTGACCGGGAAGCCGAGGAGGATAAAGAACACCCTGTTAACTCCACAGGGGTCCTGGGGTACGCTGTCCGTGCGCGTAGGGGGCACAACCGGACAGGTGGCGCAGCAGGTGCGTTGTCCGTGTGCGTAGGGGGCACAATCGGACAGGTGGCGCAGCAGGTGCGTTGTCCGTGTGCGTAGGGGGCACAATCGGACAGGAAGCACAGCAGCCGCAGCCCAGTTAACGCCACTGGGCTGCTATAGCAAGACTGGAACGGCAAGAGGGAAGCACGGCGCCTGACCCTGATGTGCCGAGCCACGAATCTTGGCGTGACAGGCACCGTTCGCCTATCCCTACCTATCGCTTCCCAACATAGGCTTATGCCGCAATGAGGCTCTAACATGGAGGTGTGCTCTGACTGAGCAAAAGTGAAGACTGCGCACCTCCATGTTGTCTCCAGCCCCTTTTATAACCTGGGTCCGCCCCAAACCCAGGGTGGAACCACCAAGGTCCAATAGCAGAGTGCCATGTCATCAGTGACGTCACATGCGACCTATCCGGAACCACCACGTCATTGATGACCTCATGGCAGCCACGCCCCAAACACTTCACCAGTCATCGTCTGACGACCAATACTGAGGTGCCAGATCATAGGGGCGGGCCTCTGCGAGCCAGTCCGGAGTTGCCACGTCATCAGGACACCTGACACCCTCTGCCCTATCAGGGCCTGCCACCTCACGGACATGCTCAGTGAGGTCCTTACCGGACCTAGCCTCTGGTGCACTAAGTGCCTGAGCATGCCCAGTAGCCTGAGCAGCATGCTCAGTAGCCTGAGCAACAGGCTCAGAAAGCAGACTATCAGTTTGAGCATGCTCAGTAGGCACATCCCAGAACTTAGACACAGCACGAAGTCCAAGTACCTGTGCAAAGAGGCTGTTAGGGTTAATTGTGGGAGCATGCTCAGTAGCCTGAACTGAGGACTTAGTCTCAGACATAACACAATCAGGCTGAGCATGCTCACTAGGCAAAACACCGGGCTTAAACTCTGGCTGGGGTAAATTGGCGCACGCATGCGCACTAGCCGCCTCTCCACACTTAGACGTGGTGGAAGGAACAGCCAACTGGATGACCCGAGGCACGGCCAAGAACGGCAGCCGGCGCCTGGGCGCAACAGGAAACACAGCAGGCTACTTGCGGCTATGGCGGTGCCGGTTCGTAACAGGCACTATGATATGTTAAGATCTTGAAACCATATGCTGGTAAAGGTTAATTAAACCTATGACCTTTATTATCCTGTCCTTGGGTACTATATAGTGGAATTATTTATCTATTTACATATATATTTTTAAAAAAATTTTTTTTTTTATATTTCAATAAAGAAAAAATGTTTTATTAAATCTTTGACTTCTTTGAGCTTTCTTTAAATCTGTATACCGCAACAGATTTTGTGTGATTAATTCTGAAATTGAAGCTTTACCACTTCGGTGGGGAGGTATGTGATAGTAGGCAAGATTTTTGTGAGTTAAAGCGATCAAGAGGTGGAAAACTGCAGGTTCTGTTAGTACTAAGCCACAGTCTAGTAAACCAATGGGGATTTCACACACAACTGTCAGGATACAAAGAAAAGCCCTGAAATAAAGCCTTGGTTGTTTCAGTATGCAGAATAAGGAGATGGTTGAACATGGTCTTCATGGTAGAGTTTTCAGAAAAAAAGCCATTGCTGCAGCAAAGCCACAAAACCAAATTAAACTTTAGAGTCATGACCATATATGCCTTGCTGTTTTTTACTTGAAATATAGCATCTGAAAAAAATCATAGCATCCCTACCTTGAAACAAAGACAGGGAACTTTGAAGTTTTGAGGATTTGGGACTGTGAGCTATACTGGCATAGGGAATTTAGTCAATTTAAGGGAGGATGAATACACCATCTAATATGAAAATATTGTTTTACATTATTACCAGCTTCCTGCTTTTTGTGACTTTTATGTAAGGATTTATGTAAGATCTGTAATTATCTGATTTTTTTTTTCCCAACGTAATTTTTTCCTACTATAGGTCAACATTTTGATGGCTTCAAAGTCATTTACTTTCCATGTAAATTATGACAACAGGTTCTGTTATTTTCAGGTGATGAGAGTCAACCATGAATGAATTAATACTAACATGAGGGTGTACTTAAAATCTTTCTGTACATTAATTTCAATGTTTTTGTTTTAGTTGGTCTTAAATAAATAATCTTCATAAATCTGAGTCTAAAGCGGGCTTTACACGCTGCGACATCGCTAGCGATGTCGCGAGTGATAGCACCCGCCCACGTCGGTGGCACATCACGGGGTGATCACTGCTGTAGTGAACAATATCGCTACGGCAGCGTCACACGCAATTACCTGTTCACCAAAGTCTCTGTGGCCGCCGAACAATCTCTCCTTTAACGGGGAGGTTCGTTCGGCGTCACTAAGCGGCCACCCAATAGAAACGGAGGGACGGAGATGAGCGGCCGGCACATCCCGCCCACCTCCTTCCTTCCTCATTGCCGGTGGCTGCAGGTACGATGTTGTTCCTCGTTCCTGCGGTGTCACACATAGCGATGTGTGCTGCCGCAGGAACGACAAACAACCTGCGTTCCAAATGAGGAACGATTTTTTAAAAATGAACGATGTGTACACGACGAACGATTTCACATCTTTTTGCGATTGTTACTGATCGCAAAAAGGTGTCACACACAACGACATCGATAACGATGACGGATGTGCGTCACCAACATCGTGACCCCGACGATATCTCGTTAGCGATGTCGTTGTATGTAAATGGGCCTTTAGCCTTAAGGGGGCTTTACACGCAATGACATCTAACGATATGTCATCGGGGTCACGGAATTCGTGACGCACATCCGGCGTCGTTAGTGACGTCATTTTGTGTAACAGCTATGAGCGAGTGTTAACGATCAAAAATACTTAACTAATCGTTGATCGTTGACATGTCGTTCATTTTCAAAATCTCATTGGTCGTTGTGGACGTAGGTTGTTCGTCGTTCCTGAGGCAGCACACATCGCTACGTGTGACACCCCTGGAACGACGAACAACAGCTTACCTGCGTCCTCCGGCAATGAGGTGGGCGTGTCGTTAATGCGGCTGGACTCCGCCCCTACGCTTCTATTGGTCGGCCGCTGTGTGACGTCGCTGTGACGGTGCACAAACCTTCCCCTTAACAAAGAGGTTGTTCGCCGCCCACAGCGACGTCGCTAGGAAGGTAAGTACGTGTGACGGGTGTAAAGGCCCTGCCACACACATAGATAAATCTTTGGCTGATCTGTGGTTGCAGTGAAATCATGGACATATTGTTCCATTTGTACACAGCCACAAACCTGGCACTGATTGTCCACAATTTCACTGCAACCACAGATCTGCCGCAGATTTATCTGTGTGTGTGACAGGGCCTTTAGCGATATTGTACGCCATGGGCAGCGATTTGCCCGTGACGCACAAACGACAGGGGCGGGTGCTGCGTGTAAAGCCCCCTTTAGAAAAAACTGCCATCTGAAAAGGACCTGTCACTTGCTCACAGTATTTGTAAAAATCCTAAGGGCGGCTTTGCACGTTGCGACATTGCACGTGCGATGTCGATGGGGTCAAATCGAAAGTGACGCACATCCGGCGTCGCAGTCGATATCGCAATGTGCAAATCCTTTTTGATACGATGAACGAGCGCAAAAGCATCGTTATCGTATCATCGCTGCAGCCTCCGACATTTCCATAATGCCGGTGCAGCGACAGGTACGATGTTGTTCCTCGCTTCTGCGGCAGCACACATCGCTGTGTGTAAAGCCGCAGGAGCGAGGAACTTCACCTTACCTGCCGCCGGCTGCAATGAGAAGGACGGAGGTGGGCGGGATGTTTACATCCTGCTCATCTCCGCCCCTCCACTTCAATTGGCCGCCTGCCGTGTGACGTCGCTGTGACGCCGCACGACCCGGCCAGAGGGACGTCGCACGGCAGGTATGTGCGTGTGAAACTGCCGTAGCGATAATAATCGCTACGGCAGCTTTCACTAGATATTGCACGTGCGACGGGGGCGGGATTATCGCTGCAGCATCGGTAACACATTGTTACCGATGTCGCAGCGTGCAAAGCCCGCCTAAGTGCTAAGCTATTCTGATTCTCCCCTTTTTTTCATCTTTTGTTGCGGCACCCCATTGTAGAGATATTCAGAATTGTTGCTTTTCCCTGGAGAAGGGTTTGTATTCTTTAGCCAAGAATCTGCATGTGTGGTGCAGTATGACAATTACGAAAAACTACCAGAGGCCCTATATGAACAAGCAATTTAACTATGCAAATAGTCCTGAATAAACACATAATACTATTTTGTACATACAACTATTATGCAAATCTATGCGTCTCCACACTTACAGACTACTATTGCCCAGTATGCAGTATAAATCATGCAGTCATTTCTTACTTTCTTCCATCTGTCATAAGTGCAGAAACCATCTTTATCGAAGTGCTAAATTTGTTAGTACCCGGGCAGTTAAATATGGCAGTTTCGCCTGGCGACAGGCATTCTATGAAAGATATTCAAACATACTTGTTTTCAATTAATTTTGTAAAATGGTTTATCATGTTTACAGCCTCCATGTTTATTTTAGCTGCAGCTTTTTTATTACTCACACTTAAGTTCAATGCATTCTATAAACATCAGCCTTTCTCATTCCCACTCCGATGTATAGCTGATATGCTCCTATTTCCTTTCTTAAATTAAAATATTTTAAACCATTCTCACAGAACCATCTGCTGTATGTTTTCTCCTGTTCTTAGCTGCAGAAAACGTTTCCCAACCCAAACCCACTTTGTACACCTAAATTTAACTTTTTGTCTGCCACATACAGGAACCCTCCGCCAATATGCAAATAGAGGCTCTTCCAACTAGAGTCTCAGCTGATTCGTTCAATAAATTCTATTGATTACTGAATAAAACTAGTTTCATGTGACCACAACTATGCAAATTACTTACTTGCAGTCTTATGACGACCGCTGGAACTGGCAAGGGGAGCTGAATCCTAGCAGCATGTACATTACACACCATTAGGATTCAGCGAGCTTGTATGTTCGGTTACTAGTGATGGGCAGACCCGGACTGTAAAAGTCCAGATCCACGAAGTTTCAAAAGTACCTGAGTGATGAGTCCGGGCCTAGAGTTCTCAGGGAACTCTGGGAATGATCGGGTAACTCGGGAACTAAAAAAATTAAAAAAAAGAATAAAGCAAGCTCTTTATACTTACCGAGTCTCTGGCGCAGCTATAACTGCTCATTCTTCTTCCGGGGCCACTCATTATCGCTCATCCATATGCACTGCTTTGCCCGCCCATCAGCAGTCCAAGCGTCTCTGATTGGTTGCAGTCAGACAGCGCCCCCACCCTGAGTGACAGCATGTCTGACTGCTTGCAATCATTGACTCTGTCTGCGGCTCTATATTGTGGTGTGGTGTAAAACTAAATACATTTTAAAAAATTGGCATAGGGCCCCCCATATGATTTTATCCAGCACAGATAAAGCATATGGCTATAGGCTGCATCCCCTAGCCATGCGCTTATTATGGCTGTGTATCAAAATAAAAGGAACCACATGCGTTGTTTTATTTATTTTTTTTTTAATTATTTAAAGAAATAATTTAAAAAATGGTGTGCAGTCTTCCCCAATTTTGATACCCAGCCACGATATAACCGAAAGCTGCCAGCTGGTATTCTCAGGCTGGGAAGACTCATGGTTATTGAGCCCCTCAGCCTAAATATAGCATCTCTTAGACACCCAGGATTGTCGTATCCATCAGATGCGACAATCCTTGCACTTTACCCTGATCATCCCAATTGCCCTGGTGCAGTGGCAATCGGGGTAATAAGGGGTTAATGACAGCTTAAAGCTGCCACCAAGCCCTAGATTAGTAATAACAGGCATCTATGAGACCCCTCCCTATTACTAATCTGTAAGTGAAAGGAAATAAACACAAACAAGAAAAAATCCTTTATTTGAAATATAATACAAATAACCACACCCTTTGTCACCCCATTATTAACCCACAAAACACCCAGGTCCGACTTAATCCACATGAGGGCTCACAACAATTCCAGCTTGCTACATCTGAAGTGACAGCTAGCGACCATAGAACATGACCGCCTGCTGTGAGCTTTTGGCAGAAAATGTCTGAGCCACGCTATGAGTGGTGACGTCACCAGATTGTTTGCGGTCATAGCTGGAGGTTCCCACACCCCTCCACCTGTGATCGCAGGTAACCTGACCTCAGTAAACTCAGTGATCTCACCTCAGGTGAGGTCATGGAGTTTACAGATCGGGGCCAGGAAGGAGACTCAGGCCTCTCCACCATTAGGAGTATCCATGAGAGTAGGGATAGCATAGCGCCCCCTAGCTTTAGGAACAGCTTAGAAGCCCCGGTTCTGCGCTATCCCACAGTCATCATGACATATCTCCCCATTACTTTTCACTCTCATTGAGGTCCACATTGTAAGACCTTTCTACCCCTTCTTTTTGAAAGTAATCATTTTATTCCAAAAAAGTGATAATGAGACTTGTCACAAACCATGACATCTTGCAGATTCCAGAGAAACCCCAACAGTATTCAGTGCATTTGACTTACAATAGGTTCCAGTGGATTGCTACCTTAGCAGGGCTGCCAACCAGAAGTATGATCCAAAGGCAGGAATGGTCGCCAAGCAGGGTCAAAGCCGATAAGTGGCAACAAGTACAAATTCAGGAGACAAGTGGGTAGTCAAAATACAAGCTGGAGTCTGAACACAGGCAATAGAGACCAGGGAACTAAGTTAGAGAACTTATGACTCTAGCGGAACACAAACTAATAACTGGCAGTGTCAGTCTGCTGGGGTTTACATGGAAGGGAGCCCTACCCATGACTCCCAGCAGTGAGCTAACTTACCTGATAGCTCACTAAAGCAAAACACAAGTGTATAGCATTAGGGGAAATTTCTCAGCAATCTGAAACTTAAAAACACCCACACAATGCCGGCGTCCAGCTGTAGCCGAAGTGTTACTGCGGCACCACCTAGAGACCAGGGCAGGGGTTACAGCAGCACACATGATGTGACAGATGCCATCATAAAGCCTTATTGCTAAAAAAAGAAAAAAAATCACTTGACCAATCCTACTCTACTAATTATGTAGTTGGCTGTAATCTCACCGTCATCTCTGAACTAGAACTCCTGGTCTACTTTCTTCTAATCCGCTATTTTATTTATTTATTTTATTTATCATTTAGAAAGCTGTTTTTTGCCTCTTTGCATTCTTATTTCTCTGGACTCTACACTCTCTAGAAACTGTCCATCAGCTATGTTCACAGGGTGATTTTTTGTCAATTTTTTCTGTATTTAAAACCTGATCTCTTGGCAGTAAAGAAGCTGCTTATAAAAGCAGGTTTTCCTGTGTTTTTTGCTACGATTTCTTCTGTCTTAGGCCCCCTTCACACGTCCATGATTCTGGTATGTATGAAGGGGGACTATGATTCCGGTACATATGACATCCGTTTTCATACTTACCGGAGACATGGTTATACCCAGACCCATTAAAATCAATTGTTTTGCGCTCTCATCCCTGTCTTCTTACGTCCGTGTGTTGCACGCGGTGAGATGTCCGTTTTTCTCCAGCAGCACGGGTGTGATGTCAGTGTGACACATACCAGAAAAAACGCGTGTCTTTGAAATAAAATAATTTTCTATCCTCATCTGTCTTCAGCCCTGCTGTCTACAGTGCTGCTGCCACTTGCTTCCGGGCCTGCTCATTATGCTCATCCATATTCACTGCAATGCAAACTCAGAAGCAGCAGCAGTGCCGGAGACAGCAGCGCCGAGAACAGGTGAGTATAGAAGTTCTTGCTCTCCATGTGCTATCATACATAGCACACTGACAGCACATGCTGAACACACACACAGAACACACAAACACATATACGCACCCACACACCACGGACTGTGAAAAACGTGCATTTGTTATAACGGGCGTGTGAAGGGTGCCCTAAGCTGCGTTTTTTAGGATCTCTTTGCAACATTTGACACTTTGCATAACCAAATCTTCCTCTGTATGGATATTGCTCTCTGGGGTTTTTTCAAACCTCTCTCGTCAATCCTTTAAGTGTCTTGTTTGCTTTCTTTTATTTTTCTCCTCTTCCCCTTTAGTCTGAGGTTGCATAGGTTTCAATCCTTGGTCTCATCCATTTTTTTCTCTACACAGCCCTTATTGGACAAACATTCAGCAGATTTATCTTTCAGTACCCTTTAAATGCTGATGACACCAAATTAGACAAATCTGTTCCTTTAACCCTTTCACTACCACAAAATACCGGTGACTGTCCACGACCTTTATTTTTAAGGTATAGTTGTTTGGACATTTGTGTTTGGTTAGTGGGTCACAGTAATATCACACATAAGATTAATATGAAAAAATGTGCAATGGAAACTTTAGGTTTAAATAAATCAAAATGTTCTTAAAAAGAATATTTAAACTATGTGCAATGCCCTGAACCTCTATAAGGCCAACAATATACCACATTTTGTATTGTAAGTGTGCAACAATTATGAAAACATTGAGATTCGTTAGCTAGTATGAACTTTACAATTATTTACTTACAATTATGATGTAAAATGTAATGCGTTGGCCACAAGGAATGGATAAAAAAAAATTATCCTGGCAGATGATGGCAGAATTATTCAGCCATCATCTACCTCTAAGGGTACGCTAACACGAGCGTTTAAATCGGACGAGTGCAACACGAGAAAATCTCGCATTGCACTCTGACCAATGCTTGTCAATGAGGGCGAGCAGTTGGTCAGCTTTTCTTGCATACAGATTCTGGATGCGAGAAAAGTAGCAGCATGCTATGATTCTCAGCGAGAGCCGTATCACTCGCACCCATTCAAGTGAATGGGTGCGAGAGAAACATCGGACTGCACTCGGATGTTATCCCAGTGCAGTGCGATATACGCACAGGCTGACAATAGAGGAGATGGGGGGCTTAACCCCTCCCTCTCCTCCATAGCTCCCAACCTCAGCTTCGCAGCTGTGACCCGATCGCAAGATGCAAGGTCACAAGTCGTATGACACTTGGCTCATGCTCGCAGCAGAGCCTGAGCCGGGGGCCATTAGCATATCACATCCGATGCTCTCGCATCGGATGCCATACGTTTGTGTGAGTCCAGCCTAACAGCCGCTGTTGGAGCAGAGCTTTGCCCATAGCTGTTAATCTGTTCAATACCACTGTCAGTATCTGAGGCGTTAATGCGTTGCCATGACAGCCGGGGTTCTGCTGAAAACCCTGTGCTTATGAGTTCTCCTGTAAAAGCCAGTGTTTATCTGGCATTCATAGGAAACCGAGTTTACAGCTATTTTTAACAATGCCAATGCACTGCATTGTATAGTATAAGTGACTTCATGATTCTATATTCAAGTCCCCTAAGGGGACTAACAAATACAGTAAAAAGTTTTTAAGAATATGGAAAAAAAAGTAAAAAAAAAACCCATAAAAGTTCATCTTGGCTGTGTATCAAAATACATGGGACTCCATGCGGCTTTTTTAGAATTATTTAAATAAATAATTTTAAAAATCGGCGCCTGGTCCCTCTCAATTTTGATACATAGCCAAGATAAAGCAGATGGCTGGGTGCTGGTTTTCCCAAGCTGGGGAGGCCCCATGGTTATTGGGCCCTCTCCAGCCTAAAATAGCAGCCTGCAGTCTTTCCAGAATTGGTGCATCCATTAGATGCACCAATCCTGGTACTTACCTGGCTGATTTTAATTGCCCTGGTGCAGTGGCACTTGGGGTAATATAAGGGATTAATAACCGTTGGGGTTTGTCAGTTGTCATATAGCCTCAGGTTAGTAATGGGGAGTGGTATATGAAAACCCCCATTACTAATCGTGTCAATAAAAATACATAAACACAAAACACAGAGAAACATCCCTTATTAAAAAAATAACACCATTTCTCTCCAATTTATTAACCCCCAAAACACCCCTACAGGTCCGATATAATCCACAGACATGATGTCCCACAACAATCCTGGCTCTGCTACATCCTGAGGTCACAGTGCTCGGTCACTCAGCTGTGAGCAATGACGTCAGTGAGTTCTCCTGAGGTCATAGCTGACGGTTCTCACGGAACCCCAGCTGTTACCTCAGGCAAACTCAATGAATTCAGTGAACTCACCTCAGGTGAACTCTATGAAGTCACCTGAGTTTAACTCAATGCTAGATTACCGGGTTAGGCTATTTGTGCAAATTGAGTATTTAGTTGCAGAAGATCTGCATCTCCTAGCAAAAAAAACGCACCAAAAAATGTGATACAGATATGGTGCAGAAATTTGTTGTAGAAATCTGCAAATCTTCTGGCAGAAAAATGTACCAAAAAACGCAATGCGGTTTTGCGTGTTTTTCTGCCAGGAGATGCAGTTTGAATACAGAGATTTGTTATACCAAATCTGCATCTCCTGGCAGAAAACACGTTAAAACCACGGGGTTTTTTTGGTACATTTTTCTGCCAGAAGATGCAGATTTCGTGCATATTTAGGTGTGTTATTCTGCAAATAGATGCAGATTTCCTGTAACCAAATACTCAACGTGCACACATAGCCTAGGGGGCTCTTTTCCACTTGTGATTTTTCTGGTGCAAGTTCGATCTGATAAAAAATCGGATTGCACTTGTACCAATGTTAATCAATGAGGTAGTTTCCTCTTTCCTTTTATTTCTCGATACGAAATGTGCTTTTGGTGCAATCGCAGCATGCTGCGTTTTGCAGCAAATCTCGGCTCACACCCCCCCATACAAGACTATGGGGGCATGTGAAACATCGCACTGCACTCGCATGTTATGCGACTGCAGTGCGATATACGTAGAGACAGACAGCGGAGGAGATGGGAGAAAGTGCTCCCTCCCTCTTCTCCGAGACTGATACGATCGCAAGAACGCATCATAGTCGCATAACCCTTGGCTGACGCATGCAGCAGAGGGTCATTAGCATATTGCTTTCGATGCTCTCGCATCGGAAGTGGTACGCAAGTGGAAAAGAGTCCTAAGCCTAAGAGTTCATTGAGTTCACTGAGTTTGCCTGTAATCACAGGGAACCGCAAGGTGGGACCTCAGGTTAACTCATTGTTGTCACAGTTCTCACAGCTGTGGCTCCATCAGTTTGTCCATGATGCTGCAGTGATCAGCCACATTTTTTAATGTGACTGCACCCTGTGACCTCATATGTTCCAGGTTTGTATCTAATAAGATATTGGTGAAAATATTCTCTGTCATGCCCTTTTTTTCTTTAATTCCCTCCCTGCAACTGTTACGAGTGTGGCATAGCTTGATATGATCTCCTGGTAATATGGGATCAGAAGGTCACAGCGCATTGCTGATCGCAAATCCGCTTTTTGTGAGTTGGGGTTTATCCAGCAGGTAGTTGTAACCTCAACTGCAGCCACTCCCCTCTGCTATAAATATCTGCTCCTCACTCCTCCCTATGCCGGCTACAGCTCATTCCTATGCTGACCATATTGAAGGAGCTCGTCCCTGCATAGCTTTGGTGTCGCTTTTATTGTGGCTGCGGAGTTCCTTACTGAAAAAACCTTGAGGTGCTTTTTGCTGTGTTTTTCCCCACCCATTTGTTTTACCAAACTCGTGTCGTCTTATTGTAGTACCGAGACTAGTTTCTTGCTGATCATCACTAGCCATGGTGAGTTTAGGGTCAGCAATGGCCTAGGCATGTGATCGGCACCCAGGGAAAAGACCTTTCTTGGTCAAGTCAAAGCGCCGGCTGCCGGTGCGAATCAGCTGTCGTCTGTGTGCTCTATGTCTCCCTCTCCCCCTCCTCCCTAGAATGTTTTTCCTCCTTAAAAAGAATAAACTTGAATTTTTCTGCAAGAAAAAACTGGTGAGTGCCTTCCATCCTCACGTTTTTTATGTCAATTATTCTATGTCTCTTCTTTGAAGTTGCACCACCAGTTTGCAGACCTATACCCAGGAGTTAAAAAGTCTGTTCATCGAGGCAGGTGAATGAGGTGCAGTGATTACTAGCTGGAAGTTAGTGCTTGGTTTTCCTTCTACTTTGGTTGACATCATGACATTATAGCTGACCAAAAAAATAAAAACTTTTTTTTTTTAGGATTCTAATATGAATCCAGTCGCGGCTTTTACACAATAAATGCAGAGTTCATCTCTGGAAGTGACAGAATTGGAGTCACAGGTTGTACAGGAGCTACAGCAGATTGCTGGTCTGCTGGCCTCAGCTCACAACCAGACTGAACCAGAACTCTAGTTAGCCCTCCTGGACAGGTTTGCTGGGGGGAGGGATAAATTCAGGGAAGCTTGCAAACTGTATTCAAACTGTCGCCCTTGCTCCTCAGGAAATCACGAATGGGTGGAGATTGTTGCTTCTCTTCTGCAAGGAGATCCCCAGTCCAGGGCCTTCTCTCTTCCGACCGATTCTCAGTCCTTTCGGTCAGTAGATGAGTTCTTTGTGTCCCTTGGACCGAGTTTCCCTTGCTGAGTCCAAGCTACATAAGGTTTGGCAGTGGGATCAATCAGCAGAGGAATTCTACTCAGAGTTCCGCATATGGGCTACTGACACCAGGTGGAATGACCCCGCCTTCAGAAGCCAGTTTTGTCAGGGTCTGTTTTAAAGGCTTTATCATGCCCTGGCTATGTACAAAGCACCGGAGTCTTTAGAGGCCGCCATGGCTTTAGCCATCTAGATTGATAGACACCTAAGGGATAGACCTGTGTTGACCCATGTTTCTATACATCTCCCTGGGGATGAACCTATGCAGTTAGGGAGAGTCTCTCCTCAGTCTAAAGGGTGCTTTACACGCTGTGACATCGCTAAGGATATATCATCGGGGTCACGGTGTTTGTGACGCACATCCGGCGTCGTTAGTGACATTGCAGCGTGTGACACCAAGGAGCGACGATCAACGATCGCAAAAACGTCAAAAATCGTTGATCGTTGACACGTCGCTCCTTTTCATAATATCGTTGGTGGTGCATGCCGCTGGTTGTTTGTCATTCCTGCGGCATCACACATCGCTATGTGTGACACCGCAGGAACGACAAACATCTCCTTACCTGCGTCCACCGGCAATGAGGAAGGAAGGAGGTGGGCGGGATGTTCCAGCCGCTCATCTCCGCCCCTCCTTTGCTATTGGGCGGCCGCTTAGTGACGCCGCAGTGACTTCACTATGATGCACCTCCCCCTTGAAGGAGGGATTGTTTGGCGGTCACAGCAACGTCGCTGAAAAGGTATGTGCGTGTGACGCTGCCGTAGCAATAATGTTCACTACGGCAGCGATCACCACATGTCGCAAGAACAACGGGGGCGGGTGCTATCGTGCACGACATTGCTAGCTATCGCTAGCGATGTCGCAGAATTTAAAACACCCTTAAGTCAACAACAGTTGGCCACAAGATGGGGTTTGTTTTATTTGCGGACAAAAAAAACATTAAAATATAGCAAAATAAATGTGGGAATGAGGAACAAGGTCTTGTTCGTCACCCCCTACTGTTATCTTGCTGGATTTTAATGATGAATTTGGAAAATAAAGTATTCATGGAATTTTTAATCTGTAGCTGTAACATAATTTTTTTCTCAAGGAAGTGGATAATTCATGGATCATCTGAAGAGTGAAGGAACTTGGTTTTATGCACAACTGCCATATCAAAGTAGTTGTTGTTAGATCCACCTCAGAATGTCCAAAATATTTTGAAGTATACTTCTGGGGTGAAATTAAAGTTCCATATCAAAGCCTGTTTAATGGTGTCATAATCTCCAGCCTTGTCTCAGGGGTATGTGACAAACACTTCCAGGGCTTTGCCTCTTAACCCTGGTGTGAAGTATCTGGTCCATTGCTCACTGGGCAGCTGGTATAGTCTACAGGTGTTCTCAAATCATATTAGGAACAGTTCACCATCTTTTTGCATCAGAAAGTGTTCCAAATGGGGTTTAAAGGTGTTGGGTTCACTGGACTCCCTGTTCTGTCAGGTGAAATGCTGCAAGACTCAGATGCAGATGTGAACAACCTAAGAATGTTTTAATCTCTTTAGTAGAGTTGAGCGCGGTTCGCGGTTCTCCAGTTCGCGGTTCGAGTGATTTTGGGGGGTGTTCTAGATCGAACTAGAACTCGAGCTTTTTGCTAAAGTTCGATAGTTCTAGTTACGTTCGAGAACGGTTCTAGCAGCAAAAAGCAGGGCTTTTTACAGCTACAGTGTGCAGGAGCCATCGCTGGCAGCCTGCCAGAAGCTGGTAACCAAGATAAACATCGGGTATCCAAGCAAAGCGCTTTGGTTAGTAACCCGATATTTATCCTAGTTACGTGTGCAGGAAGCCGACACTTCCCCGCTCAGCTCGCTCCGCCCCCTCCTGCATGCGACATGTACACATACATACACACACACACACACACACTCACACTCACCTGTCCCCAGCCATGCAGTCCACGACACTGACGTCCTCAGCGCCACATGACCCCGCTAGGCTCCACCCACTTCGCACTCCGCCGCCAGCACACATGGCTCCGCCCACCTGGCACTCTGCACACATGGTCCCGCTAGGCTCCGCCCACCTGACACTCTGCACACATGGTCCCGCTAGGCTCCGCCCACCTGGAACTCTGCACACATTACCCCACTAGGCTCCGCCCACCTGGCACTCTGCACACATGGCGCTGCTAGGCTCCGCCCACCTGGCACTCTGCACACATGGCGCTGCTAGGCTCTGCCCACCTGGCACGCTGCACACATGGCACTGCTAGGCTCTGCCCACCTGGCACTCTGCACACATTACCCCGCTAGGCTCCACCCACCTGGCACGCTGCACACATGGTCCCATTAGGCTCCGCCCACCTGACACTCTGCACAGCTGGTCCCGCTAGGCTCCGCCCACCTGACACTCTGCACACATGGTCCCACTAGGCTCCGCCCACCTGACACTGCACACATGGTCCCGCTAGGCTCCGCCCACCTGGCACTCTGCACACATTACCCCGCTAGGCTCCGCTCACCTGGCACTCTGCACACATGACACTGCTAGGCTCCGCCCACCTGACACTCTGCACACATTACCCGGCTAGGCTCCGCCCACCTGGCAATTTGCACACATGGTCCCGCTAGGCTCCGCCCACCTGACACTCTGCACACATGGTCCCACTAGGCTCCGCCCACCTGAGATTCTGCACACATGGTCCCGCTAGGCTCCGCCCACCTGACACTCTGCACACATTACCCCGCTAGGCTCCGCCCACCTGGCACTCTGAACACATGACACTGCTAGGCTCCGCCCACCTGACACTCTGCACACATTACCCGGCTAGGCTCCGCCCACCTGGCACTCTGCACACATGGTCCCGCTAGGCTCCGCCCACCTGAGACTCTGCACACATGGTCCCGCTAGGCTCCGCCCACCTGGCACTCTGCACACATTACCCCGCTAGGCTCCGCCCACCTGGCACTCTGCACACATGGCACTGCTAGGCTCCGCCCACCTGGCACTCTGCACACATTACCCCGCTAGGCTCCGCCCACCTGGCACTCTGCACACATTACCCCGCTAGCCTCCGCCCACCTGGCACTCTGCACACATTACCCCGCTAGGCTCCGCCCACCTGGCACTCTGCACACATGGTCCCGCTCGGCTTACCTGCGGTGATGAAGTCCCGACCTCAGCGCTGTCACTGTCCTCCATGGCTGCCGCTTGTCACATTACCTTCTCTCGCTTCCGACCCGAGACTGACTAGCGGTGATGTCACGGGCCGCTCGCGATACTTGGCTGTGAAGATGATTGAAGTCAGTGTGCAGGAGATCAGCGCAGGTAATGTACCTCGCTGACAGCAGCACTTGTCATCCCCTGCAGTGACCTGGGCTGACCCATTGATGTTAGCTCAGGTCACTGCACTGCTCTCCCAGCCAATGGGGAACATCCTGGTCTTCATTGACTGGGACAGTGTGGATCGTCATGGGAACCCCTTGGATTACACCAGACCTGGATTTGTTTTTCTTTCTAATAAATTGGTTAAAGAGGGAATGTATTGGGGAGTGTTTTTTCAAATAAAAATGTGTTTGTCGTCTATTTTTTTTTATTACTGACTGGGTTGGTGATGTCGGGTATCTGATAGACGCCTGACCTCACGAACCCCAGGGCTTGGTGCCAGGTGACATTACACATCTGGTATTAACCCCATATATTAGCCCGTTTGCCACCGCACCAGGGCACGGGATGAGCTGGGGCGAAGCACCAGGATTGGCGCATCTAATGGATGCGCCACTTCTGGGGCGGCTGCGGCCTGCTATTTTTAGGCTGGGGAGAGTCCAATAACCATGGACCTCCCTAGTCTGAGAATATCAGACCCCAGCTGTCTGCTTTACCTTGGCTGGTGATCCAATTTTGGGGGGACCCCTACGTGTTTTTTTTTAAAAATTATTTATTTAATTTAAAATAACAGCGTGGGGTGCCTCAGTTTTGGATTACCAGCCAAAGTGAAGCTGCCAGCTGTGGTCTGCAGGCTGCAGCCGTCTGCTTTACCCTAGCTGGCTACAAAAATAGGGGGAACCCTACGTCATTTTTTTTTTCATTTTTTTGGCTAAATACAAAGTAAAGCACCCCTTAGTGCCACATGAAAGGCACCAAAGGGTGCAAAATTACAAAATGCAGGAGAGTGGGACATTATGTGTCTTTCTGCCATTATAATGACAGAAAAGACTGATATGAAGTGTACAAGCACAGGAAAATCACCAGAGCGCTCTACGCTGTGAAAAGCAGTAGAAAATGGCACTGGAGTGAACATGTGACCGCCTCATGTAGGTTGAAGCTATGGATCCTGGGTAAATTTATGTATTTTCCCTCCTTCAGTTTTTTTGCAGTACACAAAAAAAACGGAAGGCACACGGATGACAAACAGATGACATACGGACCGTCTACGGAACGGAAACGGATGCCACACGGATGCACCCGTAAAAAAAACGGACTGTTTTTTGCAGACTGCAAAAATGGATCGGTCGTGTTAATGTAGCCTTATTCTGATCTGCCGTTTATAAACAGCAGGCAGAAATAAGTGAATAACGCCCCCCAGCGTCAGAAAATCTCCGGGGTTTCAGGCGTAGCTGAGACCCTGGAGATCCTGATTCAGGATGGTTTTTCCGGTTCCCGCTCACGTGATCACAGGTATACACCGTATACCGATGATCACGTTACAGTAAATGACAGTGACGGTAAAAAATTATTTATCTCCCATCTGGCATGAACAAACATGATAAATCTCCTACCCGGTCCCCTTCGGTCCCCCGGTGTCGCCAAAGTGCCCCCCCTAATGCCCTCCCAGAAATCCAAGATGGCCACGCGCACAGCAGCGCGCCGGCCGCATTCACCCTACTCCTCTGATTTCTGTCGCATGTACCATGACACATGCGACAGAAAACTCCTCCCCAGGCCCTGCCAGGTCACCCCCTATAACCCCACCGGTGTTCCCCGGTGTTCCACGGTACCTGTGCAGCGTTGATTCCCCGCGGCCCTCTCCTTCACAATAGACGCTGCCGCATGCACAGAGCGGCTGTAAGCTCAAGTTCCTGTGTTCAGACACAGTGAGTGGTGGTTATGCATCTGTAAGCTAAATGGGCGGCACGGTGGCTCAGTGGTTAGCACTGCAGTCTTGCAGCGCTGAAGTCCTGGGTAGAGATGAGCGAACCGGTCGCGGTTCGGCTCGAGGTTGGTTCGCCGAACGGACCTCCCGTTCGAGTTCGGTTCGTCGAACGTTCGACGAACCGAACTCGAACTGCATAGGAAACAATGGCAGGCAATCACAAACACAGAAAAACACCTAGAAAACACCCTCAAAGGTGTCCAAAAGGTCACAAACAACTCACAACACATGGGAAAGTGACAAGGACATATACTCATGCGAAAACAAAAGAGCTGGACAAGGAAAAAGAGTAGGACACACAGATATATGAGTATATGCAAGGAAACATCGATTCCATTATTGTGCAACTTGAGCCCTGCTCATTTTAGGCTTCCAATGTTGATAAATTGCCTGAGCTCGCCACGTACGTCTTGGGGATCTTGTCGTGTCCTGCAGCCAGCGTTCTCTCGGAACCTGTCTTCAGTGCTGCTGTGGGTCTGCTGGCAGATAAGCACACGTGTCTGTCCACTGACAATGTGGACATGGCTCTCAGAGGACTTTTCTTCCCCTGGGTCAGCCAGGGGACGGGAAAGGCACGCGTATTTTTGAGAGTGCTTCATGCAAAGCATCTTTTTCTTTTTCAAAAGGGGGCTCAACCGATGCCAGTCAAGTGGGGTGTGTGTGGCCCAGTTAGTGGCAACGAGGGAGACTGTGGTTGGAGTCCCCTCGCTGTGTTTCTAAAAGAACCAAGATGAACAAGTCATGGCTCTCAGAGGACTTTTCTTCCCCTGGGTCAGCCAGGGGACGGGAAAGGCACGCGTATTTTTGAGAGTGCTTCATGCAAAGCATCTTTTTCTTTTTCAAAAGGGGGCTCAACCGATGCCAGTCAAGTGGGGTGTGTGTGGCCCAGTTAGTGGCAACGAGGGAGACTGTGGTTGGAGTCCCCTCGCTGTGTTTTACATGCTTTTAGAAGGGCATGACATGGCTTGGAGGTTGACTTTCATCATATGCAAACTGTTGGCTACCAAAATGCTGCCTTTCCAACAACTGTGGTTATAGGCAATGAGGAACATACTGATGAAGATGAGACGCAGATACCCGATTGGGATGACAACTTAAATATTCGGTCAGGGCAAGAAGAAACTCGGTCTGAGGGGGAGGGGAGTGCAAACACAACAATTGATGATGAAGTTCTAGATCCCACCTACTGTCAACCCACAGTCAGACACTCGAGGAGGTCAATAGAGGCGGTGGAGGAGGATGCAACCGACGTCGAAGTAACCTGGCGCCTTCCTGGACACAGTCGGAGCACTGGTAGCACGTCTACAACTGCATCCTCAGCCACCACTCTGCCTCTGAGCATTATTCGGGGTGGATCAACAGGTCGCATGGCCTCTAAGCCTTACCTAGCCTGGTCCTTTTTTGACATAAAAAAAGATCGGCCAAATTATGTGATCTGTAACATTTGGCATGGTTATCTTAGTAGAGGTCAAAACCTCAGCAGTTTGACAACTTCTTCCATGAATCGTCACATGAATAAATATCATATGGCCTGGTGGGAAGCTCACCGTGCTGCAATGCGGCCTAGTGGAGCCAACCATCCACCGCCTGCCCCTTCAAGGGCATCCGCGCGCTCGTCATCTTCTAGGACTGTGGGGACAGCTGTCACACCTGTTTTTCCACCCACAACTTCCACCACTGTAACCGCAACAGGCAGTTTGCTTGGTAGGTCGTCAGTTGGTTTGGAAGGGGAAACAAGTGAGTGTGTACAGCTCTCTCAGACATCGATAGCACCAACTTTGGATGAAGGCAACATCATGTCTCCGCCTGCACTTTCCTCACAAAGCTGCATTTTTCCAGGGACACCCTACTCAACACCGTCTACACACAGCAGCCAGATCTCTGTCCCTCAGATGTGGTCAAATAAAAGGCCACTTCCTGCGACCCATGACAAAGCGAAGAGGTTGACTCTATCCCTCTGTAAGCTGTTGGCTACAGAAATGCTGCCTTTCCGCCTAGTGGACACACAGGATTTTAGAGACCTTATATCTGTCGCTGTGCCCCAGTACCAGATGCCTAGTCGCCACTACTTCTCTAAGAAAGGTGTGCCCGCGCTACACCAGCATGTCGCACACAACATCACCGCTTCCTTGAGAAACTCTGTGTGTGAACGGGTGCATTTCACCACCGATACTTGGACCAGTAAGCATGGACAGGGACGTTACATGTCGCTGACTGGGCACTGGGTAACTATGGTGATAGATGGTGAAGGGTCTGCTGCACAAGTCTTGCCGTCCCCACGACTTGTGTGTCAATTCTATGTCTGTCCAAGTTCCGCCACAGCTTCTGCATCCTCCACCTCATCTGTGTCCTCCACCTCCGCCCCAAGCCTGCCTGGTCAGGCCACCAGCGTTCTCACTGCGCAGAAGGAATCACGCACCCCTCATTACTATGCTGGCAGCAGAGCGCAACGGCATCAGGCGGTCTTTAGCTTGACATGTCTTGGGAATAAGAGTCACACAGCTGAGGAGTTGTGGTCAGCTCTGCGGTCCGAGTTTAATAAATGGTTGTCTCCACTCAACCTGCAGCCTGGTAAGGCCGTGTGCGACAATGCTGCAAACCTGGGTGCGGCCCTTCGCCTGGGCAAGGTGACACACGTACCTTGTATGGCTCACGTGTTGAACCTTGTCGTCCAGCAATTTTTAACACACTATCCCGGCCTAGATGGCCTTCTGAACAGGGCACGAAAACTGTCAGCTCACTTCCGCCGTTCAAGCGCCGCAGCAGAGCGACTTGCATCGCTCCAGAAGTCTTTCGGCCTGCCGGTTCATCGCCTGAAATGCGATGTGGCGACACGCTGGAATTCAACTCTCCACATGTTACAGCGACTGTGGCAGCACCGGCGAGCCCTGGTGCAATACGTCATGATGTATAGCCTGGGCCAACGAGATGCAGAAGTGGGGCAGATCACCCTGATGGAGTGATCTCAGATCAAGGACCTATGCACCCTTCTGCACAGTTTCGACATGGCGACGAATATGTTTAGCGCTGACAATGCCATTATCAGCATGACGATTACAGTCATTTACATGCTGGAGCACACGCTAAACACTATTCGTAGTCAGGGGGTGGGACAACAGGAAGGGGAGGAACTACAGGAGGATTCATATGCGCAAGACACAACAACATCACCAAGGTCCAGACGTTCATCATCACCAACGCGGCAGGCATGGGACCATGGGGGACAGGGATCAACAAGGGCGCATGGTAGCAGGCGACATGTTGAGGAAGGTGCAGGAGGACATGAAGATATGGAGGACGAACTGTCCATGGACATGGAAGACTCAGCAGATGAGGGGGACCTTGGTCAAATTTCAGTTGAAAGAGGTTGGGGGGAGATGACAGAGGAAGAAAGAACGGTTAGCACCTCTATGCCACAAACACAGCGTGGACTTGGTCCGCATGGCTGCGCAAGACACATGAGTGCCTTCTTGTTGCACTACCTCCAACATGACCCTCGTATTGTCAAAATTAGAAGTGATGATGACTACTGGCTTGCCACACTATTAGATCCCCGGGACAAGTCCAAATTTTGTGACATAATTCCACCCATAGAAAGGGACGCACGTATGCAGGAGTATCAGCATAAGCTGTTACTCGATCTTAGCTCGGCTTTTCCAGCAAACAACCGTGCAGGTGAAGGGAGTGATTCTCCCAGTTGTAACTTGACAAACATGGGACGGCCTCGTCATCTTCAACAGTCTACCCGTACCAGTAGGACCGTATCTGGTGCTGGTAACAGCAATTTTATGGAATCTTTTCATAATTTTTTTAGACCCTCCTTTGCAAGGCCACCAGAGACAACAAGTCTGACACATAGTCAACGGATGGAGAGGATGATACAGGAGTATCTCCAAATGAACATCGATGCAATGACTTTGCAAATGGAGCCTTGCTCCTTTTGGGCTTCAAATCTAGAAAAATTGACAGAGCTCTCCAGTTACGCCTTGGAGATTTTGTCGTGTCCAGCTGCCAGCGTTGTCTCTGAACGTGTCTTCAGTGCTGCTGGGTGTGTGCTGACAGATAAGCGCACGCGTCTGTCCAGTGACAATGTGGACAGACTGACGTTCATCAAAATGAACAAGTCATGGATCCAGAAGGAATTTACTACCCCTGTGTCATCCTGGGGAGAGTAAATGCTTGTGGATTTGGAATGTGCTTGATGCAAATCAAAACATCCTGTTTGCAACTAGGGCACAAGTGCTGCCACTGATGGGGTGTCTGTGTGCCCAATTTTGGGAAAAAAGGTAGACTCCGCTTGGAGTAACCCTTGCTTGCTGTGTTTTTTAAAAATGATACAAGATGAACAGATCTGAAGGCAAGATGAAGGCAACATCATGTCTCCGCCTGCACTTTTCTCACAAACCTGCATTTTTCCAGGGACACCCTACTCAACACCGTCTACAGACAGCAGCCAGATCTCTGTCCCTCAGATGTGGTCAAATAAAAGGCCACTTACTGCGACCCATGACAAAGCTAAGTGGTTGACTCTATCCCTCTGTAAGCTGTTGGCTACCGAAATGCTGCCTTTACGCGTAGTGGACACACAGGATTTTACAGACCTTATGTCTGTCGCTGTGCCCCAGTACCAGATGCCCAATCACCACTGCTTCTCCAAGAAAAGCATGCCCGCGCTACACCAGCATGTCGCACACAACATCATCACCACTTCCTTGAGAAAATCTGTGTGCGACAGGGTGCATTTCAACACAGATACTTGGACCAGTAAGCATAGACAGGGTCATTACATGTCACTGACTGGGCACTGGCAAACTATGGTGAGAGATGGAGAAGGGTCTGCTGTACAAGTCTTGCCGTCCCCACGAGTTGTTTCAATCCTTGTTCTGTATGTAGAAGTTAATACACTGCTTCTGCCTCTTCAACCTCGTGTGGGTCCTCTACCTTGGCGCAAACCCTGTGTGGTCAGGCCACCCTTCCTTGCAACTGCGCACAAGGACTACCACACACCTCCTTACTATGCTGGCAGCAGAGCTCAATGCCATCAGGCAGTCAAAGTTTTACTTTGAAATGTATGGGAAATGTGAGTCACACCGCTATTCCAGAGAATAGTAGTCAGGCAGGGTCAAAACATTAATTGAGGAACAGGAACAGAATGGGACGGCCAGGACTTAATCAGAAAACAAGCAGAGGTGAAATGCGTATCGGCCAACAAGGTACATAAACAGCAAGCAGGAAAAGTAGTCAGATAACAAGCACACAAAATCATAAAACTGAACTGGGGGTAAAATTAACCAGAGGTTCATAGCTATGTCTGGCAGTGGTCTGCAGACAGGATGGGCATAAAAAAGGGTGTGGTGTCTTCCCATTGGTTGTAGCTGAATGATGGTATTTCATCTGTGAGATACCCACCAGCTACATTCAGCCAGAGATTCTGCATCTGTCAAGGTAATGCAGCCCAGTGGGTGAGCATAACCTGCGTCCACCTGCGCCGCTGGCATCGACTACTCTCCCATCATCAGCACTATTCATGAAAGGAACACGTTGTCACCTGGCAACCGGAGTACAAATTGACGGAGCGGACTACGTTGGTGACTTAACAGCCGTGTGCGGCAATGATGCAAACCTGGCTGTGGGCCATCGTCAGGGCAATGTGACACACGTGCCTTGTATGGCTCACGTGTTGAACCGAATTCTCCAGCAATTTTTAAAACACCATCACGGCCTACATGGACTTGTGCAGCGGGCACGCTCACTATGTGCTCACTTCCATCGTGCGCACACAGCAGCTCAACAACTTTCATCACTCCGGAAGTCTTAGGGTCTGGCAGTTAAACGCCGGAAATGCGATGTTCCGACACGCAGGAATTGGAATCTGCACATGTTGCAGCGTGTGTGGCAGCACCGCAGAGCCCTGCTGAAATACGGTAAGACATATAGCCTGGGATAACTTGATCCAGAGGTGGTGCAGATCACGCTGCTGGAGTGGTGTCAGATCAAGGACCTATGCACCCTGCTACACAGTTTTGAAATGTCGACGAAGATGTTTAGCACTGGCAATGTCATTCCCAGGGTGACAATTCTGGTCATCTACATGATGGAGCACACTGTAATTATTATTCAGAGTCAGGTGTTGGGACAAGAGGAAGGGGAGGAAGTACAGGAGGAGTCATATGCGGAAGGGATAACAAGATCTACGAGGTCCAGATGGTCAGCGGCACCTATGCGGCAGTCATGGTGAGGGAGAGGGATTAACAAGGGCGCATAGTATCAGCAAAAAGTGTTGATGAAAGTGCAGGAGCCCATGAAGAAATGGAGGACGAACTGGCGATCGGTATGGAAGACTCAGCAGATGAGTGAGAGCTTGCTCACATTTCGGTTGTGCGAGGTTGTGGGTAGAGGACAGAGGAAGTATGCACGATTCTCACCTCTCTGCCACCAACACACCAAGGACTTGGTCCTCCTGGATGCACAAGACACATGAGCGGATTCTTGCTGCACTACCTACAACATGACCCTCGGATTGTACGAATTCAAAGTAATCCAGAATACTGGGTTGCCACACTGTTAGATCCCCGGTACAAGACAAAATTTGCCGAACTAATTCCTGCCATAGAAATAGACGCACGTATACAGGAGTATCTGCAGAATGTGGTACGCAATCTTAGATCTACTTTTCCACTAAACACCAGTGCTGCACAGAGTGAATCTCAACGCTTTGTCATGGATAGGAGGAAATGGTCTTTTACTTGTCCACATCGGAGGGACCGAGGGATGGCTGCTGTGCTGAGATGGCGTTGAGTACGGTGTCCCTGCACAGTTGCACTTTTGGTCATATCCCAAAATGAGTTGGAAAAGGACAGATGCTGTTGGAAAGGGGAACAGGTGTGTTGGAAAGGGGAAAAAAATTTTGGTCCGTGGATTTGGTGGTTAAGCAACTGTAACATTTGCTGAAGAAACAACATCTGTTACAGTGGGACTGGCAGATTTGGATAAAGTGGTATATAATCTGTGACCGCTATATAACGAAAATTAATAAGAAAAGAAAGAGAAAGGTATATATCCCCATCAGCAGTCAGTGTCCACCGTGCTCCCAGTTGGAAAAGGAGAGGTTGGCAACTGGAAGGTTTGGTGGAGGATACAGAGCTGTGTGGCTATGAAACTAATAGTAGCCTGAACCGAGTTAGACGCCATTCGGATCTGGAGACTGTGAGCCCTGTTAGCGTCACAGGGTCCACATGCCCACCCAGCCCAGGAACTCCCTGTTAACAACACAGGGGCCATTGAGTACGCTGACCGTGTGCGTAGGGGCCACACCTGTGGACAGCAGGCGCATCAGCAGCAGCAGGCCTGTTAATGCCACTGGGCTGCACAAGCAGGACTGTTAGGACAGGAGCTGGTCTTAACCGTTCTGCGTTACCAACTGTGGTGGTTGCCTGCATCCACCACCCTATCCCTGCCTACCTCTGGCCTAAAGCCGCAATGGGTTCAACACATGGAGGTGTGCTCTTTCGGAGCATAATAGAAGACTGTGCACCTCCTTGTTGGCTCCAGCCCCTTTGATAACCTGGGTCCGCCCCAAACCATGGTGAACCACAATGCACCTCCTATAGACAAAAGTAGAGTGACACGTCATGAGTGGCATAACTAGCGTCCTATTTGGAAACGCAACTTCAATGATGACCTCATGGCTGCCATGACCCAAACACCTCACCAGTCATCGTCTGACCATCAATAATGCGATGACAAGTCATAGGTGTGGGCCTCTGCAAGCCATTTGGGAGGACACCTGATGCCCTGTGGTCTATATGGGACCCCCACATCAGGGCCAGGGCCAAAGAGTTCATTACCGGACCTAGTCTCTGATGCAGGAAGTGCCTGAGCATGCTCAGTAGCATGAAATACAGTCTCTGAAAAAAGACTATCAGCTTTAGCATGGTGTCTAGGCACAAAACAGGACTTAGACCCGGCACGGAATGCAAGCACCTGTGCAAAGAGGCTTTTCACACTTAGTGTGGGAGCATGCGCTGTATCCCGAAATGAAGACTTAGCGTCAGGAATGGCACAGTCAGGCTGAGCATACTCACTAGGCGAAACACTGTAATTATGCTGCAGCTGGGGTACATCGGCACACGCATGCGCACTTGCTGCCTCTCCACACTTAGACGTGGAGGGGAAATTTGTCTTGGAGATGCTGTCTATGAACAGAAGGAAAAGCTAAAGGAAGCCTGACTTTCTATCCCTCCGAATTATGAAATGCAGCAATGAATTCCATGAGTTTGCTATAACATTAGCGTAGCAAAATGTGCATGAGGGTGTGATGTAGAGGTGCTAGAAATAGCTTGTCACCAGTGGGGCACTAATGGAATACAACAGCCAGTTCTATGATGCCACAAAATGGCAGTATTTTGTGCTATCATTATAGCTTATTAAAAACAGAGCAGGAGGTTGTCATGCAGAGGTGCTGCACATAGATTTGCAGTAGTGTGAATAGACAAAAGTACAATAGCCACGTTTAGGATGCCAATAGGTACACTGAGTGTTTGCTAGTATAATGGCTGAGTTTAAAAAAGTTAGAGTGTGCAATGCAGGCAGACGTGCTGCAAATAACGTTCCAATACTGTGAATTGACAAAAGTACAATAGCCACGTTTAGGATACAACTAGGTACAGTGAGTGTTTGCTAGTATAATGGCTGAGTTTAAAAAAGTTAGAGTGTGCAATGCAGGCAGACGTGCTGCAAATAACGTTCCAATACTGTGAATTGACAAAAGTCCAATAGCCACGTTTAGGATACAACTAGGTACAGTGAGTGTTTGCTAGTATAATGGCTGAGTTTAAAAAAGTTAGAGTGTGCAATGCAGGCAGACGTGCTGCAAATAACGTTCCAATACTGTGAATTGACAAAAGTCCAATAGCCACGTTTAGGATACAACTAGGTACAGTGAGTGTTTGCTAGTATAATGGCTGAGTTTAAAAAAGTTAGAGTGTGCAATGCAGGCAGACGTGCTGCAAATAACGTTCCAATACTGTGAATTGACAAAAGTACAATAGCCACGTTTAGGATACAACTAGGTACAGTGAGTGTTTGCTAGTATAATGGCTGAGTTTAAAAAAGTTAGAGTGTGCAATGCAGGCAGACGTGCTGCAAATAACATTCCAATACTGTGAATTGACAAAAGTCCAATAGCCACGTTTAGGATACAACTAGGTACAGTGAGTGTTTGCTAGTATAATGGCTGAGTTTAAAAAAGTTAGAGTGTGCAATGCAGGCAGACGTGCTGCAAATAACGTTCCAATACTGTGAATTGACAAAAGTACAATAGCCACGTTTAGGATACAACTAGGTACAGTGAGTGTTTGCTAGTATAATGGCTGAGTTTAAAAAAGTTAGAGTGTGCAATGCAGGCAGACGTGCTGCAAATAACGTTCCAATACTGTGAATTGACAAAAGTCCAATAGCCACGTTTAGGATACAACTAGGTACAGTGAGTGTTTGCTAGTATAATGGCTGAGTTTAAAAACGTTAGAGTGTGCAATGCAGGCAGACGTGCTGCAAATAACGTTCCAATACTGTGAATTGACAAAAGTACAATAGCCACGTTTAGGATACAACTAGGTACAGTGAGTGTTTGCTAGTATAATGGCTGAGTTTAAAAAAGTTAGAGTGTGCAATGCAGGCAGACGTGCTGCAAATAACGTTCCAATACTGTGAATAGACAAAAGTACAAAAGCCACGTTTAGGATACAACTAGGTACACTGTGTGTTTGCTAGTATAATGGCTGAGTTTAAAAAAGTTAGAGTGTGCAATGCAGGCAGACGTGCTGCAAATAACGTTCCAATACTGTGAATAGACAAAAGTACAAAAGCCACGTTTACGATACAACTAGGTACACTGTGTGTTTGCTAGTATAATGGCTGAGTTTAAAAAAGTTAGAGTGTGCAATGCAGGCAGACGTGCTGCAAATAACGTTCCAATACTGTGAATTGACAAAAGTACAATAGCCACGTATAGGATGCCACTAGGTACAGTGAGTGTTTGCTAGTATAATGGCTTAGTAACAATGAGTTGTAGTGTGCAATGCAGGCAGATGTGCTCTGCTAATGTCTTTGCACTAGTGGGACTATAGCAAAGTCCAATAGCCACTTTTAGGATGCCACTAGGTACACTGAGTGTTTGCTAGTAAAATTGCTTAGTTTAAAAAAGTTGGAGTGTGCAATGCAGGCAGATGTGCTCTGCAAATGTCTTTGCACTAGTGGGACTATAGCAAAGTCCAATAGCCACGTATAGGATGCCACTAGGTACACTGAGTGTTTGCTAGTATAATGGCTTAGTAACAATGAGTTGTAGTGTGCAATGCAGGCAGACGTGCTCTGCAAATGTCTTTGCACTAGTGGGACTATAGCAAAGTCCAATAGCCACGTATAGGATGCCACTAGGTACACTGAGTGTTTGCTAGTAAAATTGCTTAGTTTAAAAAAGTTGGAGTGTGCAATGCAGGCAGATGTGCTCTGCTAATGTCTTTGCACTAGTGGGACTATAGCAAAGTCCAATAGCCACTTTTAGGATGCCACTAGGTACACTGAGTGTTTGCTAGTAAAATTGCTTAGTTTAAAAAAGTTGGAGTGTGCAATGCAGGCAGATGTGCTCTGCAAATGTCTTTGCACTAGTGGGACTATAGCAAAGTCCAATAGCCACGTATAGGATGCCACTAGGTACACTGAGTGTTTGCTAGTATAATGGCTTAGTAACAATGAGTTGTAGTGTGCAATGCAGGCAGACGTGCTCTGCAAATGTCTTTGCACTAGTGGGACTATAGCAAAGTCCAATAGCCACGTTTAGGATGCCACTAGGTACACTGAGTGTTTGCTAGTAAAATTTCTTAGTTTAAAAAAGTTGGAGTGTGCAATGCAGGCAGATGTGCTCTGCAAATGTCTTTGCACTAGTGGGACTATAGCAAAGTCCAATAGCCACGTATAGGATGCCACTAGGTACACTGAGTGTTTGCTAGTATAATGGCTTAGTAACAATGAGTTGTAGTGTGCAATGCAGGCAGACGTGCTCTGCAAATGTCTTTGCACTAGTGGGACTATAGCAAAGTCCAATAGCCACCTTTAGGATGCCACTAGGTACACTGAGTGTTTGCTAGTAAAATTGCTTAGTTTAAAAAAGTTGTAGTGTGCAATGCAGGCAGACGTGCTCTGCAAATGTCTTTGCACTAGTGGGACTATAGCAAAGTCCAATAGCCACAGATAGGATGCCACTAGGTACACTGAGTGTTTGCTAGTATAATGGCTTAGTTAGAATGAGTTGGAGTGTGCAGAGGACAAGAGGGTACAGTGGCAGGATTGTGGTGCTCTGGGTAGAGGAATGGAAGCCTGCCTTTCTATTCCCTCCTAATGGTGAAATGCAGGGAGGAAATCCCTGACCTGGGCTACACAGACGCTGTTGCTGTTTGCAGGACCTGTCACCTATGGCTCTCTGACCCTGCCGCTTTGAGCCCTTAAAAGGACTGCTAGAAAGTGCTCTCCCTAAGCTGTCTAACGCTGTGTATGCAGCGCATACAGCTGTATCGGCTATAGGACTCAGGAGGACGGAGCTGCGACACTGATGTCTGACACCAAAGACGCAGAAGGCAGATAATGGCGTTCGTGAAGAAAATGTCCGGTTTTATAATGCAGGGACATGTGACATGCAGATCCTATCACACATGCCGTTGCTTCTCTGGCTCAAAGTCCACTTAGCTGTGTGTGTGTCTGTGATTGGCTGACATGCTGGCCCGCCCCACAAGACGCGCGCGCTTAGGGAAGGAAGACAAGAAAAAAAAAAAAAAAAATGGCGATCGCCATTATAGAAACAGCAGTGATCTGAAGGCGCTGTTCACGCACACTATACACTGAAATGTGATAATAGTTTGATTCACAGAGTGACTTACACTATTACAGCAGAAACCAAGCTATGATTTAGCTGTTTTTTGGCTGCTAGAACCGTTCTCGAATGTTTCTAGAACTATCGAGCTTTTGCAAAAAGCTCGAGTTCTAGTTCGATCTAGAACATGCCCCAAAATCACTCGAGCCTAGAACTGGAGAACCACGAACCACGAACCGCGCTCAACTCTAGTCCTGGGTTCAATTCCCACCAAGGACACCATCTGCAAGGAATTTGTATGTTCTCCCCGTGTTCGCGTGGGTTTTCCTCTAGGTACTCTGGTTTCCTCCCACACTCCAAAGACATACAGATAGGGAATTTACATTGTGAGCCCCAATGGGGACAGTGTTCGCAATGTATGCAAAGCGCTATGGAATTAATAGCGCTAAATAAATGAATAAATTATTATTATTACTGCAATGCCCTGCTCATGAGGTAAGGAACATAGTTGATCAGGAGAGCTATATACTACATTTCCAAATGGAGGCATTTGATTTTATAGTTGCCCTGCTGAATGACTACCAAACATGAGAATCCGTTATACGCCACAAGAAAACACATCTAAATAGCGATCTCTGTTGTTTAGTATTCATTCAGCTGGATAACTGGACTTAAAGGGGTATTCCATCTCCAAGATACTATCCCCAATATATAGTAGGTGGAATAGCAATCATATCAGCAAATACCAATATTTGGAAATGTAGAATAGTTCTCCTGATTAGACATGCCCTTACCTCATGAGCAGGGCATTGCAGCTTTGGTAGCAACCGTTACGACATGGACTCTGCTGCTGTGGACCCGGGGAGAGTGGGTGCATATTCATTGCACCCACACTCCTCACATGGAGGGTCTGCACTCCTAGAAAATGGGGGATACGTTCCCGTTTTTTCCTTACAATAAATTTGTGAAAGAGGGAATGTTTTGGGGAGTTCTCTTTCAAATAAATTTTTTTTGTCGATTTATTTTGTTAGTACTGACAGTTTGTGATGTCGGGTATTTGATAGACACCATGACATCACAAACTGCTGGGCTTGATTTCAGGTGACTTTACAACTAGTATCAACCCCATTTATTACCCCGTTTGCCACTGCACCAGGGCACGGGATGAGCTGGGGTGAAGCGCCAGGAGTGGCACATCTAGTGCATGCGCCACTTCTGGGGCGCCTGCGGCCTGCTATTTTTAGGCTGTGAAGGCCCAATAACTATGGACCTTCCCACCCTGAGAATACCAGACCACAGCTGTCCGCTTTACCTTGGCTGGTGATCCAATTTGGAGGGGACCCTACTTTTTTTTTTGTAATTATTATTATTTATAAAATAATTATAAAAAAAGAGCCTCCACATTGGATCCCCAACCACGGTAAAGCTGCCAGCTGTGGTTTTCAGGCTACACCCGTCTGCTTTACCCTAGCTGGCTATCAAAAATGGGGGGACCCAACATCATTTTTTTTCAACTATTTTTTCAATAAAAAAAATTAATGGGCTTCCCTGTATTTTGATTGCCAGCCAAGGTAACGCCAGGCAGATGGGGGTGGCAACCCATAGCTGTCTGCTTTATCTGCACTGAGAATCAAAAATACCGCGGAGCGCTACGTCATTTTTTTTAAAGATTTATTTTTACAGCACTGTCATGTCAGGCAATCAAAATACAGGGAAGCCCTTTTTGTTTTTAGTTATTTAAATAAATAATTAAGAAAAATATATATGGGCTCCCGCTGCATTTTTTGTATTGCTAGCTAAGGGTAATCCAAGCAGCTACTCGCTGCTAACCCCCACTGCTTGGTGTTACCTTCACTGGCAATGGAAAATCCAGGGAAGCATTTTTTATTTTTTTTGCCAAAAAACTACAAAAAAAATGACGTGCGCTTCGCCATATTTTTGTATGCTAGCCAGGTATAGCAGGGCTGCCTGTAACCCCCAGCTGCCTATTTGTACCCGGCTGGGAACTAAAAATATAGGGAAGCCCTTTTTTTAATTAATTCATGAATTTTATGAAATAATTTAAAAAAAAAAAAAACACGACGTAGGCTTCGTCCCATTTTTGTGTCCAGCCGGGTACAACTAGGCAGCTGGGGATTGGAATCCACAGCACAGGTTAGCCCGAGGTTTCTGGGCCCCTCTGCTGCGAATTGCAGTCCGCAGCCGCCCCAGAAAATGGCGCTCTCATAGAAGCGCCATCATCTGGCGCTGTATCCAACTCTTCCAACAGCCCTGGAGCCGGGTGGCTTGTTGGGTAATGATGAGTTAATACTGGCTTTGTTTTACTAGCCAGTATTAAGCCAGAGATTCTTAATGTCAGGCACGTTTGACCCGGCCATTAAGAATCTCCAATAAAGGGTTAAAAAAAACACCACACAGAGAAAAAATACTTTAATAGAAATAAATACACAGACACATTAGAGACTCCATCTTTATTACCCCCTGGGACCCCTCCACGATCCTGCTCTTCTGTCTTCTTTCCCCTTCAACACATGCAGCTCTGTCTGCTCCATCAGACAGCACAGCTGCATGGGGGAAGACACTGTGCTCCATGCAGAAATCACTCTGTGAGAGTGACCACAGGCTCCCGGCTGTAAGCGGTGGCACGGGTTGCCATAGCAACACTGCTCCGATCACGTGATTCCGGTTCCGCTGCGTGGTGGTAGCGGGACGTCCCCGTCACCGCTACCAAGCGCGTTGCTATGGCAATGGTGATCTCCGTGATTGACCGGCTGTGGCAGCCGGTCAGGAGCCGGCTTCTGCGGACACTGGTAACTACGGTAAACATCGGGTAACCCAGAAGCCCTTTCCTTGGTTACCCGATGTTTACCATAGTTACCAGCGTCCGCCGCTCTCACGCTGCCAGTGCCAGCCCCCTGCACACATAGCCAGACTACACATCGGGTTAAATTAACCCAATGTGTACTCTGGCTAGGAGTGCAGGGAGCCAGCGCTGGTAACCAAGGTAAATATCGGGTTGGTTACCCGATATTTACCTTAGTTACCAAGCGTAGCATCGCTTCCACGCGTGCTGCTGGCTGGGGGCTGTGGTCACTGGTTGCTGGTGAGATCTGCCTGTGTGACAGCTCACCAGCAACCCGTGTAGCGACGCTCCAGCGATCCCTGCCAGGTCAGGTTGCTGGTGGGATTGCTGGAGCATCGCTTAGTGTGACGGTACCTTAAGGGAACGGGGAAGCAGAGCGGGGAGTCGAGCTAGAGCATGTCACCGGTACACGGCGATACACAAACGTGCACCGTGTAACAGAAAGATGGAATGACAGGTCCTACATGACGCGTCATAGTCATGTGACCAGTCTGTAGCCAATGAGATAACAGGCACGTGACTGGTCACATGGCTATTTTTCACGTCACGATAGGTCCTGCATCACTGCTGGCAGTGCTGGTTACCGGGAGGATTCAGCGATCATCGGATGGAATAGCGGCAGGAGACAGAGTGCAGGAGGGATCGTGGGGACCGGTAAGTGTTATGGCAATGTTTATTAACTGTATGTGTACATTTATAATGTGTTTTTATGTGTTTGTGATTGCCTCCTATTGTTTCCTATGCGGTTCGAGTTCGGTTCGTCGAACGTTCGCCGAACCGAACTCGAACGAGACGCCCGTTCGGCGAACCGAACTCGAGCCGAACCGCGACCGGTTCGCTCATCTCTACTCTTTAGATATGCTCCTAAAAAACTCAACATCAAATTTAGGATTAAATATTGATTCCTGTACACCCAGCATATGTCAAAATGTTGGAATAATATATACAGTATATATATATATATATATATATATATATTGGCATTTTTCTTTTAACTGTGTAACTAGGTGTTTTTTATACTGTGGTTTTTTATACTGTGGATTTTATGAGCAGATCAGTCTCAGGCATCGCTGTTATCATGAACAGTGGATTACTGCTAATAACGGCAGACGCATGGCTATGAGGCCCGTAAGTTGGAGAGCCCAGTGCCAAACAGCAGTACCCCTAAACAGCATTTTGATTTCAACAATATACAGGTAAATAAAATGGTGAAACGGAGCCATCAGCTTCCTGCTCCACCATCTAGCCTCCTAGCCATCTCCGTCTCATACAGCAGGTGCTATGACATTACTAAATCATGCTTGCTATTTAGAACCGTAATCCACGCACTGAACAGAGCGGAGCAATACACCAATGGAACAGGGCTAGTTGAGTAGTTATTCTCTTTTTCTCTTAGTTTGCCAGTCAGTACTTATGAGAGGGCTGTGGGGGCATCATACTGTGTGGGGAGAAACTGTGATGGCTATTATACCTTGTTGGGGGATGCTGTTTGGGTATCATATTGTCAGGGGAGCTGTGAGGATCATCATACTGTGTATGATGGATTTAGGAGGGCATCATACTGTGTGGGGCAATCATACTGTTTTTGAAGCTCCTGGGGGCCATCATACTATGTATGGCGAGTAGTATAAGCATCATACTGTATAGTGTCCATTATACTGTGAAGGGGTAACTGTGGGGGCATCATACTGTTGAATGTGGTGACTGTACGAGCATCATAATGTGTCAGGGTCTGCAGGGATTTTATACTTTGGAGCCATCATACTGTGGGATGGGGATGACTAGGGGCATAATACTTTGGGGGCATTGCACAATGTTGGGGAAATTTGATGATCTTAAACTGTGTGGAATAGTATTGCAAAAATAATACTGCCTTGGAGATCACTATCGGAGCCTCATAATGTGTTAGAGGGAATTTTGGGGACATCATACTGTAGGGGGTCGCTGTGGGGCATCATACTGGGGAGAGGTCACTGTGGGGGCATCATACTATGTTAACTCCTTCACTACCTTTGATGTATATATATGTCAAAGATATTGACCCTGACATTGATGCAGGCTTGTACGCTGAGCCCGCATTATTCCCCGCACATGATTGTTGATTTAATTAGAAATCATGTGCCTCTAACAGCCGCGGATGGATCGGAGATCCGCCTGCAGCTGTTAACCAGTTTAATCCACTGTCAATCACTGACAATGAGATTTATCATGCGCTGCAAGGTTGGCACGTCATTCCCCGCTCCCATGTACTGCTCTGTACATCACAAGTGATTGGACAATCAGAGCTTCAAGTCACCTCAGGGGATTAGTAAAAAAAAAGTTTTTAAACATATGAAAAAATGTAAAACCCCCCACAAAAGTTAAAAATCACCCTCCCTTTTTGCATATTAAAAATAAAACAATGAAAAAATAAATAAAAATACATATATTTGGTATTGTAAAAGGCAGACCTATCAAAATATGAAATAAATTAAGCCAATCAGTTGGCAGCGTAACAAGAAAAAAAACAAAATGCCAGAATTGCGAGTTTTTTTTGCCTCTGCAATATTGCAATAAAAATGCAAAAGAAGGCGATTAAAACATTGCATATACCCTAAAAATGTCAGCTCAGGATGCTAAAAAAATAAGCCCTCACACAGCCCCAAATCCTGAAGAATGAAAACGTTACAAGTAGTGATGGGCGAACGTGGTCTACACAATTCAGGATCCGTACTGGATACCTAGTATCCGTGCACTGACCCCAAACAATGAGTTCTCAGGGAACTCTCTGTAACTATTCGTATTTGACCACCAGTATAATAAAAAAAAGGGCCGCTCATTACTCTCATACATATTCACTGCTGCCCCCACCCACTGGCAGTCCCGGCGTCTGATTGGTTGCAGTGAGACTCGCATCCACCCTGTGTGACAGCATGTGTGATTGCTTGGAATCACAAACGCTGTTTGTGTCTTTATAGTGGTGTAAAAATAAATTAAAATTAACTTATCTTGGCTGTGTATCAAAATATGAGGGACCCTATGTGGCTTTTTTTAAATTAATTTAAAAAAACACATGCTGTCCCTCCCAATATTGATACCCAGTTATGATAAAGCCGACAGCTGGGGGCTGGTATTCTTAGGCTGGGGAGACCCATTGATATTGCGCCCTCGCAGCCTAAAAATAGCAGCCTCCCAGAGTTGTTGCATCCATTAGATGCGACAATCGCAGCACTTTACCCGGCTCATCCCGATACCCTGGTGCGGTGGCAATCAGGGTAATATAAGCCATTAATGACAGTTCCATCTGCCACTAAGCCCTAGATTAGTATTTGATGGGAGGGGTCTATGAGACTTCCCAAAAACGTACTCTGTAAGTGAAAAGAAATAAACACAAACACCGAAAAAATCCTTTATTTGAAATAAAGTACTAAAAAACACCCTCTTTCTTCAATTTATTAACCCCAAACACCCAGTTCTGACATAATCCACTTGAGGTCCCAAGACAATCCCGACTCTGCTACATACTGAAGTCAGAGTGCGCTTCAGGCACTGACTGAGCCGCAGCTGTAAGCGGTGATGTCACTTATCTGTGGATACAACTAGAGGTTCCCATGGTACCCCACCTGTGACCACAGGTAAACTGACTTCAGTTGACCCCATTGAACTCAGTGACCTCACCTCAGGTGAACAGAGTTCAATGAGACCTGCATCTCGTGGCACAAAACCGCATTTTTTAACCAAGAGATGCAGATATGGTGTGGAAATTTATGCAAATTCATACACCAAATCTGCATCTTCTGGCAAAACAACCCATCAATAGCGCATCAAAACCACATTGCATTTAGATGCTGTTTTTGCCAGAAAATGCAGATTTAGTGCAGGAATTTGCTGTATAAATTTCAGCACCAAATCTGCAACGCTTGGCAAAAATAAAAAAATACACAAAAATGATTTTAACATGATTGTGGTGCAGTTTTCTGCCAGGAGTTGCAAATTTGGTGCTGAAAGGTCTGCATCAGATTTCTGCACCAAATTTGCATCTCCTGGCAAAAACTGCACCAAAACGGTGTCAAAACCGTTGTGTGTGGGTTTTTGTGCCTAGGGATGCAGAATTGGTGCTGAAATTTATACACCAAATTCCACCACTATGATGTTGGCAATAGAGAGCTCTTGGCAACTAAGTTAGCTTTTGAGGAATGGCGCCATTGGCTGGAGAGGGCTGTTCATCCCATTACGGTAATCACAGACCATAAAAACCTGTCATATCACAAGTCTGCCTATTGTCTCAATCCCAGGCAGACTAGATGGTCTTTTGTTTTTTACCAGGTTTAATTTTACTGTCACTTACCGTCCAGGTATTAAAAACATCAAAGCAGATGCATTATCCCGGAGATTCTCTGGTGGTAGTGATCATGTGAACCCGGTACCCATTTTGCAGAAGGGAGTGGTCGTCTCGGCCTTGTGCTCAGACCTGGAGGGGGAGGTGTTGGAGTCTAACGGACATGCCTCAGCCTTTTGCCCGTCAGGGTGGTTGTTTGTGCTACCCAATTTGCGTCGTAAACTAATTAGGGAACATCACAATTCTGTACCTGCGGGTCATTCAGATAGTAAAGCAACTTTGGACCTCCTTTCTCGTAGTTTTTAGTGGCCGAAGTTGCATTAGGATGTGGTTAACTGCTTACAGTATTTGCGCACGTTGAAACTTGTTCATTGGGATCTCTCCTGCCATTGGCTATCCCAAATAGACCATGGATGCATTTATCCATGGATTTCATTACTGACTTACCTTTGCCTTTGGGAAAGACTGTGTTTTTGGTGGTTGTGGATAGGTTCAGTAATATGACGCATTTCATGGCATTGCCAGCACTTCTGAACCTTGTTTCCAAATTTTGGAAATAATTTTGTGCTTAACTTGGGGTGCAGTTGTCTTTCTTTTCTAATTTCCAAAAACACAGAGATCATCTAACCTGCCTAGAATTGAGACATTTGGCAGACTCAAGGTATGACAAGTTTTTATGATCTGTGATTATGGTAATCGAAGGGACTGCCCCCTCCAACCAATGACGCCATTCCTCGAAAGCCAATTTTTAATTTTGAGAGTTCACCATTTCCAACATCATAGTTTCTCTCGACCATAGAGCTAGGGACCCCAATATAGAGATATACCTTGACGAGGTTTTGGGGCTCTCCTTTTTCCTAATATTCATGGCAGGTATGCATTTCATTATTCACACTTTCAAGTTAGCAAGTGGCATTTTTCATTGTATGCTTCAATGTTTTTTGGTATGCTTATAGCATTATACTATTATCTAACTTTGATGTGCAGCCTTATCCTTATGTACTAAGTCATTTATAACCAACAATGTTGTGTGTACTGAGGAAATCATCCAGCCCTTTTTTAAAAGATGTTATAGTATCTGCCATTACTACCTCTTGTGGTATGTGGTAGGGCATTCCACAGTCTGACTGCTCTAACTGTAAAGAACCCTTTCCTATTTAGCTGCCGGAATTGCTTTTCTTCCACTCGCAGTGAGTGCCCCCTGGTCCTTAGTATTGTCTTTGGAAGAAATAAGTCATGTGCCAGTCCTTTATATTGACCACACATGTATTTATACAAATAAATGAGATCTCCTCTGAGACGTCTTATTTCTAAGCTAAACATATCTTATAATATTTGTTGGGGGGTACTGTGGGGGCATCATTCTGTCTTGGAGTTACCATGGCATCATATTGTGTTGGGTCACTGTTTTGAAGGCACTGTGGCAGCATCATAATTTGTTGAGAGCATTGTGGGGTTATCATACTGTACATATGGGGAGTAATGTGTGGGAAAACTGAGGTGGGTGAGAACATTCAGCAGGGGTACAGTTACGGGGTATTTGTTACAAAATGTGCCTCTTTCTCTTTAAACGTTCGGAGGTATGCCTTTCTGTGCCTGTGACTATGCACCATGACCTTTTTCTCCAAATATTTTTTAAGGAATGTGAGTCAATTAGGACCTTTATTATAAAACCCCGTAATTTCGGTGTACGCCTTTAATCATGGGTTTGATCATGTTTGTAGTACCATAACTTACCGACCGACAATATCAGCAGCTTGCCTCCTGCTTATTACATAGGAGCCTACAACAGGCATTGGTTCACTCACTACACATTATAACAGACTTGCTACATTAGTTTTTATTTTTTTTTATCACTAACAAACAATTAAATGTGGATTTTTGTTTCTGTCTAATAATTAGTACATCATACTGCCTACATCTAGATACTGAATATACTGTAATTACTACATTCTGCGTACCAGTGTTCATTGTAATAGACTACAAGGTGGTATTTTTCATCACTTACAGCATTTAAATGGCTTTATAGAATAATAGAAAATAATAGTGCTGCACTTAGATTTTTTTTTTACGTTTTCACAATTACTAATTTTATAGCTTAAAGATGAGAAAACCTATTAAATATATCTGTTTAGCCTCTTGGCTAATTTGATGCTTCTCGGCAAAAAACTGCTGCTATAGTGACAGGGATATGGCCCCATCTCTTGTCGCCCCCTCCGTCTCAGTGCTCACTGGCTGGAATGAACATCACCCTGGACATTGGCTTATCATCCTCCTCATCAATGGCAGTATGACCGAGGAGCTTGGTATGCTCATCACGTCTACTCATCACTCCCTCCTCTATATCCAGCTGTCACATTGAGCAAGGGAAGGCAGCTTGCCCTGCTCTCAGCCTGCTCTGATAGGTGACTCCAGCTTTTGTACCAGTCTGAGATTAAACAGCATTAGGAAGTCGAGAAACGTCTTAAAGGATACGTCTGCAATAGATGCAAACTGGCACATAATAATCAAATAAACACCCACCTTTGGTACCCAGATCACATAAGCTCAAGGAAATGTGCAGCTATTTCCAATCTTTGTTTATTAGTGTTTAAATAGTCTACATCTCCAGTCAGTGTTCCCCAACTCCAGTCCTCAGGAGCCACCAATAGTGCATAATCTCATGATTTCCTTAGTATTGCTCAGGTGTTGGACTTATTACCTGTGCAGGTGGTAAAATTATCCCCTGTGCAATACGAAGGAAATCCTGAAAACATGCACTGTTGGTGGCTCCTGAGGACTGGAATTGGGGAACACTGCCTGAAGATATTCCTGTCCATTTCCTTCCATTTACGTAACTTTTCAAGCTCCTGGTGGACAATCTAATAATATTTCATCTCCCAATAACATTTTTTGTATTCCTATTCATAATAGATATAAATTTAGGTGTTCTGAGCATCATTACTCACTCATCTCATTCTTTACATTTTCATTCAAGTGAATAAAGGCTCTGGTTTCATAACCAAACTGTACACTTATACTTTTTGCCAAAAGTATATTTGTCTGCCCTTGTTCCAGCATTGGATGTCCATGAACCTATTGATCTTCATTAATTTTCCCCACTCCTAATGTTTATAGATAGTAGGATCTCTCTATTTGATACATATGTTACTGGTTAATTTGTATTTTGGAAGATGGGTAAGTAACACATTTTCAGAAATGTTGTATCAAATGGGCTTTCATTAATAGTTTATTATTGTAGCTAAGGAAAACGAAATTTATTGTAGCTAACATAGCTGATGTTATTTTACTTCTATTCTATATTGTGAGCCCTTGCAGGCAGGGTCCTCGCTCCTTGTGTACCTGTCTGTGCCTTGTATTGTTCATGATTATTGTACTTGTCCCTATTATGTATACCCCTTTTCACATGTAAATGGAATAAATGGTGCTATAATAATAATAATAATAATTCTAGAATGCAGCAGAGGTAAGTTGTCAAGTGAAGCTGCCTTATTGTTATCACACTGTATATAAAGAGTGCATGCTTATAGACTTCCACATGAGATTCAGCTCTTCTGTACCTGGACATATTACAGTAGTACATGCCCGATGAAGAGACTAAGTAGTCTAGCTGTTTGTTTAGCCATAAGGTATCAGCTAATTTTTACCTAATAATAATGGGAGCTTAGCAAGTGTGAGACATAGCGCTGCTCCATCCATGCAGATCATCCAGATGTGTCTAGCACTACTTGGAGCGTAAGGGGGCAGAGGATAAGATTTTGGCAGCTGAGAGCTCCTCCTTCTCTCCCAGCTTGGGAGGTAGTAACCCCCTCTGCTGTTCCACACAAGGAGCTTTCTCTGTGTTTCTCTCCTCCCTCTCTTTCACGTACAGTCACAGAAACACACACACACAGAGACAGCACTACACACTCACACACACACCCACTCACACATACACAAAGCAACAAGCACAAGCTTGAGAGGACTAATGCAGACAGCCACAGGCAGAAGATGGCTGACCTGACAGCAGGGCACTTTCAGCCCAGCAGCCTGGCATCCCCAGCCCTCCCTCCTCACACAATCCCTGACGTCTTTCACCTCTAGATAGCCACTCCACTTTCCTGCTCCACCATCCCACCAATACGCATTCATACACGCAGCCATTTCATAAGCGCAAACTATAGAAAAAATGGCAGAAATGGAAAAAGAGGGAAGACCACCGGAAAATAAAAGAAGCAGGAAGCCTGCACACCCTGTGAAGAGAGAGATCAACGAGGAGATGAAGGTAAGGGGCTGCTGCTTTGTCAGGGTATCTTTCCCATGGTACCATAATGTAGAGGTGCCTGTCATTTTGAGCAGAATGCATTGAATGTCTCAGCCCCGCCTCCCTCCTAGGTTCAAGACTCATTCAGACACTCAAGTCTTGTCAGTTGACCAGCCATCATTATGTGTCACTGAAGCTGACACTTTAAAGAGACTGCAAGTTGTTAAATGCATTGCCCTGCGTATACTGCTGCCGTCACTCATTTCTAAAGACTGCTCACCTTACCTACAAACCATAGTAAATCCCAAATTCTCAGTCCAAAAATGATGACATCTTCTGTTTATTGACGTCACAGTTGAAACATCCAAAACATGAGTTTTCTTTATCTACTTTTAGTTATAAAGTGTGCTTCCTATAGACGAAGCATGCTTCACTTCTCAGCAGCTGTGATTTTTTATGGTTAGGTGTAATGCACCCAAAATTGCTTACCCTCTTTTGTGTGTGTTTTTTTTGTAATTTATAGTGTTTCTAGCCTAAGACAAATCCCAGGGTAGTATGTTGTGTTCAGTAGTCCTGCACAACCATGGCCACCCAGATGTTCTACAGAGGTTGCTTCCCATCTGGTCCTTCAGATGCTGCACTACAAAGAAAGCCAAACCACTTTAGAATTCTTCTTTTTGAGTCATTGACACAAAAAAATCCTCACAAGATACTTTTATTAATGAAATAAGTTTTCTTTAGAAGAAATGTGTATGTTTACAGAGAGGGTTAATAGAGTCGATATTTTTCACACATCGCTACAACATCTGATACTAAACAATAAGTCATCTCTCTGAGCCCACCTTTGCAGACCAGGAGGCTCCTCTTCAATTTATAGACTTACATATCTGTCTTGATTGAAAATCTATGTAACTTTCTTTTGGCAAATTTCCATTCCAAATCAGTGATCCTTGGTATTTTTCAGTTTTCAGGTTGCACATCGTCTAAAGTGGACAGGCATTTCTCCACATCAACTCAGAGGGTCTGTTTTATTTTTCTGAATACAAAACATAAACTATAATTGAAATGGTTAATTGCCTTCCTGCCCCCCCACCCTTCCACCCCCCTCTCCCACCACTATCCTTTCAGGGCTGCCTAAATCTATCACATTGTCATTGGCTGCTCAAAGCCATCGCTTAATGTGATCTATATGGATTGCAGCTTTTAACATAGGTTCTAGAATTACAAATTAGCTAATTTTAATCAAAACATGTGAAATGTTATCCTGGCTGGATATAAAGGCTGACTGTGCTGGATCCTCTGGGTTTGTTTTGTTTATTTTGGCTGCAGGCTCTCTCAGTGGTTTGGGAGATAGTTGTTCTTCATAGCAGATGTTTGTCTGAACGAGTGGGGATGAAACAAAAACAACATTGTAAGGGGGGAAAATTACACTATTTTTAACTGATACTTTAGCATTAAGGACTAAACCTTATAATGGCTTTAGACTTTTCTTCTACTTTACTGTTACTTTTCATCAAGGTACTTCAACTTGATGAGAATTTTGACATCTTTTCATTTTATTTGCCACCTTTTTTTGGGGGGTGGGATTATTAACCTGTTTATTATTATTATTATTATTATTATTATTACTGTATTTAAAGTATGATTGAAAAAAAAAGCAATGTAAATCTTACATCTCCTCAAGTTATAGTCACTGAAAGTTTTCTTTAGATTATTGTAATTTATATCAATGTCTGAGAAAGCTGAGTATGACAGCCATTGCAAATGGTATTTATAGCATATACACACCGGTGAATGGAAAATGTGTGGGAATACAAGTATAGAATATGCATCATGGCGAAGGTATACAGATATACATTCAGAATTCTGGAAAAGCTGTTTGACAACTTTAACTTCAGCCATAAAAGCTGCCATATTGGTTGTCAACCAGATTTCCTAGAAGCAGATATTATAGTATTAGTTAGGCTAGTTTCACACTTGCGTTGGACGGCTTCTGTAGCATTGCGTTGTGTTACGGATGCAACGGATGCGTTGCATATAGTGGCACAACGGATGCTACGGATCGTACAAAACAACGGAAAGCTTTTTTTTTTTTTTTTTATTTAATTTTTTTATTCTTTACAGTTTTACCGGCAGCAGACTATTGTGAACGATCAGCTGATCGCTCTCAATAGCCGGCGGCCGGTGGCTCAGCTGAGCACTGTCACTTGCCGGCGGCCGGGCATGCCGGCGGGCGGGCGCTCATCTGAGCGCTGTCACATACCGGCGGCCGGGCATGCCGGTGGGCGAGCGCTCAGCTGAGCGCTGTCACTTGCCGGCGGCCGGGCATGCCGGCGGGCGCTCGTCTGAGCGCTGTCACATGCCGGCGTCCGGGCATGCCGGCGGGCGCTCGTATGAGCGCTGTCACATGCCGGCGGCCGGGCATGCCGGCGGGCGAGCGCTCAGCTGAGCACTGTCACATGTCGGCGGCCGGGCATGCCGGCGGGCGAGCGCTCAGATGAGCGCTGTCACTTGCCGGCGTCCGGGCATGCTGGCGGGCGGGCGCTCAGCTGAACGTTCGGCCACCGCGAGACAAAATAAAGATTTTTATTTAAAAAAAAAAGAGCATGCGCAGTGAAATCCTGAGGATTCCGCTGCTCAAAACAACGTTACATGCTGCGTTCCTTCCGCTGGGCGGAAGCAATGGAGCGTCGCCCAGCGGAAGCAACGCAGGTCCTTTTGGCACAATCCGTCACCCATACAAGTCTATGGGAAACAGCGGAATCCGTTAACGGATTCCGTTGTTTTCCAAAAGGGCGGATTGTAACGGAAGGAAAACAACGCAAGTGTGAAAGTACCCTTACACAGTTTAATATGTGAGTGTTTTAGGGGTAAACCTTTCTGTGATTCTTTAAAGTTCCTTGTTTTTGCACTACATATATTTAGAAGACATTATTTTAACCCAATTTAGGCTAAAACTCCATTAAGGTAAAGTTGCATGTGAATCGCAATAAAATTGCTTTCGTGATGTCTGAATTGTAAAGTGCTGTGAAATATGTTGGCCCTTTAGAAATAGTTATTGTTAATGACAGTTATTACATGTGGAGGAAAAATTGTGAAAAACCTTATAGTTATCACAAAAAGCCCCGAATTTTTGTGATAGTTGCAAGGTGGCTTGTAATGATGAGCGAGCACTACCATGCTCAGTACTTGTAACTAGTGATGAGCGAGCACTACCATGCTCAGGTGCTCAGTATTCGTAATGGAAGAGCTTGATTTGTGTGCCAAGTATATTGGAGGTTAATAAGGAACTTGAGAATTTTTCCTGAAGATTTTCTTGAAAAATGCTCGACTTCAATTATTCTCTGTACACGAGTCGAGCTCTTCTGAGTGTCCAATTGCTCGTTATGAGAACCAAGAATAGTAGTGCTCGCTGATCGCTACTTGTTACAAGTACTGAGCACCTGAGCATAGTAGTGCTCAGTCATCACTACTTGTTAAGAGTACTGTGAACCCGAGCATGGTAGTGCTCGCACATCACTACTCATTAGGAGAACCGAGCACTTGAGCATGGTAGTGCTCGTTTATCACTATTCATTATGAATACCAAGCACCTGAGCATGGTAGTGCTTGCTCATCACTACTGGGTATGAGTACAGAGCACCTGAGCATGGTAGTGCTCACTCATCACTACTTATTATGAGTACCAACCACCCGAGCATTGTAGTGCCCGCTCATCATTACTTGTTAGGAGTACCAACACTCGAGCATTGTAGTGCTCACTTATCACTACTCATTATGAGTACCAAGCACCCAGGCATGGTAGTGCTCGCTCATCACTCATTGTTATGAGTACCAAGCACCCGAGCATGGTAGTGCTCAGTCATCACTAATCTTTACGAGTTCCGACCACCCAAGCATAGAAGTGCTCGCTCAACACTACTCGTTATGAGTACTGAGCATGGTAGCGCTCGCTCATCACTAGTGACTTGAAACTTTTCTTCTCACATGGAAGGTCTGAAGTTGTATTGCAATCGCAATCCAACAATGATTCGCCTATGACATCATGTTGCTGTGTAACCCTCGCCTTCCTGTGAGAGGACCACAAGCATTCTCATGTTTAACTTTTTACTTGGTTTCTGAATACAGTAAGCATATAGTGGCAACATGGTCAAATGAGTTTGATACAAAATATCAAGAAGGGCACAATGTGCTCTTGTGTAGTTTCATATCTGTAATATTCAAACAGCCTGGCTATGTTTCCCTTCATCTGAGCAGCTTTCATCTGGACTAGTGTAAAATAAGCCCTGGTAAGTAATCACTGCAGAGCAGAAAGAAAGGAATGTATACAGCAATAGACGGTCTAAGCTGTAAAAACTGAAACATGAGCACTGGCCACAGATCGGGTATCAAGGCTTTAAGGTAGGGGAAATGAAAGAAATGAAGGAGAGGGAAACACGAGAGTGGGAATGGAAAAGTCAGCTTGGAAAGTAAAGGGGTAGGAGGAGGCCCTCCTCAGGGAAATTTGGCCCAGGGATTAGGGAATTTTATCATGGTGTACAGTGACCTACTCATGTTTCAAACCACATTGGATTGAATTGCCTCTCCCTGCTAACAGAAGAAAAAGAACTGGTGTGCACACTGATTCCCTGTTTGCCTCCTCACAGTTATAAAAGGCTATTCGTTTTATTAACTCTTTCAAAGTCTTTCCAGCAGCAAATGAGTCAATTGAAGACTGTTAACTTGTCCAGACATCCTCATCTATACTATGGATACTGACAAAACACGGGCAAGTGATATAATGTAACACTCTGATTATGCAAGTCCAGCTCTAAATGGCAGCTGGCCTTTTTTTTTTTTTACAGAATTAGCGGGAGCCTGTATGGCTTTGTGAAGTCACCTATTAACTTTTGAGTCTTCTGCTAATACATTTTTCTGGTATTATAAAAATATAGTGCGCTTCTAAACTGTGAACTGCGTTCACAGCTTTGAGGCTGTTTTTTTCACTAAGTATTATTATTATTAATATTTATTTATGGAGCACCATTAATTCCATGGTGCCGTACATGAGAAGGGGTTACATACAGAATACATATCCAAGTTACAATAGACAGACGTACAGAGGAAAGAGGACCCTGCCCTTGCGGGTTTAAATTCTATAGGATTTTGGGGAGGAGACAGTAGGTGGGGTATTGGTTGGGCGGCGGCTCCACACGGTGGTGAGGCGGCAGCATCTCCACATAGTAGTGAGGCGGCAGCAGCCTCGCACTTTGATGAGGCAGTGGCAGCTCCTCACGGTGGTGAGGCGGCAGTAGTTCCGCATGGTGGTGAGGCGGCAGCTCCACACGGTGGTGAGGCGGTGGCAGCTCGACACGGTAGTGAGGCGGCGGCAGCTCTGTACGGTGGTGGGGCAGTAGCTGTGGTGGTGAAGCAGTGGGGTCATTGAAGATTATAGGCATTCCTGAACAGATGATTTTTCAAGTTCCATTTGAAGCTTGCAAGTGTAGCAGATTATCTGACGTAGTGAGGCAGCGAATTCTAGAAGACAGGGGATGCTCGGGGGAAGTCTTGGAGGCGGCTGCATCAGGAGCGAATGAGAGAGAAGGAGAGAAAGAGATCTTGGGAGGACTGGAGATTATGTTTTGCAGTGTAGCGGGAGATTAGTTCACAGATATACGAAGGAGACAGATTATGGATGGCTTTGTAGGTCTGTGTAGTAGAAGTGGATCTTCAAGGAATCCTGTCAGCACATTGGTGGTGGTGGTAAATTAGCTGTATAAGGAAATACACCTGGCCTCAGAGGTTAGACCCTTATCAGTCGTTAAGTAATAGCGTATCTTAATATTAGGCTATCATTTTATAAGATATTAAAGGCCGCTTTACACGCTGCGATATCGCTCAAGCGATCTCGTTGGGGTCACGGAATTTGTGACGCACATCTGGTCACTTTAGCGATGCCGTTGCGCGTGACACCTATGAGCGATTTTGCATCATCGCAAAAACGTGCAAAATCGCTCATCGGTGACATGGGGGTCCATTCTCAAATATCGTTGCTGCTGCAGTAACGATGTAGTTCGTCGTTCATGCGGCAGCACACATCGCTCCGTGTGACACCGCAGGAACGAGGAACCTCTCCTTACCTGCCTCCCGCCCGCAATGCAGAAGGAAGAAGGTGGGCGGGATGTTACGTCCCGCTCATCTCTGCCCCTCTCTTCTATTGGGCAGCGGTTCAGTGACGCTGCTGTGATGTTGCTGTGACGCTGAACAAACCGCCCCCTTAGAAAGGAGGCGGTTCTCCGGTCACAGCGACGTCGCAGGGCAGGTAATTAGTGTGACGGGTCCGCGCGATGTTGTGCGCCACGGGCAGCGATTTGCCCATGGCGCACAACCGATGGGGGCGGGTACCCACGCTAGCGATATCGGTCACGATATCGCAGCATGTAAAGCAGCCTTAAGACTGCTTTCAAGGTTATTTGAACATCATTTTCAGGTGGATCCGCTTCAAAATCCTTCTGAAAAGCGCTTAATACAATGCTAAAAGGAATGAGCATATGCAGGCAACTTGCTGTTCATATGTTCAGGGTTTTTTTTAGCTTTTTGTAACCTCTTCGGAATTCAAAACTAACAAGGCTTTTAAAAGAAGTGAGCTGACCATTCTTCAGGTGGCTTCTCCTTGGAAGCCGCTCACTATATTATACATAGAATTAAGAAAAATGCTGGTGACGCAGCAACTGCCAAAGATAACAGAAGTCAAGAAAGATGTTTCAGGAAAAACACCGCCATTGTTTTTCTGAAGCGACTTTTAGTTTTCCATAGAGATGTCTGTGTATCTGATGCTGAATGCTATTATTGCTGTACCTCTAGTGACAAAATCAATTCTATCAGTACATAGGAGCTTACATTGGTCAATTGAACAATTAAGTAGATTTTCCATCATATGTCAATGCATGTTTATTATGAGGATAACATATTAAGATTAAGGGCTCATTCAGACATCAGTAATTTCATTCCATCAGTGTTTTGGATCAATTTTCATCAGAGTTAGGTCAGTATGTCAGTTAACATCTGAGTTTCATCAGTTTTTCTTGTTTTTAAAAAGAAAAAACTTAACTGATGGAGGTTTCTCGAGCTTCTATTAAGTGGTCACTGAAAAATGGACAGGATATAGATGGTATACAAGTAGGGATGACCGAACCCGTACTGTAATGGTTGGGGTTCGTACCGAACATTGGATGTCCAGGGCTTGAACCTAAACACAGATTTTTTTTTTTTTTAAAGTATATCCGCGTTCAGGTGCTGTTCGTATGCTAACCACTTTAGTGAGCATCACGGTAATTGGGTATGCTTGGTGCTCGGCCCAGTGAGCTTCTTGCAGTCTCTGATTGGCTTTCACTGGGGGTAAAAATAACACGTTCAGATGCTGTGTGTCAAACACAAAAATCCTCGCCCTCTCCTAGGAAATTCTCTGTTTATGGCTGGCTGTATTTGAGAGCTGAACTGCCCAATCATTGACTTAAATTATACTTGTTACTAGAGTTGAGTCCTTTAGTTCGGATCCCCATTGACTTATATGGGGGTTTGGGGTCTGGGAACAAGTTCAGGTGAAGTGTGGATTCCAAAACTAGCTTTAAACTAAAGTCCGGCTTAACCTGGTGACCCTGAACATACACGGGTCCGCGCATCTCTACAACCAAGTATTGTTCAATTTTTTCAGTCCAATATACTTGAATTGGTTGTTTTGTTGTGTCTTTGTCCATGCTAAGGGTAACTTAGATGAGCTCTGAATTTGATGGAGCAGTCTGTACATTTTGGATCTGACTGCCACAATGTGCTCAGATGCTCAATGGATTGGTGCAGGAGCACCTTACTATTTCCATGTGCTAATCTGGTCCATTATATGAACCAAACTAGCTCCCATGATCGTGGGAAATCAAATATTATATAGGCTAACATTTGGCTGTATGCTGTCTGTGTGGTCCGTTGAGCACACAGAAAGAAAATATGTTAATGTCAACGTACCTTAAGTGTGAGAAAGTATAAGCGCCCCCTCTTATCAAGTTTGAAAAACTGCCTCTTTTACATCTGACATGGCAGTTTCCCTCCGATTAGACACGAACACTTGTTGCATTTTCAGACTGATGGATATTATGTTTCATTAGCTTATCATTCGTGTAATGTACATGACAGTTGTAGCAAATATATATGTGATACAATACAACACTGTGTTCAAAAAGTGCATGACTCTGCATAGTTTCCTCATATTATATTTCAATTGGAGAATCATAAAAAATATGTTTACCTTACAGTGACCTTTATCACATTTCTCCCCCTCAGCTATCTCATTCTACCCCTGTTGCTTTCTTTTACTCCTAATAGCAGTAACATAATTAAGAGAAATGCTTAACACACATGAGTTATTTCTTACAAGTAGGTCTCTAAGATCTCACTGTAAAAGCGATTTGTATGATATTTTTATTCATTTTGGCAATAAGCTGCAATGTTATATAGATACCCTGAGGCAAATAATACTGTATTGTACTTCTTAAATTGTACAATCCAGTAAACAACATCACAGGGAAAATGTTGCTGGAAACAAATGCTTTTTTGTTTTCCAAATAAAATTTTGCTTTACCAAGAGTAAATAGTAATTGTGCAATTAATTTTCATCTACTAAATACATTTTCTTGTGCTTATTCTTCAAAGGTTCATTCCCCAAATTATAATAATGTACACATATATTTATTTAGTTGTACCAATATAACTAATTTTTAAATATGTTTTGTATCACCGCCAAACTACTCCCCTCTAGACCGTAAGGAGAGATATACTGTAAAATGAGGCTGTATACTGACGCTGAGAGAATTTGAATTGTTTGTTGCTTGTTGGTGAGATATCAGTGATGTAAAACTGCGAATGCAGCTCTGACGATGTATATGATAGAGGATTATCTTCCGCCATATGCGTCAACAGTGCAGTATTTGCAATTTCACATCACTGATCTGTCAGGAGCAGGCAACAAACACAGCTCTACAGTGTGGAGGAGGACAAAGACAGCTGTACGCCATTGCGGACGAGTGCAGGAGAGTTGAGCTCTGCTAGTATCAGCTTAAAATGTTAGACCATACTGCGAATATACTGATGTAGATACCAGGTGATAAAATAATTTAGGCCCGGTACTGTACTGGAGAAGAGGGAGCAGAGAGGCATAAGGAGAATTATACATTTAGATTGGCTTGATGATAACTCTGAGAGGTGGGAATTGTCAGAAGGTGGGAGAAGCAAGTGCTGTTGGGAAATGTAATGTTAGCAAGTAAAAATAGGACTGTCCATTCAACTATGTGAAGTTGGGTGCACAGAAGGGCAGATAGAGATTGAAAAAGGCACAAAGTAGAAGAAGAAAGTTTATGTAGGGCTTAAAGTGTATGTTATTAATTAGTATGCAATTACTGTACTAATTGAAAATTCATTTGATTCTGAAACCTTTTAGATTGGATAATATAGGATATTGATTTGATTGCATTTAATAGATATAAATATATTTAATTTGTCCTATGTATTATAAGGCTAGATTTCTATCCCATATTCCTGATAAACAATAGATATGTTGCTGATTACGGCTGAGGCTTCATGGTGACCTTGGCCGTGACACATGGCCATGGTTTGGTCTGTATTGCTGCTATACCGCAGTGTATAAATGAATGCATTGTGACCCATCAGGTACTGCAATCACAACAAGCAAGTCATAACAAATCCCACTGGTTCTCACTCGGAAGTTATGGTTGTGTTTCCTTACTAGTCTCAATGTTATCACATTATACTGCATTGCAACAGCGGCATAGAGTGATCTTTGTTCGAGCAACCTAAGGCCAAAGTCGGTGTGTAGCCCAAGCCTTAATCAATATGTATATAAAGATTTGACTCTCTATGGTAAAATATTCTGAACTCATAATAATATAAAGTCATGTGAGTCCATTAGCTGTCCCATTGTAGCGTATGTTTAAAATTAGATTTGCCAGTTTCTTAAAAGGGGTGTCCCCATGTGTTCCATTGATTGCATATCCACTTGATGTGTCAAATATATGATGGGTTCTGATCACACTCCTGAGACTGACATTCATTTCTAAAATGAGGCACTGTGATGCAGAGTAGAAGCTCTCTCTATATTATTCTATAGGAGCTTCATAAAAAAAAGCCCTCTGTAGATTACCTCTGCCATTAAATCGCTGTGCAAAGAGCAGTAACACTCGGTGAGGAGGGACTGCACTTCCCTATAGTCTGATGCCCATCACTGATGAAGTTATGCCGCGTGTCATAGCATTATCTTGCCAGAATATTTTTAAATCACATGAGGTTATTGTGATGGGTTGTTGGTGCAGTTATTGTTGTTTTTTTGAGCCAATGCAAAAATGTTGATCCTAAAAACAGGGCAATATAATAGAAGTGCTTCTACCTTTTGATTTATCGTTGTCTCAAAATACTGCATCAGATGATGCCTGAATGATTTTCTGTAGCTTTGCCTCAATAAAAAAGAGCATCCTTACAATAATAACTATAACACAAAATCAGGATTTGGAGACATAAAACTGTCATTTGTTGTGTCTGTCAAATGTAACTGATGGCGTTTGTACAGTATATGTCGTAAATCAGCAAGACATGAACACGGTATCCTATTCATAAAATATGAGATTATTTATCAACACTCTGCTCCTGCTGAAGGCACTCGTACCATTGGCTGTAAGACATATTGAGCCCACTGGAGTGGATTAATTCAATAGACACAGCTCTCATAGCCTGGAAAATGCTCTGGGCAATTTTTATTTGCAGCTTAAAGATAATGGGGGCTATGGTTCAGAAATGGTGGTCTTTTCACTGCAGGATGGCAAATTAGGGCAAGGATTTACATACTAGTGGCCTGATTAAAGAAGCAGGTCTAGGAGACAATATGTTCTTTGCCAACTTGTACATCCGTCAAAGATGATGAGAAGGAGCTACGGGCTGCAAGCTGAATACTCTAACTTGAGGACACTCCTATTTAAGGAATAAAAAGAAATAGGGCTCATTTCTTCATGTTTATAGTGTTCTTTTGCAGTACTCTATATTTCTGCTGTGTGCACGTGAATAGCTGTAGGTTAGTATCTGTCGTTATGATATGTCACTGTTGTTGGCATTTTAGCTGCAGAAAATGTTTCTAGAATGTAGAACAGTAATAAGGAGCGTTCTGCCTGTATTACAGTATGTTATTATGTTGTGTCTTCAATCAGGGACTCCTATACATATAAGAAAACTGGTAAAAGACAAACATGTAAGATGGTGTAAAAAAATGAAAATATGATGTTAAAGAGAACCAACCAGCAGGATTTTACTATATGAGGTAAAGGCAGTGCCATACTGGCAGTATGATGCTGAATCCAGGCATACCTGTTATAGAAAGATCTGATGCTTGGTTGATGAAATACCTTTAATCAAAGCTGCAGAAAAGCACTGCAGTTTGATTGATGTGCGCCATCTGGCTTGCCGCCTTTTCTTTATTTGAATATCACGCCATCTAAAGTGTTGTTGTTGGCTGTGCGTGTGCATTGCCACAGTACTCAGGTCTTCATTAAAATGGCACCGGAGACTGCACATGCATGTGTAACGGGGGCAGGGGGCGCCTCAGGGGGTGTAGTCGAGTCCCCTCGCCTTGTGGGCCGCAGGCTGAACCCCGGCCCGGCCGTTACTTGCAAAACAAGTGTGTTGTTGGGGCAGAGTGTGGATGCATGGGGCCCATTCATGACAGCGTTCTTTCTGTGCTCTCCAGCTCCTTCTTCACTTTCAGGAAAGAGACAATTGCAGGCAGCGGGTAAACCAAACACCGTTTTATTAAACAAAGCTTCCATCTTTCTGTTTGCAGCAGGCTTACTTTAGTACGTTACAAGTTACAAGTCCTTTTCTACGAAAACGGTTTCCTTTTTCTCTACGGGCACTTTCCTTTGCTTGCAGGGGCCAATTGTTATCCCCCTAGCAGTGGTACTCCTATCCCGATTTTAGTCCAGCCCTTTCCCAGGGATTTGTATTGAACTAGGGGATGGCTCCAGTACTCACTACTGGCTCCGTATTAGCTCCAACTTCTTCGCTCCACTGCCACAGCACCCACTCCTGCACTCTGCCCCGGCACTTCTCCTCAGCTCTCTCCCATGTTACATCTCACAGCACACTGCCCTGCATTCAGAGCCCAACCCCCCTTCTCTTCCCTCCTAGGCTGCCCTGCCCCTTCCTTCCCTGTCACTGTTACCAGGGGAACCACTCACTACACTGGCACCTAGGGGGGGGGGGAAGAACCGTACATAACACATAACATGGTACAATGTGCCACCATACTCCTGTGGCGTCTTCAGGGGGGGATTCTCTTTCCCGGTTCGGGGGTCCGACTACCCCTTACACATGTACCGCGATCTCCGGCACCATTTTATTGAACACACTGTGGTGAAAACTATGAGCTGCATCGGTGTGTGAACAGATTTGTTTTTATTACATTTGCGCACGCACCGATGCTTCTGCGCCTCACCGCCATTGCCTGTTGTTGTCGGTGTGTGCACATTGCTATAGTACTCAGGTCTTCATTAAAATTATGCCGGAGTATTTAGGCTTCCTTGGTGAGTTTAAAAAAAGGATGTGATGCATGTAAAACAAAAACGCAGTTGCATTAATAAGTACGGAATCATAAACTTTTCCGTACTAAAAAAAAACCGCACTAGAAAAGCTGCATCAAATCTGCATCAAATACCGTAGAGGGGTAAATGTAGCAAAAAATGCAGCAAAAATGCAATAATCAGTGAATATGTTTATTGCATATTATGGTGGGAGCACCTGTAGAAAACAGGCAGATAAAAAACAGCTGAAAAAAGGTAGCATTTAGATTACGTGTGGACATTGCCTAACACCCACAGCTTCAATACCTGTCACTGAGGATTTCAGCTTTTGTGATAAAATCCATGTTTTCGACCAGATGTTTGGTGCTGAGGAGTTAATAAGCAGCAGTTTTATCAGGCGTGCTCGCCTTTAAAGGGATGCTTTCCTGAGTGCTTTCTCCCTATGGCCTTCAGAATGCGTTTCCAGTGGGTGTTCACTTTGAAATAGCTACTACACATCATTTTCCCTGACAGAACCTGTCATTTGTCTCCCGCCCTCACTCCCGCTGTCTCCAGCTCACTTTTCTTTCTGCTCCGCTTGTAATGCAGTGTGAACTTATTATCTTTTACAGCCTCACTTCTTTTCATTATTTTTAAATAATATATCTAAAAGTGATGTCTTAGTATATAATGTGATCATTACTAGCGGCGTATGTTGCATAAATATATTACCTGATTTCTGTCTATAAATGTAGTGGGGTCTGTGTTATTGTGGGCATCAATGTACGGATGGTTACTATTTGGGCTTTTCTCCTTGCCAGAATAGAGTCTGTGCAGTTAATAGCAGGATCCATATAAGCATCCTTGCACTTGTTTTTTTTTTAACATATTTTATTTGTTGTCAGCAAGCACATATCATCAACAAGAGAACATGTTGTTACATTCCATAAAATTTCTCTGGATTGTACAATGCTCCTGTTACATCATTTTCTTTGTCATTGTCACAACAATTCATCTCCATAGAATTATCTGAACAATAATTTCCTTTAACTTAACAAACTAACATATTTGTTCAATTCAGTTGGTCCTTTGGATGATCCCTATCTTCAGTGTCCCTAGTGTCCCTGCAATGTCTTCCAAACAATCATTGCACTTGTTAATGTTGGAAATTATTTTCATATCTTTTGTTGTATTTGATTCTGATATTTCAAAGTAGGACATTCTTTGTCGGGTTTCAGACTTAGTCATCTTCTAAATACTATAGTCACAGTCACTAAACAAAATATATTATATTTATATTACTATACAGTACTAAAATACTATCATATGTTTGAATAAAAATTACTATACAAATGCCAATATTACCACCATACAGTGACCTACTTACAAAAGGTACTCTGCAAAGTCAATCCAGTACAGTTAATAAGGATCTGGCACTAGAGTTCTTAACAGATCTAGAAGATCTATTTAGTAATATATGTACCTTGTATTGTGAAATATGGTGACATATCCACTTTGGATCCAATAACTTATGGGTGATATCTTCTCTGTTTGGACTTCTTCACGTTCCCCCCATCTTTTCCCTATGAGCCAGACCGGCCAAAGTCTACTTTAAGCTTTGGCTTGTATCCGCGAATTTGGCTGCTCAAACATTTTTGGCTCCTTTTGCAGCATTCATCCTTACTTGCTCCTAACCTACATAAAAACCTAACCTACCGATCCCCCCCCCAATTCAATGCCTTTTGCTGCTTAATGTGCCAATATTTCTCAATCTGCTGTACTCCACTGTGCCTCCAAGTAGTATAATTCATAAATTATTATGCCATAACTACAGTGAAACATCTAAAAAAGTGCCAAACTGAAATCACCCTAAAAGCAAAAGTGCCAGAAAATGCACCTAAATAATAGTATAAAACAAATGGGACCCCAGATACGTAGAGTGCATCACGCAGTAAAATACACCAACCCTCTTTGTGTCCCACAGGATATTAGTGCAACGTATAGAGCATAATAATGCCCACACATAGAAATAGCAATCTTCTCACTGACTCCAAACAATAACTGTGCCCTCTACGGGCACCATAGAGTACTAGTCGCACATATAATGTATAACGTCTACCTTTGTTGCACTATGAAGTAATATTACCTTTTTATGCCCCACCACAGGAATGTTTACCACCTTTATACCCACTTCACAGTCAAAATGTTTAACTTTGTGCCTACTACAAAATGAGTATGATCTCTCTGTGGCTCTACAAAAATAATAAAGGCATATTTTGTGTGGGGGTCCAAAAGAGTTTGTTATCATTTTGATTTTAAACAGAAAAGGGTCATTACTGATAATAAAACCCATTTGTCCTCATGATAGAAAAAAAGTGCACCTTGTAGCAAAGTTGTCTTCCAGTTAGTAAAATAGTGTCCACACTTGGCAAAATAGTGCCCCCTAACAGAAAATTTCCCCCCTCTATCGAAGAAGAAAATTGTACACCTTTTATTTCCAAAAAATGATATGTCCCTGTGCTACCTGTATGAAAAACCATACAATCAGCACACAGACCAATGCATTCAATCTGTTAGTTCACATGAATATTTTTACACAGGACCAATGGGCAGCATGTAAACAAATCGTAGCTTGTGTTACCATTATCCATTCTGCAGATCAAACTCACGCATTATAAGACAATACATGCACAAAAAAAGGGATCACATATGAGTTGTCCTTTATATCACATGAGTTTTCCATGGATTTATTAACATAGGAAGCTGTATTTAACTTATTATGTTTTAATTGTTGATGTATAAAAGAGATGCTATATGGCAGTCATACAGAACTGACATCGAGATACACTGATAGCATGCTGATGGCACTCGGAGGACATTACAGATTACAAATCTGTATTTTTTTTCACAATAAAAAATTAACATTTTTAAGATGCTTGTGTTAAACCGGACTTATAAAGTCATGGCTGAAAAGGTCGACACCATTGAAATTGTTCCAGAAAATTATTGCAATTACACATGTTTTGTTATATACATGTTTATTTCCTTTGTGTATTGGAATAACACAAAAAGAAGCTGAGAAAAAAAAAATGGACATAATTTCACACAAAACTCCAAAAATGGGTCAGACAAAATTATTGGCACCGTTAACTTAATATTTGGTTGCACATCCTTTGGAATAAATACCTGCAATCAGTTACTCCCTATAACTATTAATAAGCTTCTTACATCTCTCAACTGTAATTTTGGACCACTCTTCTTTTGCAAACTGCTCCAGGTCTCTCATATTTGAAGGATGCTTTCTCCCAACAGCAATTTTAAGCTCTCTCCACAGGTGTCCAATATGATTTAGATCAGGACTCATTGTTGGCCACTTCTGAACTCTCCAGCACTTTATATCCATCCATTTCTAGATGATTTTTGAAGTATGTTTGGGGTAATTGTCCTGCTGAAAGACCCATGACCTAGGACGCAAACCCAGCTTTCTGACCCTGAACACTACATTGTGAAACAAAACCCTTTGGTAATCTTCACATTTCATAATGCCTTGCACACAGAGAAAACACCCAGTGCCAGAGGCAACAAAACAACCCCAAAAACATCTTTGAACCTTCCCCATATTTGAATGTAGGTATGGTGATCTTTTTTTTGTAGGCCTCATTCCGTTTTCGGTAAACAGTAGAATGATGTGCTTTACCAATAAGCTCTATGTTGGTCTCATGTGTACACATGATGCTTTCCCACAAGGATTTAGGCTTACTCACGCACGTTTTTGCAAACTGCAGTCTAGCTTTTTAATGTCCCTGTGTCAGCAGTAGGGTCCTCCTGAGTCTTATGCCGTAGTGTTTTTTTCATTCAAATGTCGAAAGATAGTTTGCTCTGACACTGATGAACCGTGAGACTGCAATACAGCTTGAATTTCTTTGGAACTTGATTGGGGCTGCTTTTGCACCCTCCTGACTATCATGCATTGCAACCTTCTATCACGTTTTCTCTGCCATTCACGTCCAGGGAGATTAGCTACAGAGCCATGGGTTGTAAATAGACATGAGCGGACCCATGGATGTTTCGATTCTGGGGGCTTAGCCAAACTTTAACGAAAGCTCTTTTCTGGATCTGGACTTGATTTGGGTACACCTTGTCGCAGTAGGATGGCTTTACGCTTGTTTGATCAAAAATAGTGTTTACTAAGTACCTTATGTTTATTTATATGCACTATGCTTTTATTTAGTTACAGTAGGTTATATGTTCATATTATTCTTATTTTAGGTTTTCTTTGTCTCATGGCCAGTGTGAGCATGTGCTTATAAATGCATTTGTAGCAACTCGCGCTACGGCTCATTTTGTTGTGTTTCCTTAGTGAACTTCATTTGAAGTCACTGATTGGAATTTCGGTTCTCCGCCCCCACATGGAGCCAGCCATAAACAGAACACATTTGGATGAGGGTGGGCGGAGTTTTTTAAAAAAATTTGGGTTGTGTGTAAACACTACATTCGTTCATGCTGATTTTTCACCATTGTGAGCCGTTCAAACACTGCATGTGGCTCGCACTGGGCTGAACATCAAGTATACCCGAGTACAGCACTACTCGCTTGAGTGGTTTGCACACGTAAATCACCTGAACTCCGAGCCCGAGCTATGTTTTTTTTTGGAAAAGTCTGTGTTTGGTACGAACTCCAGACACCAAACGTCGATGTCGCTCATCTCTAGTTGTAAACTTCTCGATTATGCTGTTTACAGTGGACAAGGGAACATCAAGGTCTCTGGAGATGAACTTGTAACCTTGAGATTGTTACTATTTTTCAACAATTTTAGATCTCAAGTCCTCAAACAGTTGTCTTCTCTTTCTGTTCTCCATGCTTAGCATGGCACACACAGACACACAAAGCAAAGATTGATTTAGCTTCTCCCCTTTGATTTAGCTTCTCCCATTTTTATCTGGTTTCAGGTGTGATTTTCATATTGCGCACACCTGTTACTTACCACAAGTAAGTTTGAATGAATATCACATGATTAAAACAAAGTTATTTAACCACAATTTGGGAAAGGCAGCAGTAGTTTTGCCCTACCCATTCTTGAGGTTTTGTGTTAAATTATGTTCAATTTACTTTTTTATATTTTTTTTGTGTTGTTTTGATACACACAAAGGAAATAGACATGTGTATAACAAAACATGCATAATTGCAATAATTGTCTGGGAGAAATACTTCATTTTATGGAAAAATCTCAAGGGTGAAAATCACTCTCGTCCATGACAATATTTGAGGGTTTACCATTTCATTCAGTTTCTGCTGCAGCGTTTTAGACTATTTATCATGCTATGATGGTTACTAATTACCATGGTTCTACAAAGTATATGACGGCTGGGGCTCACTTCAGTAGTCAGTCACTGAGCTCAGCATTGTATAGCATAGGAACACTGAGGCCAATGATTTTTCAGGTAACTATTAGTTCTTTTATACCATTACTAGACTGAATAATTTCTTTGTAATTATGGAAAATCCCTTAAATGTTCATAGTATATTTTAAAATATGTACAGTAGCTCGATTTTTTAGCCCACTTAAAATGTTGCCAAAAACAGTTATATTTTGCTTCTCTTGAGTAGCACCGTATTTTGCTGTAGCAATATTTGTAAAAGGTTTGGTTTAGAAGGCCACACAAGTTGGAAGCATCCAACTAGTTGACCACAGATTTCAGAATAAAAGATCACTTCATGTACAACTTATTATTCATTCAAGTACAACTTCCATTTCCTCTTTCAAGAGAAGGTTTAAATTGAACCTCCATATTCCAATAACATCGGTGCTATAGGAAGCAGTAGTAAAATCTAGTATCTTTGTAATATACCCGTTTTCAATTATTATACTTAAGTTCATTTTTACACTGTAAATCAAATTGTTTTTACTTGGAAACCATCAATAAAAATTGCTACTTCTGGATTTATTTCCATGTATCTATTTAGTACCTTGAGTGCATAGTATTTTCCTCCTAATTGACTCATCAACTCAACATGCAGTGTAAAATTCTGCTGCAAAAACAAGGAATGAATTCCTTGGAAATACAGAATTATTTTACTGCAGATTTGTCTAAAAATGTATCCATTAACATCAAAACCAATAAATTGTCAGTAAATAGCAACAGATTTTTGGGACTCTATTCACTCAAATCTGATCATTAACATTTTTATATCTAATGCAAGTTATTTATATGAGAAATTCTGAGTCATAGCAGTCAATTTTTTTCTTATGCTAGTCAGTACTGATGGGCTAGCCGTGAGTACTGGGGATTCAAGAGGTCCAGGGTCAGATACTGGGAGGGCTTATAATAACCAAATGTGGTAAGACAAAGGTGTAGTCAAAATTCCAGGAAGGTAGCAGATCAAGACAAAGGGGCTAGGCAACCAGGTAGTCAAATGTAAGGTGAAATGTCGGAACAACAAATCAGAGACTAAGCACAGGAACAAGGCACACAAAGATCACTGAGCTTAAAGCTACAACTAACAGTGATCTGACCACTGCCATCCAACTAAATAGCCAGATAATCACCCTAAAAGGCAACACCTGGAGGAAGCCCAGGGCCCCAACCCATGATAAGGCTGCAAAGCAATCCTCAATTGGCACGGCAATGGCCCAGCCAGCTCCAGTCCCAGGTTCAGTGGTTTTGCTGTCATTCAGAATGATCTTTCTGGAATTGGCAAACGAGCCAATTTTCCAACCGGCTGGTTATAACAGACTTTGAGGGGTGCGTAAACTTCACAAGTGGATAACAAATACTTTAGTATTATTATTCATAGACGACCACAGAAAGAGCCTAGCAATAGCTCTCTGTGTAGCCATGATCCCCAGATACCCACTCAAGACACAATCATGAAACTCCTGCAAAACTTAGGTACATCTGTACAAATAATTTAGTCTCTGGAGTGTCGGAGGAGAAACTGAATTCAAATTGCCTGATTATGCCTTCACATTATTGGACCCTGGCCTGCATGTGATAGAAAATTTGACTTTAGCAATAAACATGGACCATCTAGAATGTTTAGGAAGTTAGTCGTTTAGCTGATTCAATATAAGCTAAATTCCCATTTTCGGTGATCAAAGGCTAATTTAACAGCGAGTAACTCATGATTCCCTATGTCATAATTTCTTTCAGCAGAAGAAATTGAAAGACAAAATACACATGGCTGAAATTGGTCAGAGTTTTGGAATCCTGAGATAAAACTGCCCCTATCCCAATCTCCAAAGCATCCATCTCCACAATGAAAGGTTCTTGGGAGATGAAGTTCGATTAGAACAGGAACAGGCAATTTTCAAAAACCCAAATATTATCTGAGGACAAAATCTTGAGATCTGCTTCTTTATATGTAGGGTGGGTAAGAAGTTTAACAATTTGGGAAAAACCTCTAATGAATTTTCCATTAATAGTTAGCAAATCCTAAAAAAACGTGGTAACACTTTCAGATCACCCGGATGAACACAATCTATTATGGCCTGCAACTTCTCAGGATCCATTTTAAGCCCATCAGCCAATAAAATGAACCTTAAGAATGCAATTTCCTAAACAGAAAAAATACATTTTTGAACTTTAGCAAACAAAGAATTCTCGCTCAATCCTTGTAATACAACGCAAAGATGTTTCTGGTGAGAATCCAAATCAGGTAAAAGAATTAATCTAATAAAGAAAAACCACAATACATCACCTACAGTAATGCAATCAGAAAAGAGATCATTCATAAAGTTTTGAAAAACTGCCGGAGCCTTGCCCAAAAGGCAGGACCAGATTTTTGAATCAACCCTCAGACCTATGAAATGCTGTTTTCCACTGATCATCACTTCTTGATGCATTTCAAATTGTATGCCCCTCTAAGTTCTATTTTAGAAAACCATTATCCCCCATAAGCTGATTATAAAGGTTGGGGATGAGTGAAAAGTGGGTACATATTCTTAACTGTGGTTCAGAATTCGAGGCAAGGATGGAGACCACGTCTTTCTTTTTCACAAAGCTACAGTAGATGAAGAAGGATGGATATGACAGTGTTGTAAAATTTCATTCACATAATTTTTCATGGCGGTGCGTTCCTGCCCAGACAAATTATAAAGCCGAGCTATAGGTAATTTTGCATTGGTGGCAAGTTTAATAGCACAATCATAAGGGTGATGAGGAGGTAGTATTTCCTCTTTTTTCGGGAGCACGTCTCTGAAATCTTTCAGGTACCTGTTAGGACCGGGAGGACGGGTAGGCCCAGGAGGTGGATCCACTGGGCTGAACACCTCACCGAGGGCGAGGTGCCTGGTAGCCGGAGCACTATGGGTAGCAGGACAGTCTGTTCAGAGGAGTGGAGTGAAGAAGTCCCTGGGACCACGGAGTCTCTGAAGGCAGTCCGGGTGACGGAGCTCAGGTTCGGAGGCCGAGATGATGGCAGGCAGAATCCGGAACCAACGGAGCGGGGAGGTGGGTCACCACACGGATCCAGGGATCGGAGACGGTAGGGACTGACGAGATGGCGGACAGTCACCGTACGGGGTTCAGGAATCGTCAGGACCGGTTGGCGAGGCAGGAACGACTCTATAAGAGAGATATGTGAGTACGAGGCAAAACACAGGAAGACCTGACTCCTAGCTTAGGAAACACGAAGAACAGGCCCCGCCCACTTGGAAAGGAACCCCCTATATACCCTGCACCTGAATCTTCAATATCCTGTTGGAGGACGCTGGCCCTTTAAGTGAGGGTCGATGACCGCGCGCGCGCCCTAATGCGCATGCGCGAGGCCCGGGTGCCAGAAGCCAGAGCAGGGAGCGGTGCACAGGAGGCAGGAGCGTTCAGCATCGCAGATGGGCGCCGGGACCGAGGATCGGGTTGCCTGGAGGACGCAGGTGAGTATGCATGGAGGCCGTGGAGCGGGGGACGCCTTGCAAAGGAGCCGGGGAGCGTGGCAGGGGAGCCGGGGAGCGTGGCCGGGGAGCCGGGGAGCGTGGAAGGGGAGACGGTGAGCATGGCAGGGGGGCCGGTGAGCGTGACAGTACCCCGGCAGACCCTCCAGACCAGCAGAGCATATTTGTACAGAGCTTAAACACTTCTTATGACAATTTGGACTCTAAATAACAATATCCTTCTGACACCAATGTATAACAGGATTATCAATAAGTAGCTATGGAAGCCCAAATACCACCCCAGCAGATAAATTATCCAATATTAAACACTATACATATTTTTTCTCTCAATTATACCTGAAGGAGGCTGAAGGATAAAACATCCGCGCTTAAACTTGTTGTATAATTAACCATATTTTAATGTACAAATAAAATATCTCCTTACTTATTTGTATATTGGTCTAGTCATATGACCGAAAATCATCCAATATGTTCCACCATTGGTAGCAGGAGCGCCCAAGACTGGTAATTGCCTTTGGAAACAATATTAAACAGGAAATGAATTTAGAAGGAAGGACACCCACTTGGAGTTCCCATTTGACAAAGGTCTGAGGAAACAGTGTTTTGTCAATACTAAAAATATGAATGGGGTTTTCTAGACTAACTGTCCCTATTCCTAATTTCCGAACCAGTCTCAAATCAATCAAGTTTGCTGCAGACCTTCACTCAGTCAAAGCCAATACGGGTGAAGAACGGTTCTTGAAGCACAAAACTGTATGTATTTAGCAGTATTTTATCTGAGGAGAAAAAAGGTACCTTTGAAATCTGGGTGACCTCCTCAATTATCACCCAGACTTTTCCCGATGACTTGCTTGTCTGAGAATGAGTTGGGCAGTCTTTCAGAAGATGTCCAGCAATCCCACAGTAGAGACAGAGTCCTAGATGGTGCCAATGTCTCTTTTCCACAGCACGAGAGCAGCTTCAACCTTCATTGGCTCCATCTCAAGTAGACAGACGTGCTCTGGGGGAATATAATAGGCTCACTACTGCTCACTACATTGAATCCAGATTCTGTGATCCATTTGTATGGCCTGGATCATAGCCTTCACCAAAGGGAGCATGAAGAGCCAGAGCATCCTTAAGAGCTCTGGAAAGGCCACTCTAGAATCAACACCTGGAATTCAACACAGAATTTGATTCAATAATCTTCAGCAGTGCAGCTCCCCTGTGTCAGGTGCATGATCTTTAACTCAGCGACCTTGATTCTGCCAGGTTCATCTCAAAATGCAGCTAAAGCATCAAAAGAGTGTCGACAGAAACTGTTCTGAAGTAAAGAAAAGGCCCAGATCCCACCCCCAAAAGGAGGGACATGATTATTTCTACCCACTAGGATTCGACCCATGAATACTGATGTAGGGTAAAAAATAATTTACAGCTAATCCTTGAATACCCTAAACTGGCTTTTTTAAGTTGAAAAACTTTCAGGAAGAACAACTACAGGTTTAGGGCGTGCATATATTGCAGTCACAGCCTGCAATGTACAGCTATAGGGAGTCTTCATAATACTAGTAACTTGTCCCTGTAACTCAAATTGTGACAATTCAAGATTCCGATATTTCATAGTCAGATTCTAAATTATTTGTATTCTATTCGACACTTGATCACAAAGTATGTGAACTGGTTCCAAGCTGGCAAAAAAAATAAATAAAATAAATACATAAAACCCATAAGATCCAGTTGTAATATGACGCAGGAAAAAAGCCAATCAAGACAAAGGGTCTAGGCAAACGGGTTGTCAAAAGAGAGTTCATAGGTCGGGCATTTGCTGACATTCAGAATCTTGACAGCTCAGCTTGCTCCCTTGCCATCTATTGGGCGGCTGAGTTGTCACTCACAGCGTCCATATGACACAGTGAATGGCTGATTCATGGTATTTGCATAGGGCAATTATCTTTACAGATTCATTTTAAACCACTTGTAATGATAATTATCCAGCATAAATGCACAAAGAGATCAATCTATATATATAATTGCCTTATTCTGTCTGTCTGTCTGTCTGTCTGTCTTGCTCCAAAATTGTGTCCTTACGGTGACACAAAGCGGATTGGCCGCTGGCCTCGCCATGACCCCGCCCCCCGCACGGATTGGTCGCTCGCCCTGGCTCCCCCCCCACGGATTGGCCGGCCGCTCGCACAGGCTCCGCCCCCCACACGGATTGGCCTCTCGCCCCGGCACCCTGCACATATTGGCAACTCGGCCACGCCCCGCCCCCCTCACGCAATGCACGCTCGCTCTGGCCCCGCCCCCCGCACGCATCCCCCGAACTGACAAGGAGACACGAGTCCCAGGTGAGTACTGTACCCCCGGGAGCCCACACCAGCATACGCCGCCGACCCAGCCGACACAAACCCTCGCATTGCTGGGGTTTGCTGCCGTATGCTGGTGTGGGCTCCCGTGCGAGTGGGGGATGTGATGCGCTGGTAACCATGGTAGCATAGTTACCAGCGCATCAAGGTCCTGCAGCGGCGGAAAATACACACACGCACACACATAACAACAGACACACACACACACACATCAGATCACACTCACTCTCACACACACCTCACACACACACATCAGATCGCATCCACATACTCACAGCATCCGGAGATATCGCTTGCTTCTCGGCCGCGATACTGTGCTGTGAGCTTCCAGGACCTGCCGGAGGATCACATGGCCAGAAGCATGTGGTATCTCCGGATGTTGTGAGTGTGAGCGCGTATGTGCAATATCGTCAATGTGTGTGTGAGTGTATGCGATCGGGTGTGTGTGAGTGTATGCGATCGGGTGTGTGTGAGTGTATGCGATCGGGTGTGTGTGAGTGTATGCCATCGGGTGGGTGTGAGTGTATGCCATCGGGTGGGTGTGAGTGTATGCGATCGGGTGGGTGTGTGTGTGTGAGTGTATGCGATCAGATCTGTGAGTGTCGGCAGAGGAGCACGGCGTGCTGGAGGAGGCTGGGAGGAGAGAGGCTGATCCTGGGGAAGGCTGGGAGGGGGAGGCTGATGCTGGGGGAGGCTGATGTTGGGGGAGGCTGGGAGGGTGTAGGCTGATGCTGGGGGAGGCTGATGCTGGGGGAGGCTGGGAGGAGAGAGGCTGATGCTGGGGGAGGCTGATGCTGGGGGTGGCTGGGATGAGAGAGGCTGATGCTGGGGGAGGCTGGAAGGAGAGAGGCTGATGCTGGGGGAGGCTGATGTTGGGGGAGGCTGGGAGGGTGTAGGCTGATGCTGGGGGAGGCTGATGCTGGGGGAGGCTGGGAGGAGAGAGGCTGATGCTGGGGGAGGCTGATGCTGGGGTGGCTGGGATGAGAGAGGCTGATGCTGGGGGAGGCTGGAAGGAGAGAGGCTGATGCTGGGGGAGGCTGATGCTGGGGGAGGCTGGGAGGGGGAGGCTGATGCTGGGGGAGGCTGGGAGGAGAGAGGCTGATGCTGGGGGAGGCTGATGCTTGGGGGAGGCTGGAAGGAGAGAGGCTGATGCTGGGGGAGGCTGGAGGGGGGAGGCTGATGCTAGGGGAGGCTTGGGAGGAGAGAGGCTGATGCTGGAGGAGGCTGGGAGGAGAGAGGCTGATGCTGGGGGAGGCTGGGAGGAGAAAGGCTGATGCTGGGGGAGGCTGGGAGGCAGAGGCTGATGCTGGGGGAGGCTGGGAGGCGGGAGGGCTGATGCTGAGGGAGGCTGATGCTGGGGGAAGCTGAAGGAGAGAGGCTGATGCTGGGGGAGGCTGATGCTGGGGGAGGCTGGGAAGGGAGGCTGATGCTGGGGAGGTTGGGGAGGAGGGAGGCTGGGAGGAGAGAGGCTGATGCTGGGGGAGGCTGATGCTGGGGTATGCTGGAAGGAGAGAGGCTGATGCTGGGGGAGGCTGATGCTTGGGGGGAGGCTGGAAAGAGAGAGGCTGATGCTGGGGAGGCTGATGCTGAGGAGGCTGGGAGGTGGAGGCTGATGCTGGGGAAGGGCTGGGAAGAGGGAGGCTGGGAGGAGAGAGGCTGATCCTGGGAAGGCTGGGAGGAGGGAGGCCTGGGAGGAGAGAGGCTGATGCTGGGGGAGGCTCGGAGGAGGGAGGCTGGGAGGGGGAGGCTGAGAGAAAGAGAGGCTGATGCTGGGGGAGGCTGAGGCTGGGAGGAGAGAGGCTGATGCCTGGGGACAGAGAGGGCTGATGCTGGGAGGAGAGAGGCTGATGCTGGGAGGAGAGAGGCTGATGCTGGGAGGAGAGAGGCTGATGCTGCGGGCAGAGAGGCTGATGCTGGGGGCAGAGAGGCTGATGCTGGTGCAGCATGGGGGATGGAGCACGATGGGGGAGTGCGGCAGCATGGGGGATGGAGCACGATGGGGAGTGCGCAGCATGGGGGATGGAGCACGTTTGGGGAGTGCGCAGCATGGCGGATGGAGGCACGTTTGGGACTGCGCAGCATGGCGGATGGACCACGTTTGGGAAGTGCGCAGTATGGCGGATGGAGCATGTTTGGGAGTGCGCAGCATGGCGGATGGAGCACGTTTGGGAAGTGCGCAGCATGGCGGATGGAGCACGTTTGGAGTGCGCAGCATGGCGGATGGAGCACGTTTGGGACTGCGCAGCATGGCGGATGGACCACGTTTGGGACGTGCGCAGCATGGCGGATGGAGCATGTTTGGGAGTGCGCAGCATGGCGGATGGAGCACGTTTGGGAGTGCGCAGCATGGCGGATGGAGCACGTTTGGAAGTGCGCAGCATGGTGGATGTGCTAAAGCAAACAAGATTTTAGGGTGTATAAAAAGAGAGATTAGATCCCGTGATCCCAACGTATTGTTACCCCTCTATAAATCACTTGTAAGGCCACATCTGGAATACGGGATCCAGTTTTGGGCTCCACATTTTAAAAAGGACATTCAGAAGTTAGAGTCAGTTCAAAGGCGGGCAACTAGACTATTACAAGGAATGGAAGGCCTCCCATATGGATGGCAGGTTGAAAAAGTTAGATATGTTTAGCTTAGAAAAAAGACGTCTCAGAGGAGATCTCATTTATATGTATAAATACATGTGTGGTCAATATAAAGGACTGGCACATGACTTATTTCTTCCGAAAACAATACTAAGGACCAGGGGGCACTCACTGCGAGTGGAAGAAAAAGCGATTCCGACACCTAAATAGGAAAGGGTTCTTTAGAGTTAGAGCGGTCAGACTGTGGAATACACTACCACAAGAGGTAGTAACGGCAGATACTATAACAGCTTTAAAAAAGGGCTGGATGATTTCCTCAGTACACAAAACATTGTTGGTTATAAATGACTTAGTGACTAAATGTAGAACTGGTGGAGGAAGGTTGAACTAGATGGACCTAGGTCTTTTTTCAACCTAAAGTAACTATGTAAACTATGTAAACCACGTTTGGGAGTGCGCAGCATGGCGGATGGGAGCACGGATGTGGGGGTGCGCAGCATGGGGGATGGAGCACGATGGGAGGTGCACCACCTCCCCCCAACACACACACACACACAACACACCACACACACACTGGGAACCACAAACACCGCCGTACACAGACACCCACACACACAGACAACGCTGCACACACACAACACCCAACACACAAACACCGCGGCATACATAAATATACGCACATACCACCGCAACACACACACATTGCACAAAACATTACCTCCCCAAAACACACCACACC